>NC_133585.1:37284880-38029508 GCF_964106895.1 Numenius arquata | reverse complement strand
GCTCCAGAATTAAGCACACATGCAGATTAAAACTGCAATACTCAAGACTACAGACACAAATCGGCTTTGGTACTCTTTCTCCTCCAGATCTTAAGATGTTCACAAGATAAAGATATTCCACATTTCAAAATAAGCTACGGCATTCTTCTAGGAAAACTAAAAAATCTCTTTGCTATGGCAGAAATGCAATTGAAGACCATACCTTACTCTTAACAGAGCTGAAATTTCACCCCTAATATTCCAAGCGTAGTTATCTTTAATCACAAATGCCAATTTTCTCAATTCCTTTTAAGAAGCATTCTGCTGAAAACTAATTTACCAAATACCTGTTTGTCACGATAGGCAAATTTTCTAAAATGTATATATATTATTTCTAAAAGTGTATTAAAATTAATCTCAAATAGGAACACATATTGAGTACATACATATACGCGTATTAATAATTCACAGTGAAAATCCTTACAAAATGTAACTGTAAAATATTGAGCTAAATAAAAAGATTAATTAAGAGCTGCTTTCTTTTACAGCCAACATCAAAGGAAATTTACAGTTATGGGCCCTACATTTATTTTGTAGAAGTCAAGTATTACAGAAGGGATGTATCAAGTATTAGGTGGAAGCTATAACCAAACGTATGTTTTGCGCATATACCTTCTGGCAGTATGAATAAATAACAAGAAAATAGGTATTAATTAAATATTTAAGAAACAGATTTGAGAAATGTGCATTTTCGGTTCAACTAATTTATCTACTCAAGATTATGCTTTACTTATACACAGCTGCAGATAAATCAAGTATTCTAAAACACCACTGGCTGTTTTCTGCCCCTACAAATCTTGTGGTGAACCGTGATGGCATTCTTTTAATTGGCAGCACTCCACGGAAACGTCAGCACTTTAGGGGATGTCCCGGACATACAGAAAGCAACTCGGGGTGCATCTTGACCTGTGGATTCATTTTCAGCTGTATTCAAGCTGTGAGAATCTGTCAGTTAAGCAGAAAACCTCCAACCCCCTACCCGATTCAGTCATAAATAGTCATAAAAATCTTGTTTTGCACAAAAAGTGAGCAGAAGTGGGAGAATAGGCAGGGCAAAATCATATCTTATATTGACTCTTTTGCTGCCCTTCACACGTGCAAAGACTGGATGCCTGTACGAACATCCAGAGTATCTATTTGTTCTGTTGCAGTAACTAAACTCTTTTCTATTTCTCTCAAATGCTTAACGAGAATCCAACTCCTGCTCCTCATCTTCTCCTAAACATCCATCCTATGTGGAATAGACTCTAGGGGCTGGTTTTCCTCAATAAGCAAAATCTGGGAACAGATGTTATGCTTGTCAGTGTTCTCATTTTGACTAAAGCAGTTCAAACATACAGTTAGAATAACGGAACATCAGTGCTGGAAACAACCAGCAGCTTTTTTTTCTGATTTCCCATTTTGATTTGTAAGAGGACTTGGGACTGGCTTTTAGCAAATGGAATTTCAGCAGCTTATCAAGTCTTATTAAAGAGCTGCTTCTCTTACAGAGAAGAACATTCTAACCTTTAGCGCCTCCATGCCAGCCTGGATAACAGGAGCAAAGATGGTCTCACTCTCGTTAGTGTCTGCAAACATCTCTGGAATCTGGTCCAACAAGCTATGAAAGACAAAAGGATAGCATTTCAACCGGTTAGCATATTTCGGATGATCCCTAAACATACCTTGTAACACACGAAGTCTTCACACAGGAAGAAGTTTTCCATGCAAATTTACATTAAAAAAATGAATTTTGATCGCTCAATTTCTTAGGATTCTAGCCAGAATAAAAAAAAAATATGAATTTTCAAATTCTATGAGATGCATTAATTCAAAGCTGGTAACATAAAGGAACATACAACAAATAAGAAATATCTAAAAAATTAAAGGAGTTCTATTGTGCTGTAAGGACTTCAGAGTCCTCAGATCATACCCAGGTGTGCATCATATACATCGCAAGAGGAAAAACATGCACCATGGCACACAGCTGCAACCCCCTTCCCATTTTTGAAGAAGCACAGCTGAAGATGCATGGTTTACACCTGGCCTAAATATGCTTTCAAATTCAGCACTGGGGGGGTGTGTTGAAATCACTTTGTCTTTGCCTTAATGGTGGAAATACATGACTTGAAGTATCTGCTGGCTTCTAAAGTATTTCAATAAATACATGTACCCCCCAAACCCAGTAACACAGTTGACTAAAAGGTGTAATGCATATCATAAGCATTCAGATCTTATTCACATAGGGAATAATTATACTTTACTTGATAACAACAGATCGTGATTCCTGAAAATTGACAAGGAAACCATCCAGCAAAGGAACAAAAACTTCTCCAACATCTGACACCACCATCATCTGAGGCTGAGCTAAGCTGCTTTTTACATTAAAGAAGTGGAGGACTTTGTTATAAGTGACAAAACCAACTCGAATTGCTGAGGATTCTCCTTGCTCTTCTCTGTAAGAAAAACAAAAACAACTGGTTATAAATTTGGAATTCTGACTTTGCAATAAAAGCTTTCCTTGGAAATGCAAGACTGCTTTCAGATCATTATCTGTATTGAGAGCAACAAAGCAAACAAAACCAAGCAGATGTAATCTTTGCCTTAGGTCAAATTAAAACACCCTGATAAAGTTAACTGCTGTACTATTTACTTTTTTAAATATATATATATTTACATGCACCCTATCCAAGCAGTCAAAAGTCCCTAAGATAAAGAATAAACCATGTTGTCCTCAAAACATGGACAAAAGAGAACAGGACAATCAGTTACAAGATACAATCAGAAAATCAGCTTTATTTAAAATACATTGTAATTCAGTGACACTAATGATGGATGCCTAGTAAGACTAGTATCTAGGCTTGAATAACGTCTGGTGACTTTGGTGGGTCAATCTCCTGCTTGAGCAGGACTGCTTTTAAGCAGCAAAAGCTGGTAGGTCCTCTGTAGCTGTGTATCACACAGAAAACATGTTGTTAGAAATTGCTCCTTATTGCTAGTAAGTTCCCAGGGCAACCAAAGCCAGCACACTGCTGCTGTGAGCTACACCTGCAGGAACACCGCCAGCAGCAGGCTCAGCCTCTGCTTTTGTGGAGGTAACTCCTCTAAGCAGTAGCCCACTCTGCCATTAGTAGCAATGTACTAGTACTACTTAGACCCTGAGTAGGTTTGCAGTCCTAAATTTAGTGAGCTTTTCCATAAAGGCAATCCTATTCAAAAAATTTGACTCAATTACTAACAAAATAGCACCTTCTTGTAGCGGAGTCTTCCTCTCCTAAATGGCAAACCAAGCCTCTAGCATAAAAAATGCCAGGGAGGAAACCTGTGGTACTTACAATTACTACAGGTCAGCCCATACGCTCCATACAGCAACATGAAACATTTAAACAGCCTACTTGTGGTGAGGTGTCACAAAACCAGCTTTTGCATGTTTGAAAGACTTTCATATTCAAAGTACTGAAACTTGGAAATCCCAGCTACGCCACTGATTTAATTTATAACCTGAGAGGAAATTATTTAATTTCTCTATGCCTCAGTTTCCATTTGTAAAAGGAGAACAGCAAGAATTACTGTTTAATCTCACCAGACGTAGATCTATGTACCACAAAGGTCTTTGAGACTGCAGCAATAGGAACCACAGAGATAGCTGAGCTGATTTTATTTTCTTTAGTTTATTAAATAAGTCACTCATGGGAGATTATAATTGTAAAAAATATAACACAAAGAAATACGCTGATCAACAGACAGGATACTATAATGTACACAGACTCCTACAGATATTACTATCACACCAAAAGAATTTAATAACAGAGCCCTACCATAGTATTTCAAATTACTACCCCCTTAGGGCAAAAAATCTACTACTTACCCTTTACTCTAACCTCTGAAGAAACAAAGGAGTATTAACAGTCACCCTGAGCCTTCACCACAGTAAAGCAGCCAGAGTTTGAAAATATTTATCCCCTTTAAGGACTGTAAAGCCTTGGCCCCACCAAAATCAATGGCAAGGCCTCCATTCCACTCCACTGCAACCAACAGATTGCATTTCATGACTTCACAAATGCTTGCAGAATCAAAAGTCAAAATACAGAGGAGGAAACACAAATATACTTTTACTGCAATTCTTGCTTTTTTTTTTTTTTTTTTTTTTTACAGCAAATAGAGAAAAAAACAGTCAGCTTTCTTCCTGGCTATCAAATCTGTTTGTCTTCAGAGCAAAAAATTTTAAAAAATTGTCATCGGGAGTTTCACAAGCTTCATCTAAAAACTGAAGCTTGGGAGAGAAATAGTTTTTCTTGTCTACAATCTTTACCTCTCATGTCAGTTCAGACTGTTAATCTACCATTCATGTTTTATGAGAACACAGCTGGATGAGAAAGGGGCTACTTTGATCTAGACCAAATCAATATTCTATATTGAACACACTCCATAAAGAAGCATTTAAATAATTCCGCCAAGATGCACGAACTCAAACAGATGCCTCATTTCTGAATGTAAATTTCTAACCACTCCCAGCACTCAGACACTATTTTCTTAGTAACATGATTAATGGGGAACGTTAAGAAGCTTGATGAGGACACGGTATTATTAACTTTCTGCACATACAGCTCTTTCCTACTTCAAAGAGAAAGATCCACATCATCCTAGTAGTCCCAAAGTTGTCGCACAGAGGGTATTTGGGACAATTTTTCCAGGTATTGATCTTACCTGTGGCAGTCTGTACTGCCAGACTTCATCCAATTTCTTCTATCACAGTTTTAAAGATTAGCTGTGACTGAAGCAGCTGATTGCCTATGTAGCTCACACATAATAGTGTCTTTTTTAAAGTCTCAGAATGAGATGTCTGAATCAGATGTAAAGAAATGCATTCAAATGTGAGGTTTTTAATTATACACCTAAAAATCATATTTGCATAACTAATTAACCTGATTTTCCATGCTCACAAGCACAATTTCTATAAACACATTTCTCTGTATTTCTCTAAATAGTAAAATTTGAAAATGCCTGCTCTAAGATTTCAAGCAAGCAAATACTGTGTTTTCTGCTGTGCTGCAAGTCTACAAAAACACAAAGTTCTTAACATCAGGTCTTGAGCCACCTACCTTGAAATCCTTTCTTTGCTAACTCGAACTTCTAACTCCACAGTGAAGTGGCACACACCTTTATACCTATGGCCTTTCTGTGCCAAACGTTGCTTTGCAAGATCTGAGCAGAGGGTGAATTCCCAGCACAGGGCTTTCACCTCATGCGGCAAAAGCAGAACATTTTTGCAGGTGTCTTTGTCCAGCAACAGAAAATGAACACACATTGACCTTTGTGTCTCAGCAGCAAAAGAAAAGATTCACCACAAATTTGTGTGGAATGCCTTACTTTTTTTTTTTTTAAATTAATATTGTTTAAAGACAACAGACGAGTCTGAAGAAACTGAAGGGCCTGCCCTTTCTTTATATTTTTTATTGCTTTTTTCAGTGGGCATGAATACTTTGGCCCTGCGAAGAAATTTTTTAGTAGCAGATCTCTGCAGAGTGCTGGTGAGAAGAAGAATTAAAGTGTCATTTTTGTGGTGTAGATATACTTGCTTTCTTTTTTCCTCAACTTTCCCTATTCAAGCCTAGGTGCTCCTAAACTGCCAACTGCTTTTTGTTACTACACTCATGCCTTTTATTATCTTCAGAGTCACGACCAATCCTGATGGAAAGCTCTGAGATATGTTCAGGATAATATCAAACACTTGTGTCTCTAGTACAATCTTCAATGACAAAGTACTTGAGAGATGGCCTTACATGGGCATCTGACAAACTAACCCCTCACCCTGGACTGGAATTTATTTCATGCACAGAGATCCCAGAAAGACATATGATAAAAGCTTTTTAACATTTCCCAGATTATCTCAAGGATCTCATCTCCCACTGTTCCTCACTTTGCTCTCTCCATTTCTTAAGTCTGTTCTCCCTCTGCAATTATTGTTATTTGGAATGCATTTTCTTTCTGTATGTTCTTCAATGCTTTTACATGCCTTGGCTGAGAAATGTCTTGTCTACTTAATTTCTCAGTCTTTCACTGCTCTCATTTAACTATGTGTGTCTACATTATTTAAACACTGATGAAAACTATACTAATATACTATACTAAAAACTACACTAAACGACATTAATATACTGTCATTAATACTGATTAGTAGTAATACTACTACTGTGTGCTTAATGCTCACAAAGGAAATGTGCTATATTTCATAAAAGGTTTGTTGCCTACAAGACTTGTTCTCCTCTCAGATACATACTGGGACAGAAAAGTCTCACAACACAGCAAGAAGCTTTAAAACTTTTGATAATTAACAATAAGAGCTGAAGATACAAGTCACCAACACTATGGCATTAGAGAGACTTACCATTCTCGAGTATTCTGGTTTTGATATTTCCTTGTTTAATTTAATGAGAAAAGCAGCATTGCAGTAAACAGAACTACAGCAAGTAAAGTCAAAACTACAAGCTGGGACTTCACTGATAATACCACTAGAGTTCACTACAAGAAAGGAAAAGAATGCAAGCTACACATGCAATTTATAACAGATTTTTTTTTCATTCACATAGTGAGCCCGGACATCAAAGTTTAAGAACTGCCAGCAGCGTTAAAATTAAAATTTGGTCACTGTCACCCCAAAAATGCCTCTACTGTAAATTTTGACATTTTCTGTAGCTTGTTTTTACCTCTCAACATGCAAAGCTGCATGAAAACTGCAGTGTAGTCAGCTAAGCAAAGCACACGTTTCTTTACCTTGGAAGTTTATCTAGCAGAGTCTTCAGTTCGTCACATATGAGTTTAACTAGGCCACTGTTTATGTTTCTGTAGGATACGTCAATCATGAAGATATAAGCTGGTGGCTTCGGATGCTTGTTGTTCTACAGAAAAAATGACCATTCACAGGGAAAATTAGACAATGTCCTGTTATGTCAAAATAATTTACAGGTGGTACCATAAGGCAATCTAAATACAGTGTTCAGTTGTTTGAAAAACGCTATGGATCATTAATAGTAACTACTGCAGAAAGCTGACACGTATTGGGTAAAGTCCACCCCCAGGATACGACATTATTACTGGAAAATAGCATTCTAATGGAATAAAATATGTAAAGAGTGACAGTTTATTAGATAAGATGAAACACACATTTTCTGCTGGAATTCAAGTGTTTAAACAAAGTTGCCTTTTGGCTTTTTTCTGTATGCATACCAGTTTTGCATTCCTTGTATCAATATGCAATACCATTCTGTTAATGTGAATGCTTAAATTCAGTTTTTGTTAGTGTTTGCCTCTAACACCTGTCAAGTGATTTTTAACCAATCTAGAAACAGAAAATACAACTTAGGTACTAAACCAGAATTAAAGAATCTCAGTTCTTAGCAGTACTAAGTGCTGAACATCTGCAACCTGTCTGTCTGTCTTGCTGGCTCATGCTCCAATGCATTCTGGTCAGCTGAACTGTACTTTCAGGAATAAGCCAACTTTCTGTAAGATAATCAAAGCATGAGTGTGGAACATTCAATGTATGTAACTGCTGCATACGCAGCAGCAACTTGGGCTGGTATGGATTCCTTTGGGAATTCCTCTTATTCATAACATAAGTGGCATACACATCATGACATACACTACTGACACAAGTTTCTGTAAGTAGGAAAAAGATGAAGGATTTTTGTTTCCAAATAAAAGAATGTAATGCTTAGAGATGTACCCAGGAAAAAGATTATATAAAGTGAACATAGCAACAGTAATCATCATACTCCCTAAGATCAGTTTTCCTAATTCCCATTATGAGAAGCAGTCGTCTTTCCGTGGTGTCAAATTCAGGACAGCTTTTCTGCTACACTGTTTCACTGCCTTCATACAGAGTTCTGACCACTTAACCACTTAATTTAACAAATTATACTTGTTAAACTAAGCCTCAAAAAATCCATTTAAGACAAAAATTGTCTAACTCTTGAATTACGACTTATCCATAGTCCCTGGCACACTTTAAACTAAACATTGTACCCTTGATCTCACTTAATTGTAATCATGTAAAGCAGGCTCAATTCCTGCGAACTAAAACCAGACAATATTTTTAAAACCTGTTCTGTTATTGTACTTGGATTCTAGTTTCAAAAACTGCATCAAGCTCTACTTCTAAACTCTTGTATCACATCACCATTTATAAAGAAACCCTGTATAATTTCTGACAAATATATGGTAGAAATGAGGACTTGTGCTCTTGCCACATCCGCTTAGCAGGAGTGCAATAATGCAAAACAGCTGTTATTTGTTAACATTTTCTGTAGCTGTTCATCCTTGTCATTTGATAAGCACAAAAGGAAATGACTTTTCAGTTCTAGTCTTAAACTGGATTTATAAAAGAATTAATCCTTTGCAACTTGGAGCAAAACGAAAAACGAATTACAAAATAATGTTAACTTCTGTAAAATTTAATGACTTGGCATTTCCAGAGTAAGTGTTAATTTTTTAAGAGATTTCTTTTTTGTAACATTCTAGTAAAATCTATGGATGGATCTTTGCAACAAGAAGACAAACCATACTGGATGACTTATCAAGGAAACTCCCTGATTTAAGCTATATGGCAAAAGCCCCTGCAGTGAAAGGTGCATTGTGATGATGGCTGCATCACACAGGGTTACACGTGGGGGCAGAGAAAGAGAACTGTGAAAATGGCACTGAGCCACTCAGTACACATGAGTTTTCAAAGTTTAGCTGCCAGAAATCAGCAAAGCTGAACCGAATTTGATGAAGCTACACTGGATGTACACTGAGGATCCCACACTCTATTTCTGTCATGCCTCACTACAATTTTCTCTTGTTCTGGGGTTTAACCTAGATTTCAGTAAAATCAATATAGGTCATCCCAGATTTCACTGGATTTTGGAGCAGTACCTTTGTGAGAAAACAGACTTAAACCTGTTTGTTTTCTTCATATTAGCAATAATTTGATGGTCTGAGGACATTACTGGTACCTACTTCAAGCCTTTGTAAGATCCAGTTGGCTTTCCTAACCTTATCATGACCTCAGTTCCACTGAGAGGAAGAAAATTCTGCCTGATTTTAGCAAGAACAGAAAAATACGTCCATGCTGTGGACAGATGAAGTCACACTTGTAAAATGAGCTAAAGTTTGAAAAGTTTAAGTAATTTAAGCTTTCAGATACAGTTCTCTAATAAAAATAACTACAGTTACTTACAGTGGCTTGAGTGGGCTTTGGATTGAGCTCTTCAGTGAGTCAATATTAGGAGAGAGAACCCATTCCACTGTAAATTACTTAGCGGTCAGAATACTAAACCCACTCTTTCCAGGAAAAGACTACAAGGTCAAATTCACTTGCTAAGGTTTTCAATATTGGGAAGGCAATTTAGGTGTGTGTCTGTCTTCAAAATCAATAGAAGACATGCATCTCAAGTGCAACCCTGCATCAGAATTTCAACTATATCCTCTGAACAGTGCAACACGCTAGATAGGATCAAATGAACGCCCCAGTTAAAAACTGAGAATCCATGACTTTGCTGCACTATTTGTTATTCTTACTTGCTAGTCTCATACCCTGCAGCACAAAAGTACAAAATGTTGTAAGTCTAAGTTCTCCGCATCTATCTACATTTTCTAGAATGTTCCTGGACTCTGATATTCAGCTTACAAGTGCATTTACTCTACTGTAGGTATTTAAAGGATGTTGTTCGTTTTGACATAAAATAGTAGATTAGTTTGCACACTGGAAATACTCACTCGGCAATAATCCAAAGTAGCAACATATTCATAAGATCCCAGAGATAGCTCAGGCCTTTCATAGTGGTCTACCCGTCGGCCAATGTGGTCCAGATGTTGAAAGAAGAATGGAGGGACTAGAAGCCAACACAAAAACAGGCAAACACGTTTATATTTCAGGGAGGAGGAGACCAACCCAACAACTGCTTTCAACAGATACAGTGTACTAATGCAGGCTCCTCTGTTACTGATCAAGGGAAGAGTTTAAACACTTATCCAGGTTGCAATGATGGGGTTTTCTTCCCCACATTGGCTTAAAAAAAACCCTAACCAAACAAAAACCCGCAACATTCTAGTAATGCTAGCTCCATTTTTGTTTGGAGCATATTCTCTCACTTCTACACTGCCAGGCTTCAGTAGGTAAGACTGATCCAGGTCATTTCTACAGGCAAGAGCCTGTTACCCTCAGGATACAGACTTAACAGTGACTATTTTGTTAGTAGATACAGTCTACTCATGGCTTAATTCAAACCACCAGTCAGAATTCTGCAGAGGGACAGCACTCTTCCTCAATCCTGTACTGCTTTATCCAAAAATACCACTTCACTGGAAACAGCTCTACAAGGTTCCAAACCCTGGCCTACTGTACAGCAAAGTGCACTGTGTTCATTGCATCGGGAACCTCCTGCAGCTACAGATAAAAGGTGCAGAACTCCAAATCATTAAGAAATCAAGTGGGTTTGCCACCACCAACTTAAATACAGCTAATCTAATGGTTAGAGTCACACTGGGGAAGAGTGACCTATAGATTTAAACTCCTCTTTCCTCAATCAATATATATTTAGAGTGCTTATTTTTCACGTTTTTGCCTACAAAAAGTGTATGTGTGTGTGAGTGGGGGGAATAGCTACCTAGTCTGTTGGCCGTTTTCAGTCCTCATTAAAGTTTTTTTTTTTTAAGTGCTTTCTGACTTGGATAAAAGACACTGTAGTAATACAAAGAATGATTTAAAATGACACTGCAACTTAAATGTCTTTCCTAAAATATTCACAACGCATTTAAGTTTCTCTTTATAAGAGTTTAAATTGCTAACAAACTATGAAACTTGTTATCTGCTATGCTTGCACAAATGTTTGAGCATCAGGCAGAAAAGAAGTTGGAATGATTCTGTCAAGGTTCACGTTTCAGAGTTGAAAAGATTACTGTATTAGGGAAAGTACTATACTGCTGTGATCCAGCTGAGGAAATCCAACTTGATACAAATGTCTAGAAAGGCTAGTTCAGGCAAAGATTTGGGATTTAGCCAAGAGCACAAGAACAGTCATGAGTCACATGCAGCACACTTGAACAAATATGGCATGGTATCTTCTGTGAAAACCAACACTTGTCACAGTAAGATTAATAGGTTATTTAACCATTGCATCTACAGTCATGGACAGGACTAGGCTAACATGGTTCTAAATGTTTGGTTCTTGCTGGACATTTAGATTTCTCAAAGAAATTAATTTTTTCCACACAATAGTTGCCTTCAGTTCGCAATAAAAGCAGCTTTGTATCCTCTGCTGACATAGTATTTTTAAATTAAGTTTTGATCGTATCAGACTAAACTTCATGAGTCAGCATTATTTTTCATACATTTGCTTTTTTAAATTGTACTGAAAAAATGTTCCTACCTATTTTTGTTGGGTAGTATTTTTTTTATTTGTGAACTGGGCCTAGTTACTGCATCTCACTAAATTATTTTCTCATCAAGTCAGCAAGTCAAGAAAATCATTTTAGGCATACAATTTCTTCTTAGTTTTATGGAACGCGTATGAATCACAGATCAGAGAAACAACACTTACCATCATTAATACAATTGCAAAATCCACACTGGTATCTTCTTCCACCTTCAATAAACTGCATGAAGGGACACATATAAGCCTTGCACCGGTTGCATCGGATTGGTCCAGTCTCACCATGGTTTACAACATAAAGAGGTGTCTAGGTGAAAAGGTAGATGAAGTTATAAAAAGTAATGCAAACTTGAAACCAAATAAAGTGAGCTAGAAAGCTACTGCTCAGACTTAACTCGTTAGAGATCACCTGATCAAGAGGTCATTCATTGTTCAGCATTCGCCCAAGATCTGCAGTATGGTTGGCTCAAGCCCATTGATCCCCTGAGGGGCTAAACTTACAAGTTCACAGGCTGTATTCTGACATTGATCAGAAAGAGAGTAAGAATTCACACTAAAAGCCTGCAAAGTTTTGAAAGCATTGGATGTTTAGAGCTTCAGGCTGATTTTCTCCAGCAAAGGGTTTTACAGATCACTAAGAGAAATCTGCTGGAGTCAGGTACTTTCCCTTCTCTGTCAGATCAATTTTTTCCTGAAGAAATCTATTGCTGCTCCTCTATTGCAAATGGTCTCTCAAACAGGTATTTGCTAAGAAAGCTTCTAATATTTTGTATAAATGCTGCTGCCCCAATGCTGCCATGTTACATCAGACTATACTGACGTTTAAATGTTGTTAGGGTCACCAGCTAGAGTAGGAGATTTAGAAGAAATACTAATATTTATTGAAGGGAAGTACATACAGCAAACAAATACAGTATCTCAAGCACTTGTCAGTTTAATTACACTGACCATGCTTGCTTATAGCCTCTGCCAAAAACCACAGCTAATGGAAGACATTTTCCAGATGCCTCTTTCAGTAATAACTGTGCAGCAATTGAAAGATTCCTGTGATTCTACTTCATGCTAGAAAAGTCCTACTTGAAACCACTATCAAAATGGAAGTTTGCTCAATTATTTGTGAAACACTGTTCTGTATTTTTTCTTACTGCCTTCAGTCCCAACTGAAAAAACTCTGAACATAAGAATAAGAAAAGAAATCCAGAGTTTGGACACATAACAGATCTCTAAAAGAGGAAAATGCTGACAGCCTTTAAATGCCCAAACTTTACCACTTGCATATTCACTTTTTTTTTAAATTATTCTGTCTCTTCTTAAGGAATTTAAATATTTTATCTGTTATACACTTTATTTTTTATTGGGGCATAAGAGTCTTTGAATACCTAGAAAATCATTCTTGTCCTTATAGCATTCACTGCCTACATATATTTTATTGTGTGTTTATATTTTACAGAGACTATTTTACTCATTTATTTCTCCAAAGGGTTTAATGCTTTTTGCCAAAGATTTTATACATAAGAGTAGATTTTTACTACATAGGTTTCAAGTGCTCCCTCCTGCTCCACTGAGATATTATTTTACTTCGTGTTCTTTCTTCTACAAAAACTTAGTTTAACACAAATTAACCAATAATGTCAGCTGGCAAACTATCAGGATCATTTTTCAGACATGAAAGCCTTGGCTATAAAACCTGCTCATCAGCCACAATCACTTAATAAGTTTTAAAACTTCTGGGTTTTGTTCATTACTTGGCAATTTTCTGATTATCATTCTGCTGTATTAGTTTAATGAGGCCTGGATCTGGTTTGCAGTTAATATTATTATAGTACCTGACCTGGTAGGGGGAAAAAAACAAGACTAAAACAACTCCGGATGCATTTATACATGCTGATTGAGTAATTTTAAATGTTGTTTTGATACATTTAACATTATCCAAGAGCAAAGAAAAATTACCCCCAAATGATCATATTTTGAAATACCAAAATTAAGACCTTTACATTAAAAGCACAAACAAGAACAATCAAAAAATAAATGCCATGAAGCTCAGAGCCTAGGTGTCTCCATTCTTACACATACTTAATAAATTACCTTTTTAAAGACAGCAGAAATAAAAACAATTGGTTTTTTCCTTGTCTTTTCATATTTGGAGTGAAAATTTTAGTCTTCCCCTCCCTTTAAGTTTCTTTCAAAAATATTACTTACTACAAAGTCCATTTTAAATTGTGGGGTTAGAGCCTCAGTAGTCTAGGGGTTATGTTTGCAAAGATTTACCTCCACATTCAACTTTATGTATTAAACGATGGTTGTCTTGAGGTTACCGAGACTATATGCAGTGCATGAGGTTAAAACATGTGCTCAGGTCTTAAGAAAATAGTATCCACAGGCAATGTTCTGTAAACATATACTAGGCTGGATTCAGTTTTCTCCTGCCCAGAGAAATAAAGGATGAAACACCAATAAAATCATATGTAGAAGCTAGTTATTTTTTTTCTTCCTGATGAGCTCACAGGAACTTAAAAAAAAAAAAAAAAAAGAGGCAAAAAAAAAATCAATGAAGCAAAACCAACCAAAAATGCATGCAACAGAATTACACAGAACAGAATCCTCACAAAGAAAAATCCTGAGAAAAAGCCCTATGTTTACCTTTATTGATTTATTCCCTTGGAATTTTTTGTAATTAAATGGTATTTGCATTTTAGTATTTTCTTTAAATAATTTAAAACATTACATCAATAATGAACACATGTAATAATAAAACTACCTGTATTTCAGAATAAGGACTGAGACAATAAGAACCAAAACCCCACTTCTTGATGTGAACAACACAGTTGTGACAGAAACTTTACCTCAAAAAAGCTGAAATCTTCCAGGGCATTACACCCTGGAAGACATTCTACTCATCAAGAGAAAGTAATTTCTGTTTGGGCATGTAAAATGCTATTTTATTTCCAACTGTCAAAATAACTTCTGTCAGGGTGAAGTAAGCTTTTTTTTAAAAAGGTAGATCTCCAGGGGAATGTACAAAGGTAAATAACAGTCTAGATGCATTAAAAGGCATAAAATAAAGTAATAAGTTTAAATTAATGAATACATAAAGGATAAACCGTCATAAAAAGACACGGTACTAAATGGGAAAGTCTTGTTTAATGTGCTCCATTCTCTGTAGATGTCACTGTGCACCAGAAGATAAAGCAGAGGCCTATTTATGGTCCCATGGAAGTCAGTGGCAAATTCCCACAGGAGCAGGAAAATAAGACAAAATAAAAAAAAAAAAATCTTTTTTCATTTTTGTTTGTTTGTTTTTTAAACAAACGCAATACTCCTCCTTCTTTTGCCTTTTCACCTATAAAGTATTGGCACTTTCTTTCTCTCCTCTCTTAAATCTCCACCAATAATAAGTGAATCAAGTTAGATATCTACCATAACTATTTGGACATTTGCTATACTTGTGGACTTGTCACTTCCACTTCTGTTCCCCCTCATCTCTTCACAAACCTTTGTCCAATTTGCCTATTCGGACCACCTATTTGAGCACTGAGACGGACCTCACAAAAAGGAACACTTGGGTATTGATTGTTGGCATTCCAGCACTATCAAAATATAAATATTTCTCAAAACCAATGACTAAACTAATACTTGGCAGCCTAAATCTGAATGGGACACATAAAAGGGTTTCCTTTTATGTAAGCTGAAAGAGGAAAGAGGCAGAACACTATAGTTTTAATTTAAAGCAAAGAAGGACTAGGCAGAAGAGATGGGAAATGCTGTAGGAGACCTGCATAAACTTTCCCTTCTGTGGAACCTCAGGGCACTGCTGGAGTGCAAGTCCTGAAAGCCGATCTGATAAACCATAACTTATCCCACTACAAGTCCAAATATAGCTGTGATAGCAAGAGTTTTTATTTTGGAAATATTTCAGGCAAGAACATCTCTCAGGAGTCAGAACAATATCACAAAGCAATAGATAGACGTTGGTGGCACAGCTCCAAGATTAACTACATCCATAAAAATTTCCAAAGGGACTGTAACCTGCGCTTTAAAGTCAGAGAGAGCTGGATTACTATTTCTTGCTATAAAAATGAAGCCCTGACACACTCCTGAGGGTTCCTTGGGATGCCTGCAAAGTATCACCATATTCATACTGCAGGATCAGGGCCACAGCTGGAAATTATAAGTGTAGGAGTAAGGACTGTGATGAAGCTCAAGATGATCATGGTACATCTCTGGGAAGGCATTCTAAAGAGAAAAATCGTGAGAGAGATAGAGTCTCTGGAGAACGAGAGGCATACGCAAACACTGAAGAAAACTAGCCATTTATCACACAACAAAATAAAATATATACAGCATCTGTTTTCATTGCCAGACTGACACACAGCCTGGGCTGCAAGAAAACATTCTGTAGCCGTGCTGAAAGTCAAATGTCCACATGTGATGGCACCACACCTTGTCTTTGCCTTTTCCTTCCTACCAAAGCTAAGGCATATTCCTATCCACTCCTTGACATAGACCCTATCAGTACAGTGACAAGTCTACATTAGAAACTATGTTTTTGCCCTTAGTTTGACTCTACCATGGTTTAGGTGCATTTAACACACCAGTACTGAAACAACAGGACTGCTATCACATTGAAGAGAGGCCCAATACAGCTTGTGAAGTCCGGCTACATCCAAGAGGAACGCACAAACTTTTTCCGTGAGCGTAGCTTTAAGTTAGATCAGTATCTCTATCACACCCTTACTCATCCCCACAAGAGGAGGAACTTGCCACCAGTTGTTCTACACACTTTTGAAGAACATTACCGCTGGAAGACACAGAGGATCACTCTACACAATGTAACACTGTACACTACACATGACAAGCTCTGTTTTCAACTACAGATTATCTCAGGGGCAAACGATTCTGAAAACACACCCCATGCTATTTGTTTCAAAAGAAAGAATCTCTCACAGGTTTGGAGAGCTGCACAGATACGTAACTCCTGACGACTTCCATTATAACTTAAAATTTCTTATAATCATACTCCGTGATCAGTAGTACTACAGCAGATAAAATATTCTATACTTCTGATCTACAGCAAACACTGGACACTGTATTTGCATGGCTGATTAACAGAACAAGAGACACAAAACCCACCAACTATTCCTCCAGACAGTTCATTAAACAGACAAGCTGTACAGTTTGCCAGGGCAACAAATTCAGAAAGGCAGTGTTTCTAGAGTTATTATTTACACTGACATTATGCAAGTCTAATTATTAAAATAGTCACCTGAAAATGTAAAGATTGCTATAAAATAAAACTCTCTAACTAACAGAGAAGGCGGCTGTTGACCAAGTGTGGTAACACTGGCCAAAGTAAATCTTATTTAATTAGTACAGCAAAGAGATGAGGAAAAAAACTCGTCTGGATAATCAAAGAGAATTTTGAAATGTAGCACTAATGTTTTTGGGAAAAACACTAGGTCATGAACCAAACTGTCTCTGTTTCCTAGGACTGTTGATGGGTTTGTTTTCTTTTATTATATCATCATAGATTGCTTTTGAGAAAGATTAACCAGTCTACAAATAATCCCTTGACTTTGAGTTGCTTTACTGATTCGCATTAAAATGTCAAGAAAGCATTTCCCTTTGTGATGCTCCTCCTGTCTTTTATCAGAAGCCATTCCCTCTGAAGATAGAAATTACTATGCCTATTCCTGGTTTTTAGATGTTGAACACTGTCAGCTTCCTCAGCTGATGACTCAAGCCAATTTGGACTATCTCCTCTGCAGGGTTCACAGCAGGTTCAAGTATTTTTCATAATACAGTCCTTTTTCATCTGTTTCCTTGTTTGTTTGGGATAACTGCAGCACAGCTAAAGCATCAACCACATAATGCAGTATCTCTTGGCTCTATCCTGATTTTAACTCATCACAAGAAAATGCAAGAAGCACATTCAAACCTTCTAGCTCAAAAACCCTCCAGACCCAGGCTGAATGTTCACCTGCGTACTCAACAGTGCAAAAAGTATCATGGCATGGTAGCTGAATTTCAAGTTGACGATGCACAAGGGATATGATCCAGTGTGTACTAAAATAAACAGAAAACCAGTTAGTGATTTCAGTGGATCATACCTCAGGCTATCCTTGAAATCCTTACTCAGCATTCCCTTTTTAAGGGGACTATTGCAACTAACTGAACAGAGTTGGCAGCATGAAGAGGGTAAATACAGGCTACTCTACTCAATATTGAGAAGGGGGATTTTAAAAGGTTTGAGGATGGGGTAAAATACATGTAATAATGATAAAATACTGATGTAAAGAAACACCAAAATTAGTTAGCTTACTTCTTAAGAACTTCTGTATCATACAGCTGGTGGTGGGGAGGGGGCAGGGGAAGACAAAGGAAAAAAGTATACTATCCATGTTTAGGAGAGGCAAGTTATCCCAGTCATGATCCCAGACCAGGAATACCAAGCGTTAACAAGTCAGC
The DNA here is from genome assembly GCF_964106895.1 of Numenius arquata. Lineage (NCBI taxonomy): Eukaryota > Metazoa > Chordata > Aves > Charadriiformes > Scolopacidae > Numenius > Numenius arquata. The sequence goes on along the minus strand of NC_133585.1, from coordinate 38,011,611 downwards.
ACTCCCCAGCACTTCTCAGCTTTGAAGTGCTGACTGTTATTTGGATGTACGGACATGCTGTATCTCAAGTGAAGGTCAGCAGCCAGGATTAACTGATGATATAAGCAGCAGCGTGAAATTGGATAATCAAGAAACTGTGCTGAACAACAGACTTTCAAAATGTTAGCACTTTAAAACAATCAGGTCTCAAGCAAGACCTGTCTCAGCCCAGTCTATACTCATCCTAGCAAGAGTGGGAGCTGGTGCAGTGGCACATACACAAGAAGGAAACAAGGGAAGGTGTAAGAGACAGACAAAACTACCCTAGGACAGTGTTGTCGTTGTCATGTCATTCCCCCCCACACTTCCTGTTAGCACCCTTGAGGGTGATATGCACACGTTCAATCACATGAGAGGACTCGGATTCATGCCTGTACTAATCCACAGCTCCACTTCCCACATATCCGTATCACAGATGGTCCAGCACTGCAGTCCTTGTCTGAGATTTTTAGGCATGATTGTTACACTAGCTGTAAAACCATTGAAAAATAAGACAGACAGGTTTTAGGAGGCTTCTCCACAAAAATGGTAGGTAATAATTACAAGCGAGGTTGTCTAGCTTTATTGATCACAGGAGTTTCACAATGAAAACAGAAGTTTGATTTTCGGTGATTTGTTCTCTGTCTGGCTTGAAATTCATTCAGCACAGAACAAAACAAAAGATATTTAGCAATATATTTTACAGAATAGAACTCTTAAGGACACCTCATTCAGACAACATTTTTATTTTTCGCAGATCACTGCAGGAACGCTCTAGAGGATCTTCAAAATAGCAGATAGAATTTGGGCTCCAAATACTACTGACTTCTTGACAGGCTAAGTCTCTTACTTGTGCAGTATGGTCACATCCACGTTGGTTTACCCTCACATAAAAATTTTCAAGATTGTGAAATAAATGATAAACCTAAGACCACAGTTTAAAATACAGGCCCAGCCTATAACGTGCAAAGATAAAGGGTAAATTGGCATATCAATTCTGTTTTAGAAGGTCAAATACCATTTAATTCAAACACAGCTGTGACTATTTCTAACATGCTCTAGAATATCCTTAGGATAGCAAATCAAGCAACACTCCAAATAGTACTTGTGGAACATGCAGCTCTAGGCTTAAGGAACAAATCTTTAAGTTTGTAAATAAATCTAAACCTAGCATAGTGATTTCTGAAGCAACACTTCTAGATGAAATTCTGCATCAGAAGAACATTATCGATGTTACTCATGTCTTTGTAGCAAGAACAAAAACAAAACCAAACTTTGGATTGGGGCTGGGCTATCGTCAACTTTAGAGATCAAATATGTAGGTTTTTTTCTTCTTATACATACACATACGCACATATATAGGTGGGCAGACAGACATGCATGTGTATACATACATATATATAATATTTACAGCATTTGAGAGAAAAGCAATTACTGACTTAAGATCATGCATGAAAGTCTGATGAACAGAGGGCTTCTTTCCTTCTCAAAAACCTGGAGTTGCTTCTCTTGTTAGATGGCATTACTGTGATTTTTATACTGACTACTTGAGTTTGCATTTCTGAAAACTGTCTACAACAGGAACTCTCTTGCTCCTATTTTTGTATAGCCAAACATATTAAAGAAAGGAACTTTAATTAGAAAAAAGCATATCCAAATTTAAGAGTGTTTTAATTGGAGGTGAATGAGATAGCCTGCAGGTAAGCATAAGTTTCTTGAACAATATTTATTAGTACAGATGCCTCTAAAGCTAATTAATTTATTTCTACTGAAATCAGAAAGCACTGGGCATACTTGAAGTGTCATGCTACATTCACAAGCCAACTATAGCTAACCAATTACCACAGGAGTAACTACAAAGTATAAGGAGAATTTTTGTTATGTGAACAAAAAGCAGCACTGAAACATTAATAGTGTTTGTATGCAACCACCCTCCCCCCTTATTAACACTGAGCTATAGCTGAGTGTCACAAGTACAGGGCTGTGTGGAACTGAGTTATGAGCTAAGCAATCCTGTGAAGGGCACAGACCTGTTCTATTGCTCCTTGCTCTGGGGCTGAGGAGGTATTCTATGCCTCTATTTAGCAAGCATGGATTACCAAATTCTGTTAAACACGATATGAAAAAGCAGCTCCATACACCTATTTCCTGTCCTTCAAGAAGTGGAGCTTCCCTTCCCACAAATCAATGAAGGGACGTTCTGTAAAAGAAGGCTTTGTCTCTCCAGTTTTTCTACAGGACAGCACTAGAACCTGCTGTGATTGGGCCCATAGATGTAACTTGGTTCAAGGTTTGTTTGATACAAAAAAAACCAAACCACGCAACCACAACCGCCCCACCCAATATCAGCTTCCAATTCAATTAAAATTGAATTTTAAAATTCAATTTTAAAAAATATTTAAAAAAAATAAAAAATTATTTTTTCCATGTAATTACACACTTTACATGGTTGCAATCAAAATAAAATACTGCACTAATATAGATAGATAAGTAAACTATATATAAACTGAAAATGCTGTAACAATTTCAGTTTAAAAAGCAAAACAAACTTTTCCTCCTGAACTTAGTAAATACCAGTGTGTTCTGACTCTGTGAAGTTTCCTAGGTAACTGAGTAACATCTCTGACAGCTTAAGGTTAGAGCTTGCCCAGTTTTATAATGTTTAATTTACTGCTGTTGCTACAATCACCTTTGGCCAGTGCATAAGAGGAGACAAACACCATTTCAGGAAAGCAACATGCAGTCCATAGAGGAAAACACACACGCAGAATGGCAGATGCCATTCAAGTGGGTATTTTGAGTTACAGAGGTATCTAGCAATAGCCAAAGTATTTTTTTGAGTGTCATTTTTGTTGGCAAAACAAATTATCAATATTGCTGGCCAGCTAATTAAGTGGATATGAATGTTACTTTTTATTTCCCTTCTATATGTACTGTTGCTTAGTCAGGTTTTAATTCTGCCATTACCATTCTGAAGAACAGACACAGTCTCCAACTTATCAGAAACTAATTACGGTATCTTTATAAAGGCATTTTCCCAGTTTAAATTTCAAATTTGTAAGAAATTAACCAGGAACTCTGATTACAATATGAGTAAGGTTTATATAAATGTCAAATTTCCAAGTCACTGTCCTCATCTCTTTCAGAATTACCTCCTTACCACAGTAACAATGGTGCATGAAACAACATACTGCAGAAATATTTTAAAGAGTACACTTTAAGAGTATTTGAAAATGTATGCTAAAACCAAAAAGGCATAAAAAAATAATCAGGAAAATTGCTTGAATTAAGAAAAGGTTTGCTGCCAAAGCCTTTGCTAAATTTGGCTCTGAAAGTTCATTCTAGTTACAGAGTGTAATTGCAGCCCAATAGGCTAACAAAAAACTTTCTCCTAGACGATGAAGTCTTGGGAAGCAATCCAATTCCAAATGCTTTATTACCAAATGCAGACTAGCACAGGGCATACTCCATAAAGAAAGCCTCATCTAATACAGGATTTATGCACCTCTAAATTAGGCATTGTGAAACCTAGCTTACAGGCACTGGCCTCCAGTTCTGGGTGAGGGACCTAGAGATGCTTGAGAGTTCTGGGCTCTCCATAGCATGCATGGGAGAGTCAGGCACTCCAGTCATTAACCTGGCACTAGCTAGTTAAAAAAAAACAACACAAAACCAAACAAACCAAAGGAAAAAAAACCAAACCAACAAACAACAAAAAAACAGTATTGATAAAGCAACAAAGATTGTCAAATAGCATCCTGCTCCATAGTCCAGGCAGACTTTGAACTATGAGACTGAAATCTCACGGTTCTCTCCCAAATGAAGGCATCAACAAGGACGCTTTGCAACTTCTTTACTTTAATATCTGGAAAATGGAAGAAATAGTCCTTAGGTTCACACCTACCAGCGTGGTAATATAGCAATGAGTTCAGGATCTAAGTTTATGCTACCTGACAGTCTCTATACGGATTGATTGTTCCAAATAGCTCGACAATGGATTGGTTGTAAAAACACCAAGGCCATCGTAAGAACAGGAAGGAATGTCTGGTAGCATGGCCCTATCCCCAAACTAACTGGCCTAGCTGTAATCTGTGGCATGGTATTGGTGCACGTGCTGTCTTTCTGGCCCACCAACTTCCAACTGTGAAAGTCTAAACAGAGGCAACAAACTCTTCTGTACAAACTGGGAAAGAGCTTGGTGGTCAGTCCTTCTTTCCTGGAGGGTGAAAAAGCATCTTTCCTGGAGGGTGAAACATCATCAGACTAAGCATCCTAACTATTAAGTTATATCACATGTGCAGGGCTTCTACTCTCACAGTGTCTTAGAAAAACATGACAACTAGCATAGATTACTTTGATAGTGCACCTCAAAGACATTGACAAAATCATTCTCTGTTGGATCTTGGACAATCCAGAGACCAGAACCGCTGAGCATACAAAGCAATCTGTCCCACTTACAATTCGGATATAGCAAAATATTACCTCCCCACAGGTAAACACCTGCTGGTTTTGCTGTGGAATACTCATTCGAAAGGAGGAAGCTTTTGTTACCTACATTGGAGAGAAGTCCAGTATTGTCAACAGACATGAATCAATTTTTAATAACCTAGATATAAAGGGTCATATGAAGTCTACACAAAGGAAAAAGGTCATTAAACATTCAATGAGCTCTGATATTTCATTTCTAGTAGTTGTGAATACGAAGAGGAATCTCACTTATGTCAAGTCCCAAGTACATATGGGGATTACAAAGTTACAAGCCAACATTGAGAAGGATGAGACATTTCAAAACAGACAGCAGGGCAAAACTGTCACCAATTTCTCTTTCAGAACCTTTTTTTCAGAAAGTTTTCTTAAAACTATCATTTTTTGATAGTTAAAAAAAAAAGCTTACTATTAGTACGAACAATTTTACTGTCAAACATGCAATTCCTGTCTAAAAAGACTCACAGTGTAAAATTACTGAACTGTACATAAACCCAATTGCTTACATAAGCTCCAGTGCCCAAAAGGAAAGAAGGCAGCAATACAAAAACAAACTTTACAAAGAACAACTGAGTGATCCCAGAGCTAGACCTGGAAGTCCTGCTTCCACAGAAAACAAATTGGTAGATACTACAATGGACGAGAACAGACAGACACACAGATAAATAGGATATACAGAGGAAGAGCTGATGTGGCTCTTGAGGGATGTCATGACATATAGATCTATTGAGTTCTGTCAAAAGTCAGTTATCACGCAGATAAGCATGACCTAGTTGATATAACGTATTTCTTTTGAAAAAAGTATTTTGATAGAATCCATCATCAAAAGCTCTTAAATTAGTAAGCTCTCATGCAATATGGGGGAAGGGCCTCCTGCAAGTAAGTAACTAAATGAAACACAGGAATCAAAGAGTAAAAGAAAAATGTCAGCTTTTTACAGTCAGTAGATGTTATCAGCAAGCACCTCAGGGATCTGTTCTACAGTCTGTGCTTTTTAACACATCCCTAACAAAAGGAGCAGTCAGTAAGATGTTTAGTTTGAAGCCTTTCACACTGCCTGCAAACTAAGCACTCCTCATTCCCTTCAAACCAAAGGTCTGCATAAACACATGCATAAATGCATGTGTTTATATAAAAATATTCTTCAAACTAAAGCTACAGCCTGCTCCCCTTCTTACTAGCTACAGAAAATGGACAGCAGAATCTGAGCTCCCACTGAGTCCAAGGTAAATTGCAAGAGTGTCAAGATTTCCCTAATTCTTCTTATTTATTAAACATTTGAATGACTTATTTAAAATCAAAAGGAGCTGACTTGGTGTCTAAAAGAAAATTCACCCTCTGGTACTTGACTTTGTTCTTGAAAAACCAACCAACCAAACAAACAAACAAAATGGTGAAAACCATGGCTTTCCAAACAGGTCAGCTGCACTGGTCATCAAAGTTCACTATCCCCAAAAGGTTAAATGGCTTTTAGCTCATGAACATCAGCATTTCTGAGAAGTAATTCCATTCCAGTTTTATCTTTTAACTAGTTAATTAACTGAGGAGAAAATGAAAAGTAAAATATTGAAGTCCCACCAGTGAATATTTCTTAAAAAATATTCAAATAAATAGGAAAGAGCATGGTAGAGAATCTTGACACAAAACAGTACTAAGGAGCAAAGAAGATGGTAATTTAGATATTTAAATATTTAAAGCTATAGATAATTATTTGGAGTTATTTGCTTTTACAACATGAAATACTTTTCTAACTAGCAAGTAGTATTAAATGTTAAATCAAGATCACATGGTTTATTCAGGCTCTGGAAACATTCACACATCTCCAAACAAATTCATGTAGGGCTTGGTCTATGATGATAACTGTGAGAGCTAGTTTATTTTTATAGACTGTTGCTAAAGCACTAGTGGACTAAAAATAAGTTCTGTCAAACAATGATACTGTATTCTCAATCTATAACAAACAAATACCTTCCATAGATCATCCAAATCAGGCGAGTGAAAATGAACTGTTACTTTTGAGAAATAATAAATAAGGACTTGGTAAAGATAAGATTCGGAAATGTCTAGAGCTGCTAAGACACTGGGGGGGGCGTAAGACATGATGTTTTAACAGCCTTTGTTTCGAATTATATATAGCATACATGTAATGTTCACTAGTTTATAAATTTCTAGATTGGCTGTAGGTTTTTTTGCAGTAACCTTTGAGAGACTGTGTGACTGAATAAATCTATTTCACTTGCTCTGCTCTTCTAAAGCTCAGCATATATGCCTAGTGTTGCTAAGTTAGCTGCTCTTGGGATATCAAGCACAACCCTACAATGATCTCTACTTAAGTCTTAAATTCGCTCTCACTTGTGATTTAACATTACTGAAGTAAAGCCTCCTTTGTGAACTTTTTTTCAGTGTGGCCAGTTTCACGATTTAAATTTTTATAATGTTTTTTCTAGAAAGCTTTCTTTGTGCAGTTTTACCAGGTTACATGTAAGCACCTGAAATCCTGCATCTTAGCTACATTACATCTTTCTTACCCTTTCAACTATAAATTTTTGTGGAGTTGAGCTTTCCTCTCTTGGTGTGAAGACTGATATTGCAGCCTGCTGGTATAGGTATACGTTTATATCTTGTTTTGTATTAATTTATACTGGTCTTGTGTCCTCTCAAATCGGAATTTCCACCAGACTTCTAGATACTATGGAACTTCTCAGACACAGTACCACTCCACTGGGTCTCGATTGCCTGGGGAGTTTTTAGCAGGGTATAAAGCAACAGTATCATCATCTTTTCATTCCACTAAATTTCTCTAATTTTGAATTTGTTCTTTCTCACTGCAGGGGCAAACTTTGTTTGTTTTGGGGTTCCACAACCAAAACACATTACACTTATTCAAAGACATGCATGAGATCTTTTCACTTAACATCTTTATCTAACACTGTGATGATTTTGTGTTCTTACTTTCTCCCACAGGGATAATTTGCATCCCATTCTTTACTGGAAATGGAGATATCTGTTGCGCACGTCTTCAAAAGATGCCTCTGTTCAAGTTTGTGTACTTCTCAGCTCCTGACAGTTTTTTGCCAGACTTAGTTAAAACACTTTTTTATTCATTTTGTATGCTAACATTCCCACTACACTTTTGGAGATGGGACACCAGCCCCTGGGTGTAGACACTCTGCTTTCCCCAAAAGAACCCACAGTGACTAATGAACTTGAATCTGCCTTTCAGAGGTGCTGAAATCCTTTGTTTCTAACTGCCTTAGTACAGTAATGGCATAGGGGGGGAAAAAAAAAAACCTGAAACAAAAACCAGATAGACATGAATTCTATGGCGAAAGACAACTGAAAATGCGAATATATTATATATACAATTTTAAATTCATCCTCAATTATAAACGACGATCAAAGCAAAAGACCAATTAAGAACTATATATATGGAACACTAAGTCTATTAATGATTTGAATGACCCTGAGGGCCCACAGCTATTTTCTACTTTACTAACACACAAAAGCATGGTGTATGTAATATGCATCATAATGGATTACGTATACTGTGTAGATTTGCTGAAGTCGTTACAGTTCAAGTGAGATAGGTCAGTTTCTCAGCTGTTCCTAACCATATTACCAGCCAAACAAACCATTTGTGACCATTCCACATCCATGGTCCACTAAACCCTTGTAGCCATTGCTTTTCTTCCTCCTCCGTTGAAAACAAACAGACTTGAAATTCTCTGGGTGCTAACACTGAGTGTATTAGAAACTGCAGAAACAGAGACATATCTGCAGCTAAAGATGCAACAAAGATGAATGAAGACAAACTATTCATTGAAAAGCTAGGAAAAACAAAAATTATTTTAAACAGTTACTATGTACAACATGCTGTTTATCAAGAGATAAAGAGATTAGACAGATTCCCACTTTGTACTGAGCCCTGTAACATGTGATGAGCATCACCTGTATGCATTGTTAAAAGGCACTTAAAGGCAACTAGATAGACTTAAAGGCTAGATATTCTGAAATGAAGAACATTCTGTGCCTTGCAGTCACTAGTTCCAGGCAGTATGCACCACACTAGGACATTCAGAAACACAAATAAGCCCCTGAATGTATTTTACCTCTATAAAACGCACAGTTCTTTCAAATTAAATGGCTTTTCAGAATTAAAGTGGTTATAAATCCCATATGGAAGACCATTTTTATTAGAAGATCTTAAAAGCAAGATCTTGTTTTGGCAGCAGCAGTGAAGACAAAGGGCATAGGCAAGCCTTGGAAAAACTGCCTCAGCTAAGACTGCCGAGCACTTCCTACTGCAACACCATCTCTTCAGTTCTTATAACTTTACCAAGCTATAATTGTTCATACTAAAATTTTCCACACTGGACTTTTGCCAATTTTGAGAGACATTTTTCAGAGTTTTTTTAGCGTCTTCCAAGAAAGAAGCTAGGGAAAATATACACTGCTCTTTGCAGACTAATGAATTCCACTGACCTTTCCAGCAGCTTGAGAGCACTAACACTTCAGAACTGGTGGGTCACCGAGTACATCTTTTTGCCAACCCTGTGAAAACCTTCCAGAACTTGGCCAAGTACAAGTGTTTGTAGATACTGCTAATTTACACATTCAGCAGAAATTTAGGTTTTAGCAACTCATTGATCACCCTATCCAAACACTATGCAGAAGACAGGGAAACCACGCGTGGGGATCGTAAATAACCAGAGGTAGACTGAAAGTGAAAGACACACAAATGAAGAGCTGGCATGAAAGCAGAATCGGTAAGTGCCACCTGGGCACAGAAACTGGGATAAAGGGTAGTAAAGGGTAAAGGCTGGCTGGCAAAGAGAAGGGGTGGAGAAGCAACAGCAAGAGTTCACCTAGGAGAAAATGCGGGGGCGGGGGCAACAAGCCAAGTCTGCACATTCTCCTCAGGAACTGGAATGAAACCCAAAATTGCTGTCTAGCAGATAAATAGTGAGACTCAATATCTGCAGAACCGTAATACATCCTATTTCCCTGTGGACGATAAAGAAGATAACTACATACTACCCTGCTAAAATAATACTCCTAATTCAAACTACAAAGGTCTGTTGGATTGGAAGTTATCCATCCTGATAAAGAACAACATCTGTTTTTCTCCAACATATTTTAAAAAAAACCCCTAAGAATTTACAAGTAATAAAACAAAGTTAGAGAAAAATCAAAGACTGCAAAACCAAGTGCTGAAAGTCTGTGCAATTTTCATTAGGTTTTTCTCTGCATATATTTTATGAGGAGTTTTTGAAGACACAATCACATGCTACAACTTTTATGAAATCCCTGGTTTTTTTTCCAGCAAATAGTGCTCTGAAAGTCAATTAGTGCAGCATATGAAAAGGAAATGCATTCTGCAGACCTTTGTTGCAGAACTTACAAGTTGCTCAATGGAAGAGGCAGGAGCTGAAGAACAAGATGATCCTATAGATAAATGATGCAGATAAATGCTGCACTTGAGAACTAGTTTTTATCCCTGCTACAGATACAATCCTTGGGAGATGACACAAAATTTGGGTAACTGTCTTAAAACCACAGAATACTGCCAATCTGCAGAAACACTTTGCAGGTGAACTGAGGATATGTTCAGAATATGAAGGGCTATTAGAGATGGTAAAATGAGAAAAGGAACTAATTAGGTTTGTGCGTCCAAATGAGTGCCAAAAATGGGTGGCTACATTAGTCTTCTTTCTATGACTCAGGTCATCCAAGTAGAAAATACCATTATCTTCTCAGTCTGTTGCAAAATTTAATTATTTTTAAAGTACTAAATCGAAAAATGCCATTTTTAAAATGTTAACAGTCCACATCTTAAAATTAACTCGATACAGTTTGTGGTCATCCTCTTTTAATGCCAATGTCTATGCCTATGGAGTTCCAGCAGAGCAAGCAACTGAGAAAGCTGGCATAAACTAGGGGCAGTTGGGGCAACACCAGGACCCTAGCGGTTCAGGTCACACAGCCATCACTCTTGTACCTTTTCTAAACAAAGATTTTTATCCCTTGAAGTTGTATTATGACCCAAGTGCATCTCATAGCCTTCTGCCACCTCTCTACTCTCTTATTCCTTCACAGTTAGAGGTAAAACCCCAATCCAACCAAGAACAAGTTTGTAGTATTCAGTAGACAAAACCACATAGGACTAATATTCAGTTAGTCCTTACCTCATTCGGTGGAACAGCAGCAAAAGGCTGGATGACAGCTGCCAGTGGAATGCGAGCCTGTTTGGCCATATCTGAAGATGATGGGAAGCAGTAGGTAGTACATCGGATATAACGAGGGCTGGCATGGCCTAAAACACCCAACATAGCATGCAGAATGAAAGACTGTTAAAAGCAACCCACCTGTCCCAGACACAAACCAGAAAAATCAAAACAACATAAAGCAACAAGTGCATATGCTAAGTTAAACACGTCGCTTCTTTTCCTCCCATGCAAGCTTCTGTCCATCTCTCCTCTTTGTCAGCTCATTGCCCCTCCCTGTGGGTAAATCTTTCCTTGCTGTTTGACTTTAAAGCAGAGATTTAAACGTATCAAGAAAAACACCACAATTATTTGCAATAAGAATCTCAATAGAGATTAGTTTGAAACATACAGTGTCTAAGGCCATAAAATAAAATAATATAGATGAAATCCCCAGTGGAAATGTCAACGCTGTATATAATGAAGTGCTGCAGACTGATACCTACTGTTAAGACCACCCTAATGAGCTAGTTCTGATTCAGAAACTAGTATACCTGTGTCTAAATCACCATGCTCATTTACCTTGCAAAACATAGTGTGCTAAAATCACCACACCACTTCTTGGAGCACACTTAGCTCAGTTCCCTCAATGAAAAATTGCTGTGTACTGCAGACCAAAGCACTGAAAGGCAACAGGAGTTCAGAAATTGGCTTACTTATGCTCCTTTTTTAACCATCAAGCTGTACCTATGATCAGTTTCCTGGAAGGAATTTCTTTGTTCATCAGAACTGCATTACCCCTTTCTCAGATATTGCCAAAAAGTCTTGATATGCTTGTATATTTTATACAGTTTATCCAAGCACTGCTAAATTAATGCTGGACTCAATACCATCAATTTAATCTGTATTAAAATATCAAGTCTGCTGTCAAGAGCAGCACATGGAATATTGTACCTTCAGGCTCCAGGCAGAGGCAAAGGCAGATACACTGGCCAAAGGAAAAAATGAAGTCAAGTAGACAGCTTGTATGCTGCCCCTATTGCTTGAATAGAATTTTCCAAAATTCCTATCTTAAAACATAACAGTGTTAGTCTCATCACTTCTTCTAGTGTCCATCTTTTAAAATTTCAGAAGAATCTAAAACATTCAACTTGAAATTTAAAACATAGAAAAAATGTAAGTTAAAAAGAAAAGTTGTCTCAACAATTCATATTAATTTTAAAGGTCAGGAAGGGTACAGGAGGTGTTAACCCAAAGTGTAAGAATTCAACTCTCACTTCTCACCCCCACCCTCCCTTTATTTTTTTTTTTGTTTAAAGAGAGTTTCCTATTTCACGTCAAATTTAGAGTAAGGAGCACCATTTTCAGATGAGAAATTTGAGGATTTAGTCTTTTTTTTTTTTTTTTTTTTAAATTTGATTTCATGTAGAAAGAGTCCCAAATCAGTAACAAGGACAGTTACCTTGGTCTTGGATCACGCAGTCTGTAGTAACAAGAGGAGGAACCTGTCCTCTTGTGTTTGTAGCGTAGATCTGCCCTCCCCTAGAAGCCTTATCATTTTCAATTACTTGAATCTGATGAATAAGAAGCAAGAACAGTATGAGAACGGTAAGCCATGCATTTAATTACATTCATAAACAGTTATGCTAACATCTACATCAAGTAACACTATTGACATTGTCTTACACAGAGGTGCTATAAACCTATCATAATACAGGCTTCTGAGACACAACTAGAAAACTATACACACAGCTGAGCAGTATAACTCATTTACAACTGCAGCTACTGTTGGAACTCAGCGGTAACACTACATGTCAGGGTGGATAAGACCTATAATAGAGTGAACAAATGAGATTTTAGAGTAAGTATATTGACAGCTAGGAGGACAGACCTTTTCAAGAGAGGCTAGCCAGGAGAGCGGTGGTGTTAATAAGTCTTTGTTAGTGAATCTGGCCTTCCGTTCTCCCAGATCAAACTGAAGTGCAAGGTTGCATCACCTTACTCAGATGCCACATACAGCAGGCTATCTTTAGTATGACCACAGTTGTGCCAGCTGCTATTCTTCATAAATGAACGTACAGGTAATTGATCAGATTGCAACAGTGGGAGGGGTTAGCCCTCATTCCTCCTGACTAGGCTCCATGCACAGGGTGGTTAAGAAATAAACATTAACCTACATAATATATGACCTTGCTAGCTGAGCTATATTTCAGAACTGCCATTTAGAAAGCAGCAATTTAAACTCCTGAGAAAAGCCTTGCTGGCCATTAGGTAATATCTCAGCACTGGAGCTCAGCGTTTTCATTCTCTAGATCAGACTACCATGTTGTGAGCTTCCTCCTAGAACGAAAGTAAAGGAGAGCAGTCACAGAAAACTTTTATTAAAGTGAGGCACCTCTGATCATGTACAGATTTACTCTGGTTGAAGCCTAGTTTATAGCAATTTACAGTGTAATGTCATGAAATGCTCATGAAGCTGGCTTTACTACTGAACAAATTCCTCTCCCATACACTTCCTCCCCTGTCATTTCTGCACAGTCCCTCATCACTGTTTAAGTTTGATACTTTTCAGGATATAAATGAAGTTATTTAAAGCTGTATTTTGTTCCACACCATAAACCAGATCACTGAGATGATACCATTATTCCTCCTCTTCCCTCAAAAAAGCTATCTTTTCAGGCATCTGGTTTAGAGTGTAGCTGAACAGCTGTGAGACGCAAAAGGAATGAGACAATGAATTTCTGAAACTGGCTTTGCCACTGCTGCTAGTATCACATGGAATTGTAGCTTTACACTGCACATAAATTTCTAATAATAGCTAGGGAAGTTCAGAAGCCTCTGTTGGAAAGCAAACAGAGACGAAAACCAAAATTAGTTGCATAGAGTCTATTGATCTTTGTCCAAGAGGTATTTCCTAACACACTGGAAATAATCTGGGGCCTGTAACTTTTATTTTTCTCAATAATTTTTTTGTATTGCAATTTAAATATACAATACATTCCTCAGAGAGCTTGTTATATCTTCTGCTTGATTACTTTTCCCTGCCTCCTTGGCTTGTATGCTTATTGCTAACTCTTGTATTAGAAGGAAAAAGGTTTTGCTCTAAAAAGATCCACTGGATGAAGAAAACAAACCACTTTCAGACTTAGCTCTGCAAAAGATCAATGCACCATGGTATTCTGCAGTTAACTGACCTAAATCTATCATTGTTCTTGGAAATAACTGTTGACAAAGCCCAGATGCTAGTTTTCATAGAAGTTGTCAGAGCACGCATCAACCTCTAACATATGTAAGAAAATATAAATCAACAATGGTTACAGATAAGAAGTAAATTTATCTGGCAACACTACTGTAATTATACAATGTATACAAGAGAAATACACACGGTCATACTTATTCCTCATTCTGATTTAGCTTTTTGCCCTTTACAGACGTTGACCCGGATCATGTTTCTTTTAAACATGTCATTTTGATCCTCTCTGTACTGCTTAAACAAACCTTTTAACCTATTTTAACATCGCTGTCATAGTCAAGGCTGTTTATTCTACATGTGTAATTGAAACAAGACATCAGTCCATGCTTTCATGCCAGACCTCCTTCTCCCCCTTCCCTTTTTCCCTTTTTTTTTTTTTAATTAGACAAGACCATTTTGTTCATCTTATGTAAAAAGCACCATACTGAAACACTATGAATGATTGATCAATTAAGGGAATTTGTTAATTATACACTCACATCAGTTTTTTTCACAAGGGTTTTCAGTTACATTTAACTTGAAAATTGCTTTTAAGCAGAGGCAACTGCAGTTGTTACATTAACCTCTAAGTGACTATCAACAAGCGTTTTTTGAAAATTCTGTGGATTTTACATCAAAACCATCACTGCATAAAACAATATTTTCTAGAAGGACAAAAGAATATCCCAATTTAAGGAAGCAGGGTTGTTCCCTACTAGACAGTGTCAGGTTTTACACAAATGCTTTTCCCTCACCTCAGTGAAACACAAATTCTTTCCTGTACAGCAATATTGCCTCAGCAGAGAAGTGGAAGAGTCCTTCACCCAGGCTAGCTTACAGTGTGCGGTTAATACATTTTTTTAAGTAGAAAGTTCTAGGTCAAAGCTGCAGGACGCAGCCTGCTTCAAGAATCCTGATTCTCCAAGGACCTTTTGACTTGTTCGTATGATTGCCAGAACCAGTATAAGTGTGTGCATCAGAATGTCTTTTCCACATGAGCTCAGCACATTTTCTCCCTCTATTTCAATCAGCTCTTCTCAATAAAGAAGTTAAGTGCAGCCTGCATCTGACTAGCTATTCCTTTGGGTAACAATTAGCCTACTTTAATAGAGAAAGATGGACACAACCAGAACCTTGTTTTCTCTTTCTCCAACACCTTTCTAAGAAGAGGAGACACTTTCCCACCAGTGCATTTTTGGGTGTGCTTCGACAGTTGAGCCTTTTCAACCTGTATGAAGCTTATTAAGTATAATATTTAAGTATATTCCAAGCTACTGAAATCTTCACAAGGCTGCAGCAACTGAAGGGGTGCTCAGGTAAACAATTCTAGTTGCCTGGGAAACTCCTGAAATCAAACAGTGAGGTAGCTTTTGAATGCGGGACTTCTCAGCATTTCCAGGATTGCTGTTTTAGAGTCCACATACCTGTATTTTGCACAAATCCTACTTAGGTGTCTATCTGTTGCTAAGTTTAAGCCTTCACTTTCCAGAATGAAAAGGAAAGGTGATAAGCTGCAGTGAACGCAAGTAATCCTTCAGTACTGCTCACTGTCATACTAAGAATCCTGTTGAGAATTCTTATTAAAGCATTTGGAGTCATGGGTATTTC
Organism: Numenius arquata; assembly: GCF_964106895.1. Classification (NCBI taxonomy): domain Eukaryota; kingdom Metazoa; phylum Chordata; class Aves; order Charadriiformes; family Scolopacidae; genus Numenius; species Numenius arquata. The sequence goes on along the minus strand of NC_133585.1, from coordinate 37,996,065 downwards.
CCACGTTAGGTAAAATTATAAAGCCTCTTCAGTACTAAAATTAATGTTATGCACCAATTTATCCAAAACTGACAGCACAGAGTATAAAATTGTATGTAATTAAGAAACTGCAAAAACTGGAAGTAACTTGTGAACCAAGCCATGTAAGTGCAATTTTCTGTTACAAAAAAACCCCCACCAACTAAAATAAATACAATGTTAGCACTGTCATTCCTTTATGACAGTAAATTTCTGGTGCATTTAAGATAAAAAAAAAATTAGTGCTACATTACTTACTGGGCTTGGAATAGAATCAGGATCAAGTTTCTTCTGCTGTGGACCTGCGAGCTGTGCCGGACCCCCAGGAAAAGCACCAGGATAAGACAGTTGAGATCCTGCCATCTGAGGACCATAGTTTGCTGCAGAGTTACAAATGACAACTTCTTTGAAGTATTTAAATTGCTGTATTGATGTTTGACATACAATTCATTCTTACTCAGCTAAATATAACTTTTCCTTCCCTTCTGTTTTCAGCAAGTAAAAGAGATGGATTACTTTAGCCCATGCAGTCTGTGTTTTACAGGTAAGCATAAGATCAGGTGTGACAACTTTGGCTCCAAAGTTTTCAGGTATACGTCAAGTAGGACAGTTAGTAGAGATTACCACAGCTACTCAAACCAGGCCATTACATTAGTGAGAATCTCTCCCCTAACATCAGTCAATGCAACTGGTCCAGTTAGCTGGGTTTCTAGTTGTCAAAATAACTGTTTTACTCACCTGTGTCAGGTGAAATAATTGTATTCAGTTACAATTCTTTACTGTTATAGTAAAGCATTTTTGAATGCTGCTTATGACAGACAGCAGTCTATACCTTTATAAGAAAAACTCCTCTCTGTAGTAAGTTGTGCCTTTACCCATTACTAACCAAATAATTCTATTCCTTATCCAAATTAATGTCATTTTTCTTGTTTCAGTCTAAACAGAGTGCTAAACTTTTGAGCAAAAGCATAATCTGCCTTGAATGTACTGATTGACAATGCAAATCTTTCCATTCCACAAAAGGAGGATTACATTTTCATTTTTCCAAATCAGCAGAAAGAACATCAACCATGAATGGTTGCAGTTCCACCATTGATTCTCCATGCATGTTTTGTCTTCAATTACATAACAAAGATCCTTCCTTACCTTGCTGAGGATGATATCCAGGCCCTGGAGGCTGTCCTGAAGGTTGTTGCAAGTTAGGATTTGGGGCAACAGGTCCAGGGATTCCATCTTGTCTGGCCATAGGAGGCAACGATGGTTGAGCACAAAGGCCATTCACGTTATTTGCTGGTGGAGGAACCTGTGATCCAGGTGGTAAAGTGATTTGCTGCTGGGTTGGTGGTGGTAGTTGTGAACCCTGAAAAGATGTTGGATGTCCAGAAGACATGCGAGAGCTCGGAGTAGTGCCAGGACCTGAGCAAGAAATTATGTCAGCTGAGTCAAAAATGATAACCTATAAACTCTGTGTGGGAGGTGTTCTACTTTGCTCAATATATTTACAACCTATTTGCAATATTGTATCCCATACTGACAATGCTGCATTAGGGAGATTCTGAATGCCTGCTCACATAACAAATCTGACCTCAAAATTTAAGTCTGAACTGATTCATTCATTAAATTTTATTTCTTTTGGCTCTATTTTCAATAAAACCCTGCAGCTGGAGTGGATGGGAAAAGAGAGAGGGAAGCCAGCCTTTGACAATTCTTGATTAAAATACACATAAATCACTATTTGCTTTTGAAATAATATTTTATGTCATAATGTGAAACAACATTCTTTTGCTTAATAACCAATTTCTCTTATGTGGCATGTTTTTGTTAGTCTGCTATTTGCGTTTCACCATGACAGGTTTGATGGAAAATAAATCTACTCCTTTTATCTGTTTTACAACCATCTTCTGGTTTTGATGCTAAAAGATGAAACGTGGTAATTATTTTGTACATACTAGTGGGGAACAGTTTGTTGTTTATAAGATCCAGATTCCAATTAGAATTAAGAGGACCTTGGAAATAGGGTTTTTTTTTTTGAGACATAATCTGTAAATACTTATTACTTCACAAAACTTACATTTTTTTAGTCAAACCTCTCCCCAAAGACCTAAAGCAAAATAATTTTCAAGAAAGCTAAAAAAATAACCAAAATTAGGTTTGAAGAAAAAGGACCAATGTGTTAATATACAACTATTGAAATGCATCTTCTGTCAGACATGTAGAAAAAAAAAAATTCACATGCAAAACACCAGCTCAGGTTCTCATCTGGTACAAACAAACATCACCCCAGTAGCTTTACAAGCTGTGAATTTCAGCACTCTGTCAAGCTACACCACTTACAGCTAAGGAAAGAAGAACAAAACACAACATAGAGGCAGAGTTGTAAGGAATCAACGTCAGTGATCTGAAGGGTACCTCTGCCTTCCAATGTGTAACAAGATAAGGAAGATTATTTTTTACATAATTATTGCTAAAGGCAATATAATGAAGGCAGGAAGGAAAAAAAATTGCTTTAAATAATATGAGTTGCTATTCATGAAATGCTCTAGAGGGGCTGGGTCACACTTCATCCTGTACAAAAAGGTCTAAGTTAATTGTGTACTTGCAGTTCAGTATCTCAAGGCTGAATTTCAGTCTAGATCAATTTTTCTAAGGTGAAGAAGGTGTAAGTTCTCACAAGCAATTGTACAAACAGAGGGTCAGACCTATGGTAGTTATGCAGGTTTCATTCAAGTCAAATCAGCAAATCATAAAGCCAGTGTGGGAACAGTGATATAGTATCAGTGCAGCCTGAACCGTTCACCTTTACACATCTTACAAAGGTATCAACCACTAGAGTGATCCTCACTTAAAAAATTCATCCTCCTAAACACACTGCCCTCAGCAAAACAAGACGCTAACTAAATTCCACTCCTTTTAAATGAAATGGTAAATTTCCCTAGGAAATACTCAGGAAAAGCAGATATAACAAAACAGAAAATCAGTGGTGGGAAGTAATTTACATGTAAGAATTGCATGATCACATCTTTAGCTCATGGCTCACATTTGAGATGTTTTAACCTCAAAATAAATGCAAATAAAATTAGATGAAAAACTAAACTATAAGATTTGGACAAAAAAGAATAAGAGAGTTTCAAAACAGAGAGAAACTCTAAAAAGCTGAGAAAAATGAAACCCTGTCTGCATATAACAGCCAGCTCATGCCTTGGCTGTTACTGACAAGTAACAAGTAATCAACAAGTAATGTGAGAAGTGACTGAGAAGATAGCTGACTTTTACAGAAGGTTCATCAAACATCAATTCAGAATTATCCCAAGAATATTGATTTAAGACTGAAAAAAAACCTAAGAACTTAGGCAAATGATAGTGGTCAAAGATCTCATTTTCTGTTTATATAGAAGTTCAGTAAGTTTCTAATTTTGATAGTCTTAATAGCTTTAACTGAGAAAAAGTTAATCAGATCAGATAAAACTGATTACCATAGCTATTTATCTGCATGCTGTTGAGCTGGTTAGCAAGTTGTGCTGTAGATGAAGTCGATGCAGTATTTGGGTAGGCTGGCTGTGACTGATGACTGTAGGGAGGATAGGAAGGTCCTGTATTGCTTGGAGGTGGAGGGCCTTGAAACCTAAAGGGAAAAATTAGTGCAGTTATGCAAAAAATTACATCAACCAATCGTAATTCTAGAAGGTCTCATACCTTTTCAAGGGTAGTACTGAAACAGTTAATTAGGACAGACAAACTCTCTTAAGAGAGCTTGCTCACATTCTGCTTCGAAAACATATACTTGTATTAAAATAGTCATGAAGCAAAGAGAAAATGCACATTTGTTTAAAAAGAAAAAAAAGTACACGCATGCTTGTTTGCACACTTGTTAGAAACAAGGAGGGAGTATGCCATGGCAAAGATAGGGTGGTAAAAACTATATGAAAGCATGAAGATTAAGAAACACAGGCTTCTGAACATATTGCATCACTCCATCCTGTTTCCACGCGCTTATAAAGGAAGGTTCCCTATTGGGGATGGGTGAAGACGATTAGGAGAAAAATCTGTGAAGAGAGGAAAATGAAGTGAGAAACTCTTAAGGAGTTTTCTGTAGGAAAAAAAAAAAAAAAAAGAGGAAAAAAGAAGCAGCAGGTAGGGAAAAACAGCTTCATGATTATAAGATACGGAAAAACATGAATGCAAGAAAAACAATGAAAGAAAAGAAAGAGGTAACACATGTGTGGTTTATAAAGACATTTGTTACCATACTATCTCACTTTGGAAAAATAAGACCTCAGGCTACCTCCCAAAGATCTACACTGATTTTCCTAGGACCACTTCTAAAACTGAGGAGGGGGCCTAGCTATATCAAGAGAAGTAGAATTCACTTTCCTTGGAATTTTGATGTGGAAACTTCCTGGCCTAGAAAAGCAGCTCTCAATAATTTGGGAATAAAATAAGATCAGGTAAAATCAGTAGAGATGCAGCTGTCAGAGCAATGACGAGGCTAGGAAAGAGAATCAGTATTTTGCTGGGTTGGTCATGTCAACTTGAGTCTGTTCGCCTTGTTGCTGCATCTTCAGGACAACAACCACTTCTCCCTATGCATTAATACGTTGTCTTTTACAATTGATCACCAGTCTTTTTGGGTCCTCCTTTACGTAGTGAAAACACACAGACAACAAACAGATTTACCTATTTTGATACCTAATAAAACATATACATGACTTTATTTGAACACAAATAACTATGCAACAACTAAAAAGCATAGAAGCAAATTAAAACTAAAGAAGTAAAACAAGAATGTTTTTAAATGGTGTCAAGTTCACCAAAACAGCTATAATTTCACCACTCCTGGGAGGTGAACAAAATAATTAACATTTGACAGAATTAAATAAAAGAGCAAAGCATATTTACCCACTTACAACTACCTGCAATATAACCACTGTGTAAAGCTTGGCTATCCCCTTGTATGATCATTTTTCCAAGATTTCTTTTACAGCTTCCACCTGTTCCTATTTTCACCCTCCCCCACTCCTGTCTCCTTCACTTCTTCCTGTGAGCTCTGGAGACAGGACAATAGCACTTCAAATAAATTCTTCACAGTCAATCTCAGATCGAAGAAAAAGAGTAGCAGTCATCCATCTGAGAGGGGATAATAAAACTGTATTATAAAATGTCTTTAAAGTATCCTATGGAGCCTTGGCTATGATCCCACAACAATGAAGCAAAGACATCCTAACAAGGCAGAGACAGAACTAGAGAGACATACACTAGCTTCTAGTCAAAATTTGCTCCCAACTATTAATTTCTAAAAAACAACTTCTTGGTACCTCACAACAAAGGAGAATTAAGACATCAGAAAGTAAACAAAAAAACCCCATTATTTCTATATCAAACAGCACTTATAACACCTTACTGATGCTTTGAAGCAATGGGTCTAAGAAGAAATAATAATTAAAAATAAAACAAACAACGCATAAAGACCTGACATGCTGTAAAATGGAACTTAATGAGACTAAGATCACACTGTATGATCTGGCAGTTTAACACCACACAGGGAAATGAACTAAAATATCCAGTTCAGAATTGGAATAAGTCAGAAATGCTAAAGATAAAAGGGATGCCATACTTCAACGTCAGTGAAGCAGCCAAAGAGAGGTAACAGAGGTCAAATAGCTTAGATCTCATGTATTAATTCTTGTCACCTGTGTGGCTGTTGCCCTGGTGTACTGGGCCCATTTTGGAAGTTGTTCTGGCTGAATTGATGTGTACCAGGTGGTGGAGGCCCAACAGGAGCTGACGTTCCAAAAGGCACAGTTGATTTTGACACACCTGCAAAAAATGAAGTACTTCTATGTAAGAACCCTGTAAGAAAGCACAAGATCACCAAGAAATACAAGTATATGCCCCTGCTCTAGCAATAAGAATATGAGCTGTAGGTGACCCTGCTTGAGCAGGGGAATTGGACCAGATGACTTCCAGAGGTCCCTTCCACCCTCAGTCATTCTCTGATTCCATAAGCAAGGAAAGATTTTTCATCAGGTATAGAAGCACATATGAAAAAGAACAGATAGTAAAAAGGAAGCAAATAGTAGCTGGTAACTTTCCTGCAAAAGAACTCAAGAGGAACAGTAAGAAAGAAGTAAGAATGAACAGATCCTGAAATTCAATTTGGGGTACCGGTAATTTCCTGTCACCTAGTTATCTTTATAGGTAGAAGCAAGAGGTCCCTTTGATTTCAGAGAGAAAACTTGCAACAACCTTTAAAAAAAAAATAAAAATGGCATCCGTATGCAGAACCTGTAAAGCTATGCTAAAAATGGTTCTTAATTCAGATCTAGAACAGTGACTGTGAAGAGACTGTAATTTATGTAAACAGCAGTGCTGAACAAATAGCTCTTCAACCTGTATTTCTTGAGTTATTTTCCTTTAAATTACTCTAACATCAAAAATTTGTTTGGTACCAAAACTGGTATTTTTCCCAAGCGTTCTATCTCCTGATTATAGTCAGCACTGGATTAAGGTAATACAACTCCTGCTGTCTTTAAGAAGTTTTAGAGAAAATGGGTAACACAACTTCTTTTTTCTGTTTTCATGATAATGCAAAAATCAAGGACATCCAGAATATTTAAAAAAACCTCAATATACTCGGATGCTTAGTTCTGCCATTACTCTACTCCACCATCTCAAATACTAAATTTAATGTAACTTATCATAATCTAAGTGTTATTAAAAATTTTAACAAATACTTTTTTAAGATGCTTTAGAGAATACTTCAGACATCTTTACTATTTTAACTAATTTTCCCCTGCGAAATCAGGCAAAATATTGAGATGGTCCCTCTTCCTGTTCTCCCTATTTTGGTCACGTATATTAGTAGACTTACAGAGGGAAGACAAAACCATATTCTTTGGATATTTTCTGCAGCCCCAATTCACTAGTCTAGCATGCCCACTTTGACTCTACTGAAATTAGACCAGCATGACTTACATACAGTAAAACAGCCTTAAATTCCATGGTCTCAAAAGATTTATTATTTTTTTTTAGGCTTCAGCCACCATATTCTCATAATATACTTCTTGAAAGATCTGAAGCCACTTATCAGTAAGTTCAAACTAATGAAAAGCAAAGGAGAGACAAAGATGGTCATGTTTATCTGTTGCATGTCAATTACATTAGCTGTAGCTGATTGTGCTGGTAGAAATAAAGCAAATATCCCCTTTGCTTGTACCCAAATGCCCTTCCTCATAGAAGGCAACTGTCTCCTGAGTGGTTAGAAAGCAGATGGGCTCGACTTACCACTCATTATCCAAATACCAATCACCCAGTAAGCAAACTTAAGCAGGAGAACACCAACTCATACTCATAGGCAAAATTGTGCTCAGCAGGGGTCCTACTGTGAAAAATACAATCCATTTCTGAGAGCTTGCTTGCCATTAACACAAGTTGAGAAACAGTTCTCTATTCCCATAAATCACCCCTTTTGTATTTGTCTGCGTTAGGTATTACTCATAAATACAGCATTAGCACCGGTGCTTATTGCTTCCTGGACAATGGAATTGACTCAAGAAGGTCAGATAGATACCCATCTTGCATCAACGTCTGAGCATCAGCAGTAACACACACAAAGCTAGTGCAGGATCCTGTTGCAGTAGCAGTGTAAAATTGAGTATTTTGTGCTGACACCAGTAAGGGAGAGAGAGAGATGCAAAATGCCTTCATAGAAAAATAGACTCTAAAAACACAATTTAAGCCAGTTTCATACCTGGTGGAGGTGCTGAGTATGAGGAGTTAGGGTCGCCGTAATGCCCATAATGAAGTGAAGAATTAGGTGGTCCAAAACCTGCAGAAAAGCCTCCTATTCCTGGCTGGGATTGGGAATATGGAGGAGCTGCAACATAGCCTTGTTGACTCATGATGGCAATATTCTCATTTCAAGTATCAGGTCCTCTTTAAGAATCTGCACAAGAGAAAGTGACACCTGCTACTACTCTTCACTCTTTGTGTGTTTTAAAAGGTTGTGAACTGTGTTCCCAAAAAGCCACATCTGAGGGCAAAAAACAACCTTGTTCTCCTTGCTATTACCAGGCAACTTTTCCCTACGCTTTCACATCTTGATTCTGTTGTTGTTAAAGAGGGGGGACCCCCCTCCCCCCCAAAACAACAGAAAAAACAGAATTTGATTAAAAACAATCCAGAAAAAGTTTTCTAATGATGACAGCATTCACAAGACATTTAATTTCTTTCTTGCAGTCAGATTTTGTTAAGCAGGATAAAAGAAACTCTTAGGGAACTTTCAGGAAAGAATATCCTGATAATTGCAATCATTTAAGACTAGAACTAGAAAAAATGAAGAATTCTGCATTACTAAACCAGATGATTTTATTTCATAAGACTAGTTTTCAGATACAGTGCCCTTGTTACCATGAGATTCGAAAAGTTATTGAAGTTGTATGCTTTGCAGCCTTGATAGCTAGCTTTCTCTTTTCCATGTAAGAGAGATTTTTTTTATTTTGACTTCATACTGAATTTAACAAAAACAGAACTCCACTAAGTTTCTTGATGCTCAAATGAAAACTGTTCTGAGAAATCCTGAAGATCCAAACCCTAAATGAGAGCCTACTTCTGCAGAGTCCCAAGTACATAGGTCAGGCATCTCCAAAGAACTGAAGATGCATGATTTAAACTAGCACTTTAGATGTTAAGCGTTCCCTTGAAATAGCTTTCAGTTAATTTCAATTACTAGGCTTGAGCCATAGAGTGATCTTTGAGTATGCAAAGTGGATGAAAGTAAATCAGGAATTGCGCTCCAGAAGCATGCACAAAGGCACCTCAAAATTATACACAGCTCCAAGATCACAACAGACAAATTCATGCGGCTCTGGCATATGTCAGTAGAGAAAAGCTAACCCTATCAGAAAACCCATCTCTAGGCTTCTCATATTAAACATACATTTCTGAAAAAAACCCACAAGCTTCCACATCAGACAAGAAATCACTTTGAGCTGGGTACAGGGCCTAGCCCTCCTCACACATTGACCATGTAACCCTCTAAACCACACTCCTCACTACGCCAGAATATTTCTCAGTTGTGGCATTAAACAGTTTCAGATAGGTAATCTTAGGGAGTTGTCCTCTATTTCTTAGTTAACAAGGTAAACATGGGAAGAAAAAAAAAGTGGTTAAACAGAGGCTTTGTGCTGCCAGCTGTACTTTCTTCCCTCCCCCACCCCCATCAGAAAAGACGTGGCAGCATGAGCTTTCATTGCTCCAAAAGACAGTAAGCCAGCACTAAATTACCTACACACTGGCATAGACATAAATAAATTCTATATATATATAAAGGAAGAGATTTCACTTTGAGGCATCTGCAACAGCCAACACCTTTAGCTACGACAGCATCCAGGGGAAACGACTTCCTCCACAGCTTACTCACTCACACAAAATCTTGCCACGTCAAACTTCCCACAGACAGCATAAACACACAGAGGTTGTGCTGAAGAGAGACAGGAACTCTAACCATAAGCAAAATAATATACGTTTACCAAATACAGTTCCAGATCCTATTTAATATTGAGCATATTTAATCCCTTCTCAAGTTATGTATATATACAACACAAATGAAAAGTTTGGAGGCAACACCCAAAATATCAATAGGAACTGATCACCTAAGGTTTTAGCGACCAGATTCTAACAAGAGACATACAGATTCACTCTGGAAATTGCATCAGAAAGACCAGAGGAGCTACTAAACCCAGATCTTTCCCTAAGGTTTACTACAATGTCACTACACAGAAGGACATGAAAACTTTTCCCCCCTCCATCTCTCTTAACACTAGCTTACCTCACACCCCATATTCTGAGGAAAAGCACTAACACAAGCACTTCTCCATGATTTAATTTACCAAAATTACAGAACAGCTTGTCATCTTTTTTTCTATCAGAGGATTGCTGTATCTATGCAAAGCTCTACTGCACCAATATCCCTATGAAGATGTAAAACTCCACTATGTGCATGCAGAAGTAGGATAACAGGATCAAAAAATAGAGGATCACATTCTTAGCAACTGCAGGAAAACTATTAACCGCGTATTTCTTCAGAGACACTGTGTGTGGTAATTTATCACCTCAGAAGAGGTGCTATGCCTCCCCAAGGCACGCTGCAGTCTGAATCTGGCAACCGATCTTTGGGGTGTGTGATGTACCTACACACACACATACACAGAATGGAATATAGCTACACACGTTACATTTTGTGTTGGTTTTTTTTTTAATAGCACATTTTGGAATAAGCTGTGAAAGCAGAAGCTTAAACCTACTCCAATTCAGTACAAAACCTGCAAAGTGTTAACACGTCTATCCCCATTCACTAAGAATTTTAAGTCGCCCGAACACAGCAACAGGTCTCACCGCTCGGACGGTGCTACCACTAACGGCGTGAAGCAGCACGCAGGCAGCCGCCGTGCGAGCCCCCGGAGCCGGCTCCCCGGCTCGCTGCAGCTCCCCCGGCTCCCTTGCCCTCCCCGGCCGCCCCTCCGCCTGCCCCTGCCGGCTTTCCCCCGCCCGACCCCCGCGGCTGCTCACCCCAGCGCTGCCCCGCTGGCGGGGCCCGATCCCCGCTGCTGCACCCGCGGGCTGTGGCGGCGGCCCGAGGGCCCGCGGCGGCCGTTAGCACCGTTACCGGGGGTCGGCGCGCGCCTCCGCCTGGGGACACGCGCTCACCCGACTGCCACGTCTGACACTGCCCGCGCGCCACCTCCCCCCCTCCCGCCCCGGCCGGGAGCGCGCCCGGCCCCGCCGGCGGCGCCTGCGCAGTGGCGGCAGCGAGGCCGTGCCCTCAGCGGCTGCCGGCCGGGAGACTGAGGGCAGAGCGGCGACGCGGCCCAGGCGGATGCGGCCCCAAAAAATACGGCCCCTTTTCCTCATGGGTGCTTTAGAAACAAATTTTTATCTATGGCAATATACATATTTATGTAAAATTATGCCACCTGACTATCTAGAGTGAAAGATGATGCAGGTACTTCACCTGTTTGCATGCTCTGGTTTTAGTTACTGCTCAAGTACGTTTAAAAATACTACCTTTGTTACAGGATAGAGTCAATGTTTTTCTGATTAACAAAGTAGAAACGTGGGAGTAACATGAGAAAGGTGTATTGGTAAAGTGACTGTTCCAGTCAAAAAAACAAACAAACATTGTGGTGTTAAAGTAAAAAAGAATAAAGAAAAAAAAAAAAAGGCAGAGGATTAGCAAAACCAAAAAAAAATCATCACTCAAAGCCAGCGTCATATATGCATCTGGAATTCAGTCTTCATAGGCTCGCCTGTCCTTTGAGTGTTTGTTCTACAACATTACGAAAGCCTTTGAAAGCAGTGAACGGTTTTACATGGTGCTGAATCTCAGTAACGGTTACCTCAGACAAGGCTGTCAAAAGCATTCGTTCCTGTACAAAATAATCCTGAAAACAATCCCAGTGCGTCTGAAACAGATGTCAAAATGAAGGTACAGAGGGGCATCTTTTACACGAAAGACTCGCAGTAAGGCTCAACACGGAACACAGAGTTGGCAAGAACAAGTCTTGACCCCTCTTCATACTTGCTATCCAGTGCTGGATTCATCGCTGAATAGTAGAAGCTGGTTTTCTACATGTTATTGGAGCCAATACTGTTGGATATGCCAGAGAAAATCTAAAACCTTCCAAATCTCTCACAACGGCCCAATCAGAATGAAAAATGTAGTCCACGAGGTGACAAGCATCAGTTAAACTGGATGTGGTTTTGGCTGCAGAGTATCAGTGACTCTTTCATAAGCAGGATGCAAAACAAAGCCTTTCATCATTGCCATGCTGCATTTTCACCTGTTGTCCCTATCTCTTTTGCTGGTTATATGGCAAAAGATATAATACATATAATTACCTTCAGTTATGCAAAATTATTTTGAAATACCATGCCACTGAGGAAAATAATGGCTTTAAGTTTGGACATTCCCTGTTTTGTTGTGGAGAGAGGCGAGTGGCTGTCCCGCCAGCGCTGTTGTGTCTAGCTCCTAGCTATTAACAGTAAGCAGCTGTGGATAATTCAGCACTGAAGAACCGTGTGCTTACTTGGCCACTGAATACTTCCTATCAGATTTCTTCTCCCTGAAATCAGCTCTAGTGAAACAGAAAGATGAGATCAGCTAAAGATAGCAAGGAGAAGCTACGGCTTTGTCAGTTCTTCCCCTCTTTCAGGCCCACTCTGGAAATGGATCAAGACGCCTCTTTTTTTCAAGGATACAGCTTCGCTTCCATTGTCCTTTAGCCTGGAACACTGAGACAAAAGGCATACAGCACGTCACGGTCAGGATGTTTTGAAGCTACAAGTAGTATTTATCTACAGTTTCCACCTATAACATTAAAAGTAATTTAAGGTTTTCAATTTCAGAAATGTGGAAACATCATTAAAGATTTAAGTGCATTCCTGTTCTGGAAAGTAATTTCATAAAAAAGAGATTGCAGGGTTGCTAGCTGTTGTCACTCCATTTTAATGAAATAATTTTAATTAAACTCTATAATGAAATCTGAGAACCAGACTGGTTTCTTCTCTATCATTATCAATAATGAAGATCTTGTAGGCTAAACTACCTTTCTTAACAATCAATTTATCCTGAAGTTGTACCCATCCAATGCTCCTGAAAACTAATGTGATTTCATATATTTCGGACCTAATTTGGAGATAGTACTCGTGAGGTAAATTGAAGAATTTGACTAAATCTGTATGCTTTTTTCATCTATAGTAAAAAATAGCAAATCCTCAGCCTCTAAAATCTCGCTTTTAAAGTTCTCACTAGAATTTTTTCTATTACTTCTGAAACAAAGAAAACACATAGTCATCTATCAGCTTAGGAGATTATCAGATACAGAACTGATACAGGCTCTGTAGAAGGCTAACTCAAATATTTCAGATACCAATATTATTATTATATTATGATGATGATGATGATGATGATGATGATTATTATTATTATTATTATTATTGTCTTAATCATCTGGGATTGATCTGTTCCCTGAAGTTACTACTGCAAGTCTATAAACACCTCTCATGGACAAACTGCACAGAACTCCATGTCTCTTATCTCATAGCACATTGCATTAAGACAATGTGCGATTCCGGGAATCCTAAATCCTAACCTAACCTTTTCATTTAGAGGATGTCCTTAAAATATGGCCTTAGCACAAGCTGCCAGGAAGAATCAGAAAAACAACATGGTGCATTTGAGCTATGGGCACATATTTCTCACGATGATAGTGACAGTACAGCTTTTGTAGCAGTTAACATTGATTGCGTTAACACACAGCTGTGACAAGTATCTGCAGTTCATTGCTATATGATTTGTTTTAAAAATCAAAATATACTCCAAACCATTCTCTAGGTGAAGATGTGGGCAACACTGGGAATGTTCTTTAAAGAGAAGACTATTTCATCACAAGGAGTAGTTCATAAAACTCCAAAGAGTCTACATTTTAAAAGGCTTTTTTTTGTTGAAACTGTTTCTCCTTTTAATTTAATTTGTATGTGCTACAGACAAAGTAACAGGTTTGCTTTTGCACAACATCAGAAGGGTCCTAAAAGCTGTTTACATAAAAAGATTATTTTCCTTTCTTGCTTACATGTAATCACTAAAATCTTCTTTAATGTTTTGTCTACTGTATAGTTAAAATCTATGGAAAACAGTTTACAGTTTAGTGTAAAACACTTTACAAGCAAATGGAAATTAATATTTACAGAGGTTGTATTTGTTTAAAATGAAAGCAAAGACTGGTAAAAATGAAGCAATCAAATTTTAAAGGGATTATATTTTTCTGGGAAAAAAAGTAGCATGGCTGTGAGGTCAGATTAAAACATATTACATGAAGAAAAAGGAAAGAAGTAATATTTCAAGAAACAGAACACTAAGAAGAAATACATCGGTGTTGTGACTCAGTTACATTTCTAATATAAAAAACTAAGCACAATAGAAACATAAATAAAAGTACAACAGAAGTGAATACTGTTTTTTTCATTAAACAATCTCAGTGGCAATTAGAAAATACTATTGTAGCACACCATTTAAACACTGCCCTACATAAAATGAAAACAGAGAGAGAAGGGTTTCCAGAATATTAGACTAATGTAGCTGCTGTTACTCAGGGAAAATAATACAGTAATGTTAAAATCCTGTGCATACATTCATTGCTATATATATTTTCTCTTAAGTAACCAGTGTTAACAGATACTGCCTACAGTGACTATCCACTATCACCTACGCATGTGGCCACAATAAAGGAAGAATTAATTCCTTACCATTTTGTCGTTTGTTTTGTTTTGTTTTGTTTTTTTTCCTAGATCAGACTAATTGAGCAGTTGGTGAGTCAGAGTACCCAGAACCAAAATCAGGCCTGGCCAGTCAGAGGGACCACTGGGACGCAATGAGGGATTGCTGAGCACACAGATCATGCAAGTGATTCTCCCTTTTCCCTCCTGCTAAGGACTGACCTTTATAGCGATGGTAAAGGCTGTTCTGCTTCTCAGGCTGCTTTCAGCATACCATACGCAAAGAGGTTGGGACACCTTGCACTCATTAAAGTTTCCAAAATATTTTTAGATGAGAAGGACTGTAAATCCAATTCCAATTCATAAACTTATAGCCTGTCTGACTGAATTCATCTGCAAATTCATTTAGACTGAGTATTACTCTCTATTTCCTGCTGTGAACTGAGTGATTTTGTTGTTGTACAGTTGCTTGTAGCTTTTGAACAGCTACATTGTTCCACCCTAGAAATGGCTGCATTTTGTTATACACTGCGGAGAAGAGGAAGGACTGGGAGTGCGTCACTCCTTCCCTGCCTCAACCCTTTTAAACATCACTGAAAAGTGATGTTTAAAATCCACAATGATAGACCCTTTTGTCTTCATGGTCCCTAACTCCCCCAAATAGAGGGCAAAAATCAGCCACTGCAGAGGGCATTCCTTGCCTACCTTGGAGAGTGTTCGTAAAGTTTACTGGCATGTTTGCAAAGCAAAAAAATTATATTTAGGGAAAAAAGGTGATATGCAAGTGAAAGAGTATTTAAGTGTGAAAAGGGCATTTGCCTTAAAGTCCAGGTCCTGGTTCCTTGTTAGGTTGTTCCCTATTAGCTAAACCTACTTTTCTTTTCCCGAAACTGAGTAAACCAGAAATTATTATAGAATGCTCTATGGTAAGTTCTATGCAAGTCACATATTACAAAAGTGAATGTGCTTTAGAAAACTGATTGTGGCTGCTTCCTTTAAAAAAGACTTTCTGGCTAGTTCAAGCCTCTGGATTTTTCAGTATCTGTGAACTGAGAGGCTCCTCTGCTTACTCTCACTGATTGTTGCTATTTTGGTTTTCTAATGAAATCAACATTCTGGCAACTCGATCTGGAACATTTACAGGAGATAGATACAGTGTTCTGAGAAAACTGCTGTGATGTTTCAGTTGGGGAATTTCAATTATCTTTTTTAATTAATTTAGTACTGTCTGAGACGTATGAGAGTGGAAGATTGCACTACCAGTTCTTAAAGAAAAAAACCCAAGACTTGATTACCCTGCTGTAATTGCTACATAACAAACTGTAACATAAAAACAAAGATGAGAACTTCTCATTATAATCTGATGAATAATGTATGATATATAAAGCACTGTGAATAAACATTAAGCCATCAGTCTGAGAAAGGACAGCAGAAAGTTATGCGATCCTTTCTGTGTTTGCTTGCTGGATGTATCGAATTTCTCAAACTTAGATATATTTCACTTTTACATTCAAAAACATCTGAAGTAGCTTTATCTTCATTGGCTTTCATTTTATGTTCCCTGCTCATGTATGAAATTTCTGATGTGTTAGTGGAGTCTTGCTATAAGAGTACTCAAATAAGCTCACTATCATTAAATTTAAAAAAAGTAACTGTTGGAGTAAGAAGCAGGCAAACTAGCTATTTGATTGATTTACTTGGTTTTCTTGTTGGAAAACATGGAATAAATTTACAGTCTGTTTTTTTTTAATTTGTCCAGTTAATAATGCAGGTATATTTTAGCCAGAGCTAGTGATCATTCAGCACACTGTGATTATAGTCCTACTGTTAGTAAGTCATATTTGTTCCATGTAATTGATTGTCTACTGCAACTCATGATATTATTTTCTTTCTCTGATCAGTTGATATCGCAAGCAGGGTAAGTTGGTTTCTATTCATTTGTAGTGACAATTACTCATAACTGTTAAATGAACCTATTGCCTAAGAAAATAGCTCTTAAAAATCACTCTGAAATTACTTAGGATGCAAATATTGTTGTGTTCATTCGTACTCTCATTCAAAGGACAGGAGCAAAATTCTATATCATGCTTGGTGTCACAGTACGATTTGCTCTGTTGAGGCACAAAACCCACTTGTTCAGAATTTGCAGACATCAGCAGTTGTCTGGAAATCCAGCAGATGCATGCCAACACCAGCTAAACAGTAGACTATTGCCAGAAGCAGAAGCCTGTACCAAGGACAGAAGGAGTTGGAGAAGTCTGGAAACTGGTTCCCAGCAAGAACATGCAGCGCAACAGTCAAGGATGTAGGATTAGCAGGGGTTAAACATCGAGATGGTTTTGGAGAGCAGACTTATGTAATATCATCTGCTCCATTTGGAAAGAAATTAGTTATCAAAGCAGAGAGTTGGAATCCTTGTTCCTATAGCCGGGAATGAAGATATCTGGATTGCTTTTTAATCTATTGCAGTTATTTGCATGGGGAGTAAGATTTCATGCAGGGTGGTCCTTGTTGTATCATCTTTGTTGTTACTGTTTCTCTGGTAAAAATCTAAACAGAACCATCCAGATGCCAAGAAGGAGCAATGCTCTTTGCCTTATGCAGGCATAACTTGATACCATATCAACTTTTTATGCACTGTCCTTTTGCTAGATGCTGTAGTTCAAACCACCACCATCAGACTCGCTGGGGCAGACACTGAACAAAATATCTCACTGTATTTGTAAAGTGAGTGTTAGAAACTGCTTTACAAATCTTAGAGCTTATTTAGTAGTACAAAGGAAAGAGGGAAAAACAAGGTACTACAGGAGGATTCAAACTATCAAACTACAAACGGAAGTTTTCAGAAGTTCAAGCAGATTTCTCAAGGTTAGATCGTGTAGTCGCTATTTTCCCTGGTTTACAGGCCCAGAGCAAAAATCAAATCTGAATTTTCAAGTGTAAAAATAGAACCCAAGCTTGCTGAGACCCATACTGTATTATAACTCAACTGTTCCTCTGCTGCTCCCCTTCTTGTTTTCAGGACTGATAAATTCAGTCTTATAGGAGCCTTCCAAGTGACAAACAATACCTGCTTTAAACTGCAATGCAAAACTGGTTGATTTTTATGCTGGACTGCAGCCATGCATGTAGTCAGTCATTGAGCTTTTTAAAAGCAACAAGTCAAAGGGAGTTAATCACTTTTATGCTAGCTAACAGGAAACAAAATTCAAAACATGAAATTTGATGCAGATGAGTATTCAGCAGACTACTGTTAAATCTTCAATGCCTCTTCAATCTTCAGTTCCACATTAAGCCATCATTTCAAAATTTAGTAGACTATTTGGGCCTAATTCATAGCTCAGCTATGATTAAAATATATTTTCTAACTGAATATGGTATGGTTACTCTCAATTCATTTCACTGTGGTACACTGGAAGAGAGTTTAGCATAGTATATCTGTTTAGCCCCATAAGTAGGCATGAAACGTTTGCACAGGGTTCTTTCAGCAGGAAGAGGGGAGATCATGAAAGCTGACTGTCTCAGATGAACAGACAGATAAAAGGTGTTATGTTACTTAACTGCCACTTTTAAATGACTATTCAAAGAGCAGGGTGTAGCAGAAGTGAGGAACATATAACACCTACTTACATGCATGTTCCATTCAAGACTCAAAAGCCTTTGCACAGAAGACAAATTTTGATTCCTGTAGGCTCTATTAAGAAGAATGTGATGCAACCCTTCCCAACCAGAAAGAAAATATCACATAAATAGTTTTCTTTTTACTTTAGAAGCTTTTATCAGAATTTTCCCAACAACTGAAGCCAAAAATGTAGTCATACCATCTCCTGGGAATCAAAAAGAATTGGAGATATACACCTAAGAGTCTGCTCAAGTCCCAAGAGAAAATTAGTCCTTGCTTACTAAAACACAGTGAAAAGTAAAAGCAGCAGTGCAATAACACCTGGAAACAGGAATTCTAGCCCAAAACCTTACTGCAAGATTAACAAGAAACAGGTAGTTATTCCAGTGTCACAAATATTATTTACATCTTCACAAATCTTGCAGTGAATGTTTTACTTTTTCCTTACAACAAAATCCTGGGGACCCTTTGTAGCTGTTTTGTGTATTGACTCTTGGACACATTCTGAAATCCTTGTCTTTCCATAGATCTTACTGGCCCCTTTCCCAAGACCCTTGGGTGCTTTCAGACCACCTGTACTTCCAACTTGCCTGGCCCATACAAAGGAGTGGCAAAAAGAAAGGAAGTTCCTGTTGCAGTGTGCATCTGGGACATGGTGGGACCATGTATGCATACCTGGAATCTCAAAAGTGTTCACAAAAGACTTTGAGAGTCCAGGAAGAAAAAAAATGTCTATTTCTCTTCAGTCAGTAGTTCAGGAAGGTATGTATTTCCTGAGTATCTGGGGCTGGCTGTGATAGGAACAGGTAGGACAAACACTGAAGAAACATCAGAATTCTCCAAACTCTTGGCTCCTTACTTGAGTTATCCATACATTTTTACTCACTGTATTTAATAGGGACAGGTCTTTGGCTACAGAAGGCCCGTAATACGTTGCCACCTAGTAAGCATATGCTTAGGGAGCTGATATTCATAAATCTACATCCTAACGTGATGAATTGTAGAGTTAAGGGGGAATTCCGTCTACATGAATTTCTATTTATTGTGTTATCAATTAGTAATGCTCAAGGATATAGACTCTGCGTCTTTGTTTTGGATGAAAGTAGCTTCTTTCACCTGTTTTTTGGTTTTGTTTTTTCCACAATAGATCCTAAAACCATAATGATAATGCCATTATAAGCATCTAGGATGACACCTGCTAACCTAAGTGCTGAGAAATACCCTCCTGGTAGTGGCATAGCAAACTTTACATTTTCAGCTGACTTATATTGTCTTCTTAGTGAACCATATATAAATGCTGGGAGTGTAATCTAACACACCTGTCAAATAACAATGCCTGTTATAGAAAACAAAGTGGGACTAGTTCTAAAAGTCCAACCCATCACACCATACCTAGCCTAATAATCCACATTAGGGATTAAAATTTGAAGCCTTTACCTTTACTGGTGAGGAACTGCTCATGCTGCTGAAGAGTGTGGGCAGAGCTTTCCCGTATCACCTTAGAGGTAGCTAATAATTATCTAGGACTTGTATTTTGAATTTCTTTTCTCTTCACTGAGAACTTGGTACCACTGTTTTTTAATACCTTTGCCACTCCATGTCTGTACTTTCAGTCAGCAAACCCTCTTTAGCTGGCAGTGCACTGCAAAATTCCTCATGCAATCAAAACATCTGGATTCTACTAGTTGTAGGACTTTTGTAGGACAAGAGAAATTTGATGGGAAACAAATGAAGAGCAATCAGCTTTAATGAATGTTAGCTGGAGCCGTGCATTTGAACTTTCCATCAATATATTTCATTCACTTTGTCATTTTATACCTTTTTTGAAAATAAAATCCTTTCCATGTGTTCCTTGTTGCTTCTAAAGTCCAGAGAACAAGAATTAAGGGCAGGAATTAAGCAGAAATAAATTGTTCAACTTCTGTAAGGTTTGAGAGAAATATGTTTAGGCTTTGCCTTCAAAATTTGTTTTTACCTTGTGCAACTACTCAGTTGTACTACTACAAAACAAGGAATGTCATTAGGCAGTGACGCGGGACAATAACATATGTTACGTTGCCTTACGTTACCCAGCTTGCAGAAACCACTTAAAAAAAAGTATCTAATTTAAAGGGATATATTAGAAGAGGCCATTTTCACTTCATTGGAATAGACTATGTGTCACATTTTCTTAAGTGGCATGGCTGTGATTTTATCTTTTTTTCCATTAAGCCAGATATACATTTACAAGTTTTTTTTTTCCCATGTTATTAATAAACAAAAAAAAAAGCACTGCCAATTTTTTTTTTTTTTTTCCCTGCTGACTCTCTCATTTGGCTAAAATCACATGCAACAATAAATTGGGTAGTTTATTAAATTGTTTACAGATGATACAGTTGGAATTTACTGGAAGGCTGTTAAAATAGGCATTTTTAAGGAACTAGCTTATGTTGATTTTATGTGGAAAAAATCAGATAGGAAAAGAAAATGAAAGGCATAAAAAGCGGAAAATCAGACATCTGGGTATTTACAGCAGTAAAATGTTGACCATAAATTAGAGATCACAATATCCCCTTTCCCTCTCTCCTCTCTCTCTTCCTCATTACTAAGGAATGGGTGGAAAGGTTTGCATTTTTAAAGAATCCGCCGACCAAGGGTACTATTGTAGGAAACTGTAGGTGAAATGACAGCTTTTCTTTTATTGCTGAATGAAAGACAAACATACGTCTTATTTCTTCTCACATTTGTACAATGTCTTCTGAACTCAGCTACAGAACTACTTGATTTAAATTAGATACATCCACTTATAGTGAAACTGTTCAGAATCATAACTTACTATTACAATAACAAAATAAAACATATGGACAAGTGACAGTAGATGAGCCAAATAAAACTAAGAGGTCACCAAGACCCTAGTCACTAAGACCACAGACAGCTTTAAAGGAATTCAAGGCTGAAATAAATGACTCACTTAAAACTGTTACCTGAGATTAGAGTGCCATTTTTTAACAAAAGTGTTCCAAGAGAGATTCAGAAAACAGCAAGCCTGTCAGCTTGCTATCTATACAAAACAAATAGGTGGAAACTATAATATGGAACAGTGGACATCTGGATAAATATGACTTATCTGGGAAGAGTTAAAAAGGTTTTCATAAAAGCAAGTCCTGCCTCACAGACCTAAGGCAGTCCTTTGAGGGGATCAAAAAACACGTGGATAAGGGTGATCTGATTGATCTTGGATTTACAAAAGGCTTTCAACAAATTCCTTCACCAAAGGCTTTTAAGAAAACTAAGCAGCCATACCATAACATGGCTTAGAAGTATAAGGTGATACACATTGGAGAAAAAGCCATTAATTCACAAATAAAACAATGAGCTTTGAACTGACTATCATCAGACAAGATTTTAAGATCTTAAAAGATAGTTCCATGAAAACATCAACTCAGCAGCATCTGAAAAAGCAAATCAGGTGTTAGCAATGTTGGGGTTAGCAACAAGAGAAAAAATAGATGATATCATCACGTTACTGTATAAATCCCAACTTTTTTTGCAGTCTGAAGACTGTGTGGCTTTCCAGGCCTCCATCTCAAAAAGGATATAGAACTAGAGAGGATGGTATGAGGACTATAATGGAAGGTACGAGGCAGCTTCTGTATAAAGAATGACTAATTATTCCATTCTTCTTCCCTTGAAAAAAGATGACTGAGATGGGTATTTAAGAGGTCTATAAAATAAGTGCCTGAAAAGTGTGGCTGGGGTTTGCTTGGTCATAGTTTCCTCTGATCCAAGAAGCAGGGGACATCAAATAAATCTGTAGGATCCAGGTTAAAAGAAGAAAAGGTGATTTTTTTTATGTCACAATGTAGTTAAGAATGACTTCCTACCATAAGCTATAGATACTAAAAGTTATGTGGGCTCAAGAGGAAACCACGTGGAAAGGTTCATGGAAGAGAAATTCGTAACTGTTACTAAGTACAGAAGAACTGCATCCAGCCGAGGAAGTTTTTGAGTGGAAGTCACTGGAGGCCACCTGAGGAAAGTATTGTGCATTCCCATGTTCTTACACTTTTCCCTAAGCAACCATTTTCCACTCACTATCAAAGGCAGCATTTTAGGGTAGATGGCCTCACTTTGGTCTAAGTATGGCTATTCTTAGTTTATCACAGCTCATCAAGGCTAACATGCTAGATTTTTAACTGGCAGTTCTTGAAAGCAGATAAGCAGGTAGGGGTTTGATCTAGAAATTTTTTCCTACAGAACTCATCATAGAAGATCAGGTTCAAGACAAAGCTTTACCTGTATTTGGGCACAGATAGATTTTAAGTGAGTTCTGGCATTTATCATTTGCTGAGGTTATGAAGTTATTTTTATCAGTTGTTGCCTAGAATTGAATCTTTATGTTTTAGTGAAATGATGGAGATGGTGGCAGTGGTTAAGTGGCTGTGGTTGCCATTAGCTTTAAATTTTTCAGTGGATTTCCAAAACCATCTCAGTATGTATGCAATTTATTTATGCTATAGAAAACACAGAGACCAAAATGTCATAAACCCCATGAATGACTCCACTTTGTCATGATGTCCAGTTTCTGAACAGCATTTAGAAATCCCAAAGGATGCAGAGAATGTTCAACAAGATAAGACTTGATTTAAAAAGCAAGATATGCAGCGGCATAAGCATTTAAGAAAGTCATATAAGGCAAATGGGAGTTGTTAATGCCTATGGAGTATTATTTGTTAGATTAGGACATAGGAAGTTTTGGGTCTCTCCACCATGGGAATAGTTTAGTTACAGACTTCAAATGTTTTTCTTACCACGGAACAAGAAACAAATTCTCTCTCAGAAGAAAAAAATCAGCAATTTGTTTGGAATTGTTGTTATAAACCCCCTTCAACATACTGACTGGAAAAAAGCTATTTTTCCTATCTTTGTTCTCCTGTCAGGACCGTAATTCTTGCCAGTTCAAGCAAAGAGGCCTATATCAGTTTAAATGTACCAGGTTTAAATGTCCACAAAGCTTCGTCATTATACTGGGTTACCTCAAACCATGGCAGTTACACTTAGTTTAAAGATTTTGGATTTGGTTGGTTTGTTTGTTTTTTAAATATTACATTTTTTTCACAACTTGTTCTGGAGTAATTAGTACTACACAATACATATACAAACTCATCAGAAGAAAAAAGAATTTTTCTTTGGAGAGCAGAGATCTAAAAGCACCAATGATATTTTGCCATTACTACCACAAGATGACTTAACTTCTAGAGCACCATGTAGATTTCACAGATTAGAAGCCAGCAGGATATTAAACAAACACTAAACTATTCACCTTTAAGGATCCAAAAAACTAGCTCACAATGTTGTAGACAACTCTTAATTTCACTTTTAAGAGGAATTTCTTCAGTGTTTTACACTGTGACTTTAGCCAAGACCATTGGCATGATTTTGCTATGCCTTTTGCTGTGACACAATCAAATGTAAAGTGCTTCTCTGCTTTTTTGCCTGAAGATGTCAAATAGATGGTAGGGAATTAACTTCAAGGAACACCAACTACTGATACTTCAGCAGCTGTACAGAGATATTTCATCTATCTCATATAACAAAATCAAACAGATCCTGGTGTCCTGGTTATTTTTTCAGCTGAGCAATAACTAATAACATTGTTCTGGTTTATCATCTTAGACAGTTCTGTTATATGGCCCAAGTAGATAGAAGCTTCTATGTCTAGTACAAATTCCCATCAAATAGATGACCATCCAAATGCAGAGGTGTTTCTCACTAATTTTTTTCTCCAATATGTATATGAAGAAGTTCAGAAACAGAGATCAGTTTTGATTATTCCTTTTTACCAAAATGATACAAGAGAGCCTAATACAAGCTCAAAACACCCTAACATTAATTAATCATATAAATTTCATCATAAATTTATAACATTTGAAGGGCTGATAATTATGTGATATGTTTTCCTTAGTTTTTTTTAAATTTGTATTTACCAGAGTGTCATAAGGTATTTTTTGCAGCTATATACTTAAGAATTTTATTGTCATAAAAGTATCTATAAAAATGTGCATCATTAAGCAGAAGGGAGAGAACTTTGTCTAAAGCAAGATTCTGCCTTGGGAAAGACTAAAAAACTGTCTGCTCTAGCAACAAATCAACATTGCACAAGATAATAAGAAGCAGTTAGACACCTTGAACCGAGTTATTTTAAATGAGGTGCCTTTACTCAGAGGTTGCCTAGCAAAGTTCCTTTAAAGGCCATTCCCTTTCTGAGTATGGCTTCTCTAATAGTCTTTTCCTTAAGTATTTAATTATATGACAATCTGTGCTTGTTATAGTCAATACAGAAAGCACTCTTCCTCCCATTACATCCTGATATTTAGAGAGTGACATTTGTCTTTGTTTGATTAGGGACCTTGTCTCCACCCAGTCTTTGGGTTACCTTAGTGCCTTCAGGGGACTGATGAAGGACTTAGGTGCCTAAAAGCCTGTCTACTTTTTCCAGCCGCAGTATTTCGGTTTAACAGAAGATCCTGTCTCTACCTTGCTATTTTACCTAGTGTTCTTCAAAGACACATAGGCTCAGGTTTAAAGCTTCAACGGTTGCCAGCTCCATAGATGCAAAGTCATGTAACTTAAATGCGAATGTTTCCTGTTGCTCTGGCATCTCTGAAGACCTGGAAGCAGCCAACTGAAAACACTTCATAAAGGGACCTCAGTGGAATTTAGACTGTGGGAATCTGACATCAACCCCCAGCAACCTGGGTCTCAAAGCAAGAGGTGTTTGTTTTGGAAAACAGTCTTGCTGTTCTGCCCATCTGCTGAACACTCTCCTATAGAACCAGCTTAATTCAAAATGCAACGTGATTTTAGCCAAGCTAACTGACTTTGTGTTGAGGTGAGTAGGAGTGCTTACACTGTCAGTTATTAACACTCAGCTAGGGGAATATTCATCCCTTGCTGAAGAACAGTCACTTCTTAAACCACTCCAACTAGACCTGCAGGAGCTCAGCTGTTTACAGTCCGCATTAACCCAAATCAGAAATGGGGAACAGAATTGAACCCAGGTCTTGTAAAGTACTGGCAAATTAACTTCCCACTGAATCTTTTTTTTTTCCATGTTTATAGTAAGGTTCTCCTTTAATGACACAATGCAAATCATCCATTGATAGCATCAGTAGGGAGACTTGATACTTCATTCCACTAATCCCCTTCCCCTCTCTGGTAGGAAAGGCAACAGGCTCCATAAGAACAGGTATTATTAGGGTCCAATAATAATCTAGGTCGTTGCTAAATAGCAGTGCAGGTTAAACTATACCGAGGTTACAGAGAACCAGTAAAAGAAACAATTCCAAGACATAGAATTTTTTTTTTTTTTTTCCTTCCTGCAGTGCTGCAGAAAGTGCACACGGGGTAGAGACGAAAATCATACGCCTAGTTCAAACTAAGTGTATCAGTAATTCAGAGGATGTACATGATTCTGCTTTCTTCTTTGTTTGGAGTATGAATGCAAAAAAAAGGGGTAACTCAGAGTTTAAAACATGTGGCACCATTTACTAAAGTAAACTCACTCCCTAAATTGTCACTGGGAAATGTACACTTCTTTTTGCTGTTGTTTTAATTTAGCTGTCATGAGAGTCATGTTTAAACACAGCCTTTTCTGCCTCATGGCCGAGTCTCTTTGTGTGCATTTCCTCAACATTACTTACTTGACTTTGAAGGTGGGCTGAGCGTAGAAATCTGACGAAAGAGTGGGCTGTGCCCTTGATCCAAGGGAGCTCTTACATTCTTCTGAATGACTGCATTTGCTAGTGCAGTACACAGCAGCAGCAACAGTGTGGTGCTCTGGGTCTCCAGCTCTGCCTGGCAGACAAATCTCCGGCTCACTGAACATCTGCAAGACAAATTTTTCATGTTCTGTAAATGAATGCTGCCTAACTGCACCGGGAAAATGGGCACAGGGGATTATCTCTGCATTGCTATGAGCGGAGGGGCGCCTTGGGGCTTTAGATTGCAAGGTGGCAAGGAGCAAAAGCAGCCTTTGCAAATCGCCAAGGTAGGAACATGAGAGAAAGATGTTATTGGTGTTTTGTGAACACGACTGAGGAAAATTGTTTAAATATATACTGCTTCCAGTGAAATGGCTGGTGTGATGCTTGTTTGAATTTGCTAACACGTTTTGCAGAGATTCTACAGGTGCTGATTATGTTTGTTTCAATAAAATGGAATGATTACTTTTTGGTAGCTTGCAAGTATTGCCAACATTTTCTTAAAAGTTAAAAGTTTGAAATTGTGAAATGATGTATGCTTTCCAGTTCCTATTTGATTTGCTGTATGTTTTTGAATGCACTTGGCATATCACAAAAATGAGTCTCATATTAGGAAATGCTGTTTCAGTCATCTATTTATGATACTTTTTCTACTCTAGGCATAGAATAAATCCAGCTTTATCATGAGAAAATGTTCTTACTATTTTGGGTATCCTGGAAAGAATTACACTGAGTTATCTCTGGTTTTGGAAAGTTATCCAGTCTTAGAAGCAGCTTTAATAGATGCCAAACATTCCCTCTTATATTTCATGAGCAACACTGAAAATTACTGAACACTTCATAAATTATTTTCATGTATAAAATGAGAGCAAAACAGACAGTAGAAATTCGGAATACATGAAAAATAAGAACCGGTAACCCCAAGTTGCAAAAATAATACTTAAAAAGTAGTTTTGTTAAAAATCAGTGCTCATTCCATTGCAACGGCTTCTCCACTGCTGCAACAATGATGATTTGTGCCAGTTATTAAGGTTTATGTAAGTGTATGGAGCTTCATTCTGTTCTCATAGACAAGAGGGACAAATTTTGTCCAGTGGTCCGAGGTCAGCAAAATACCACTGGGTGAAATGATACTGGGAATGATCATCACACAATGAATTCTGCCTTGTTAAATTGAGGGAGAGAGATTAAAATGTATTTTATCACCTTTTTGTATCTTGGTAAACCAATACATTAAATGTTAAGTTTTTTGTATTTTGATATAGTATTTTGTATCGGTAGTTCAGCTACTTCAGCTCTAACTTTCTTAAGCTGTCAATGTAGTAATTAGTTAAATTTAATTTACTGGATTAGTTAACTTTTCCATAAATAGCAGAAACAGTAGTCTACCTCATTTTATAGAAGAAGGTTTTTTTAGTTCCTCTGTCAAGAAAAGAACATCTTTCACTATTATTTTCAATGATTTCCAGCCCATATTAACCATGTTCAGTAATAGAGCTATGATTTATTCAGTGTATTTATAATTTTTCTCATTACTGTTAAGTTTTTTCTTGTTTTTATATTTTGCAAAATTTGAACACGTTTAAATTTTTTTCCTACCGATGGGCAACTGTTGCTTTGCAAGTAAAGACACTGATAATAGATGACGACAGTGGAACCCTGCCATCTAGTGAAAACTTGTAGCTAGAGCTTAAAAAATTGTAAGTAACGGTAAAGGCAAGTGGCCTTGATTACATAAAACCAAAAGTAAAAAGCACAGTAGCTTGAACACAAGATTCTGATTAAGCTTTAGTTTTCCTGATAAATATGGTCTATACAATTTTTTTTTTTCATATTCACATCCTAGACTGTGGCACTTAAGTCTGGGTTCTGTTTTACCACTAAAATTTGGGATTTGAGAACTAGCTACATGGTAACAGTTATGCCTTACCTCTAGTAGAAAATCAGCTAGTAAAACGTATCTAAATTTGGAAAAATAATACATGCATTTTTAGGAAAAAAATCAAAGAAACATGAGTTTGTTTTCTTGCAAACGAACCCAATCAAAAGGCCCATGTAATGCAATACTTCAGAACCCCCTTTGTAAGAGTACACGCGTATCAGCGTGTATAAGTGTTACAAACATGGTGGACTGGGTGCTTTATGAGTTCCAGATCATTCATTTCTCCATGCTTAAGGGTTAGTCAGGATCAGTGAGATTTGAAAACGGACACTAGTATCTGGCTGAAAACCTGGAACTTAAGAGTTGACAGGCTACAGCTTGCTTTGGGACTCACGCTGTCAGCAGGCTTCGCCCTTCTCCCGGGAAGCCTGGGCTCTCTCTGAGGTGCCCAGACCTGGGTCTTCAGGTCAGGCACCATGGTCAGGTTGAGGCACAGCAAGGTGGGGGGTCTGCAGCTACACTCTATGTCACCCTTTTTGGGGAGAGGCAATGCTTTCAGCTTTTATTCTCTTATCCGTGAAAACTGAATCTCATAATTCATGAAAGAATAAAGAATTACTCAACTAATGCATAGTAATTTTTCCTACTGGCTCCAAAATCCAAAGGTTGTGTTTCCTAAACACAATAAAAAATTGTTTGGGTTTTTTGGTTTTTTTTTTTTTTCAGTTCAAGGTTCAGCTTCTCCACTCGTGCACACTAATGTAGCTCCATAAAACCAGTGGGTCATCACCAAATTACACCAATGGAGATTTTGTCAGAAGTGTATATTTCTGGTTTTGGTGTCTCAGCTCACAGGAGCTGGGAAAGCTGCAGAGGGGTGGCTCACCTGGTTGTTGACACAACCTGAGCACGGTGTAGCCCTGGACTGCTGCAGAGGGAAGCGCACTCAGGCCCCCATCGTGAGCAGAGCAGTGGTTGTGATACAGATCAAAAAGGGAGAGGGATATGAAATGGAGGGAAATGAGATAATCTGTGAAAATGTGGCAGGATACAAAAATCCCAAATTCACACTCATCTACTCTTTTGATAAAGGAAACCTACTGTTTTTAAAGTTAATGAAATAAGTTACTGCAGTTCACTGCCGGAAGCAACTTTTACCAGTTTGTTTTATGCCTTTTAAAATATTGTTTTATTACATTTATAAAAAGTTATGTAAATCCTCCCCCCATTGTTTGTTGCGTAGCTCTTAAAGCAACAAGTAGCATTGCCACTAAAATCACCAAGAGTTTTGCCTGTAAGTATGAAGCAGTCTTCCATTATCATGCAAAGTGTTAACAGAGAGCTAGAGACAAACCTTTTGCCTTCCCAAGAAATATCTTAATTTTTTTTTTCTCACAGGCACATAAAATAGGCAATTTTCATCAGTAAATAATTTTACAACCATTAAATTAGATTCAAGGCAATTTCAGTAATTTGTCAGATGTGAGACTGCAACAAATTAATTATTTTTAAAGTATCACAACATATCATTTTGTTTGTCCATTTTTAACTCTTATTCAAAACTTAAGTTTCGAAAACATTTGACTCATTTTCTGTAGAGGCACACAAGCTGTTTAACACCCCTCGTCCTCTCAACCCTGGCTTCCCAACATCAGCTTCCTTTGGTATGCCCACTAATGTTGTAAATACTTCATAAAAATTATTTACAGTTAAACAGAATTTGTATATTCCATATACTGTCTGCATAAACCAAAATAACTTTTTAAAAAATCAATTTTAAATACCGTGTCAAAATACATATTGTGCTAGGAAAGATATCTAATAGGTGAATGTTATTAAAAAAGAAAGATAATCAGGAGTATAAAGCTAAGGAATACAATGGTTGTATCAGGGGCTGGGTATGCACCAAGACACTAAACCATGTCAGTATTGCACTGTAGGATAGCTTTCCCAAAGCAGGAGACGGTTTGGAAATCTCAGTACAACGGTGACCCTAGATGGCTAAGAATTCAAGATATATATGAGCAAAGGGACACGTGATGTCCTTTCTGTGACACTTTGTGTGTCCTTTCTCTTTCCACTGTGAGATATATGAAAAATGCCTTTTTTTTCTTGCTAATTTCTTTGCAGTTTTTAATTTAAAATATATAAAAATTGTATGTACAAAATAATGAATGATTTTCTGGACTAGCATTTGAAAGAAAGTCCTATGAGTTTTTCCACTAATACTTAACAATACCAGCTATGTATATATATACACATACACACATATATATAATAAAGCTATATCCTTTAAGAATATGTAATTGCATCTGGAGAAACACACTGATTTTTTTTTAGTGCTGACAGATTTTATGTACTTTTTCAGCAACGTTTTCCAACTGAATTTTTAGAAAAATAGAATAGTAACATTTCTCTGCCTATAATTTCTACCCTGCCAGTTTACCAGTGCATAACTACAACTACAATGCCTATCCTCTAAAACGTCAAGTTATTTGAAAGAGCTTACTGGATATTTTAAAACTCTTACCAATGTGATTTTCCACCCTGAAAATCTTTGCTCTACTACGGCATTTTCTTATGTCCAAACATGCCAAATATCATGCAATTTTCCATTGTCTTGCAAGTGTTAACTATAGTCCTAATTAATCCTATGAAATACTTTAGTAATTTAGGGTTCAAAACCAACGTCCTCAACTAGGCTTCATGCAAAACTTATACAGTTTGTGACTATTTTGCCAATTTCTGAAATAGCTTCTGCTGCTACTGCACAAATAGTAGCTTTACCTTTGGCTCAGTAATGACATGTGACAACTGGCTGCCTGGTCTTGTGCACTTGTCCATCAAAATGCTCAGATTTCAGTTCAAGTCTCAGTTTCATCATTTTGGATTCATTGGAACCTGAAACTGAAAGTGAAACTCAAAGACTTGGGAACAACCTGAACCAACAGTATGAAAAGCTGATGTCTGAATATGATTACTTAATGCTGGATGTATACAGAGCTGGGCTCTGTTGGGGTAGTTTGACTTTCTCCCTGCATTTATCTGAAATACTTGACATGCAGAACCACCCCAAGTGGCTTTCATCAAGTTGACCTTTACACTTAGTCTAGTAGAAAAAAAAAAAAGGATAAGGCATGTTAGCACAGTTATGCTTTTGATCCTGAGGTAAGGCAACGCATGTCACTGTCATGAGAGAGATACATTGCACTTGGTTCCATCCACAAAGTACATCAAAGCTGCTGGATTTAAGAAAACTAAGTTCCTGCCATTCTCTTACTTGTTACCATTGGCAAATGTTCGCCCTTCCAGGCAGAAAAACTAGGTGAGGAAAAGCTAAGATTCTGGTCACCACATTCAAGTTGAGACATGATCAATATCACTGTGTTACACCTGTGTTCCTAGCTTATTTCAGTGCTAAGTCACATAGATGAGTATAAACCATTGGTGCTTTTTGCTCCCCTGCTTGCCTCTGCACTGATGGCCCAGGAGCACCATCCTCCTAGTAAGATGAAGGTAAGAGACTGTTCTGTGTTTCAGATCATCTCCAGATGACCCAAGTCATCCCGGAGCTGGAGTTGGTGCTTTGGTCCCATCTGTTTCTGAAAATATACTCATTAACGCATAGTCAAATAGGATCTTACTATACGCTGGTGTTTGAAATGAAGATGCTCAGCATGCTGTGTGAAGGCTCAGTACTGAGCTAACATGACCCTGCTGATATTTCCTTATTTGTATCAATTGACATTTTAAACAGAATTGGCATACAACTTCATGCTAATGTAGACAGAGCAAGCCATGTTTAAACATGCTAGTTGAACTTTGGCAGCAAGAAGGGGAGTTTAGAGTTAACCTACATGATTTTAAACACAACTTGCCTTACTTGGACAGTATTTAAAACTGTTTGTTTAAATTTGCTAGCTAATACATTTCCAAACATAGTTTGTTTTTGCAGCCTGGACAAACTCTTATTCTCAAACTCACTCTTCAGACCATCTGACACAGCTGGTATTTGCTGATACTCAGAAAACTCCGTAAGGCATATTTACATATTCTTTCACATAAGGAGTTATTGTGGTTTCTTCTATCTTTTCTGGAGAGGATTTTGACTCCATTACAAGCCTTGACCCAATTTAATAACCAGTACATTTTGGTACATGTTTAGATGACATAGTTCAGCTTCTATTTAAGTAAATGACAGAACTTCCATTGACAAACTGGGAAGAAGCTGGGCTTTATAGAGGTTAGGTTAATTTATTTTGCAAAACAAAGGAACAAATTAAAGTTCTCAAAATCTGACTAAAATAGACCACTGCTGAATAGACTGCCACTTTCTGTTCCTGAAAATCTGCCATTGCTAGCTAGAAAAATCACGAGGAAAAAAAATTTATACACCTTTACCAGCAAAGGTTTATATGTACTTCCAAAGATTAGGGGTCTGCGTTTCCTAGTTCCAAACTTTTGCATTCCAGCTATTGTGCCAGTGGAAATGTTTAGTACTAAAGTCCCATCTAGTTGTTTAAAAGCTGCAGGATGAACTAGCACATGACTGTATACCCTGTTTTGGATATACAGAACTACATACCAAGCTGTTTTTGGCATGCTTTCCACAGTATTTAGGCAAATACAAGCATGCTTTGGATACATGGTAGTATTCATTCGTGCTTGTTTCCAATAGATAATTTTCCAACTGCCATGCTAGGAGACTTTTCAATGGAATAATTCATATTGATTTAAACTAAACAAAGTAAAAAAACCAAACAGTGTATTCCTACTAAATTAGATTACCTGCTTTGTATAGAGCTTAGCTTCATTTTTTTAGTTTCTTTGCTGGAAACATTTAAAATACACTGCATGTCATTATTATCTTCCATTGTTCTGTATTTTCTGCCATTCCATTCCTATTGTGAATGTGAATTTAATAGTAAGACTTTTGGCCAAGTTCACATTAAAATATCACAACAGGAAATGTTGTTTACAAAGACCTTTAGGATTGTGTCAGATTGTTTGAGAGGATACAGCTAGCAATTTATGTATATCATGGAAGGGCTTCCTTCCAAATACAGAACTCAGTGTTTTTCATATTTACAACAGAAATATTTAGAGCAGAAACTACTTTAAGGGACCATATTTCATGGGTTAAATGCTTAGCACTCCATAAAATGAGACTGATTTGCAGAGATAGCTTCAAGTTTAAGAGGAACAACTCTGTGCATGGAATTAACTGTGGACAAAAATGATAACATTTAGATTGCAACCAGCACTTACGAGCACTGCTTGTTGGCTGGAATGAAACTGGCAGTAAAAAAAAACCCTGGATATCAGCTTGAAGGTTTTAAATTTCAGACCTAATGTACAAAAGTTACACAGTGGATTTCTTTTTCCTTTTCTGTAATTTTTCCCATCTGTCCTATTCCATTAGAATCTGTAGTCCATAGTCAGTGTGGATGTTAGGATGAGACTAATGCACATTTAGACTAAAACACTTCAGCTTGCACAAAAATCAAAGTGCTATTTTTTGGTTATCTGCCAATATAATACAGTGTTGAGCGTGAAAGCGAAAAACCTTCAAAACACCTCAGCACCTTGCTCTCAGCGGGGTGCTAAGAATAGTGAAGAAGTGGCTGCTTTATTTGTTGCTGATGTGGAAGCTAAATTATAATGAAAACCTAGCTCTAAGCTTGCCAGACCCAATGGGCTTATAGCCTGAGCTCTCTGTCACATGCTGCAGTCCTGGGCACAGCACAGAATCTTCTTCTCTTGTTTAGCATGGAAACACTGTCTAAAAATCTTCTTTCTAGTTCCACAGAAACGTATTTTGAATCCTTTAAGTTTCCTTTGTTTGATATCTCCTTCTTACATCTGGGATGGGGCATCAAATGCACGGGTAACCTTTTGTTTCAGAAGAGTTATGTCATCCTGGACTGCTTAGCTGTAGAATCATTATTTTACAAACTTGCCTTTTTGTGAATGTATTTTAGAAATATGGTCCCATTTAGGAAGCTGGATGCTTTGGTTTTTGTAAGCATGTATTATATTACAATTCATGAGCAGATGAACTGGTGATGGGTCAAAACTATGAAGAAAGTAGATAAGCTATGGTTTTCTATACTGCTGGTTTCATTTGATATGTTCTCTATAGCATAAACATGACACGTATGGCATAAATTGCTACAGTATTGAATTTCAAGAAAGTTTCTAAAATAAAGATAATGCAAGACAATCATATGTCCATTGTGGCACTTTACAGTAAAAGAAAGAAAAACAAATGGAATAACAGGGGAACACAATTTAGTAAGACCAAATTTCCCCTTCCTAGTACTCTCTGCCTAATACAAGAAGTATCAGGAACTGCTTGTTGTCTGCAGGCAAAGGTGGGAAAGATTAATCTTTGTTTTAAAATCTAACAGTTGAAATAGCTATAGAGGAAGCCTTAACAAAGAAGTTGCATTTTTTCCCATGAACTCAATGGGAGCTTTGCCATTGACTTCAAAGGGCAAAGGACTGGGCCTTAGTATGTACAATATAGTGCAGTTATTTAATTAGAAGCAGATATCATGAATAAAAATCCTCATTGGGAAGGGTGTAGCAGTTTTTGCTAGGGATCTACTTACTACTATTTTCTGTGCCTAGCAGAAGTCATTCCCTTCAAAAAGCCTTAGACTTCAGAGTATTCCAATAACTTTGTTAAATAATACAAGTTTTTTCAAGTTATTTGGCAACTGTACATTTAATTTCCAAGCTGTGTTGGAAGTTTTTGTAAGGACAAATATACTCACTTGAGTTGAAGACATTTCAGTTTGCATATTTATAAGAATGAAATGATTGATAATAATAGGTACTTGACTGGCATTACTAGAAACTAGAGGCTATTTATTAAAGGAATGATAATGTATCAGAGAAAATTTATGTGGACATATCTCTCAGTTGCAAATGATTACTGGTCGAAGGGATTACTTGTAACTGCCCCCTTGCTTTCTTCAACTCTGCAAATACACAGGCTTGTGTTGGCTGAAATAAGCAGGTATTTCTTAAACAATTTAGATACCAGGGCTTTGCTAACTCACCTCATTTTGCCTGAGAGCTTAGGGAACAACCATATGAGCAGCTCATCTATAAGGTTTGAAGTGTGGAAACCTCCAGATTAGGATAGGGAGGAGGCAAGAGAGAGGAGTGCCAAGCAGCTGTGGGTGACAACCTCTGTGGCAGGCACAGCTGTGGCTGGACAAACAGATGGTAACTCCTTGCATTGGCACACCCATCTTGTTGTAGATTCACCTTCAACAGTTTAACTGATAACACTTTGGAAAGGGTCTAAGGGTCCCACAAAAAACCCGCTATTCTTCTAGAAGAGAAACATCTACAATGGAGAACTGTGCAATAGTAATTATAATGGTTGTCTATACCTGTATAATATCAGGTGTTTTGAAGATGTACTGCAATCAAGGGCCATCACATCATGGGTTTTATTAGCTTTACTCAACCACCACCACTGGTGCTCCTGAATAGATTGTCTCTCTCTTTATCTCTCTAAATCCTTGTCTTCTCTGCCAGAATTTCTTGCTGTTTTTTCTCTTATTATTCTCTTGGTAATACTTTTATTTAAACACGCAAGTACAGCTACTTAAGGATCATTTTCAGTTAATTCACTGAAAATTGTAGGCAAACAATGCCTCATTCTTCAAACCTTGTTACTTGGTTAGAATAGTGCCCATGACTACCAGTGAACTTCCTTTGGACTGAAAGAAATCCAGGAAACTTTCTGCTTTGAATGAACTCTCATCACAGAAATCTCTGAACTACTACAGCTTAACAGATGTGGCTGGAATAGACTGATCAGCATTTTGTTCCACAAATTACATTTTCCTATTTTGCAGAGATCACTTCAAAGACTGGCTGCCATAAGACACTGATTTAATTACAGAGGATGCATATGGAAATAATCTGAAAGGGATAAATAGCTTTATATATTATCATATATTCATAATGATCTTCCTGCACACTGAAATAATATTGCAGAATGGATAGTGTAAGACCCACTTATAAAACTCTTCAAATTAGAAAAAAACTATCATTAAGCATGGATGTTTTAAGCAAATTCTAACATATAATACTATTTAATGCCCAAGATCCTTACCGAGGAGCAGCTGTTTGACTTCCTTCACTGAAAAAAGCCCAGAGTTTCAGAATTGTTGGCTTTCCAAAAAAACTTGATACCTAGAAAATTAGAATGATATCAACAAAATTCTCGGGCAGTGGAATAAGTATGTCATGCTGATCAATATAAAACGAGTAATTCACAAACTTGGAGGGTTTTGTTACAATAATTCATAATAAAAGTAAATCATTGGTTTATGAAACAAAATGTTATTTTTAAAGTGTTATCTCATGGTATCCATACTGTTGGCCAAAGTTAGCCTTTAGATGTCTTGTGCATGTTTAGGAATATCTGGGGGACGATATTAGTCATTAAACTGAACTGGAAATCACAACTAGAACGCTCTTTCCTTTCAAGCCTCCAAATCCCTTTGCTAAGTGAATTAGCAGTGTGCCTTTATGTCCAGACTGAATAATCACCTTTTCATGATACTGACATATTGTTGATTCTCACTAGATGGTGCTCTTATTCACAGTCCCAAAATCATAGGTAAGTGAATGTAAAGACAGGTACAGCTTGGAGAAATTTTGGTTGCTAGCTTTAATGTTTTCTTACTGAAGCTGCTAAGTATTTTTCAGCTCAGTATCTCCTGGACCAAATAATTTCAAAGTGTAGAGTTAATGTCTTCAAGATATATATGTATATAAAACAAGTCAAGAATCTCATAATAACAAATTAATCATTCCAAATCTTCCTTTCACTCTCCTTATTATTCCCTGCATACAAACAGAATGTAAGCCCTTAAGGAGGGCTCCATAAATTTGTACTAGGGTTTGATTTGTGGTTTCGTAACACTATAATTAGGACACATTTTGATCTTTAAAAAGCTAACTAAAAAGGCGTATTTCAGAAAGCTTTAAGAAAGAGGCAGTTGTAATCCTTTAAAGAGAAAAGTATTTCTGTAGCTATTTTACAGCATATTATGAACATTCAGTAGTAATATTACACACGACTATTGAATATATGTAATGAAATCATGAAAAAAGAGCATCAAACAAGATTATACCAAACCTCAGTTTCTTCCAGCCCAATCTGACAATAGCCAGAGCAGACAGGGCTGGGAGCCCTGGAGATGTAAAAAGACTCCCAGGTCTTGTTTCCAATTTAAACCAATTTTTGAGCTATATTAAAATGATGTTTTTTTCTAAATTTGTAATTAACCTGCTTTTCCTTTCTCTGCCCTCACTTTCAGTCATGACTTCAGTCTGTAATATTAGCTCTTCTAAAACCAGGTTATTTTACTAATCTGATGAAGAATAGACTCTCATGAAGTACACCAAATCCAAAATCCAAGAATGCATCCTTGAACAGCTAGGCTGGTAGAAATCTACCTGAGTTTTGCAGCTTGAGCCCATTTTTACTCAAATAGTTTCAGATTAGCAGATCAGTACGGCTGTGATCCAACTCATCATTCCATGATTGAATCTTTATTTGAAAGGCCATAATTCATCTCCTAAACGTGCAACATTTTTAAGTCATTTTCCAGATCACCAGGATAATGTTACCAAAAGATTTCTGATTTCATGGCACAATTTGTGACTACAAAATGTATTTGGCTTCAAAATCTCTTCTCATTCTACAAAAGCAAAAATTTCTCAAACTCTGAGTTACAGTTTTCTTCCTCTATATTTACAGTAACAGTGAAAAACAACCCAGTGAATCTAAATGTAGTGAGAGGACCATGAATGCCTCTTTTTCTGCACTGGCAGTACAAAACAGTACAAAGGGTAAGATAATTAAGCCCGAGGAGATAGTTATCTTTGTGACCTGTCATTTTTTTTGGTGTTCCTACATGAACAAATGGAGCACTGAAACGCATGGCCTGAGAACAATGGCGCCCAGCCCTGAACCAACCTTCGGGGTCATTCATTTGTTGTTTGCTTCTAGGCCTGATATGCATAAGAGGCCTGGAAAAGTTGCAGAGACTGGGAATTTGCGCAAATTGATATCGGGTGCTAATTGACTCAAGCAAAAACTAAAGATGCATTGGCCTGTTCAAATCAGGCTTGAATTCAGGCCTTCTGGATTCCTGCATCAGCCAGCTCTGAAGAACTAAACCCTGGCACGGTTCATCAGCTGCTCGGTGCCAGGATAAAAATAGAGAGGCAGAAATGGGATCATGTTTTAGCACAATCTTAGCTGAAACTAAAAAGGGTGGGAAGAAACCCTTCCTCTTATGAAAAATATCTTCTTTTCAGGTGTTGAAGGCAACAATGTGGTAATAAAGCTCAGCTAAAATGAGAGCCAAACCAAATCTTTTCTGAAAACCTTTTACAGTTCGAGACACAAACTTTTTTTCAAAGGCTGGAAAATATTCATCATTCCATGTTTATGTGCAGGTGTGTTCCATAAAGAACAAAGAACACAATTTATTTCAGTGACTAGGTCATGCTGGATACACACACAGTGACAGTCATGGCTGTAGGAGTTACCTATCGCCTCAGTCCTATGCAGTGACTCTTGCCTGTCTGTTATCCAACTAAAAAGCTTCTTCTAATAGATTTCCATCAGCTCATTATGAGTAAGCCTTCAAATGAGACTTGTGCTATCTGGCATCAACGCTTTCCAATGAGCATAATCTCTTCAGTAATCCACACGTTATGGGACTGAGTTTAATATCTGGAGAAGATCTTTGGTCTGCACGTGGTTGAAAGCCTGTGTGAGTAGGTTTCTTTGTGATTGCCAGTGCCTTTTATATTGTAGGACTTTCTACTGGGAGAGGAAACTATATGCTACAAAGTCCTCTCTGTTTTTATAGCTTCGTAGTATTATGGAAAGCAGTGATCTCCCTCAGGGACTCACATAATCTCATGTTATACCTGTATGTCACTTAGAGCAAAACCTACACATTGGCCCAAGTGAGTTTAGTTTCATTCGAAAGCTTCCTTGAACTTTTTTGATTTCTCTAGTGTTACACTTGTAAGATACTCTCAGGCCAGACAATATTTACATGTGCTCAGGTTTCATTTTGGCTATTTCACTTGCCTCCCTTAGGCCTTGTGTACCTCGAGTTTCTCCCTCATTTTAACAAAATTTGTCACAATCTAAACCAGCATCTCAAATATAGATCCTGCCTCAACTGCACTTGACTGGTCAGAAATACACCTGTATGACTGCTTTGCTTGGACTCAGCACACAGCTAAGGAGTATTTAAGGCAAAATCCTCTCAGCAGGGGGCCCCAACTCCATCCTTCAGTTAATATTGGTTATTGCGAAGCAAGTATGTGTCTGTCGAATCTGCTGAGGTTGCCCTTGTTGAAACATCCCTTCCACCTCTGGACCCCTCTTCTTTTAACACAGGAAGCTTTGCTGCACTCCTGAGGTGTCAGTCATGGATAAACATTTTCACAGAGTAAAATACCTATGCAACACGTGTGGAATACAGGGTGGGAGGCATAGGGGGAGGCAAAGTTGAACTTGATCTTCTCTTTCTTCTCACAAATTAATCTCTGGCATCAAGGCTCCTTCCTTCAGGCACGGAGGATGAGATAAAGCTTACTTCAATGTGTGGATTTCTGGTTTCTCCCATGCAAAAAGAAAATAACTGGAAAGCAATTCCTTCTGATACAGTGACATTAAAATGCTCTTGCTGTGTGTTTTCTTTAAATTCATTATTAGGCTTAATTTAATAAGAAAAGGGTAAGTTTTAGGGCAAAATAATAAAGAGAAAAGGAAACTGGACACTGATTCTGACACTGAATTTAATTTATGAAGGTGCTGACCTGTGACATCTGTTTAAAGACTACGCAATCCTTAAAAAGTGTGCTTCCCAGGAAACTTGAGAGGTACTAGCAGTTCGTATAACAGGTCCTTTCCCTCAAAATTATATTAGTAAGAAAGGTGTCAGCAAAATTATAAGTCTTCTGAGGCAATCTGAGTCAGATTATCTTCTTTTAGGTGAAAAAGAGCACTGTACATTTCTACATTCCTATTCAGTTGCTTAAAATGCAACTCTTGTTCTTCAGTAGATTTTTAAATGACTTCTCACATCACCAATATGCTGAAATTTGTGTCTGACTGTAAAGGTTTCTTAAACAAACAGCTATAAACAGTGTCACGAGATACAGAGCTACACCACCCATCAATTTCCCACGTACATAGCAATGTGGATCATAGGGAAGCACTTACT
This sequence comes from Numenius arquata, assembly GCF_964106895.1. Classification (NCBI taxonomy): domain Eukaryota; kingdom Metazoa; phylum Chordata; class Aves; order Charadriiformes; family Scolopacidae; genus Numenius; species Numenius arquata. Next base: position 37,956,243 of record NC_133585.1, on the reverse strand, counting down.
CCAGAAGCAAATACAAATTACAGCACTGATCCATATAAATGTCTTTTCAGTTTCTAGCTGTGCCTTCACAAGTTCCTCCTAGCCTTTACTCCCTTTATTTGGTGCTTCGCATTTGGAAGAGTGCCGCACATCAGGGCTGACTTTGCCGTTACCGGCAGGTTTCCTGACACTACTTCGAACAATCGTTCATGAATACCACGCTGTCATATTGTCAGATATTCCTTCAGATTCTTTTTTCTTTCACGAATAAGCTCTGAAAGCAGCACAATGCATATGAGAGGAGAAAACCATATGAGTGGTTTCCATTTCCTCTTCTGCTTCTGTCTCATGTTTTTATGCTTTGTTGGGAGTTGAAGCACTTTCTATAGATCTAAGGGGAAATACTATATGGAGGATTTTGGTTTTGTAGCTGCCAGAGCCTTAATTTCAGAAGCACTTAGAAAAAGTGCCTCTTAACTCTGTACAAGATTCAGTTGTTTGTTGCTTTCTTATGTATTAAAGACAGTGCTCACGCTAACAATCAAGTCATGAAGATCTGGCATAGGTTTGGATCTATACATCATTTAGTAGTTGAAAAATATGCAGGATATCTTTTAGCAAAGATGGAGCAACATTAGCCACCCAAAATGAAAAGGAATGCTGTTGTCCCAAACTAATATAACTAGGGCTGTCAAAAAACTTCCTACAACTGTGTTGGGGTGGAATATTTTGATGGCAAGTAGGTATTTCATAGCCACGTGTTAATCTTCTTGAACAGGATGAGTTATTAAATTAAATCCTTAAAATGAGTAGCTCTTTTATGTGCGCTTATATTTTCCAGATGTTTGATACAGCCAAGATTACTCTGTTCGTTTGCATGTGCTTGTTTCTTTTGTTGTTATTTTTAGAAAATTCTTTAAAACTTACTATTATTCTAACATATGAGTAACATTTGAAAATCTTTTTTATTTTAGTTCCATAGCATTTTTCAGTTCTCTTTCTTAATCCTTATTTCTATTATTTATAGTTTTGGAAGAAGAGACAAAAGAACAGAAGCCTATCATGACTTCAGGTTTTAACATTTATTTCAATAACACTGTATAGAATAGGCCATACCTCTGTGGTATAACTCTCCAGAAGCTGATGCAGCTATGCTAGAAGAACTGTAGTGCATTTTCAACAAAGCTCAGGGGGAATAAAAAAAGGTTACATGAGAGAATATGACTGCAATTTGTGGTAACATAGTATTCTTCAGAACTATCATACTCTTATGGCAGGTTTCAGATGTTTACTTTTTCAAAATATGAATGTTTTATAGCAGCAAAATCCAGGACTTAATTTAAAATATCAAGCAAATAGGATTTTGTCCTAGTTTTTGCCCCCACTAGTTGACTTTAACATTTACATGGAAGTTTAGTGACAATATAAAATCACAGGAACTATAATGTCTTTAAAAAACACAAAGCTTTCTACATGTACTCTTCCATTATTAAAATATCTAAGGTACTGACACTTTCACACTTCAGTTCCTTGTCGTTCGGAAATGGAGATGTACCCATAAATCTGCTATGTGTGACTAGCCCATTGATAGACCACAGTTAACTGCTATGCTGCATTTGTGAGCTATGCATCACTTAATGGAACCAGCAACAGTGGTGATATTTGTCTGTCATATTTAGTAGTATGTTTTTATAAAAATTATATCTATGCTAAAACTGAAAACTGCGCATCAAATGTAAATAATACCACTTCAAATTGTGATTTTGTTTTTCAAGGCCCTTCCCTCTTGACAAAACCCAAGTGTTGCGTTCAGTACATGTCCGTGTCCCTGCTGAGTCAGCCCCTGAGTAATCAATCCTAGCAAGAAATGTGTACCTGGGGGTTCTGACCACCTACAGTAATTTCACTTTTCAAAAATCCATTTGCAGGAGAGAGATTACTTCTCGTATCCCAATCAAATTCAAACTTGTGCTTATGATCTGATTGCTTTCGTTACTCCATATCCCTTTCCTCTTTGAAAGTTTTGTTGGGAAAATATTACTTTGCCTCCTAGAAGGCACAAATAGTGGTGCTCTTGCTATAGGATTGATGCATTTCTTGGATGTGTAGGCTGCAGTCTTCTGTGTTTATAACTGCATCCTTGACTTAGTCAACATGTCTTAAAGCTGGCACAGATTTTGGCCAAAGGTCATTAAAGTACTTCAGAATCTATCTGGGATAGAGATACCATATTATGCTTGGATTAGTACATAATAATAATACTTCAGAGGAATATAATTAAATAAAATAATAGAAATTGTCTGCCAAAGATCTGCTTGAAACAATACTCCAGTTTCTTATATTAAGAATTGTTAAAAATGGCAGCATTGAAAAACAACTGGCTCTTTCCCAAGCTACATGCTGTTTAGATTTCCTTGAAAATTCAATCTTTACAGTTTCTGAATAATGCAACCATTGTAATTTGAGGACGCTCCCCTGCTGGTTTTGATTAATTTATTTTAACAACACAGAAGAAGTCTGCTGTAGCTCCTCTGGTAATATAAATCTGTGCTACAAAGAATTCTGTTGTCTCCACCTCTCTAATAAACTATACTGTCAGGGGTTCAGACCTAAATGGATGGCAATACAACTTAAACAATTCATCTCTGCTTTTGGTCTGAATTTATTATCAGGGTTTTTTCCCCTTCAACCCTTAGCTAGTTTACAACTCTTCTTATTCCCCATCTAAGTAACACATCCAGTTAAATATTTCAGCTTGTACGCATTAACACCAATTTTACACATTTAAAATTTGTATCTTCATTCTGTGTACAGCTCTGGGGCCTGCAACATAAGAAGGACATGGACCTGTTGGAAGAGGTCCAGAGGAGGGCCACAAAGATGATCAGAGGGATGGAGCACCTCTCCTATGAGGACAGGCTGGGAGAGTTGGGGTTGTTCAGCCTGGAGAAGAAAAGGCTATGGGGAGACCTTATAGCTGCCTTCCAGTACCTAAAGGGGCTACAGAAGAGATGGGGAGGGACTCTTTATCAGGGAGCGTAGTGATAGGACAAGGAGTAATGGTTTTAAATTGGAAGAGGGGAGATTTAGATTAGATATTAGGACGAAATTCTTTACTGTGGGGGTGGTGAGACACTGGAACAGTTTTCCCAGAGAAGTTGTGGATGCCCCACCCCTGGAAGTGTTCAAGGCCAGGCTGGATGGGGCTTTGAGCAACCTGGTCTAGTGAGAGGTGTCCCTGTCTAAGAACGTGTGGATACTCTAGCATTCAAGCAGTGTGATGAGTTTGGGGAATCATGCAGCACTTTAACAGAAATTGCTGTGTTAGCTTACTTATAGAATTACATACTCTTGAAGTGTTTTCATTACACATAAATATTAAGTACTTCTTTGTTTGAATTCATTTATTTAAAATATTAAGTAAAATGAAATGAAACAATTTCCAAGCTGTTTCCTACAGATTTCTGGTAAACTAGCTGCTCATTTGACATGTTGCATGTGTAATTTCAACAGTACCCCTATGTGTGAGTGTATATACAGATGCTTTAGGCTAACATTAAACAATGTTCTATAGCTACGAATGTTTTTGTAATCCAAATAAAGTAGGTAGTGTTTTTATAACTATCAATTCTTGGGTTATGGAGAATGTCTTCAAATAGAAATGGAAAGAGGTTTATCATCACAAACAGGTCTCATTCCCTTAAAAGGAAGTTGTTTCTTTTTTCTTCTGCTTCTTTGGAGAACTGGCTACAAACTGGGAATGGTTATTGTATGACTCATTTCAGAAGAATAGCTACAGTGTAAAAAGTTCAGAAAGGATTTTAATAAAATCAAACCAAATTATCTTCTGTTTTGGGCACAGTAAGGATAGTTTTAAAGAAAAAAATACCAAATTTTTCAGAATGCTGTAAATCAACATAACAGTGTAGTATTTTAAAGGGAAGAAGCAAAAGGTCAGGAAAGAATAAAGCATTTACCCCTAGTTTCAGTTCCATAGATAAGACAGAAATCCCCTTTCATAGCAAACTTTACATTTAATTTATTCTGGTCTGGCCTGGGAGTGAGCTCCTGCACCCACCAGTGCAAATCACTGCCAAAATCACACAACAAACTTGCGAATCTTCACTCAATTAGCTATGCACAGATAATGTGACTTTTCTACTGCATCCCAAGTACTTTAGCTGCTTGGAAATTCCTCAAAACCCCAACACTGTAAGTCAAACTGTTCGTAATAATAAAATTATTTCAAATAAAACAACATTAGCAACATAAGCAGCTATGCTGTGGACATTAGAGACTGCAAATGTTACAAGTAAATATTATTGTATTATTCCCTCCACTGCTTTCCCCTCAATGGCTTAAAGGATACAACAGTAAAGTAAGGGCAGGAAAAGGCCCTTTCCTTCTTAAATGTCTGTTATTGTTTCTGATTCAGCATTTGAAACTTTTAGCATAACATAAAGACCTGAAAGAGGTAGTCTCATACCTTTCTAGCTTTTGCTCACTGTGCCAATCAAAGGGGAGGCTAATCAGAAAGTAAGAGGCAGTATTCAGGTAATCATCGTATCCTTTCTTTACAACCCCTGTCTTAGTTTTTACAATTTTATATATAGAATCGGGTCTCCAACACACCACTTAAAGTTCTGCATTTCTGTGTGCTGCAAAACTCAAGTATCCTCTATTTCATCTACAAAAGGGAGAGACACTGGTGTTATGTCTCACTGGGCTAAGTCTGAATAGGGTTTATGGTTGTTAATGTTAGGAGTATGCATAGAAAAACTGCACACTAGCTGGTGCATGTATTTTCAAGATGCGATAGCTGGGTGAGGGATGCTGACTGTTCAGCAAGTGTTCCAAGCAAGGCATGGAGAGATGCAATGTTTTTTTTAAAGTTCAGCTCTAGCTCTTTACATATTGCTATGCTAGCAAGAGAAGTTTGTACACAGCACCATGAACTCTGAGAGTCTGCTACATAATCCTCTCTTTAAATAGTTAAGTGCTTAGATGTTTTTATCTAAACCCCAAGCAATAGGGTCAGGATAGCCTATCTATTGTGATAGTCAAACAGTTTGATAGTTAAAGATCTGCTGAACAGTCTGTAATAGTTTGTGTAAGAATAAGGTTTGTCTATTTAAAGCATCTGAGATTAGAAAGGCAACCATGCTAATCATTGCATGTGGCTGCCAAAATTCTGCAGAAACCATCTGGAGGGAAACACAGTATATTGAAAAACATTATTTCATTCTAAAGTTATAGGCCACCCTAAAGGAATAAAAATTCAGGGGATAAGTCAGTAGTTTCAGATCACACTTCTTACCATGCAATCTAAAGACTATGCATAAATAATTTACAATTTTTCCACTCTAAACAAAGACAATAATTTTTCAGTCGCAACACAAAGGTGTTATTATTTTTAAAGATTTTTATGTACTTCGTCTTAGTGCACATAAATTGCAAAGGAATTTGCTGCATTCATCACTTGTAGTCAAGGCATATTCTGTGTTCCCTTAAATATCAAACAACTATTATGTAGCTTCATTTTGATGTGAAAGTACATGCCCAGTAGTGTGTGGCCATTTATATAAATTAAAGTTTCCAAAAGTGCTAGAAGGATTATTTTTAATTTCTCATGCTTGTAGCACTATGGAATTTTTCCCTGAGTGTTCCTCCTAAGATTGCTCCAACTGAGGCTGAAGTTAATAGAAAACGACCAAGTGATTTCAGTGGGAGTTTCACATTCAGAAAGCAAAACTAGAACAGTATTTTGGGAAGACTGTCCATGTATCTAAATTCCCATTCCTAGGAATTTTACAGGAAAACGCTGAACATTTCAAATTGTCGTGAGACTAACTGCATTTGAATCTTTTTCTGAATATAAATAGAATATTCTTTAGTCTTCAAACATAAATTTTAAAAGAAAAGATGCTTCAAAGCCCTCTCCAACCCCCTTCCACCTTGCTAAGGTTTGATCAGTTGAGAGTGTCCTGGCCAAACAAGCTTCGTGGATGTATCACAAGCACTCAGTTTTTTGCAAACCAAAGAATCTTGCATAACTTCAGATGACTCTATGCTTTACAGTATAGCTTGGACTGTACTGAAAAGGAGAACATGCACTGCTAGTGCTTATGAGGTACCTTTGATGATGAGAGATCTACAATTTACCATTGCAGTAGATTGTGGGTAAGAATTTTAGAATTTGGATATTTTTAATGGATTTTTAAAAAATATATTTTGTAGATCTCACATTTAAATAAATGTAGGGGTGAAACTGTTGTTACTGCTACTACTGCTCCCTAGGGCTGTTGAGTGTGGGGTCCTGCAAGATCAGTATTTGAGAGGGAAGGGCAAGGGGTCCTGCTGCTGGGAATGGGAAGCCAGGTAGGACCTCCTTGCCTATCTAGTGCTCTGCCTGATACCAAAGGGACAGATACTGCAAAAGACTGCAAAAGAGAGTCTGTGTTTCTTTTAAAGGCCTATCCCAGACCTGGTTGCCAGAGAGCTGTGGGAGGGAGAAGGCTGGCAGCAGACAGGGACATAATTCAGTTGAATTCAATTAGAGTGCATCAGTAGAACTAAGCGAACTATTAAAATAAACAGGCTCCCTAAATCAGAAATGGGTATGATCACAGAAATTGGAGTATTCACAGGTTTGCTTGACAGTATATTGAGTTATTAGTGCCTTTTAACATGAGCCACTGTATTGCACATTTGCAAACATCCTCAGAACATGATTATGTTTAGGGTTGCACCTGTGGCGTTGGCCCACCTTAGCCCATCTGACATCGGTAACTTTTCAGGGTCCATAGCAGGCAGTGATGCAGCAAGGCACTAATTTCTTACAGAGAATGAGGAGCTGCCACGTTAGTTTGTGGATGAAAGGAAAACAGCAGGAGAGAACAGGATGGTGAGCAAACCCTTCCTTCCTTCTTCTGCTGAGGCCTCCTGCTGGACACCTGCAGAGAGGGCAGTGGTTTCTCTAGAAGAATGACTCCAGATTTTTAAAATATCCTGACCATCAGCCAGGATATAACCCTAACCCAGTAGAAATAACCCAACAGTCTACTAATACCTTCAGATACTCTGGATCATTTTTTCTCTAAGTGTTAACTACTTGATTTAATGAGAGATATTTTCTTATTTAAAAGGAAGCATCATGAGCATTTCCTGAAGACTGTAGATTTAATTTGTTCAGCAGTGGTATTCAACAGCAAGAAAATACCTGATTTTTATTTATAACAGGCATTGCACTTCATACTAAAGCCAGAGACTTGGGCAGAAACTGGGTGTAAGTTAAAAAGTACTGCTTGCAATTGAGACAAGTGGGTTTTCTGAATGGTGTAGGAGAGTATTTTCCTACTGCTTAGACTTCTTTTGTTTGACAGTAAATTTTGAAGATAGGTATGTCTGAGTGAAAAATCACAGTGAAAAAATGTATTGACACATGAAGATAGTTAAGAGAAGGTCATATATTACAAGAGATCCTTAGGTCATATATTCAGGAGAATAATACACTGTCCTATAGAGACAACATAGATACTTATTACTGTTGAATAAAAAAGTACCTTGTTTTTTGGGTAGTATTCTGAAATCATGATTTCCTGATTAAAACCAAGAATAATTGAGATAACCCAAGTTAATGAAGAGAACTGAAGGAATCAAGCATCCCAAAAAGGTTTGTGCAGGAAGCAGCATACATTTTGCATATAGAGAAAAATATTCCAAAGAAAGTCTAATGATAGTCTATTAAAAATGTTACCTCAAACTGTCCTAGAATTTGCAGTTGAGTTCCCCTATCCTTCAAAGGTTCAAAATGACAAGTTTTTTGCAAAGCAGGGTTCTCAAAGTTTGCAAAAGCCCAATGGTTTAGTTTATATTTTCCCCAGTGCAAAGCAAATGACTGACAGAGGTCAAATATGCTATTTAAAAGTTAAGTCCTATTCCCTAGTCCCTTTCCTGTTGCTGCCTCCTCTTAGTGCTCCATTCTACAGGTTTCTGAGTTTTCCTATGCATTATTTAGCAGGCTCAGCTCATAGCAACACAAAATTACTCACAGCACCAGCAGAACTTCAACATGCTGTATTTTGGAGGCCTAAACACTTCAACTTAGAAAAGCAGTAAAAACAGTCCTAGGCTTTCAGTATGTGTTTCAGTATGCATGAGAACAAAATACAGGTGAGAATACTTCACTTAGTTCCCATTAATAAATATAAATGTGGTCTTAAACAGGTTCCAGTCTAAAAATGTGAATTCCTATACAGAGGTTAACAACCCGAGCACTAGGATTTAAACCAATCATTATGGAAGAAAACTTAACAGCTAATTCTGCTGGAGGAAAATTTCCATGCTTACAATTTAAAATGGTTTTTTGCTTGCCTTTTAGCAATCATAAAGAGAAACTGAAAATGTTTGAAAGATTTCCCACCCCCCCAGATAATACCTTTTTTGGTTATGGATCGGTTGTGCTGACAAATACCTCATTCTTGCCAGGAGCTAAAATACTAAATGGCAATCTAGTCCTTTTTTGACAGTACACATGCAAGATATGGCCACATCTGTAAACCACCATTTTTTATCATGCTCCATAGAGTATCTAAAATTAAAACTGCAAGAGAAAGCGCAGCTAGTTTCAAACCTTGTTGTAAAACTGCAATAATTACTTCTGACCAAAAATAGACTGATGCACATAACAAGAGTGACAATACATACTAATAGTCAAGCTATATGACCAGTTGTGTACTCTCAAAAAGCTGAAGATGGAGTCCAAACCGAAAAGTTAGAAATAATATTCAAGCTTCCTATCTCCGCCAATTTCAGACTTCTGCAATATGGGTGAGATGGCTGTAAAATTTTGCACTTAGAGATTTTGCAGGATTTGGATGCCAGGACCAAATTCTTAGCTTGGGCCCAGGACTGTTCCAGCAAACTCTTTTTAGAAAAATATTTCGCTTTTGTATAAATGTCATCAGCAGAACTGATTCATGTTAATGGAATTATGCTGAAGAGCTCCAGTGGAAGAGCTGGTTCCAGTGATTGTTGTAGCAGATAAAAAGAGCTGATGAGGGGTTGGGATGAGTTAAGAGTCCACACGGACTCTTTAGTATTTAGCTAAATGGGACTCTTTAGTCCCATTTAGCATTACAGGCCAGGAGCTAACTTTTGAGTCAGCTTTTTCTGGAAATATCCATGACCTTGGGTTTCCAACTACTGCTCTTTATCTGCAAACTTGCTTTTCATCATATTTAAGATACTAGGTGGATCAGTCAGAGCAGTCAGAGCCTCATCTAATCTCACCTTTCCCTCGTCCCTCCCCAAGCTCAAACACCTGGAGCGTGCTGCTCCAGTTTCCTTCTGCATACAGAAACATGAGCATACAACTTGTGTCCTTGAATAATCCACTTCTAAATATTCTGTCTAAAAATTGGTGTCCAAACATCTTGTATTGCTTAGGCTCAGCTATCTCCTAAACTGCGTGTTCTCCTACTTCCCTCTACTCTCCCCTTGCCTTTTCAGTCCTTTTCCTCTATCCTTCCAAACGCATCAAAAATCTGTAGGTCCTCTTTTTGGCAATTTCAGCCATGTGAAACAGCTCTATTGTGCTTCCCCCCTGTTTACTTTACTGGCATATATACATCTTTTGTGACATTTTTCATTCCTTCATCTGGTGGATGAGGAGCTCAACATGAGTCGGCAACGTGCAATCGCAGCCCAGAAAGCCAACAGCATTTTGGGCTGCATCAAAAGAAGTGTGGCCAGCAGGGCAAGAGAGGTGATTCTACCTCTCTACTCCGCTCTTATGAGACCCCACTTAGAGTACTGTGTCCAGCTTTGGAGTCCACAGCATAAGAAGGACATGGGCCTGTTGGAAGAGGTCCAGAGGAGGGCCACAAAGATGATCAGAGGGATGGAGCACCTCTCCTATGAGGACAGCCTAGGAGAGTTGGGGTTGTTCAGCCTGGAGAAGAAAAGGCTATGGGGAGACCTTATAGCCGCCTTCCAGTACCTTAAAAAGGGCCTACAGGAGAGATGGGGAGGGACTCTTTTATCAGGGAGCGTAGTGATAGGACAAGGAGTAATGATTTTAAATTGGAAGAGGGGAGATTTAGATTAGATATTAGGACGAAATTCTTTACTGTGGGGGTGGTGAGACACTGGAACAGTTTTCCCAGAGAAGTTGTGGATGCCCCACCCCTGGAAGTGTTCAAGGCCAGGCTGGATGGGGCTTTGAGCAACCTGGTCTGGTGGGAGGTGTCCCTGCCCATGGCAGGGGAGTTGGAACTAGATGATCTGTAAGGTCCATTCCAACTCAAACGGTTCTACGATTCTATGATCTGTTGGTGTTTCAAGGAAAAGAATTGATACACAATGAAGACTACAGTTCTGTCTGGGATAGTGAGGATTATCAAACACAGAAGAACAGAAATGTAAATGTATTAACTCCTTTGCTACAAATACTGTGTGCACAAGAAGATATAAATGATAATGACAGTAGATTAAACTTGGTTCACAAGCCTTCAAACATACTCAGTATGACATTCTTTTTCATTTATGCAGCTGAGCAAGTTTACTTCAGCCAGCGGGTGGGGGGTCTAAGAAAACTACTTGGACTGCATAACAAGAACACATCTGTACAGTTGAGATAGCTTTGAAGACATGCCCAATTTGGTTTCTTGGGGTTTTTTTTGTCTTTTAAATAAGCTTAAGGCTTTTCTAAAAGAATCTTAATATCACTTCTATCCCTCACACCAAAATATGCCCCTCAAATGAAAACAGCATCAGAAAGTCATGTAAACATTTTTATGGCCGAATATATAAATTGTTTGACCATTCATATATTAACTGCTTAACCATAAGCTGCATATTCACAAAATAGTACAGTATACACATGACAAATTGGATAAAATTAGTTTATGTATTATGCATTCAAATGACCATCAGCCAAACATATTCAAAAGCATTGATATGAAATACAGATTCCCAGATTGCCAATTCCCAGTGAAAGTCACCTATAGCTGTTTGCAAATAGCAATATCTAATTTATGGTATGCTTCATTATTTAACTAGGCTTGGCAGGGAGAAGTAAGAATCAAAATGTACTCATATCCTGGCAATCCACAAGGCAATCCACAGCACTTTGAATTCTATAGCATTAACCTTCTTGTTCTATATAGAATTTTTTTTAGTCTAGATTTCTTTGTGTTCGATAACGTAACTGCTCACTGATCGAAAATGATAATAAGCTTCATTTTAAGTGCAGTATAAGAATGCAGTCACAAATGCTACTTCACTGCTTGTCTACAAGGAGGATTGTAAAGGGTCTGTTAGACTCTTAAAGAAAGCAGTCTGTTGGCAGCTACCTTTCAGACAGAATTTGCTAGTATTACTGATTTACTACATTTGTACACAAAACAGTAATGTACCTAAATTTCACGACAGTGTATCAAATTCTTACACAACATAAATGTTCCAAGCATGCAGTTTGGAAGGGCTGGATTGTATCCAATCCTTTGGGAAAAAAAAGTCACAGCTCCTCCTGTGCAGCTAAATTTGGAAAGCAGAAGATGCCAGATGTGCTCTGCAGCGGTTTATGTGCTTGTATCAAGAACGTTACGCTTCTCAGTACAAGTCAGACCTATGCTATCCCATGACATAGGCCACGGGCTTTCATACACCCAGAGCATCTGTGGTGCACACTGAAGGGAAAATGGTTTGGACAAGCTGCCTGACACTAGCAACGGCAGCATCATTCCTACCAAAGAGCAAATACCCAGATATGGCTGGGGTTCCTCAACAGGTGCATGACATCTCCCCTACATAGGTAAATAAGTGGAAACACTGGGAAGATATTTGCCATTTTCTTTCTATTTTCTCTGTGTCACTCATTATATAGATATAAATTTAAATGTTTGGGCTTAAATTATTAGAAATTCTGATTCAAATGAACCTAAATGTGTAACTGTTTTTTGGCTACATCTAAATATTTTCTTTCCCTCCTCCCTTTTTCTGATCTTCTTCCTTCATCATGAAATCTTTTGTGCCAACAGAGTTCACTGGAAACTTCAGGCTTCCAGTTCTCTGTAAAACTCGCATTTGACTCTCACAAGGATGCAGTGGGTAAAGCATATAGAAATTTCTTTACAAAGACCTACTGGTAGCTGTACTATTAGTTCTGTGGTCACTGTGAGGGAGCTTGCTCCTGTCCTCGCAGAACAATCCTCTTTCACAAGTAACCATACACCGTAGAGCTTGGTGGAAGCATTACATGGAAGGGCTGTCATATGTTATTGCAGTCTTATCTTTGAGCATTTTTTCCTTTGATGAGTTTATTTTTTCAATCCTAACACAATTTTGATATAATTTTTGGCCAAGAAACAAGGGTAGTTCTGTGCCAGAACAGCCCAGTGTAATGTGTCAGAACCTATTTTCATCTGCTTATTTAAGTCTTCCAGAACAACATTTTAGCTCTTCCCATCATACAGAACTATGCCTACCTTTAATGGTTTATTTGTACTCAGGATAGCTAGGCAACAAGTGGGGAACAAATACCCGTGACTTGGTAAAACTGCACTGTATTAAGCTGCACATGTCCAAATTTTTTATTTTGGAAGATGAAATCAAATGCAAAATCTAGACCAAAAAATTAATTTGGGGGTTCTAATGTTATCTTCATCTCTTTTTTCAAAAAATTAATACTGCTATGACCAAGTATCACTGACAGAAACAATAGTAGGTTTAACTTCTGATCCAAATCCTGCAAACCCTTGGCATGTCTAACTCGTATATGCTTCTTTTACTATCAACTGAAGATTCAGTTTTGATTAATCCTAATCTACTCCCCATTTGAATACATCAAGAACAATGCACCCATGGCCTATCAGCCACCTAAAATGAGTTCTTGCCAGAGGAAGTTTGTGGTACCTGTTGAGCTGTGGCTCTGCACAAGGGGGTCTAGCACGTTACAATGCCAGGCACACCGTGAAGCCCCACAGTGTGAAGTCTGTCAGGCTGTGTGGTTCAGTGTAAGGTCGGTTCATGTGCCCCTGTACCACAGTACTGGAACCGGGAGTACTGGGGACCACAATGGAGGGATACAGGAGCCACTCAGACACGTTCAGTCAGGTGGAAACCGATTTATTAGCCCAAGCTCGGTGCTATTGCTGCAGTCAGCAGAGGCAAGGAGGACACTGCAGCCGACTCCGGGAGCAGGGTGAAGTGGATATAAAAGAGAACAAATCTTGCCATTTTTTTTCAAGTATGGCTTGGCTGTAGAACTGTTGGGAATCACTACTGTATAATATATTAGATGTGATTGAACAAGTTAAATTTCTTGGTTTTTTGGACAATGAAACAATCTTCTTTCTTTAACGTATTATAAATTACTGTAAAATACAAATTGAGATATGCTGTTGATATGTGGGTTTTCTTTCTGGTTTTGTTTGGTTTGGTTGTTATGCCTGGTTTCTAACAAAGCATAACTTTCAGTCCACATTCGTGTCAGCAATGGCCTTATTTGAAACAGCAATTCTTCTTAAGGTGCCTCGCAGGGTGATGACCCTTAATTCCAGACATCCCAGAATTGATTAAATCCACATGAAACAAGTTCGTCTTTGTAACCCTGCACTAGTATATCGCCTGCTTTCCTCAAACACACAGAAAGCCTTTTTCTAACTCTACACTAACTCATCTTTATGTTGGTCACATTTTCTTAAACTCTGTCTATCTATCACAGTTCAAGCCCCAAATCAGGTACAGAATTACGAAGTACACTAGAAGCTAGATCAAAAACAAGATCAAGAGTGAAGTTTGGAGTGCCACATTTATTCCTCTAAAAAAGAGTCCTTTTGTGAGACATTTGTTCTATCTATATAGTATATGTATTCTATCTATATATTTTTAAAGTAAAATAGAAAAAACCCTAGTATTTATATATAGAGTGAGAATCTCAGTATCTTGGGAGTAAAGAATGTCCACTTTGCTCTTTCTCAGTTTACTTCATACACAAGACCATCATACAGGGGAGATAGCATGGAGCCTGGGTAAAGATTTGTCTGACTAGTGACTTGTGAGTTAGGCAAGAAAGAACCTTCCAGTGTTGTCTCTATAAAAGCAGACATCTTCCTCTGTGCTATCCTACAACATCAAAAACATGTGCTGTCAAGGAGGACAATTATTACAATCACAAGCATTCCTCCTGAATAAGGAGGAGAGTAATTTTCCTTTTAAATCCAAGACCAAAACCATCTTTTCATATAAGACAAGGTATGCTCTCTTCTGTCTTTTATCTTCCCTGGGGTTATAAGGAGATGAAATCATGCCCTTCAAGTCAGTGGCTATTTCTTTTCCTCCCAAAAGTAGCTGGCTAGAAAGGAGAGGAGGGGAAAAAAAGGAGCAGAGAATGCAAGAGCAAAACCACAAAGCTTTTTGGGGAATTCAATAAATCATCAAAAAAAAAAGAAAAGAAAAAAATGAAGGCAACACACAACTGCCACTACTAGTAGCTGTACAATCATTAAAGAGGAACTATAAAGAACTAGTCTGAATTTAGTACCCATTTTAAGACAAGAACAACAAATATAATACAAGGCTATTCAACATAAGACAAGCTATGGCCCTAGCCATATTATCATAGTGATACGGAGTACCTAAACCCAAAGAAAAGACCACCCTGTGTGAATTCTCTTTCCCTGTGGGTGATCACTACACCTTCCTTACTGCTGTTTTCATTTTGTTTGGAGGTCAAAAGAAATCTTGTTGGTTTGGTCCATCTTGCTTTCTCAGGCTTTCACATATAGTTTATTAAAAGTCGGTAAGATCTTTAATGATCACAGTTTTGTGATTCCCATTTAAATTCCCAGCCCCCTTTTCCTTCCTTCTAAAGCAGCTGCTCTGATCAATTACAGGCCTTGTACTGATTCAAGTTTTTGAAATTCCACTGAAGATGACTCAATCCAATGGGATACTCATGGAAATGGATTAATAATGCTAGCTTTACTTTCCATATCCACATTAACATCTTTTTATCCACCTTTCCTCATCCTGGGGGAAAAAAAAGTCCTACCTGCACTTAACTTTTTAACCGATAAAGAAATCAAGCATTTCTAGAGTTTAAAATCTCTGTAGATCCCCAACTCCATCACAGAATGATCAGTGTTCAGTACTTTCAAGAAGAATCCAGAGTCAGTATAAAACATATGAAATACTGTGCAAGGCATCCTCCAGTATGATAATATCTAATTTATCATAATTGTTTCAAGCTCCTAGTCATCAAACTAATGCTGAATGCTATTTTCTTACTTGAGACCACTACATACTGTGCTTTTCTGACTTTCACAGTAGATATCTATTGGTGATTACTTGCAATAATAATCTACTTTCAAACCAGTGTATATTAATTTCAGCACACAGAGTAAAAACTCAGGCTCTGAATATGTTAAGCATGGCCACAGAAATTACTTTAAACTCCCTCCCCCAAAAGTTGTCAGATATGGAGGTCCTTTCTTTAAAGAAGAAGATGCAGACAGAAGTTCAATTGATAAAATATTAACCAAAATAGAGATTTTCTAATTTATCTTCTTTCCACAAGTGTGTGTACGTTTTCTGAAGGCTGTGAAGTGCAAATTATCCCCAGGGCTAAAAGAAAATTCCTCACATAATAAATCCTAAGCACAATGTGGCCAGTACAGTTACAACACAGTGTATAAAATCAGTTGATCCTCTAATAGTTCAAATTCTAGCTGAAAAAATACTTCTTTTCATTGAATTATGAGACAGGAATCTATTATGAGCCCTGGAAAGCAATTCAATCTTACTAATTTTCCATCAGTGTAAAAAGCTTGTAACCTTGCCTGAACATTAAATTCTAGATTAAAAAAACACAAAAAACCACTTTAAAACCAGAAAAGTAATTTAATACTGTTTTTTAAATTGTGGTTTCACTTTCTTCAGGAAGCAAATGTTCCTGTGGGGATCACCTGAAGGAATGCCAAATATCCATAATAGACTTTAGCACTGCGTTTCATATAGTAGTGCAAACCTTTTCAAAAATAAGCAAACTAGGAGAACCTTCACTCAGTTTCAAATGAGCCTGAAATTGCTTTGTTATTTCTTCAGTTTTCATGTGGAACCAAGTGAAATAGAGCAATTTTAATTGAGTTTTGCAAGGAGATTTGTTTTCATTCAAATTCAATGTGTTTACATGGACATATACGCAGAAGGCAAAATTTAAGTTTTCACAGCCATGCTTGTGACTTTGAAATGTGAAGCTATAAAAGCTACATACTTAAGAGTTCATAATTGAATGAAGAACAAATATCACAACTATCTTCCTCTTCTAAACATCTGAAGCTACTAGTATTCATTTATCATAATATTTGATTTCTTAAACATTAGCATTAGTTATGTTTATAGAACAAGCATCTTTGAACAGGCTATACAACAGCAATTGTGACCATAGTGAAACACAAAATAGAGCCAACAGAAGTCAAAATTTCTTTATATGGATTCTATTGCCACATTACAGAATGATTTCATATGACCCTATGAGACCACACAACTTAATGCCAGCAGCTTTTGTTATACCAGTCCAAAGAGCAAATCCTCTCAGCATCTACAAAACCAAAAGAATCATAACCTTTTGCAAAAGAATCATAACTTGAGTTCTAAATTTAATCTGCTAAGGTGATTTCAAGTATTAAATTTCTGTATATGCTAGAGAAAGAACAGGACAGAATAAAAAGCACACAGCAGCCTCACAGAGACCACTGGGGAAATGCTGAGTCCCATTGACAACAACAGAAAATGTAGGTTTCTGCAGTTAAAATGTGGACCCAGTCAGGAACAGATGCTTTGTTACCACTGCCATGAGTTTGGGTTTCCATTCAAAGGATTTAGAAACAGAGATGTGGAAAAAATAAACTGTAAAGAATCACATTGGTTATTTCACATAGGTTGTTCATCAGAAGAGTAGCAGGAAGGTTGCATCATCTCTCTTTAATGTTCAGAGATGGATTCATGTACAGAGCTCCATGCCACAAAATAATATATTTCTTTAGCAGAGTGTGCAACTTAGAATAAACTCAGCTTCTTTGCTATCTCACTTTCAATTTACAGCTTCTTTAAGAAATTATAAACTTATGTTTACTTTCTCCTGCCCTTCTGGCCCTGTGCTGAAATCTAAATTGGTCAGCTTAATATGGCAAATTTTTGTTTTGCATGTCCCACAGAACTTGCTGTTCTGGCTTGCTATTCACCCAGTCGGGTTCTAAACACCAAGTCTTTGGCAAGTCCCTTGCAGTTTTGGCTGTAGAAGAATCTAGGGAAAAATCAGTGACTTACAAAGGAAGTTCTGAGAAGGCATAGGTGAATGAACACGCATAATGGCAAAACTGTTCTTGTCTAAGGGGTCTAGAAAGGAAATTTATAATAGGGCTTGCAGCTAGATCTAGGTGTAGACCCTCTTTTCCACCTGTGCGTAGGCATTGAAGCAGATGATTGCATGGCATTACTACATTCTGTGTGGGAGCCACAATCTTTCTTTTGTTCGCAGAATATAGGGTCAAGGCCCGGGTCATCTTACTCCCTCCTTTCTTCAGCAAAGGGGCAGTGACGTTGCTGATCTTTCTGGACCAGGAACCTCAAAGAAAGCCCTGCTTTTACCAAGACTAGGAGATAGTAAACAGCCATTAAATTTAGGGTCTCTCTAAAGCAGAAGAGCACTGCCCCCACAGCTATTTCAGCATAAATGTGCCAGTGGATATCCCCAAGTTCCTCTGTAGCATAGTGGCATCTTCTATGAGGTGCTCAAACTATGCTACTGAAAGAAATTTTAGGACAATGTAGTGACATCTATATTGGGGTTTCCTAGTGTGCTTAGCTTGTGGAGGAAACATGCTCTTTTTTTTTTTTTTTCAATAATCTTATCTAAAATAGTTATGCCAGCAACGTTTTTTTGTGTAGACTTAGTCCAAGCTAGAATAAATCAGCTACCTAGAGACTCTGTGCTCACAGACCTGGCAGTCATTTTCTCCCATCTTCTAGACAACACATAGGGATGATTGTTTTCCTTTTTTTTTTTTTTTTTGTTTCTAGGAGACATAGGTTAAAATAATAAAAAAAAGATATCATGTTGAATATGCAAATAGGTAATAAGATACCTTGGGAATGAATGTACCCGCATAAAACATAAAGATGGAAAAAGAGGAAAATAGAGCTGAATGAAGAACTTTCTAGCAACAGCAGACTCTAGGTAAAAATGATATAATAATGTAAAAAAGGTAAGAGTTAATAACCTTGGCCTTGCATAGGGAACTATGGTTTACTGTCACAGAAAAAAGAGAGAAAAAAAGCCTGAGTCTTGTTAAACTTTAAAAGCGTAACATAGATGTAAAGCATTAAAAATTATTGCCTTAATCTTATACACGTATCACTTTCTACAGAGTTCAGCTGGTGAATTTACATCAAAGCGAACTAGAATCAGGCCTGCTGTCTGGCAGCCTGGTGTCTGGCTGAGTCTTAGTTCCTTGTGGATTTACAAGAGAGCTACATCCCAGATCTGGGCCGGCATGGTCTGGTTGCCAATCATAAGTTTATCTTTTAACAGTAGGGCTGATGGAAACTCCAAGGCCTGGAGCTTGAACTGAGGCTCAACAGTCCCTTGCATACGCAAACTGTCGAGCACTGCTGAGGATATAAATCTGGACAATCCTTTCCAAGGATCTTACAGCACTGCTCTTTCTAGTGCTGAGTACCAAAAGGGCAGAGCTACATATGAAAATGCAAGCAACAAGTCATGTTAACTACAATTGTTTTAGTATTGAAAATTATCAGAATGGAAGCTTATATGGAAGTTCGGAAAAAAGAGTTTAGTCTCTAAATGGAATGTGAAACTGCTGTATATGGAGTGGATTCTGTTCCCGTTGTAGCCACTGCAAGCTTTTACCCCTATTGCATATCTGTTTATATCTGATTTATCTGAACAGACAAAAAAAACCCAAACCAACAAAAACCCACCAGTGAGTTAATGAGGACTTTTATACACAATAACTTTCAAGTTTTCCAACTTGCTTTTCTCCTTGACATGATTTACTGATTCACCTCCTGCTGCTTAGCTTTAGTGCACCACTAGGAACAAGGCTTCCAAACAAACTGAATCCCATTTGTTTGTGACATACTTAGACAACATTTTCCCGGGGATCTTTCTGTTGTTCAATTTCCCATTTCACTAAACACTGTCAAAGTACTACTGAGAAGCATTCGGTACAATTTTCCTACTGAAGGAATATGTTTCTTTTATCAGTTTGCACAACTGTTTTCAACTTTTTGTGGAGAATATTACAAATAGTAAACAGTAAGTCCCACTTACTGATAGTAGGTCCCACTCTCTCACAGCAGAATATGAGTAATTCTGACTGGAATAATTTTGGAATCTATTTTTATAGCCAACTTTGGAAGAATCAGCACTGATTTAGGTCCAATTATAAGCAGATTTGTTGGAAACATTTTCTTTTCAGCAACAATTCTAGTCATCTGAAAATGTGTGTGGGTGTCCATGCACTTATATTTTTCCATACTAACTTTGGAGAGGAACTCTCCCTGATAGCTTTAGGCGGTGATAAGCAGGCAAAAAAGTCAATAAATATCTTTATCATCAGGGTAAGTCACCTATTTGAGACTAGGGAGATCCCAGTGTGTTCCCTGATAGCAGCGCTACCTGTTCTATGTAATTGTGTTAAGACCATCCACTGTAATTATAGAATATTAAAGTATGTATTAAATACCTAGTGTGTTTACCTTAACACACCACAAAAGAACGTATTTGAGGGCAAAATATAGTCTAAGGAAAAAATAACTATCTTCAATAAATAAAAATACCAATCCAACCTGTTTAAAACAGCCAGTGTAGGTTCACCTAAAAGATGTTATTCCCATTCTTTGTGGAAAAAGGAAGAATGGAAAAAATATTTCTTAAATCTGTTTTATTTAGAGATTCCAGGATATGAAGAAATTCATATTAATAACATCCTTTGTAAAAAAGAAAAAATACAGGCCATGAGGCACATGGGATTGAAGTAACTATAAGTTTATATTTTAGGATAATGCTCTCCAAAGACTTTTGAACATTTCCTTGCTTGGCTTTTGTACAGTAAGTATGCTGTGAGATTTCAGGCTGACCTTTAGCTTTTGGAAATGCTGAAGTCTGTGCTTGCAGAAAAAGCCTGCACACTTCGGCTAAACAGAAGAAGGAAAAACAGTGAGGAATGTTTTGTTATAGGGTAGACTAATTTCTTTTAAACAAAGGAAATACTGCTGATTCAACAAAATATAGCTAGAGATGCCTTAAGTGGAAAGTAAGGGAAATGTTAGATAGAGTGAGCAAAATCTAAGAAAAGGACATTTTTCTATAGATGGTTGACAAAGGTTGTCATTGCACAGATGTAAGTGAAAAGATATTTCTTTTGCTCTGCCTTTTCTTGAGTTCCTGCATTGCATATAGCTTCCACAGCCAATGTCTTTTCCAGCTGCATGTCAAGTTCAGCTTATTATCCTTTCCATTCTAATCCTCTGACATAAATTCCTGATGAGAAAAAGGGACAGGAGGTCTCATTTACTTATTGGGTGCAGTCTGCTGTGGAGGAAAATGTAACATGCAAGAAAACTGTCCATAGGATCATCATGATGGCTGCCAAGCTCCCTGCCGGAACTGCACTTGCAACTCATCTCTCTTAGGCTGTATCAGAGATAGAAAGGGATAATACCTGCCTTTTGCCCTTCTTTGATCGTCTCCTTATCTGCAGAAAAGACTGTGGGATGTGTGCCAATGTCCTAATCAATATTCATCTAATCTACGGGAAAAAAACCCACAACTAACAGTCATTTCTGTATGAATAAGCAAGCTTAAACCTCTTTTGAGTTCTCACAAGTCCGCTTAAAAATCTACTAAAATTAGAATGTTGTCATTTTTAATTCATCACAACCCCAATAGCTTAGGCTGAGACAATGCCAGGGGTTTGCAGACCCACTTTTCCCAGTAGACTGCTTTAAAGGACTTTCAAACTGGGAAGTATAATTAATGTCTTGTTTGTTCTCATATCTGGCTTGGGACAGCACAGTTCCAAAAGAAATACGAGAGTTATTTGCTTATGTTAAGATATAGCCCTGCTCTAAGATGTCATCTCATTTCTGATTTCACCCATAAATTTAGTTCACTCAGAACCAGATGCTTCTTATTCAGTGATTAATTGTAATAAAACTTCTTAATATCTGTGTTTAAAGTTTCTCACTTCATCTGAGTGTGAAAACAGACAAGAATGAGATGCAGAGAGCAAAATGTGGTTCCAAAAGAAAATGGAATAATTTTTCAGTTCATAACCTGAAGAACTCACTCTCAGCTCTTCTAAGCACAATACTGTAGTCAAAACTGGCGTAACTTCTCATATTTCCTTTGAACATTATTGAAATAATTTACAATTAAAAATTCTCAGTTCTTTGAATGGAAAAGTTTCTGTATACTAAATTATTCCACATTTGATGATAGGGTGACTGCCTTCATGACATTGCTCTCATAACTTACTCATTTGCGTCTGCAAGGCCAGCATATGTGCATGTTGCATGTACGGACGGACAGAAAAAAATGAGATAGCATTATCCTCACATCCTCTCCAATTTCCCACAGAAATAAAGAACAAAGCTAGCACCCTTTCCTGTACCTTTACAATTTTTCTCCATGGTGGAAAACCATCTCTAGAAGGAAGTCCAGTGACAGCTGTGCTAGGAACTGTAGAATTACAGATGGTATGGGCAACCTCTTTAGATGGTATTTGTTTCTTGTTATACACAGTGTTTGAGACTGGAATAATTTTCTGAGCTCAGATTGACCAACAGGGTGGGAAGAGAGGAGCTCAAAAATTTCAGCTAAATAATTTTGCCTAGAATTTGAGTTAAAAGCATGCTACTGAGTAAAAATAGGTACTGAAAAATGACTAAGTAATTGACAGTTTGTACTTAAGGGGAGGCTTGGCAAGAAACAAAGATGTTTGCCGAAAGTCAGGTGGCTGGCACGGGTCATAATGAATTTTGAGTTACAGAAAAAGGAGAAGCAGGGGTATAGACAAAAGTAGTCTAAGGGCCTTGAACCTGATGAGATACAGGTTCAGTAACAGTCAGAAATAGTGAGTTCCATTGCCTTGCGTGCATTCAACTTAGTTGATGATTTCCTCAACTTCCTCAGACTGTCAATTTGAGCAGATGAACCTTATGAAGGCTACATAATCCACAGAGCATAGCATGCTTTCAGGTATTCCCTCTTTTTGTAGTGTACCCTAAGGTAAGGGATAATAATAAGGAATAATTCAGAATAAACACAGAGCAAGAGGACTCTCTGATAATTATCTATAAGAATTTATAATTAGGGTCTTTCGGAAGGTGCTATCACAGAATGCAAAGCTACTATCATGCTCAGAGGGACAGAAGAAATTGCCTAGAAAGGGAAAAAAAAAAAAAAAAAATGGAATTTCCATTCCACTACTTTTTTTTGGCTGTATCTTCAAGTGTTAGTAGTTTCAGTTTTTATGCATCATGTTTGAAACTGCTCCAGTCTTTGTAATGACAACTGACATAATTAGGCCAACTTCATCTAAGTAAGTTAGCCATCTAAGTAAGATTGATTTCTACTAGGTTTGTTACAAGACATTTTGAGAAGACATTTTAATAACAAATATCCAGCTGGACTACAAGCAAATGTTAAAAGATGGTGTGCTGCCTTGTAAGAATGTATCCTGTACGTAGCAGCTTCTCCCCCTCCCTTGTTGTTACATGCCATACTGCTTCTAAATACATAGATTCTGATACCTTTCCCTAACAGGAGTTTAAGAAAAACCTGGAGAACATAGCTGGAGGAAGCATGAATCTCTACATTAGTCATAATTATCTGTATGAAAATAATTTAGCATTTCATGGTCCACATGTATCTGTGTATACTTGTGGGGCAGTACATAACATTCCTGAACTTATTTCTCAGAGATGAAGCTATAGTTTACACATATGCAACGACTACCTACATTAGTCTTTTAGAAAAAGTGCCATTCGTGCCATTTTGGTACATGACAGTCTAAAGAGGAAGCCAGTGCTGCTGTTGTGACATATTGCTTCTCAGAGCAAGTCTAGATGCAGTAATTGATCAAGTGAACAGACAGCAGTGCTAAATGAAATAGTTAATGACCTTGTGTTACCCATGCCAGGAAGTGTTTTGGCTTCTTCTTACATCTCACTGCATAAACACAGGAACAAGAAGAGACTTCCCAGAAGTTTTTTGTGTGTGTGCCTGTTCTCTCCTCAATATTTCAGTCTTGATCTGCACTTTTAGTGTTTAGGGCCTCTTCAATAGAGATGACTCATAATGCTGAAGTGTTCTCTAAATGCAAGGTGAGCAAGCATCTGCAGGGGATTAGGCTGACATCAAAATCACTCCTGATTCTCTATATTAGACATGAACTTGGGTCAGGAAAGAAATGAAGCACTTGTTCATTGAATCATTCTGCCACTTAACTCATCTGAACCATACTTTAGAAGGTAATTACATTCCCAACAGCAAAAGTGATCTGAAATTAATTTTGCCAGATAAGTATAGATGACAGGTACTGATAGAGGCACTGGGAGCTATATGAGTCTTATTTTTCATAACCAGACCTTGTTATAGTCACCAACAGGCTTGCTAATGCAAGTGGAGTAATCTTTTCAAGATGACTGCAGAATCCTCTCTAGCACAGAATATAGCTTCCTGCATTGACCCAAAAAGAATGGGAGAGATCTTATCATATACTCTCTCCTGAGGCTGCTGCACTCTTCCATAAAATCAGTCTGGACCTTATGGAGTCTAAGGAGCTCTGTGCTAATTTATTCTTGAAAGGAATGCATTTATCTTCTATTATGCTATTTTCTCAGAAACAGAGGTAAAGTGGTCCTCCTCTGACTCTTGTTTTCAAGGATTTGTGTTACAGGGAATCTTTCTCACAAAAAGACGTCTAAGATGAAACAAGGCTGTGTTTAGAGTACAACTCAAGACATACTTGTACGGGCCTTTTCAGTTACTGTGGCAACTACACATCTGGTAAGGTCCTGTAGACTGGCCTCCTAGCTGTTTTTCCCCCTTTCCCATAAGGTTATTTAGATGGTTGCTACCATTGATTATAGATGTGTGGGGCTTCATGCACATTCAAAGATTACATACTCCAGTGATTTGAGCCAAAACCACCCCATATCTACCAACTACGCTTATGACCTCTTGCAAATGGACTTTGTCAAAACGTCAGTCATCATAAATTAGGACTTGAAGCCAGAGTAAAAATTAATTCGAGAACCGATGAAAAACCAGATTCTAGCCCTGAGGATTAAATAAACCTAGATAATTCCTGACAGAAATTTGCTTAAACTCTTCTAAAATCCTCCAGTGAAGGAGTTTCCAGGATCCCTAATTCAGCAAAGTCTTTCATTGTCCTCAGAAATATTGAATATGTAAGCTTAAATTTTCTTTGCTGTAAAGTTTATTTCTTGCTGGTTTTAGCCTACAAACAAGAGCAAATAATTTTACCACCTTCTTTATAATAGTTCCCTGCTGTGAAGAGGTTAAGTCCTCCCTCCCATCTCTATAGTTGGGTTTTGTTTTGGTTTTTTTTCACCAAAAGAGAAAGACTGAATACACCAAATTCCTCCACAGCTTCCTCATAGGTCATGCTTTCTAACTCTTTTAGCATACTTGCTGATCTACTTTGGACCTTTTCCAATTTGCCCACATCTTACTGAACTTGACAGAGTACTCATAGTGCCAAATGAAGATGAATAATTACCTGCCCATGTTTTACAGATTGAGTTATCCTATTAATATGGCTCAGGATCATGTTTCTCTCTTTCCTTAAGGAAAAAAAAAAACCCCAAACAACAACAAAAACCCTATGACCTACCTCATGCCCCAGTCTTCCCTTATTTAGCTTAGAAACACACTAAATATCCTCCAGAACCTTTCAAGCTGAACTGGTGTCAGCAAGACACTTCTTGTTTTTAAAAATTCCATTTTTCTTTCCCAAGTGGAGCAGTTTGCATTACTCTAATGGATTATATCATTTTACTTTTTGTCTTCCATTTTCCAGATCATTTTGAATGTGGCTCTTTTATAATGCCAACAATCACACCCCATGGGCTGTCATTAGCCAATTTTATGTGTATACTCTTGCTTCGCTGAACAATTAGTGAAAAAAGTCCAAGAAGGAGATCCACGTCATAAGCCTTTAACACTGTTTGAATGTAGAACGTTACTTTAAAGAAAAAACCCAAACATACCGTTTTCTAAAGGATCTCACCTTGCAAAGTGCAGCCAGACAATAATGATAAATGCCTTGAAAGGCTTGTAAGAAAAATCCTTCCCTGGTGTCTATTGAGCATGACATTAATAGTTTTCTAATCAAAGATGGAATCTTATTGCAATAAAGTGTGGTATGCTTTCTGTAAGGAAATACAGAAACTCACAGGAGAACTGTCATTAATGATAATAGCCAATTTTCAATCCTATGGGGATTTTTTCCCTGCCTAGAGAGACTTGGTGAAAATACCTATGTCCCCTCATCAAATAACATGTGAGAAGACAGAGAAATATAAAAAATGCTGTATCCGAACAGACTTAGTGAGGAAAAAAAGAGAAAAAAAAATAGATAAAACGTCCATATCTCAGCTAGATCAAACTTCTGATTCTTAGTGTTAGTCTAAAGAGACTGTAAAAATCATACTAAGAAATGTGAAAATGGTACTGACTGAATAAGTACCAATATTTTTAATATGCAATGTGAATTTCAGAAATTATTTTAGGATGGCTAGTAATATAGCTGCTTGAATATTTCATATCAAAATATTCCTCTTTGGAAAACTGAGTTTTAAACTTAGTAGTTTCGGGGAGAATGTCTGTGTTTTCATGAGGAAAAAGTCCCAAGCTTTCTTGTTTTTTTTGATTGATTGGGTTTTGTTTTTGTTTTTCTTTTTTTTTTTTTTTTAACCACCCTCACCCTAACTGAACAACTTTCAGTGTTCATATTTCACCTCTGTGAAAAAAATATTCAGATATGGAAAAATCACAAAAAAAGCCACCCAGAACTGTAGCTGCAGATAATATACTTTTTGTGTCCTCAGTACTGCTTTCTCTGAGTTTTAATTTCAGCCTTACCTCCCTTTCTTTTTCCCTCTGTTCCCCTTGTTTCTCTGTTCCCTTTTGCAACATATCAAGACACAAACTAAAAATTCACAGGATAGTTTAAAACTACATGTGCAGGGTAGTAAATAGTACTCTGGTCTCCAAGTAACAATTACTTAAAAAATAATCACAGTTTATCAAATTGTGCCTTTATTGGGTCTTTTAAGTAAAAATAATAATAAAAATCATAATTGTACCTACAAAGATTTGTAATTTACTTTGAATGTGCCCTACAGTGGCTATTTCTGATAGAGCATGACTAGGAAGTGTAATTGTAAGGAAAGAGAATAATAATTTTCCTATAATGAGACATTTTTATTTTTCTGTGTTGTGGATTCACTGCCCTCTACTGCTTGAAATGAGAGCAAAGCCATAAGGGAACAGCTTGACTTCTGTAAACAAGCCAGCTGTAACATAACCCAACTTGCAAAACCTGTAATAACAAAATAGTAGTCTCACCTAGTTCTAAAGTAGAATTAATCTTTGTACTAATAGTAAAGCTTGCCGTTAAAATAACATGCAATTAGATTGAAGGTCTTTGTTATTATCTCATTAAAGTAAAACACATGAACTACATTATACCGCTTTGTAGAAAGGGCACAGTATGTGTGTGCACCCAAGCAACAGGAGTAAAAAAACATCAGTAATTATCAAGAAATTGAGACATGTAGAGTCTTGGACCTTCAGTTACATTTAATGCTTAAAACCTCATCCTGACCAGATCTAATAGTAAATGAAGATCTAGTCAATACATTCATTTGATGAAACATGGGTGGTTACTTAAAGTGAGATTTAGTCATCTATAAAGGTACCTAGGCAACTAATCAGATATTAACATCCGAAACCAAGACTTTGGGTGTGTCCATATAATACAACGGAAAGTACATGTTCCAGCACCAGACAAGCTCTTCAAAACCCAGTAAAATAGTGTATTATCTCACCTTACTATAAGGTAATATAATTTGAGGTTGAATGGCAATACAGAATTCCACCATCCTATTTTTAATACCTAAGCTAGTTTGTTCAAAGAGATATTTGGGCCTTCTGGTGGTGATCAACATGATATACAGATCCAGATTTTAAAAGTGCAAGCAGCTTTTGAACTGGGTTTAGTATACAGGGGGATTTTCAGTACAGCATAGACTTTACTGAAAAAAAAACCCTGTGACTTGTATATAAATATTTGAAGTATTTAAGATGCGATGGCATAATGTAATGGTACTCAGGTCATTGAACTCATGAGAAGTATAACAACAGTAAGGAGGGCAGTAACAAGGTGAAAATGGCAAGTATATTTTTGTCTCTAGATAGCTGCTGGTGACAATATAATCACACATATTCCAATAGCGTAATTTCACATTGCATATATGCAAATTGCAATTCAACAGCTTGTTGAGCACTTCTCACTCTGTTCAAAATATACACTGCAGCTTAAGATGTTCTGGGGATAGTAGTTCTGGGACAGTAACTT
Organism: Numenius arquata; assembly: GCF_964106895.1. Classification (NCBI taxonomy): domain Eukaryota; kingdom Metazoa; phylum Chordata; class Aves; order Charadriiformes; family Scolopacidae; genus Numenius; species Numenius arquata. Next base: position 37,928,566 of record NC_133585.1, on the reverse strand, counting down.
GCCGAGAGAAACGGTGTGTGAGACTATGCAATGAAAACAGAAGCATACTTATCTAGAGGTGTGTGAGAGCTAGACATTAGAATAAAGTTAAAGAAAAAAATTGCAGTTAGTTCCTAATAGTATTCAATCAAATTTTGAAGTTAATATAAAATAAGAGTTTGCAAATAAAATAGAAAGATAAGCCAATTTGAATGATCAAATATGTACCCCTGCACTCAACATTTTAGACAATCAATCAATGATGACTAAAATTTCAGGCCTGAAGTCACGTCTCCTTGGTTTTCACCTCTTTCGACTTTTTCCCTCAACATACCCAGCCGATGTAGGGGAAAAAGTTCATGTATGCAAACTTATCTACCCTGCTGTAAACAAACAAAAAGAGACCTTACCTCACTTAATATTTCCCTTTCTCTGGTCCAAAAGTTAACTGTGGAGCTTATATTATTGCTCTGGACTAGGCATCTGTATATTAATGTATTTGTATTCCCATTTTACAAATGGAAATACCGTATGTAATTGATTTATGTTACTATTAAAAAGTTAGTGTTGATCTAATGAAGGTTTTCATTTATTTAGCAATTACCAGTTCTAATCTCCTTTTGTACGAGAGCTAACAAAATAAAAATAAACGCAAGTGCAGAACAGTATCTTACAAGTAGAGCATGAAACTTTCAGTGGAAATAGAATCATAGAATCATAGAATTGTCCAGGTTGGAAGAGACCCTTGGGATCATCGAGTCCAACCATCTACCCTGCTCTACAAAGTTCTCCCCTATACCATATCCCCCAACACCGCATCTAAACGTCTCTTAAACACATCCAGGGATGGTGACCCAACCACCTCCCTGGGCAGCCTATTCCAATGCCCGACCACTCTTTCTGTGAAAAATTCTTTCCTAATGTTCAGTCTAAACCTATCCTGTTGGAGCTTGAAGCCATTCCCTCTCGTTCTGTCAAATCACACTGACAAAGTTAATTGAGAATACCTTAAGACAACTGACTGACCAGATGTACATTTTAACAACTTTCTTTTCAATATCATAAAATTGCTAGGTTTATTAATAAAAACTACAAGGATAAAGTCCACTGCCATCCGAATGCACAGCCAACAAAAGTCAAAATTAATCTCTAAAATCTAAACCAGTTACTTGTTTGGGAAACAGTGTAGAGATTTGTTTAATCCCAGAAGGAAACTGTTCAGGAACTGGGGAGAGGCAGCCTGGGATTCCTGCCTGAGACAGCTGCAAAGTGGATCAAATTAGGAACATATCTTTGCTGCAGAGTAAGCCAGCAGTACTGATGACATTTAGGAAGGAAGAGACTGCCATGAGAGGATTTTTTGGGCGCTTTCTCAGTGAGGCAAGAGAAGGTATAGAAGCACTTCGTTAAGAGACAGGAAGAAGAAAGTTTTGACTCAGAGTTAGGTTCTTTAACACAGACTGGGAAGGATGAGGAGCTGGTTTCTGTGGTGCTACTGCAGGAATGAATATGACATTGCAAAAGGCCTTTAGCAGAACCATACTGTAGAGTTATGACCAAGTTCCTTAAGTTTATTATATTAATCCCTTACAATTCCTTCAATTATCATAAAATGTTTATAGCTCACATCCAGCTGCTAGATGTTCTAATGACAAAGGAACAGAACACTGTTCTGGCATCTTTCCACTAAAACCAGCCGTCGAATTCTTGCCCATCTGCCGCTACGGGGCACTGTTGCTTTGTTTAAAGGCGCGGGGGACAGTTCACCTCCCCCTCTTCAGTTAACAGACCTCTTTCTAATTTACTTCCTTTAGGTGCAGTCCCTGTACTTGCAACATGACAAATGCTAGTAGTGCCATCCAACTGCTCTGTTCCTGCCCTATATTCAAAAGCAGCATAGTTAGTATATAAAGCTGATTTCACCAATAAATCTGCAAAGGTACCAGTGTGCACAATAGTTTGGCTAGAGCGGCAGTTCCCCAAAATACTTGGTACTTATAATAATAAGCCAGGACTGGTATGTCAGTGTATTCAAAAGCATTCCAAATGCACGTTTCAATGTCAAAAATTCTATTTCTTCTGAATAACAAATGTCAAAGTAGAGGGTTATTTCTCCCAGTTCAGTGCATTGGGTGGATGGATGAAGGAATTTCCCTAGTTCAACCTATTCAGCAATTGCTGCCTATGCTTCTGCTTTGCCACTGTCTAGTCTGCCCTGTCTTATCTTCTGCATGACACAAGGCTGCTGTCTTTCCTTATGTTACTGGAATGCAGACATCACTTCCAGTTGCTGTGTTTTTTCAGCCCTAATTCAGATAGTCTAGCTGTTCATAATTTTATTCACCTGAAGCCAAATAGGCTATGTCACAGCTAGCTCAATAATATAAAAACAGAAGTAGAAACCCAAGACAAATTAAGACCAGCATCAGTTCAGTCCTGCCTCCAATTTAGAATTCAACACAGGAGCTGTGTTAGACTACAGCAGAAATGGACCCAGTGTCCTTAATTTAGCTCTGTTACCTCATCTAGTCCTTACTCAAGCAAAACCATATTGGCCCCAACTCCTGTGCTAACACTGGCAACAGGTGCTAAAACCAATATTACTTGGGCTGCCTCTGAAAGTTCAACCAGACCAGAAATTCTCCCATGCTTCATAGACAAATTATTCCCTGGAAGCCAAACAGTTCCTCTTAAAAGTGCAGTAGAAATGACATCAAGAAAGTTAATTGAGAACACAGGTTTGACCAATTCTGTTCAGACCTTTTGACTATCTATTAATACAAAAATAGGGATTAAGGGTAACAGAATTATGCGCGTGCTGGATGATTCTGTATGAGGAAAAAATAAGCTTTAGAAGAAGGCTCCCTAGCAAGCTAGCATTTCAGACACTGCTACATTCTTCTGTCATTAACTATGACTACCGTTCTTACCCCATCCGACCACTCTATCTGATTGTTTTTCTGCAGCACCCAATCTGTTTAGGTGCATTTTGTACTCTGGATAACTAAGAAAATGTGGATAGAAAGACTGAATCTGTAACATCAAGTTTTACCTAGTTTCCCATGAAGGACGTGACACTAATTTGTTGGGTTTTCCCTCTATTTTCATCTGTTAGCATAGTAAGTTGTCTTTTGGCACCAAACGGTGCTTGGAACTCTTCCTTGCATTATCACTTGTGATAAAGAGCCTTCTCTGATGTTTTTAATGGCTAAACCAATTGTTTCAAGACTGTGTGAGAAATTATAGTATTAAAAACCAAATACCGCATCTTCAGTTGTCATCCCAGTTCCCTGACCCCCTAAAAGACACCCAAGTCAGAGTATCTTTGTGATTTCCAGTTTTACATAGAATTTTTTTCACCCACTAAGTAACAAGTATTCTCATATATTATAAAAAAGTAATGGCCTTCCAGCACAGCCTTATATAGCTCTTTGAGTAGAATCTCTCTCTAAAAATAGAAATCTCTTTGACATTGACGCTCCAGGCAGCATGGAAACTGTTGCATTTCAAGCTGAAGCTTTTGGAAAGCGCACTCTGTTATTTCCTTTACAAGTGTCCCGCAAATGTGCAAAATGCACAACCCGTCCCATCATGAACTTTGAGTAAATGAGATTCTGTTTGCAGCCAGTGCTGTTGCAGCAATAGCTTCCTAGAAACAAGCAATAAAAAAAGAATGCAGCACTGGCAAAAGGTGCTGGATTTACAGCTCTGCAAAAATAACACCCTTTCTTTTCTCCCCCTCCCTCATACACAACTGCCAGCTTTTCCCAGACTGCCTGACTGGGCAAGACACCCTGAGTTAAGCCCAACACTTGCACTGAGGACAGAAGGACAGATGAAAACTAGCAAACAGAAATCTCGCATGTCAGTGTGGCTGTGTTTCCAGTTCTCAGGCAGACATTCCTCTTGGGAATACACAGAAAGGAAAGGGCAGGGGGAACACAAATCCTCTTAGTCTAGCTTTTGAAGATGCTTGCTCTTACTGAAGTCAGGCACAGAAAAAGCCAACTCTGCCAGCATGCCTGAATTGGAGACTGTAAGAATAGGCGGTCCAATTCTTCAGAGCACTAAGTCCTGGGGTATTAAGTAGAGCTCAGCACCTCTGCGTCAGACTTGCTCAGACACGACTGTGCAAGGGCAACAGCCACAGATGGACTATTGACGTGGGAGGCAGAAATCTGTCTCAGCTTCCACAGTTACACTCTGAAAAAACCAGTATTTCCTCAATGTTTGGACTACAACTATCCATTTGCCATGCCAAAAAAGTTATTCTTCCATCACCGTAATATTCCCCTGGCAGCATATTTAACATGAAATTGAAAGTGCTGTTACTTCCAAATTAACGAATACAAGTGAGTACTGATGTTAAAATCCAAATGAGGACATGGTGTATGATTCTAGCCTACCTTAAGAGAGGATTTTTCAGCCTTCAGTTCCAGGGCAAGTCTCATGCTCTACTTGCAAGGTACTTCATTTTTACTCTGTTTGGCCCCACACTGGAATTCTGATATATAGCCTTACACAGTATTTTATTTAACAGCTGAAAGGCAGCTCACGAATACTAATCTCAATGTCAATTTTATAAACATGCACAAATTGACAAATGGGTTCAAGGACTGCCTACACAAGAAAGGATTAGGGGGTGACAGGGTAAATCTGCAATAAACATGCCTATTCCTATTTATTTTATAATTATTTTGGGTTAAAGCCCAGACTTAGCCACTGAAAAAAGGAAGAATTTTATATGACTGTTTGCATTGATTCAACTATGACCATTTTAAAGCTTGACCGAATTAAACTAAGGGGTAAATTCTGAATATATTCTAAGCCTAAAAGAAATTGAGACTCAGATAAGGAAATCTTCATGACAGATTGTTCGATTAAAAGCACAGGTCTAGATAACTTCCTCAGTATTGTTACCAGGTGAGTGGCAAACCCCACAGAGGGAATACTTTTGTCTCCTCTCCTTGGAGGCTTCAGAAACATCTCTTGAGAGTCTCCAGCCACCATTTTCCACTCATTAGGGCCTCCAGCACAAGCACAGAAACCTTGTCTCCTCTGTTCATCAAGCAAACCAGAAGTAGACCACTGACCTCCCCCGGCAGTCATGCATATCCTTGGTGGGGATCCACTCCCTGAGGATTCATTGCTGCTTTCCTGGCCAGCCATATTTGAGTCACCAGGGAGAGGTGAGGCCTCTGAACATCCAAATTCCCTGATGAGTCACAAAAAAGGAACTGTCCAGGACATCTGTCCAGGTGACACTGGAAGGCCTCTACATGAACGGATGCACTGGCATTCACAAAACATTCACCTGGTTTGGCAGAGCTTGACTTTCTAAGCACCAAGATGTGTTGGCCCGATATTGCCTTCAGCCTTAAATGGTTGTTTCAAAACATCACACGTTACATGTGAGGGATGCTATGTAAATTAGAAGACCAATAACCGAGTTTGCACGCTTTTTTTTTGGTTGTTGTTTGTTTAAATAGTGAGTCCTAAGAAATTTGTCTGAAACTCTGTCATGGCTAAAATCATTAGCCAATATAAACTTATCCATAAACTGTCTAAGATATGAGGAATCAGGCAAGTAGAGAAATGCCAGGGAATAGTGAAAATTGGGAGAAACAGTGAAATAGGCAATTCTGAAATTTAGTCATTAGAGAACTTTCCAGAGAAGTAGAGAAGCTTAAGTCTAGCTGATTTATTTTGAGAAGTGAAAGAAATAAAAATAGTTCAAGAGAGAACAACATGGTGGAGTTTAATGTGAAATACAGCTTTCACAGAGGACAATTTTCTTTAGTCTAACTGTAAGTTTTATTTAGTTGAACAGTCCAGCTAAAGACGACAGCAAATAACAGGAGCTAGAACTCAATCCCTGTATTGAGCTCTCAGCTGCGTTTGGGCCACTGTTTGACCGATACTTCTCCAATGACTTGGAGCTTTGTCCTTTCCTTTGAAGATTAGGCATTGGCCACTTTATTTGTTCACAATACAATAACTTTAAAATCTATATTATCTAGATGCTGCCTTTACCAGATGCTTGAGTTATTTGGTTTCTTTGAACAATCTGATTCATTTGTGCTAATGCAATCCCAAAAGGACCCCTACTCTGTAATTTGAGATCTGGCCCAGTTGTGCTGAGCATTGTACACACAGAAAGCTCTTACAATCAACACAGTGCCACTGCTTTCTCTGTTGGAAGTGAGGCAAAGCTTCTAGTTACCTCTTCGTGATCTTTCTGGTGTTGACTGAATTGCTGCCTCAGCAGTGAGGCAAGTAGCAAGAAATACATCACTGGGCACACATTTCAGTATAACCTTGACATCATTGACAGTGATAGCTACAGCCCTCACTGAAACAGAAACCTGCAAGACGGCATTTGTTTCTTCTTGCTGCCTTTGCTATTCCTTTTAGGAGGATGATCATATGCCATGCTTGTATATTTGCAAACTCATGACATAATGTTAAGGGATTGTCATAAACAATACCATTTCAGGGAATAGACTGAGGAGACTGAATAACAATTTCATTTTAACTGTCACTGGAGTAGTTTTGCTCTAAGGATTAAATGTGTCGTCTCATATCCAGATTTGTAACAAGAACCCTGCGTCCCTCCCTGCCTGTTCCCTGTCCCCCCACTTCACGAGAATTTGGGCAGATGACCAATGGAGTGAAAATGAGACAGAGGAGCCACACAGGACACAGTAATTGATACAGGATATGAAGCTAGGAATGAGTGGGTTTGACAAAGTGCACACTAGTAGCCGAGTGGCTCATTTGCCTGCTAGTAGGATGGATTTATGGCCTGTATGTCACTAATTAAGAAGCCAGTTGTCCCCCTCACAACTTCTCCCCCCCCCCAAACCTCCCCACACCCCTTGTGTCCCCCTGCAAAGATTACTTAGTCTGAAACGCAAGCAATAGGACAAACCATCAAATTACACAAACATGCTTTGAAGACTAAACTGAGGAAAGTACAAAGATCTCCAGAAAAATCTTTCCCTCCAAATTCACCATTCTCCCACCAAGACAGAAAGATTTTCACATCTCAGCACCATTCTTATCACAGCACTGGGTAACTTTCCAGCTGGTAATAGAGTCTTTTCTCTTATTCAAATAGACTCTCTTTTCTTCCTTGCTACTTTTGTCCCACAGCAAGGAAGATGCCAAAAGTGGTCTGAAGCTCCCAATGATTTTCCTGGGATGATGCACCCTCTACTATTGCTCAGGCCTGTGCCAAAGGGCAGCCAGAAGTTGTCCCAGCAGAAAACTGTGAATTATCAGACTCAGCCTAATGGCTCTGCATGCTCTGTAATTAGTCATAGCTGGGGTTTGCAAATCTGCCTCAAAACTCATTCATAAACTTCTCCTCACAAGTTAGTTAATCCTAGATTATGTAGCTTATGAGGTATGGGAAAACTAGCTAGAGCTGAAAATCACAAGCCCACCTCAGTCCTCCTATGACAAACCTCAGGAAAACTCCAAACTTCACAAAAGTCCAGAGCAGTTCAAGCAAAGCAAGGGAACCACCTAGTAAATTTGGGACCCCTTTAATGATGGCTGAATGCAAGCTTGCTCAGCGTGAACGCTGCTCTCACAGCAAACAGTAAGCATGCTTACTAACCTCACATTAGGCTCCAGGGCTCTGCCAGCATAACCCACTCCAAGAATGGTGTTATTTGCCACTTGACATTCTTAGTCATCACAACAAAAATGCCCGAGTTTGGGCTGTTCCTCCAATCCTGGTCCGAGTTTGGAACCTCAGTTCCACCCTGCCACCTGTAATTGAAAACAGTGTCCACATCAGCACATTTCACACATGATGATGCTGCAAAAGCAGTAAGAGTTTTGCTTTTTAAGTTACATCCAGAAGTTTGAACAGTGGTCTCATTAGGCCTCTGGTTAGCTAGTGTTGATTTTCCTTAAGTCAGGACATGTGTTCTGTGTCATAGGCCTAGAAAAATCAAGTATCGTGTCAGTGTTTTAAGAGGATAAACACAACTAATTATACGTTCTGATATCAGCTCTGACTATATTCATGGAAGAGTCAGTATGGTGACTCAAAGAATCAGGAATATGCAATTAATGATTACAGAAGATTGCATATTTGAGGTCTCTCCCAACAAGATTAACTCTGTCAGGGAAACCTGTAATCACATTGATGTAACACGCTTTTTCTAAAAGACTTGCCATGGCACAATAGATTTTGCCTGATAAGTTTAAAACAGATCATTCCTAAATCACTTAACAGTATGTATTCAGTTTGTTCTAGTTTACAGTTAAAGTCATATGAACACATTTCAGAGTTGAAGACAGTCTCCTGACACCAGCACCCCACCCTCTGTTTCTGCCTCCTCTCTTTTTCTCTCCATTTGCCTCCAATGGCAGTTCCTGGCATGCTTCAGGCATACCTGTTCATATCTTTCTCATACAATTATCCCACTTTCTAGTTCTGCACCTAGCCCATACATCTTTGCTTTACAGCACTGCATGATGTGATACAAACTCAACAGAATCGACTAAAATATACCTCATATCATGTATCTCACAGTTAAAGAGGAAGCATATGGCCACTTTTCCCACTTTTCCTCTCATTTATGGAGAGGAACAGAGAAAGAATTCAGTATTATTTTTCTTTTTTTTTGGGAGGGGAGGGGGTAAGAAACTGAATTGCGAGTCTGAAAGTGCTTAAATTTTTAGTTACTTCTCACATACCTTTGCTGCTTTCTACCAGCAGCCGCAAGTCCAGGCTAGAAATGCTGTTCTCTTTGTAACAGTGTACGTATACCCTATTATTATCTTAGCACCACCAGAAGATAAGTACTTTCAGATGGCAGTTTTCGCTTTTTACCTTTCATTTACCTGTCCTTTGATTGCAATTTTGGTATAAGAAATGTGCCACTTTTTTCCTGGAAACACCTAATGCATGGTCTTAAGACCGTACTAACTGTGCAAGTATATAGCAGTTCCACTGCTGTATCAGTGACAAGAGTTCAGCCCAAGATTAGGCAGCAGATATGCTTATCACAAGGACTGTCTACTGTAGAACTTCCAATGTTGCCTCAAACTGTTCAGTAGCAGATACTACAGACATTTTTGTTTTTTCTCTGTATTAGGCTATATTATTCTCCCTTAACCGTACCATCACAGAAATTCTTTTCTCCAGGCCATAAGCTATACTGTAGTTAAAAAACTTTTGATGCTGCCTATATACTAAAGCACTCAGTAAAGATGAATTACTTTCTCAATCCCAAATAAGCATTGACAATTCAATTATCTCTCTGCACAGGTGGTGGTAGGAAAGAAGAAATGAAAACGTAGCTACAATGTTCACAGAGAGATCAAACTTGCTTAGGATTTAAAAATAAGCCAGGAAGCATATAGCCAGTCACTATTCAAGCCGGGCAAGGAGAAAAGGGGAATGGAAATAGAGCAGATAATGCATAGCCACACTATTGAGAGGCAATGGCATCATTCCTCTCCTTGTCACATGTTCACCAATTCACCAGCAGCACTAGTGAAACAGAAAACCAGCACAACATTTTAGTTTTTACATATCAACTACAAGTGTACAGCAGTACACCCCACAGAGTATAATCCATAGCCAGGTTATACACTAGATGTGTTGTACAAAATGAATAACAAACTTTAAGTGCTGTACCCAAGCTCACTATTGGGAAATCTGCTGCGTCGCCAGCATACCAGATCAATATTTCAGAGGTCATTATCTCATCCCTTCTTCAGCTGCTAACTTTGGGTTTCTGCCAGGGAAAGGCAACCACTAGCAACATGATACACTAGTACATTAGGCAAAGCTTTTGGGAATTTGAGCAGGCTTTTCTTTTCACTGAGATCAGTCTGCTCTCTGGTTCCAAATGACACAAGTGCTCCATCAATATATAAATGGCCAAACACGTTCTTTAACCCTCCCACAACAGTATCTACAAGAAGTTGTAGCAAACTGCATTTGTTGAATATATTATGAAGAGAACATTATGGGAAGGAGGAGACAACAGTTACCAAACTAAACCAGTGCTCTCAAGAAGCGTGACTTTACATTTACAGTGCAACAGGAGGACTGACTGGAGACAGAGTTAAACAAAGTAAAGCAAAATAAAAAGCAGTAACTAGATGATACCATCACTTCTCTGCAAGAATGTCCCATGAACTTTTACATGAGTAAACCATGATTAAAGTTTTGCTTTAGCTGTTAGTTGTCAAGTAAAACCAAAACCTTTCGGGCAACTGGATCAATGGGTTTTAAAGTTAAAAAGTACCTTCATTTTATGTAGGTTAGCATCCTCTATCACATATTTCGCCATAAACTACCATAATACTATATCACTGTTCAACTTTTGTAATTATGATCTTGATAATTATGGCAGCACTCCCACAAACTCAAACAGTAACATCCTACCTCCCCCTCTGGTGAGACCTTTTAGATTTAATTCAACAGTTCAACAATTTTATCAGACATGAAAGAACATTAAGTAACCAAAATATGTCTGAACATATTAACTCTTTTCTCCTTTGATCTCTTGAATGTTGTATTTTCTCATTTTAAAACCCATTTGGAAATATAATCAGCTTTACAGGCAGACATGAAAGCCATCTCTACAACAGTGGATATGTCTAGGAGCCTTTCACGAAGACCAGAAGCAGAAAAGAGTGTGCTGAACTGCCAAATTCCCAAAATCATTATCCTGCTACTGGGAAGAATTTGGTGACAGGAAACATTTCTGTGCTTACTTTACAAGCCAAGGATACTTCACCATCCAAAGCTTCCTCTTCGGAAAAGCATTCAGGATATAGCTTAGAAATATATTTGTTTAACCTAATTAATTAACAGTCATTTGCATGGTCTCACTAGTCCTACTGTGCAAATTTGACATACACTCCCCAAAGAATGGGACACAGTGACTTTAAAGGTAAAATATAGAAAAATGTATTTTACTATAATTACACTATCTATATTTATACTAGCTAAAGTCACAGCACTCCAGCTTTAGCATCTAACATGCTCTAGAAGGAAGGCTCCTTTTATTGTACGCTCATACATTCAGAGGAGCTAGGGAGGGGCCGCATCTCACACTCCTGATGAATTTGTCCTGTCTAAAGGTTTTATATTTTGGCTTTTACTGTGACTGAGTCTGAGGGAAAATAGCTTGTCTGGTGAAGACATTCAGTATCGAGAGGATGGAAACTTGTATCAGCTTGATGCAAACTCACCTCCAGGCAGCACAGATGCAAATAGCTTAAGCCACATCATGATACCAGCTCTAAAGATGCCCTTTATAAGAGTAAAATGTATACAGCCATCATAGATTTTGAGAGACTGTATACAGAATACTCCTACACAGGTAAGTCATCCCACTCAAACTCCAGTCTATGACACTGTGTTATCTAAATGGTATATATCCCAGCTTGCTTAAAATTTAATCCCTAAACTTGAGCTTTGGCCTGCCAAAAATGCTGAGTCTTTAGTTTAAACCAGAACCTGGTATTTCCAATGAATTTATGTGGACACAAATCCCAGACTGGAGTTCTAGGCGGAAACATCTCCTAATTATATGGTTGTGAAAACCTTTCAAGGAACTCCTAACCTATGCTACTATTACTCAGTTAAATGAGTGGCTCAAATTCCCTTTCTGAAGATCTTTCCTATCTGCTCATCTCTATCTTTCTATCTACTGATAACTACTTTCTCTTTATATACATATTCAAAGAGGAAACTAAGAACACAAAGGTCATTTAGTTTTCCTCAGGTCTGGTAACCAGCTGCAGCTTGCCCTGTTTTGTTACCCTGGCATGTGGATCAAGAAAACGAAACACCTTAGATTTTACCCAGCTGTTTGGCTGAAGCATGTAATGATCTCCAATATCTGTGTCACCAATGACCTTCACAAACATAGTATTAAAGAGATGAATTCTAAACAAATTTAGCTGAAATGCTTGAAACATTGTTCAAAGTATGTGGAAGAGCTGGCAAGGTAATAGCTCTGGAGACTTTCGCTTTCTTGCTGAAGACAGTGTTGTTATTCTGGAGTTAGCATAGGAGCTGCGTGTTAACCATGTAACAGTAAGCTATTTCTTGTATAGTCAGATTTAATGCAGAATAAACTTTTGTATGGGTACTAATTCCATGTGCTCAAAAACCCAGAGTGATCTCAATTTTGAATTCCCTAATTTCATACAACTAAAACCACTAATACATTTAATTGTGCCACTCAGTGCTTTTGCTTCCTGCTCATAATAAAGCATTGTACATTGTTAATTTTATTAGAGTGACAGATAATGTATTTAAATATATTTAAAAGTTTACTGGCCACTGCCTTTGCTGTAGGGTTTATAGCAGAAGAGATGAAGTGCCTTTTTTTGTTTGACTTTTTTTTTTTAATGCTGTCTACAGGAAACATTGATCTTTGATCCCTGATTCTGAACTTCATGAATAACACCTAGCTAATAAATTAATGAGAAAAGTAACTTCTGGAAAGTATGAGCTAATGCCTGATAAAATTAAACTAAGTATTGATTGCATTAGCTTATTTATACTGGCTTAAGCATATTTAAAAGAAACATATTAGCTAGCTAAATTTAGTGCAGCAACTAGCAGGCAGGCCCTCAATTGTGGCAATACTATGTTGTACTTACTGAACTGGCAAAGCCAAGTTCCACAGACACTTTGTGTACTTCCACATATAGTACTATTTATTACTTTGTCAGCAAGCACAACAAGCACATTTGTCACTTTGTCGGGGGGTTGGACTAGATGATCTCCAGAGGTCCCGTTCATCCCCACATCATTCTGTGATTCTGTGAAGCAGAATACAACTTTGTTTAATTGGTTAGATTTTGGATCACTTCATCACTGACCCTGTCTTTTGAATCGCTTTGAATCACCACCTCTTTTATGGCGAAGAATAGGTCATATTCAAGTCAGTTGACTTCCTTGTTATTTCCAGTATATAGTCCATTTAACTCTCATTTTTAACTAAATTTTACTTACTGTTAAAGTTAAGATATCCGACTGTATCCAAAAAGTTTTAGATTCAGAAAGATCAGATCTGTATTCAGGGTGTCAAATGTTGGAATTGTAAGTTGTTTCTTTTAGCAAAAATATTATTTACAAAAAGGGTGCATCAAACACTTGTTGCTTTAATGCTACTATGAAACAAGAAAGAAGAGGTAGTGCCTCCACACTCCTGGCCCCACTCCTCCTTTCTCACATACTTATACCTATTATCTCTGCTTCTTTCCCCTTTTCATCTCTCTGACGATACAATTGAATAGTTGTATCTTAGAAACCAGAAATCCCGTTCTATGCTCACACCTGTATTTTTTCCAACAATAAAAGAATCAGTATTTCTGGAAGACTAAAAAACCCCTTTTAACACTCATTTCATTCACAAGATACATCTGTATCCCAAAAAAGCTCTCAACAAAAATAGACAAAACTGATACTTGTGCTTACAAGTGTGAAACTTGGAAGCACAAGTTTCTGCACAAGTTTGTACTGACACCAAGTGAGAGGTTTTAACTATGCTTACCATCTAGTTGCATATTTCTGCCTCAAAGTAGTGTAAGGACCACATGCTATAATCTGGGGAGAGGAAAAATAAAAAAAGCCTTTAAAAACCTCCTCATACTACAAAACTAGTTAACTGCCAGACAATCCCTGAAGAGAGATACTAAAATCTTAATGTTACTTGCAGAAAGTCATGTAAAGTGGCAGGTAAATACAACCACCTTCTAGAATAAAAATTTATTATACAACTTCCGTATAATGGGAAGACCTAGACTGATTATTTTTTTCTTAAGAGAAAATAGGTCACCACAAGACATGTTAAGGGCACAGTTTGCTATTGTAGTAAAAAATAGTGCTTTAAAAGCTGGCTAGTTGTTGGGTCTGAGAAAGTAACCTTAAATTGGAAATCATTACTCTACAGGGACATAACAGTAGTCAAAGGACATATCCTTGTTAAGCACCCTTCACCCTTTGTTGTTGATGTTTAATCATCAGTCTAAATGAAAACACAAAGTCACTGCTGGTAAAGTTTGCAGCTGACATAACTAAAGTAGTAAACAATAATGAAGACAGACAACTGGTCTGCAGAAGTCCCGTTTGCCTGGTAAGCCATGTTATTTTGGGCAACATGTTTCATCATAGCAAAACACAAGGCCAGCCATCAAAGACTCAAGACTAACATTAAGGGCTTACACGTGTAAACAAGGTTCACTGAGACTGGCTTCAGGCCTTGAGGGCCATACAACAGTTCAGAAGAGGGTTCAGGAATCAGATAGGATATTCAACTGAATAGACTCTTCCAAAGGTGACCCCTCAATGAAAGAAACTACTCTCTCTGTATGAGCAAGGGACCTTAAATAGCAGGGAAGTTTATTTCCACTACACCCAGTGGCAGTACTTTCTGTTCTGTTGCCTAAAAGCTGCTGGCAAACTGAAAAAGGATCAGTAAATAATTCTGAGAATAACTCACAGTTTGGAAAGCTTGCTTTGAATTGAGCATATTACTGTGCAAATATATGTATATTTTAAATTAACAGAATTCTTACTTTAATAGATAAAGGTTTAGGCTAAATGGATTGTGCTTATGCTCAGGTTCTCATTTTTTCAGATCAGTTGCTCAGCCAGGCTGAGCAATCATTGAGCCTGATTGCTCAGTCAGGCTACATCTGAAGCACACCACTTAAGACACATGGCCCAGATACAGGTGTTTACTCCTAGCAGCACACCAGAATAAGATTATGATAAACATCATCCCTCCCAAAAGTCACTGGCAAAGCAAGACTATGAAATATCCTGACAATTTCTTAATTGCACAATTGGAGGACCAGGAGTGCAGAGTGTCCTCATGCCCATTTGCCTCGCTTTAAACTCCAACTCACTGACCTTGTTATCAGGTTCAACATACCTCAACTTTCTGATCTGCTTATTATAGGGTTCAGACACACAACCAAGATCATGAGGTGGTAAGATGAGCCCCGGTTGCTGTCTGTGCATCCACTTGCAGCCACAACAAGTAACAGGTGCATCTAATTCAGCTTTTTAGCTTCATCAGGATTACATTTTTTGAAGCAAATTTCCCCATGATACTGATTTACCATATGGTGTTTCATAGCATGGAACAGCTTTAGGTTGTACAAACTAAACTGCTTTCAGATTAAATCAAAGGAGCAGATCTAATACTTGCTACCCGGCATGGAGTCTGTAAGCAACAGAATGAGACTAGAGCTAATCTAAAGTAAAACCACTACAACATGCACGCAGATTTAGGTTTCTCTACAACCCCCCCCACCTTGCCCCACACTAGTACGAGCACAGCCACTGTGTATCCCTCAATTTATTAATCTTTCACTGCTTAAGAAACGGCCTGAAATTGCCATGTGCTGCAGGCAGCCATGACCACCCCAACCCCAGCAGCATCCCACAGCTACCATCAACCCCCAGTGAGTTACTATCCCACGCTTTCCCTCGCTACGTACCTGTGCCTTTGGGATGTGATCTCGCAACTTCTGCATCACAGAACCCAGACCTTACTCACTCAGCTTCCAGCCCGAGTCTTCACAGACTCTCCTGGAGAGCCTCTGAACAGCCCCCAGTCCCTTGTTGCAGCAGCTGCTTGTGAGTAGGTGCCGAGTGAGTGGGTGAGGAACCCTTCCACCAGCCCCTGTGACCTTCTGTCCCAGGGAGCAGTGCTGCTGCTGCTGCTGCTTGTGTGGGCTCATGCTGCACTGCTCTCGGGGGTCCAGGCTCCTGCATGGTGCTCAGATAACAGCCAGCAATTAGGCTAAATTCTTCACAAACGAAGTTTCCCCTAAGATTAACATCTCAGTGGAGATGAGGAATTGCTCAGCACCTGACACTTTAAGCAGCATGGGGCACTCCCGACAGTGAGAAATTCTGCATGCAGGAGTAATCTGGGAACAAAAAGAAATTACATACTTCAGGTAAGTTGTCCAAGTAATCCAGCACTGTTCTTCACACCCTCTAGCAATAGCAATCTAAACAACTGAAACTAGAGAATATTATAACAAATAGCTCAGAATAAAACTATTTATATTTAACATTTTAATACTGCTAAGAACTCAGAAATCTAAAACTCCTTATGGGCAGAGAATGCACAGCATTGACTAAGGCCAGTACTGCTGCAATGCCAATACACCTTGTACAATGATTGCCTTAAAACTTTTGGAATTCAGAGTAAATATTTCCATTGCCATTTTGTTGGAAATTTTGTGATTGGAAGAAAACCGAAACATTCTAATGAGCACACAATATATAACTTGAAAAATAAAAAGGAATAGTCCTGACTGAGGGGGAGCAGATAAGCAATATAGGCAGCACAGGGTCAAAGTGGGCTAAAATGCTTCAATATGCCTGAGGAGCAGCTGGTGTCTTGAGAGGTTCAGCACTAACACTACAGTCTCAGCTTCGCTGTGTTATACCAGTATTGCAAGCATTGAAAAACTAAGGAAATCTTTACAAACATGTTTTTCTAGTAGTGAGATCCCATTCACAAATTTTACAGGAAAAAACACTTTTCCTTCCTAAAGAAAACTCCAGTCCAAAGAAGACAGGAGAAACATGTCACTGAGGAAGCCTGGGCTGCAAGGGCAATTACTAGTTTTGGAAGAGTATCTTCTGCTTTACAACCAAATATGCCTTGCCTGCAAGTTCCCAAGAACTGGATAAAGGTTTCTTCTCTCACCCTTGTGTGGCCAAGTTGTATTTCTGCTAACAAAAGGCAGTGTTTGTTTCCCAGTGGACTTGTCAAAGGCTTTCAGCCAAAACTTCCTTTGAGAGAAAACTGTCCATTAAAAACATATTTTATGAGGAAGATCCTGCTTTCCACAGATCTTCTTGTTGTTTTTTTTTTTTTTTTTCCCATAAATCCATAAAGTTTTGGTTTACATGATTAAATTATTTGTCCATTTTCTGGGGTTTCCAGTGAGGACAAATAAACAAAACCAGAAACAATTACAGCTTGCCTGGCAAGGCAGTCTGTATATTGCTGAGTAACCTGGTGATATCCTGAGGCTAAAATAACAAATTATGATGCACTATTTCTACCCTAGCAGAAACCTATTATAATTTACTATACAACTGGCTCTTGCTCATTTTTTGTCAGTACTTCCTCCTCCCTTTTATTCCTCCAACAGAAACACAAAAAATAATACTAGGGTGATTTAATATGGACATTGTTCAAATTTGTGAGGCACAGGTATCTCTGGGGGATGCTGGGAAAAAGGCTGATACAGAGTCAGGAAAACCATACAGTCAGAACCATTAATACGTACAGCATGTGCAGTGTGATCCTGCAATGGCAAAATCATGTTAAAGGTTTGATTTATGTGGATAAACCTTGATATATAAGTGACAGAAAATTTGCTTGAATGCGCTATATGAACTGAAATGCTACCAGAGTGAGATAAAGCAACTTACAGTAATTTTTTTCCTGCATGATGAGTCAAAGAAGGGGCTGAGTTTTTGCCCAAATATCTCACAACTGTGCTCTTTCAACAACTCACAAGGCAGCAAAATGAGAGGCGCTTTCAAGAACTTGAAACTTTTCACCCTTCACAAAGCTGGTGAAGGGCCTGGAAAACAAATCATATGAAGAGCGGTTGAAGGAGCTCGGACTGTTTAGTATGAGGAAGAGGAGGCTGAGGGGAGACCTCATCACTCTCTACAACTACTTGAAAGGACACTGTAGAGAGGTTGGTGCTGGTCTCTTCGCACAGGTAATTAATGACAGAACGAGAGGGAACGGCTTCAAGCTCCAACAGGGTAGGTTTAGACTGAACATTAGGAAAGAATTTTTCACAGAAAGAGTGGTCGGGCATTGGAATAGGCTGCCCAGGGAGGTGGTTGAGTCACCATCCCTGGATGTGTTTAAGAGACGTTTAGATGTGGTGTTGGGGGATATGGTATAGGGGAGAACTTTGTAGAGCAGGGTAGATGGTTGGACTCGATGATCCCAAGGGTCTCTTCCAACCGAGACGATTCTATGGTTCTATGAACTTTAAAAGGAAATTCAATATTCTTGTCTATTTTCTTTGAATGCTACCAAGGAGTCTGTTTAAAGAATTATGAAACTGGTTGAGCTGCTTAGCAATCATGTAGACCTATTAACATGGTACATTTGTACCTTCGCTTTTTGACACAAATCACTGAAATTATAGAATGGGTAACAGTTTCTCTCCTGAGACAGCTGTAATGGCAACCTATGACAGAACCGACCCCAAATTCTCAGACACTTAATAAAGAAACAGAAACAAGTTTTCTTCTCACAATCTAGGTATCACATAATTCTATTTCAGAGTTCACATGTTGCTGTAATTGCTATTTATGGGTTTTTTTGAAAAAGAGTCATTCTAAATTCTTCCTAGCAGCCACATTAAATATTTAAATTCAGGCCTAAGATGTCTTGTAAAATTTTAATAGCATATCCTCCTATTTAAAAATACAATGACAAAACCTCAACCCAAATCCTAGTGCATATATGAAGTAAAACATTCTAAACACTGTTTAAACTGTCATTTCTTCACAAAGTACAAGGATGTTTATGCTCTTGTCTAAGGCAAGATAAACAGAGCAGCATACCACTCCATATTTGTAAATGTTAACTCTCAAGGTAGAAACTGGCTTCTGTATGCACCAGGCTTCTGTTTCTTCACTGCTCTAAAAGCCATAATATGACATATGGGTATGTATACATCGAAACAACAAAGATATATGGCCTCACCACAGAAGAAACACGCAGTCTCACTCTTTATTCCACATATCACCCTGACTCTAAGAAACTTTTCAAAATTGCCTCCAGAAATACATCTTAGGTACCTGACCAGTGGCATAACAGTATATCTGGGATAATTCCATGGATCTGAGGGACAGTTGCACCCTCAAATCTGGTGTATACCAGAAGTAACCTTCCTAGAGTCAGCGGGGCCTGTCTCTCCTGTTGTGAGCATGGTAGAACTATACTATTTCTTTAAAAATTTTTAAGAAAATACTGTGAGAATTAAGAAGGATAACATAGCAACCCACCAACCGAATATCGTATAAGGCCAAAGTACTCACACCAACAGGTAGAACATTGAGAGCAAAGAACCCAAGGACAGCCCTTTTATGTGTATGTGTCATTCTAAAATAGACTCCTACAAGCATCCTGGTTAATATAACACACTGTTTGCCAAATATGTACTTTAAAAATAGCAGTCAACTGTATGGCATACTTTGAGTGGTGTTAGAGCTGTCTAGGTTTTGTTATACAAAGACCATGGTAAGTTATAACATGCTGCCAGTGGAAAAAGAAGTGAAAAACCAAAAAACAAGCTGCAGAAGATTCTTGACTGAGTACTTAACAGGGAAGGTTAAAACGTAAGAGGTGTGTCTTAACTTTAATAAATCAGGGCACTTAGATGCTAAACATGGATTTAGGATCTCCAGGGATTCAGATGTTTAGTTTGGCAACTAAATCTACAGTTAGGCATGTAAGGAAAAGTGTCCAGTGTATACCAGAAGTCTTATACCTACACCTCTAACAGCACATAGATATTGATATTCTGCCCAGTGGTGCTTGAAGTCATATACTCTTCTTTTAAAAACTTATGATAGATTTCAGCTCTAGTAGTGTTTCATTTTGGGAGAAACTAGTAAGCTTTTTTGCAATTCTGCTAAACTCTGATCAATTGATTGTTGTCCCAAACTTCTGTGTCTCCATTTTTTTAAAACAAATTCAATTGTATTTGATATCTAGCTCACAAGCTCAGTAAAGCAGAAGTTTTTGTATTCGTTAATACTGGCCAGAACACTGTTAACCCCAACTGGGACAAGTTATTAATTTGTGTAACTAGAAATTTATGATCAGTAATACTGATCCTTTTTCTGTTGTACAGACAAAAGTAAGTTGAGTACATGGTTGCTGCTGTTTTCAAATGACCACTAATTGTGCAATTTGGAATTTGTTTTTGACTTGTAGGTTCGCAGCAAGAGCAAAGCAGCTAAAGCTGGACTGTGTGAGGGAGATGAGGTGGTGTCTATCAATGGCAAGCCTTGTGGAGACTTAACCTATGCTGAAGTTATCGTTCTGATGGAAAGCCTGACTGATGTCCTGCAGATGCTTATCAAGAGGTACAGGAATGCTCAGAATGCTTTGATGCAATTCTGTTCAGTGAACCACGTGGAAAATGCTGGTTTTGAATGCACTCACTTTGCAACATATACCGTGAGCTTCTGATAGTCCTCTTATTTATGTCTGTAACTCTGCATGTCTGTATGGAAAAGGGAAGGAAGACAGAGTATTTGATCTGAATGTATATAATTCAAACAGCAGAGTTCAGGCACAGAATTAAAAGTACAGTTTCCAAATGTAAAGTTTTTATTTCTCATTAAGTATTCTTAATACTTACAAGGTGTCCACTACCATATCTGCATACTGCAGAGTCTTAAGTTATTCTTTCCACCCCTTTGAAGTAGTGAAGTGTTGTTATTCCCCATAGATAGGGAAGTGAGGCTTACAAAAAGCAAAGGCTGTATAGATGGAGAAAGTGTGTTACACTGATATGCCTTGATGATGACATGGCAAACAGTCTTCTTGGGTGGTAAAATGTGTTAGCAGTCAGGAGGGGGAGAGGGTCTGGAAATCATGAATTCTATTTCTGTAGCTGTTAACACTTCAGCAGATGAGGTGGGGCAAGTCACTTACAGCTCTCTGGGTCTCAGCTTCTCCATTTATTAAATGGCAACTGTGAATTTCAGTCTTCTTTGAAAATACTTTGAGCTTCTCAGAGTAGAGAACCTTCATGCAAATTTGCAAGCAAGCTAGAATTACTGCTCACAGCACATCAGTCTATTCTAACGACTGCTCTGTGGTTGTCATCAGCGTAATGCATGCAATCTTGGGTTCAAAACCACCTACAGTAAGCATATTCTCCCCAGACTTTGTGAATTTGGACAAGATGAACTCTGAATTGCCCTCAGTGTAGGTAAGAAGAGGAAGAAAAGACCTGAGCACTCTCCTTTTAAGGAATTATTTGCTCCCCCCTGAGCTACTACAGTTCTCTGTGTCTGCTCTCCCACAGGCAGGAGCAGGAGGACAGAAGGGCTCAGGATTCATCACAACAGCTAACAGAGCAGTGTCACTGGAAAGGCTCTGAAAGGACTCTGGTGCAAAAGAAGGCACTTGTCTCTGGTTACCAGGGATGTCTAAACGGCATGTGAAATTCCTCTGTGGTTTCTGCAACTTGCGCAAATGAACTTTCCTAAAGTGTCTAGTAGTTCAAAGTTACAATCTGCCTTCAAAACAAGATGCTTTCAAGGAGTATTCATTTTATTTGTAACAGACATTTTGCATGGCCTGTCTATGCTTGTCATCTAGGGGTGAGTAATGGATTGATGTGACGAGATCAGGGGAAGAGTGATAGTTGAGGATTACAGCTTACCTTCTCCATAGTCCATAGCTTGTTTCTAGTTCATCAGTGTACCATCTGAATGCTCCTCATGTGATATCTGTATTCTTATGTTTTCGGTTCATAACATGACTACTGGAATTGCACTAGCAAAAATTGTATTTGTGGCTGACCAGCTGTCTTCTTTGCAGCCATAGAAATAGCTCCCTACGCTTTGACTCCTGCCTGTTGCTGCTCTGTAACTGGTATTTCAGTTGGTCTGAAGACCACAGTATGCTCTAGCTGAAGGCGACAGCACATCTTCCATTGCCCCTGCCTGAATGTATGGTGAATGGCAAGACATGTCCTGAAAATCAGAACCAAACCAGTGCTTAGACCACATAATTCAGTGTTTCATGGAATGAAACTGTGTCTGTTTTAGAAATTTTAAGGAAATTGCAGTTGCTCAACACTGAAAGTGACCAAAATGTTCTAAAGGAATTCACCGTGAGAATCTTTGAATCATTCTTCTCATCAGCTCATCTTCCCCAACTACCATCCCCTACTGTCAGTATTTTCCAGGGTATGGGAGAATTAACTGAAGCACTTCTCTTTCCCTGCCACTTCCTTTGTGGGTAGTAGCCTTCTCAGTACTATCACCAGAAGGATTTTTCAGGAAGTGTCTTAACATCCTCTGAGAGCAATGAGAAGCAAATCCTTCTTTTCCTGAGTAGCCACCTGTTAGCAGCTATCTCAAGAAAAAACTGGAAATCATGAGGAAAGAATAATGCCTAATTAAAGTGGTGTTACAGTGGTGATCTTTACATCCAAGCTGGCAGGGAAGAACATTTCTCCTTGGGAAGCTTCTGACTGTTCCTGAATTACTTGCATGAAGGATGAGGTTTTCATAGACATTCATTGTTAGCCAAATTCTGCTCTTACTAAAGCTTAGTGGGAGGAAAATTAGGCTTTTAAATTATTTTTTAAAATGCTGCTTGCCCTTTGATGTCTACAAAAAGTTTTCCCAATCCCCTGTAAACCACAGTCAGTTACTGAACAGCAGTATCCACAAAATCTTTGGTTTACAGGATGAGAGGAAAGAGACACCGTGCAGGGCAGGCACTCTCCAGATGCCACATCGGGGGACATTTTACTGACCTTCCTGACAAATGCTGAACAGATGTATCCAGGAAATATCGAGAGTGGGGACAGAAACAGAAACACTAGTCCACTCTTTTCACATCAGTTTTAGCAACTCCTGGGCTACTGCTGAGTCTAGAAAGAAAATTTCTAGGGGGTAGAAGGGAGTGTGCTCAGTGCATACCAAAATGAAATGCACCATGTAGGGAGTAAAACATGACTGAGACAAACCCTGCTGTGCTGCCTCCATGAGTTCTGCTTCCTTCCTGGAACTACACCAGGGGTGTTGCTCCTGCAGTGAGCTGGAAAGACCTGAAACAAAAATAATAATTTGACAAAACAGAATCTTAAATGACAAAAAAGAGATCTGACCCAGTACTCTGCCTCTCGACACATGGATACACATTTATGTCTATATAGAGTAGAAGTATATCCATAAGTAGCAAGGGCCTTTTAAGGTGGAAGTCTTTCTCTCAAACATACACACAATCACTCAGCTACCAATAAAGGCTAACATTTAGCTGTCCCAGCCCCTAGTCTCATATCTTACAAGGAAATGTTTACAGATTTCTATAATTTATCTGTACTTAAGAGCAGTACAATTGATCATCCAAATAGCATAATACGATGGAATCCAGCAGCACTCACAAGGAGCTCCCTAAATTAAAATCTGTCTGACCTTTATGTAGTTCCATATGTGGTTTAATGGATGTTACATGATTTGTGCTATTTGAGGCAGACCCAGACTGCTACAAACTGTGTGGCTGCATGGCTAGAAAAGCAAATGATATTGAAGTTTCTTCAGTGCACTGACAGATTTATTTCTTCTGTTGCTTCTTCCAGCCTTTCTTTGTAGGGGGTTCCAAAGTTTCAGAATACCTGGGACCCACTTTTGATTTCAGAAATCTCTACAATACTTGATATTAATACTTGATATTAATACTTTACTGAGAGTACCTACCACTTCCCTCATTTGAAAAAGTGCTTTGCTACCTTCTAGTCAACAGAAAGCTTTAATAACATGTTGCAGTCTTGCTGTTCAGAAAAGGCTTCCTCTCGAATTGATAGTAGTTAATATGGCCCAGAGTACTGAAAGAAGAAGCTAGAGAGTACACTAGAGTCCTAACACCAGTAAAACAGCCTAACTGGGCCAGGACAATGAATAGTTTAAAAAAGGGAGCTACACTGAGATATACAGAAGGCTTCAGGAAGTCAAAGTAACATTTGCCAGTTAGAAATATGTATTTTTTAATAACTAGGAAATATTGTATGAGTTTGCTACCCTTTTTCACTAGATAACTGGAATAGGCCCAGAATGTTTTAATTATTCCATGATATATAAGGATGATGATCCTCACAGGAATTCTTTGAATGTATATTTTAAGTATTTATTCCCCTCCCTCTGATCCTCACCCACTACTTATTTATTCCCTAGAGCTAAACTATTTGGAACAAGAACTATATGTGAGGATGGTGCTTAAAACAGTTGCAGTAGTAGCCACAGAGCCAAAAATTAACCACTCTTCTGGTGTCATGCAAAGTTAATTTTCTCATGCACATGTGAAATATGAAGAAGTATTGTCCCAGAAGTCTCAGCAGCATTTGTCTGGAAACACTATAGCAGAAATGTGTCTGTGAAAGCATACTGATGTTAGGAATGATATAATTCAACATTGCAGAAGGATGGAAGTAGGATCATAGTTCTACCGCAGTAGTGTAATTTCCCTCTTACTGAATGTTAAGTTGAAGAATTTTGGAAGACACAAAGATGCTTCAATTTAAGACCTCTACATTCTGTGAAAATTCTTCTGCTTAAATGGACCTGCTAGCAGGTACCACAATTAATACAGGGGAAAATATACTATGCAGAAATTGCTTATGTAACTGTACTTACAATTGCTGTGCTTACAGCAGCTTTATTTCTTGTATTACTTGTTTATGTTTGTGCAGATCCTCCAATGGAATAAATGAAACCTTGAGTGCTGAAAGAGAAAATGGAAAGCACCATGACATAAAGAATGAGGACTACAGGGAGAGTACTACACTACAAATTAACACAGCAAAAGAGATACCCCATGGAGATTTATGCATCACAGAGATATACAGTGAGACTCACCAGGGAGCACAAGAAAGCAACATACACTTTTCTGAAATGAAACAAGAGACCACACAAAGCCACAGAATTACTCCTAAAGTGATAGGCACCTCCAAAGTGCTTGTGACAGATGAGGCTGCTCTCAGAGGGAAGACAGAAGAGAGAAGGCCAGGTACTATGGTTGAGCTGCAGTTGTCCCTCTCAAATGATGCACACAAGGGCACCAATGCTCCTGCCGTGACTCTCTCAGGGGCAGAAAAATGCACCCCTTCAGGAAGAGGACCCAGTGTACAAGATGGGACTAGTTCTGTAATTGCAATTCCCCTGGGTGTGAAAGAGGGCAACATCCAGTGGTCAAGCAAAGTAGTCCAGTTTTCTAGTGGCAAAGAGGTCAAGAGGATCCAAGGTGCAGCTCCATCTCTCCCCAGGGTGGAGGTGATCCTAGACTGTTCAGAGAGGGAGAAGGAAGTACCCAGGTCTCTAGCTGAAAGGGGGTGTGTTGATTCTCAAGTGGAAGGAGGGCAGTCAGAAGCACCTCCTTCCCTCCTCTCCTTTGCAATCTCATCAGAAGGCACAGAGCAGGGAGAAGACGACCAGCACTCTGAAAGGGATCACAAACCTCTCAAGCACAGGGCGAGACACGCAAGTAAGTATCTCCCATCTAATCATTTGCACTGCCTGAGGGTATCTTTTGTAACTTATAACATAATTTCAGAATTTAGATAGCATTTGAAAAAAAAATGTTTAGAAGGTTTTTTCTGAAATTTTCTAACTTCCCCTCCGTCTTTTTCTTTTAAATGATGTTTCTGTTCTTGCTTTATATATTTTTTCAGGGTAATACAATGCTCCTGGTGATGAGCCAAGAATATACCCATGCCCTAACTGTGCCGAATAACTTTGCTTAATAGACTTCCACTTTGAAATTAACTCATGACTTCGTCCAACTAAAAATACTTACATCTCCAAAAAAGGCTGAATTCCACTGGTCTTCTAATGTATATTCAGAGGCAATCTGTAGCATATTAACAAAAAAAGCAAGTTGCTTGCGCACATCTAAGTGAATCCTGTGGATTTCTCCTTTTATAGCAAAAATTTTGTACTGTCATTTGCATCATCTGAAATCAAAGCCATGCCGCGGCTCTTAAAAGTTAATAAAAAAGCTTAGTAGAAAAGCTTGATATTGCCTGCAGAAGAGATTTTGACAGACACTAGCATGTGTATAACTGTTACATGATCCTTTCAGTTTTGTCAGTCTTCTCTAGACTGTAAAGTGAACACGCTATTTCTTCTGACTCCC
Organism: Numenius arquata; assembly: GCF_964106895.1. Lineage (NCBI taxonomy): Eukaryota > Metazoa > Chordata > Aves > Charadriiformes > Scolopacidae > Numenius > Numenius arquata. Next base: position 37,902,647 of record NC_133585.1, on the reverse strand, counting down.
ATACCCAGAGGTCAGCTTCAAAATGTGTCCAAGAAGTTTACATGAAAATAAACTTGCAACTGGGTCCAATATTAATTAACTGAGTGTAGACATATATTGTTTATTTATCTATCTATCTATTTATTTATTTATCGTTTGATTCATTTGGGACCTTTCTATTGGTTGCTTGCTCTCTTCCAACAATGTTAAGAATCCTGTCTGGGGATTTAGTAGCAGTATGTCAAAGGTGCTCAAATGTGTGCAATGATATACTGTAGCAACAAGCTATTTCATATGCAGTGTTGGAATTAGTCTGCTAAGCCATTGCTAATTCCTATGTAAGCATATTTTTAGCATGATAACCATTTGTATCTTATTGGCAAGTGGATTAAGCAGTTACTTATGCCTAAGTGTCTGTATGCAATCCACATATTTTTGGCATATTAAACGAAGCATAAAAGAAAAGTGCACATGCTTTACATTTTGGCTGCGAAGTTAGGCATAGTCCCACAGTTGGTTCTGTCTTAGAGAATTACTTGCAGTGTTTCTCTAATAAGGCAAAAGTACAAAGAAGGGACTACATACTATGTGAGGAACACTGCTTTCAAGTAGGGCATAGATTCTGCCCTTTTCCCATCTCAATTATGACAATCTCAATTCCTTCTAATCTAGTGGCAAGTCATTATCCTTAGGAACGACTGATTTAATCTATAAAAATTGTTGATTTTATTATTATTATTATTTGTAAAATACTATCTACACATTAGAAGAAACAAATTGCCAAGCACAGGGGAACAATCTACATGCAGGAAATACTATGCGTGTTTTTTGTAAAATTAGAAGTTATAATGAGTGTTTAAGTCTAAACATGAGATGCAGTGGTAGAATATAAGGAAGGGGAAGAAACAGGAACACCCCCTGACTAGCCTTGTCCCATGAGGCACATGGAGCATGTCACATAACAAGGAAGCAGTTATGCTGATATACAGTGCATCTATCAGCTTTACAGCCACATCTATTCCTGTTCCACATGACTTGATGAAAACTACTAATTTATGCTTTAAGAAATATGTATTATTGACATATGTTAGTGAATACTCTTGAGAAGTTAGTTGAGCCTCTTCCATTCAGTTCTTAAATGCGTATTCATTCTTGCCACATTTTCAAAATTAATATTCTGGAGCTGTTATATCCTATACAATTTTGGATTACATTTCAGGCTAGTAATGCTTGTTAAAAGACTGAAACCTGCTTTCATTGAGTGCCATGGCCAAACTCCCATGTCTTCCAAGGGGTGAAAGTTAATGCTAATGGTTTCTGTGTATGCCATTTTGGATCTACACTTGTTTTTAAATAGCTAATACATAGAAGCATACTGACTTTTATCAACTATACACATTTTGTAATACTTATGAGCAAAATAAACACATAAATGGCAGGAGCTGCTGCCACCATCAGACAGAATACATTCAGTTTCATTTAGTCTTAGGTGTTAAGCAGTCATGGGCCTGGCTGGCTGGGAATGTCTGCTGTAAGCCTAGGAACTGTGATCAAACACTTGGTAAATACCAGACCACAGAAACTGAATAAATGAGAAAATATCTTCTGCATGTTGATTACTTAGGGTAATAAAAATCGAGAATGCTAGAAATAAAGATAAATATAACATTCCTGTTGAACTAAGACAGTCCTAAAGAAAGTGATGTAGCCCTTGAACTTGCATGGGTGTGACTCTAAGGAATGCTGGGTATGGAATTTAAACACAGTTGATATTGTGGGAAAAGTATAATGATCTCTCCATGCAAACAAAAAGAAATGTTTTAATATGAGGAAGGGGACAGTGGATAAATTTCAGCACAGATAAATGCAGAACTCTTTGTTATTAGTCTCCTTGTATTTTTCTGGGCTGCATGCAATTAAATGTGCACTTCAATTCTCTCCATAGGGCTCAGACGAAGTGAGAGTCTGTCAGAGAAGCAGGTCAAGGAAGCCAAATCTAAATGTAAAAGTATTGCATTGCTGCTGACAGCAGCTCCCAATCCCAATTCCAAGGGGGTGTTGATGTTCAAGAAGCGTCGTCAAAGGGCGAGGAAATATACTTTAGTTAGCTACGGTACTGGGGAGTTAGAACGTGACGAAGACGAGGGTGAAGAAGGTGAAGGTGAAGAGGGGGACAAAGAAAACACTTTTGAAGTGAGTTTGCTTGCAACAAGCGAGTCAGAAATAGATGAAGATTTCTTCTCTGACATTGACAACGACGGTAAGATTGTGACATTTGACTGGGACAGGGGTTTACTTGAGGTTGAAAAGAAGACAAAAAGTGGAGACGAGATGCAGACGCTTCCAGAGAGCACAGGTAAAGGGGCCCTCATGTTTGCCAAGAGGCGGCAGAGGATGGATCAGATTACAGCTGAGCAAGAGGAGATGAAGGCACGCACAGTGCATACAGAGGAGCGAAGGGAAGCCACCATGTCAGAGAACTTCCAGAAAGTAAGCTCTTCAGTCTATCAAACAAAAGAGGAAGAAATGTCAAGACAGCAGACCTGTGTGAGCAAAAGCTACACAGACATGAGCCAGAATCATAGCAAAACAGTACAACAAAATGGTTTTGGCTTAGCACCAGACACAAACCTCTCTTTTCAGTCCTCTGCAGCTCAAAAAGCAGCATCCTTGAACAAAACAGCTAAACCCTTCCCTTCTGGTGTTCAAAACCGGGCAGCTGCACCATTTTCACCCATAAGAAACGTCACTAGTCCTCTTTCAGATATACCAGCACCACCTGCTTACTGCTCTATTAGCCCACCACCCGAGGCTTTCTACAGACCTGTTTCAGCTCCTGTAGCCAGCAGAGCTGCCCCACCTGTGTGGTCACCCAGCGAGCCAACAGAACACATAGCATCTAGAGATGAAAGGATTGCGGTGCCAGCCAAAAGAACTGGGATACTGCAAGAGGCAAAGAGAAGAAGCACTTCAAAACCTATGTTCACTTTCAAGGAAGCACCCAAAGTAAGTCCTAATCCTGCCCTGTTGTCCCTTCTACATAATGCAGAGGGCAAAAAAGGTACTGGAGCTGGTTTTGAGTCAGGACCTGAAGAAGACTACCTCAGTTTGGGAGCAGAAGCTTGCAATTTCATGCAGCCTCAAGCATCTAAACAAAAGGCCCCTCCCCCTGTCGCTCCAAAGCCTTCACTCAAGGTCACTCCTACTGCTGGTACTCCAGTGTCACCAGTCTGGTCACCTTCAGCTGCGGCTTCTAACAAGGCTCCTTCTTTCCCAGCACCAGCCTCACCTCAGGCAGCATATCCTGCACCACTCAAATCTCCACAGTATCCTCATTCTCCTGTCCATCCCCCAAGTACTCTTGACCTAGCTGGTCCCTTCAAAGGGCCTCAGGCAACCCTAGCAAGTCCAAACCATACACCCAAGACAACACCAGTCACACCAAGTGCTGGAGAAACAAAGACACCCTTTGAGATGCCACCAGCTATGAGTGGAAAAGGAGCACAGTTATTTGCCAGAAGGCACTCTCGAATGGAGAAGTATGTGGTAGATTCAGAGACTGTGCAGGCAAACATGGCACGAGCCTCATCTCCAACTCCATCTTTACCAGCTTCTTGGAAATATTCATCTAATGTCCGTGCACCTCCACCTGTTGCTTATAATCCCATCCATTGCCCATCTTATCCTCCTGCTGCTAGCAAGCCTTCCTCTAAGTCCACTGCAGCTACCAAAAATACAAAAAGAAAACCTAAGAAAGGTCTCAATGCTTTGGATATTATGAAACATCAACCTTATCAACTTGATGCATCTTTATTTACCTTTCAACCTCCTAGTACTAAGGAAAGCCTTACTATTAAGCAGACATCAAAGTTGCCCACTTCAAAGCAAGCTCTACCTTTAAGACCACCTAGTGCTGGCTCTCCTACTAATGTCCGGGCATCTTCAGTGTACTCCGTGCCAGCCTACGGTTCACAACCTTCGTTCCAGTCAAATGCCTCTATCCCAGTAAATGAATCATATTCACCTACAAGCTACTCTGCATTTTCTAAGCCAGAAACCACCACATCTTCTTTGTTTACTGCTCCGAGGCCAAAATTTTCAGCAAAGAAAGCTGGCGTCACTGCACAGGTGTGGAAGCCATCAATTATTGAAGAGTAAACCTTACAGCCAAAACTTAGTGTCCATTTTGCTTGCAACCAATTGTTTGCAGTGGTAACTTGGCATGGAAACATTGCCAATAGTTTACTTTATAACATCAGATTTATCACCTCAAATCTGGGTCCAAAATACTTGAACTGTTTTAAGGAATAAAAACAGATACAAATTTTAGCACATTTATGTATATTATCAGATGATTTATACATGTAACATCCTGAAATGAATAGATACCATTGTATTCAGTAAGCAGGACACTAGGTTTTTGCTTTAGGACTACTACAACAGAAACAAGAGTAAGCAATATTCCTGGTATGTCAAATTATTTAATAGAGAAGAGCTTTCTTTCTTCTCCCCTTCCCAACTATGTTCTAATGACCTAGGGATTTGAGGACTTTTTTTTTTTTTTAAGAAGTGCCTTATTAAATGAAATTAATAGTAACATGTATTAATAACATAGCATAAAATAGATACCATATTAGACTCTGACTGATCACTAGCAGAATACAACTGGATAGACCTTTGGCCTGCACAGAACCCCACTGAATTCAGTTGGAATCGGTCCTGGCTCAAAGGTCCTTCCACAGAAATCTGGTTGATCGGTCAGGGCTCAGTTTGTAAGCTACGTGGATCAGCTGTGATCCAAAATCATTAATTGCCTCTGTGATTTCACAGAGAATGTCCTATAAGAGATGCTGGAGTGTTCTGAAGACTAAAAGAGATGGAAAGACAGCTGGAAAAATTGTTAAAGATTTCCCATTTTGGGGAAATTTGACATCCCAAGTGCAGACATATTTTTAGCCCAAGTTTGCTTTGAATCCAGCAAGTAAGATAGAAGCCAGTGAATCAAAATTATTGAACAGTCAGACAGGTGAGATGGGCTTTGCAGCTGCAATGTACTGCAATATTTTCTTGTGAAAGCACAGTGATGGAGAACTGGAGGGATAGATACATTCAAAAGTACTGATTCTTGCAACCAGAGTAGTATATGTCACAGAAATTAGCACTTAACAGTAAATCATAAATATGACCATGTCTTCCTATTGGTCTCTCGTACACATTTTATTATTTTCACTTGGGGCTTTACAGTGCTTCTTCCCACTTTAAATCTTTTTACTCTGGTCTTATACTTTCACCTTTTACTTATCATATTGGGGCCCAAGTATTGAAATACTGCTACTGTAGAAAATTCTTAAGAGTCCATGGTCTTGAAACCTACTGTATAATATTGCAGTGAATACACAGTCTTGCTGAAATCAAGGAGCTATATTTGAATAGTCTAGCCTGTTTTTCAGTAAGCAGTCCTGTTAACATCAGTAGAGTTAGGTCTGAAACAAGGTGTTTCACACAACTAAAGGTATCAAAATCCATCCCAAGTGTGAAGCTAAAGATTAATGCATCAGTTTGTGAATAAAGGTGGCAGAATGTGTTGATATATTTGTTTAAACTACCATCCAGCTAGCTACGGACCAGATTATGGGTATTTTATATCATAGAGGTTTTAGTAGAACTATCTATCTTGACAAAGAAAACATTCCCTAGTATGAACAACATCTCATTAGTTTGGTACCATAATGTAGCTCAAACTGCAATCAAACTTGAGAAGAATTAATTAGGTTGTACATGCAGAAAGCAGACTGCAATCAAAATCTAATCAAGCCAACAAAAATCACTCCTTTGAATTTTGGACCTCCAAAATCCTACTCTCCCCTTTAAATTTTGGATTGGGATACTGACTGCATTCAGAAGAAAATGACCAAGTGATCCATCTCCCTCCTAAAATTCAGGAGGATGATGGGAAATTTTGAAAGAAAAATAGTTTGGAAAATTCAAGAAATAATTACACTGCATTTACCTGAAAACAGAAAGTAGCAATATTTTAATCCTCTGGAGATCTCCCTTCTATCTGTTCTTCACTGTCAATATCTGTATTTTTCTTCTATCATTAAACTTGTCCCTTTCCTCTCTGCCTGTTTGGTTTTTTTTTCTTTGGTTACTATTTTTTTGTTTCACTTACGTGTACAGACTGGCAGTGTACTTTAAGAGAAATTTATTTTCTATGCTATCCTATTAATATGAAATCTTGTCCCTCCCCTTCTCTTTCCTTTTCCTTTTCCCTTTCCCCTCCCCCTTTTCCTTCCCTTTCCTCTTCCTTTTCTCCTTTCCTTTTCTCCCTCCTTCAGTTTTATCTGGAGTTACATATACTATTTTAGGTAGAAGTTTAAGATGCTAGTATCTACTTGGAATAAAGATACTCTACCAAAGATAAGTAGTGCTGCTAGAGAGATACATAGAAATCCAATCAGCCTCATGTTGCTTTACATGTTTTTACTTAGAGTCTCCTCCTGTAAAATACATCTTTAAATTATAATCACACTTCTGTACTTGTTCACTCTACCACCCCAAGAATATTTCCTTAAGGAGGAGATTTTTAGCAGTTTTGTACTTATAAATGTTCATGCATGTGGCTACTAACAAGATACAGCAGCCTACATAGCATGCCCACCAGATCGTATCAGACTCAGGTCAGTAACTTTTGGAATTCATCACCAGCTGCTGAGGATCCTGTGAGAAAGATGTGAATTACTGAAATCTAACTTCTAGGTTTATTTATGCCTACATGGCATACCACTTTCCTAGTAAGAAATACCAAGCATTGGTATTCTAATTATCAGCAGAAAAAACAAGAGGTAAAGCTCGGATATATTCTCATCCAAAGGAAATCTGCTCTCCAGGAAGACGAAAGTCAAGTTAATAGGAGCCAGAGGAGAACTGTGGACTGAAACAGAACATTTCAGTTTCCTGAGTCATCTGCCTAGACCTAAATTCACCTGAAAGACAAGAATGCATCATTGTCACCTTTAAGATAATTTTGCTATTTCTTTCACTTTCAGCACTACCCAAAAGTTCACTTAGGAAGTCAACTAAATCGTATCCATGTTTACAGCAATAAGCAAAAAGTCAGCTTCTGTGATAGCAATATAAAACGTAGCTATTAGCCTGTCTTCTCTTTACTTTGCCCAAAGGAAAAGGAAGTGCATCTATGCTGAAAATTTGCATTTTGATCACATTTGGATTTTTTCCCTGTTATTCAAATACAAGTATTTCATGTGGCCTATAGCAATGACAGAAAGATTTTTTAAAGCACCAATAAGAGTTAAAAGCAAAAATCCCAGTGATGCTAGTCCTCTTCAATCAGCTAAAATTTTTTGAAAATCCCATTCAAAGTCCACCTCTGTATTCAATTTCATATGTACACATCATTCTACCTGCATAGTGCTTGGATCCAACTTGGCTTCAAGACTCTTTTTACTAATCAGGTAAGTCTGTAATTCTTATTAATATTTCAGAAGACTCGCCTACTTAAAGTAACAGTTTTATCCTAAATATAATCTCTTGTGAAGCAGATATTTAGAGGAAAGTTGAACTGTTCAATGTTGTGGGTCCAAATTAAAAGCTAATGATGGTGTCAGGCATAGCCGAAATGTCAAGAAAATAAATGGTTTGTGTAGAGAGGAGCCATCTGAAATTTCACTTTGAAAGGGCAGCGAGCTTTTGTAAATGGTTTTCTGAAAAAGCTACTACAATTATTTTAATATAATATGACAAGTCTAGCAAGATCAACTGTTATGTTTACTATGTAAGCATATTTAATGGTGAATTTTAGGCCACCCCTAATAACAATACTTTCAGTATATTCACATTAAAAGAGGAATTTAAGTGCTTTATGTTGTTTTTAGCACATTTAATTATAGCACATATTGGGGGTATTATACTGCACCAATTTGGATCTCACATTCTGTACAGCTTTTTCAAACAGCTACCTCAATCAAGGGTTTATATACTTTCAAATTCTGATTCAGTTATACACCTCTTGATGTAAAACCTAAATTGAAAAGTTTTGTTTTGGAGATGAGTAGCTTTTAGACAAAAAGTTAAAACTTCTGTTGCAAAAATAAAAGACAAAACTTAGTTCTTGAACACAGAACTGCTTAATGCGTCCCCACTTCTCCAGAGGAACCACCATTACCACATTCCTCCTCAGCAAAAAATAATGCGTTATGAAACAAACAGAAAGATATTTCCATAATCTTTTTCTGTAAGAATATTTACAGACGAAACATTGCCATCTCTTAAGAGTAAGCCTCATTCTTTTGCTTTCTGCTCTCTTATGGAAGAAATAATTTTGCCAGTGTCCTAAGACATATGACAATATCCAGTGACAATAAGCTGCTTGGTTCCAAAAGCACCTGGCCCATGGTGTGGGACTTTGTAATAGCCTCACAGCAAGGAATGCCCAATTCTCTCCTAGAAATACTGGCAATTCATTTTGAGATCAGCCATCAAAAATAGGTTTCAGTTTAATTTTGTCTGAAGTCTTCTTGCACTGACCCTAATTTTATATTCCTAGTTTTATTTGTTTTGTATACCTAATTTTATTTCATGTGAGACATTCAAGACTCAAGACACAAAATCAGCCCTAAAACTGCAGTGACGCATTTTGCTGTCACCACAGTTATCATGTAGCAATGAGTTTCTTTTGTTTTTTTGGCAGAGTGCTGTTATTGTTCACACTACATTGAATGTTGAGAATTGACACAAATTTGTATTTGAAGTAAAGAAATACTAAGAGAGTATCTGCACGCTCCAGAAATTAGGAAGTGAGGGGCTGGTGTGTGGTTCAGATAGGAAAATGAGTGCTAAGTGGCAGAGCAGCAATTTTGAGAGAAAAAACTACTAGGATTAGAGGGAGTCAAGCAGTAGGGAGAAAACTCCAGTGAAAAAGCAGAGGCTGCATAGGATAAAATACCTATCAGAGGATCATGAAATACTGAAGGTACAAGAGAAGAAAACAACCAGCAAGAAGGGTTTAATTATTCTGCACAGAGATGGCTGACTACTTCCAGCCTTTTGTTGAAATTGTCTAGATTATTCTTGGATGATGGAGTGCTCGTATCACTGGGCATGACTTCTTTCCTCTATTATTTAGAAAAAGTTATTGTGAAAGAACTGAAATGCTAATACCCAGCAAAAACAAAAAAGTGAGCTTTAAAAACAGCTGGTCCTATCAGCGGACTGTTGCTCTGAGAGACAACAGATCTATAAACATATTATCCTAGACAGCTCCTATACACAAGAGTTGTCGAAAGTGCTAAGGTGAACTCTGATAAAAGATTATAAGCAACTATAAAGAGAACTTGACACCAGATGATGTGATCTGGGAGGAGCACTGTTTATCAAGTATCCAGGACAACAACTCAACAAAGGACCAGTCTTACCATCATGAAGTGCTGCTCCAGCATCTCTGCAGGGAACCCTCTGTACGCTATGAGGTAGGGAAATACCAGTGAAACAACAGCCCTCTTCGCAACTAACTATTTGCAAAATCTTTCTCCTCTCTTTTTCCAGGATCCTTTCCCAGATTTCGTAGCTTTAAGAATAAAAAACGGTTGGTTTTAAAAAGATCCACTCTTCCAGTCTTGCCTTTTTAAAAAAACATGATACAACTTTCTTTGCCTGAAGTCAAACACCCAGGACTCCACTGATCGCTTTGGCAGCTCAGCATGGCAAGTGCAAATCTTAATTACACAGCTTGGCATAATGTTATTTTATAATGAGTCTACTCAGCTTGAAATAGAACGTTATACAAAGAAGAAACTTGACAACACCTTCAAAAACCTGCGGATTCAGAAGCTCTGAATTACTCACTGCTGGTAGATTTCTTGGGAAAATACGTGAGCCTGATAATTTCATAGCACACTTGGTGCCACCGTCACAACTTCACAGTACCCATGACAACGACTGTTGTTACTTTATAGTAAATGTTACCTTTGTACACGATTACATAAGGGAGGAGTTGGAATCCCTTGAGAGCTATGTTTGACAAGTGCTTTTCAGGCCACTTGCTTACTACAGGAAGCACTTTAGGTTTTTTACCAAATGATTGATAAAGTAGGAAAAATCCTGAAGCTCAGTGAAATACTATGTTGGAAGGAACTCTACAGAACCACACTTGAACTCTTCCTTTACAAGCTCAGACTAGCCATATGATGATAGTTCCCTTATTTTAACATTTGCTTCCTTGAGTGAGGCAGGCAAAGACTTTTTCTTTATATGGCATGCTAATCAAGTCTCTGCTATCCTCTGCAGTATTCAGAGGCAAAAATCTATTCCTGCTTGTAATGATCCCGACAAACTGTTCTGAATTTCAGTGCATGTGAAACCTGCACAAACTTGTGTGGTATAATAACTTGTGTTATAATAACTGCACGTTCCTTTAGGGCGAGGAAACTCGGCTATCAGAAAAATGCTTACAGATTGACTATCTGGATTAAGGTTTCCTGCGTGGGGTAATCATTGTAACAACAGTAAGTGTTTTCAAACAAGAATTCTTGATTCTTTTGTACACCTTTGAAAAAGTCATCTTAAAACAGAGAGTCCCCTCATAATTCCAGGCAATTGAAAGATAAGCTGGTCATTTCTAAACAGGAGTAAAGACTAAACTGTTGAACAGATGGAGTGTTTCTCTTGATGTTTCCATCTATATCTCAAACAATAGATAGTAACTGATTTTAAAAAAGCACAACAAACAGAAGAAAAGGAGGAACACTCCCAATCACTGCAACACATTGGATTACAGAGTGACATGGAGCACAACACTCATTCATTTCTGTACGAGCTTTAACTGGTTGCAAAGCAAACAATTCAGTACATTTATATCAGAAGCAAAAGTTTCCATATAGTAATGACGTATGGACAAACGCATTCAGTTTTTTAAAGAAATCTTTTTTGCAAAAACCCCCTTTTTAAAAAAAAAAAAGTCAATAACTGCTAGTGATTTTCTATTTATCTGTGAGAATGCTACTTCTTATACTGTCACTGTGCAGGTTGCTGTTGGTACACGGCTTTATTACTGTGAACAAAAGCAAAGCATGGGCATCTGCATATACTTCAGTTTTTTCCTAGAGTCTCGGTAATTTTCCCACATCAGGCCTATAACTTAAAAGTGGAACCGAAGCAGGTGACCAGAAAACATCAAAATCTGCCTGCAGTTCCATTTTCTTTGGTTAAGTAAGCAGTTCAAGATATGTACGGATATTTCTGCAAGTACTAGCCATGCTACCTGAATATCTTTTATGAACCAAACAAGGCTGTAAGTTTCTTCAGAAAGGGTTTCCACATACTTCCTTGCTGCTTGTTTGGCTGATGTGAGAAAGCGCAGAGGTGTGACAAATGAGACAAAATTTTTCATGATAGTACTCCATTAAAAATTCAAAAGATTACACAAAATGAGAGGTAGCAACGTAACTATTTATGTTGACGTAAATCTGCACCTGCGCTGTACTCTGTTGCACAGCTGTCAGCATTTCAGATATACAAAACGATAAACTTTTCCCATCCTAAGATTACTTTCAGAGAGGTGTTTTGGTAGAGAAACTTGACAGACTTGCTACTGCTACAGGAACAGTACTGAACCAAGCACTTGACCCTATGTAATTATGAAAAATCAAAGTTAAATACTACTGCTTAGACTGCAAAATGAGGCACTTAGCATAAATGTTAATCCAACTGTCCCAGGCATTTGTGTGATTAAAACATCTGTAAGCATCACATTATCCGCTATTTTTTTCTGTAGGACTCCAGACTCAATTCAGGGCACAGAATGGTACCACTCATCTGATGAATAGCTCTTCACTATTTTGCTTTGACATTGTTCCGTGCTTAGCACCATTTCTTACTTAATATGCACTCTTCAAAGTGTGTTCTCCACGCAGAATTATTTCTTCATAAATTTTTTTGTTCATATCGAAATCCATCAGAAGTCATAGTTCATTTTTACACTATTGCATTCTACAAATAAGTAAATAAGGCATGAAGAGTGCAGCACTGATATTGGGACACTCAGTAGCCTTGGGTATCCAGTTCAAGACACTTAGCATCTTCAGAGACCAGTAGCATATGAACTACTTACTGTATCAAAGCACGTGATCCTTAACATCAGTCTGTGAGTGTTAACAGATCACAGGTCTCCGGGTGGAAGCCCAGAAAGGGAATCCTCATTGACAAGCTATGAAATCCATCCAATGAAGGCATCTTTTGCATAATATATTCCTTTGCTACATCATCCTAGTATTTCCTAAATGAAGCCCTGAAACAGCTTTGGGGCAGAAGTCCTGAAATTTAATCAAAATGCGTATGCATTGGGCAATGAGGCTTGCATTTCATAGCTTTTGAATACTTCACCTTCCAACTTCACTAATATTGCTTTAAGGTAGCTTTGTGTGTTTAAGACCCAAGGGTTTTCTAAGAACAACAAACCAAACCCTGGAGTACTATCACATAGCATACTGTAACCAAGGGGTTCCCCAGCATGGCTTGAAGCACAATAGACAACTGCCATCAGGCTGCTACAGTTTAACTGCAGCAAATGCATGTTGACATCCTGCCTGTGAATGGAGGATGACACAGGTTTCCAACGGGGTGTCACAGTCTTTTCTGACAGCAGAGAGACCAAGGAAGGACAAACTCCATTCCTCTGGGGAAGAAATTTCCCTGGAACTCTGGAGGAATGTATACAGTAGTGTGCACACGTTCTTTTCCCCAAACATACCCTCCTTGCCCCATTTATTAATCTTTTTCATTTCCTTGTCTCTTCATCATAGCCTCATTGTGAGCTAAACAGGTCAATTTTCCATTCCTTAAGCTTCTCATCAAAGCTCAGGAACCTTGGCTATCAGGTCCTATTCTCAGCACTCTCCAAGCCAGTGCTGAATACAGATTTTCCTTCTGTGTCAAGTATTACCAGTTCCTGGGTTTGCTTTGTCCAGTCTCTTCTCTGTCCTTCCCTTGTCTGTTTCTTTTATCCTGTATAAGATCTGCTTCTTGTCCCCCTGTATTCAAATCAGACATTCTCTGCTTTGAGGCTGCTTGGGCCCAGACAGGAGGTCTTGAGTCTGTCAAGGGACAGCTGTGCTCTGCAGTGCCTCTCTGTCCTGATCAGTGAGTGTGCAGCCTCAGGTCTGGACCTGATGGTGAGAAGAGACATGGGTATGCACCATACACCTGCATGCACTACTTTTTTTGTGAATGAAAACCCAGCAGTGCAACCAGCACAGGAGCTGTGGAGCACCCCAGTGACTTCTCCAGCCTGTGGGGGTACATGTAGCCTGCAGTTTAGACGGGCAGACAAAGGACAAGGACAGTCTCCTTGTTTTCCTGTGTGAAGTCCAAAGATATCACAGGCTACAGCACCTTAGACCTGTAATAATGAATAAAATCCTCCTGCCTAACAGAATATTATCGCTGCTAACAGAGTTCTCAGGAACTAGCTGTAAAAAGCAAGGTGCTCTCATTGAGCCTATATAAGGCTCTCAGCTTGAATATACATAGGCAAATTTGCATGGAAATATGAAACACTTCAGATAAAAAGATTAGTCCCAAACTAGTTCTAAAGCATGTAGTGGTACCACTTTTCATGGAAGAGGATGCTAGAAATTTTTTTCATTGACATTTATTTTTCCCTAATCTCACTCTTTGAAATGATTGAACTATATAGGTTCAATTGGCTGAAAGGCATCTGAAATGGTTGGATCGTTTGGGATGAAGTAAATAAGAAAAAAACAAACAACTAAGACTGAAAATTTCAGTTTGAAAGATTTGATAAGAAAATTATAAGGATCTCGATAATTTATCTTTTAGTTCAGATATGTTCACCAACAATAGTGCCACCACCTTCAAGTATTACAACATAATTAATATTTATTTTCTTTTATTTTAAGAAAAAATATCATTCGCCTTTACTTTATATCAATTTAAAAACCTTTAATTAATTGTTAAATAAAAAACAGCAAAGTCAGAAACTAGGACCAACTTTGTACTTTTTTTTCAAATGTTCATTCTCAAGGCTTCATCACCCAAGACCTTCCTCTAAGCTGTGTAATATAAAAGTCCAGAAGGTGGCAGCAAATATTCTTCCTCACAAGAAATAAACTGACTGTTCCAAAGAAAGCTAACATGCCTGCTGCCAAAAAAGTTTCAGCCATTTCCTTTTTATAGGCATAACTGTATTGTATTTTGACAATCGCACATGGGTAAAGATTAAATGATAATGGAAAGCACTGATTTTCTGTCATTTACTCAGGTGCAGACTGAGCTAACTGAATAACTAGTTTATGACAGGTTAGCAGCTCTCTTTATGTTTTTTTTCCATGCAGTCGCTTTGCAGTAGTGAAGGCCTAATTCTAACATCTTACTTTTCCACCATTACATGACAAGTAAAAAGGCCTTCATTGTCAAAAGCAGAATTTGTCAGAGAGCTTATGTAAGATGGTCGACAGTAACTGTTGCATTAGTTTGTAATGATGAAAACAAGATTATTCTCACCTGAAGTAATGCCACAGTTGTAAACAATCTAAACAGAATCAAGTAGGCTCCAGTTCTACAATTCCCTACAAATTTTTGAAAGCAAGCCCTCAAAGGACAGCTTTGAGGAAGTTAGGACATGAACTGTGGATTCTAATCTATTACTAGTCCCAGTACAGCCACTGATAAGGCTTTACTTGTTAGACGGGTAAGACTCCCCGCCTCTCCAGTCATTAGTAACCCCATTAACCAAAATGCTGCATTCCAATTTTAGCCTGCTATAAATTATTTCCAGAGTTTCAAATAAACATGAATTTTCCATTTTATTTCAAAATTTTTGGTATTCATATTGTAAAATAGCTGTAGCATTTACTCCAGAGCTGGTAGCATTTCAGAGAGAAATTATTTTTTCATTACATAAATTGTAAATGGTTTGGGATGAAAACAGTGATAATAACATTAACAATATGTCTCCCTTCTACAAGCAGTCCTGTTTAAAATCTGAAGGGCTTGTTTCATGTTTTACAAAATGGAAAGACGGAAAGAATTAAAAAGCATAAAAATCAAGTACAACTTATTTTTTCCTACCATTTTCTTAGTGCTTTGGTCTCTAAATGCAGCTCTCTACAAGCTCATAGAAAGCAAGATAAGAAATGCATCACTCTGGGCTTTTTATAAAGACAGAGTCATTTTTCAAGATAGTACAATTGTTTTACCTACTTCCTCCTCCTTTGTCCCCTTTTTTGTGTAAACATTAGCCAGACAGTAATGTTAATTCAGATTTGAACATGCTTTGATATGGGATTAAGGACCAGGACTATAATGAATAGATAAAAATAAAACTGCCTTCATGACTTAGACACTTAGGTCAATTTTTGGACTTAATCAGGTGGGAGTCTATGTTGCAAATAGTCACTGAGACATGGGCTATTAAAAGCCTTACCTAGTTTTGAAAAAAGAACTCTTATTTTGAAAATTTAATGTATGTCTCCTTAACTGGTGAAAAGGGAGTTTCAGCATGTAAACATGTGACCAGTTTTCACTTATTAAGGAGATGTGCCACCTGAGAAAGAAAAGCAGTTATTGTGAAACCATTTCACCAAGTAGTATTTTGCATTCCCATTTGGCCTGTAAAATGAAAAATATCTTTCTGACTCTTGCCTTTAAAATTTACATTATTTTATGAAGCTAAGTATTGCTCTTTTTGTCTTTCAGTTTCACATAAATATCAAGAAATTTGAAATAGCAGTCAATTCCAAATAACTGATTTTTCTGGACTATTAATTTAGATATTATTGAATCAGAGGTAGACATTCACACTCCTTGAACTTACGTTAAACAGATCTATACATGCACACACCTTTTATAAGTACTGTGTTTACATCCATTTCCTTCTATACTGAAACAGTTCCTTTGGAAGTAATTTTACATTCATTTTAGTTTATATTAATACACAGCTTATAAATATCGAAGATGCCTGTGGTACAATAAATGTTTTCTTCATTGACCAGTTCATAAATAGTTTGCCTTTTTAAAATCAATGTTAACCTAAACCTAAAGTTTAGTCTGTTTGCACAGACACCTGAGCAGTCAGCAGCTGTTGTTAGGACTCTGTGATTACAAAGGACAGCTCTGAACTGCCTTTCCTCTTCTTGACATCCAAGAATCACTTTCCCTTCAATAACTACTGTACAAAAGATCTTTCCCTCTGAAAACATTCACATGAGGCAATGGAAAAGAACAAATTAATCACTGTACAGGGTTCTGGTTTGTTTTGCAGCATAATACTTCAAGTGCTGGTACAGTACTGTAATGAACGTTTACAGAAGATTACAGTAATACAATATGTGATAATGCAATAATTCTGGTAACATATCACTCTTCTTTCCCTTCTCCCTCGATTTCCAGGAAGAAGAATGGGATATCTCTACCCCTCTTTTTATTACCTTCTTGTAGCTTAAGGGACACAGAAGGTAGAATAATCATTCTCGATTTACACTTCAATTTTCCCACCATCTCACTTATGATCTGGGGCTTGTGCATTCTTTTTAGTACATGGTTGTGAAAAGATGTATCTCTAAGAGTTAAATACGAAGGAAAAATAATAGAAAGTATCCCTACATCTGGTTACTGCTGTCCAGTAAATGACTGATGAATTATAGTGATTAAATGTTGCCTTAATTCCAATGTTTGTGTTTGTTAGTTTGAAGGGGCTGAACACCAAAGTAGTGATAGCAATCAGTATATGAATATCAAATACAGATCTGCTTTGAACTTAGAAAAGTTCAGACTTAGATTTTCAGTCTAGGAACACCACTACCAAAAATAAAAATTAACCTCAATGACAACAAGGCTATACTCATCATTTCTCAGTTCCTGCATTTGAGATACACTTACATTTTAGAAAAATCATGCTTTTCTACAAATGCTTCAAACCTATCTACCAGAGTGTGAAAAAATGTGCGATAATACATATTCTGAAGCCAAAGATTATTCAATTGCACAATAAAGTTGGGCTAGATAGAAACAGTATATTTTTTTTAACTCAATAAATTATTGCAAAAGTATGTCACTACACAACATACAGAAATCTGCTGTGCAGGGTGCTTTTGGATTACTTTTATTACAACAGGTACTACCATAACAATCTTAGTAGTCAGTAGACTTAGACACTAAATTCCTCCTCTTTAAGGTAAACACAGAAGCATTAGGGCATACTGCACATAACTGATGCATTTGCTATATTTCTTCCATGGGTGACAAAAGAAATTCAGTAGCTTTCTGTGAAACAGACACGAAAATTAGAAAGAGATTCCCCTGAATCCAAAGGATTATAACTGCTTTAAGTTGCAGCCACTTTACAAAACTTAGTAGAATTGTTTCAGGCCAAAACTGATATTAAATTTTCCTAGATTTGTTAAAAATAAAATTAATACAAAATCTTGTTTCATTCCCTCTGAGCTTATGGGAAGGTAGACAGATGATGACGACAACCGCTGTTTATTGTAGGAAGACTGTAATTCAAAATAACTAAGGCTAACTTCAGCCAAACATTTTCACCTTGTTGGATCCTCTGAGTCTTCAAACCCTATTCTGCCCACCTTCACCATAATTATGACATTTTCTCTTTGGAAAATGTAGAGAATTCAGCCAGCTCCTTCTATCAATAGCCTCTTCCTTCAAAAAATGTTGGTCCACTCTTCCTCTCCATCGAAAGTCAGACAGCCAGACACAACATTGTAGCCAGAAATTAGTAAGCCAGTGGGGGTCTCTTATGTTTTTTCTCAAATTCCTTCAGACCCTTATGGAATGGACAAAGTACTTCAGCCTTTTTCCAGATAAATCATCTGGAATACTATTTGCCGTAGCAGATTTTATCCTCTCACCATCCAAATAGATAACTCTTAGTTAGAAACACACACTGTTCATCCCTTCCTACATGGAAGGAGAGATTAATCCTTACTTTACCAAATCTAGTGGAAACAGAAATGCAATTTCACATTTTAGAATACAAAAATACAAGCTACCAAGTGGAAAAAGAGAAGAATTTATCTGGTTTGGTAATATCAAAACAGGACAAGTATGCTAAAGAACTGCCTACGGATGAGAATCATCCAGCTGACAGTACCATAGTTTGAGAGTTTGATATTGCAGCAGGAACTTTGTTGATGTGATTTGGATGTGGGTTGAACAATCATCCAGAAGGAAGTAATCACTGATTATCTTCAGTGATATAGATCTTACTGAATGTGTTCACTGTACCAAATGTATCTAGTCTCCAAACAAGATACTTAGCATCTAACAAAGCTGTCCACTCGGGCATTTTTTTGATAACCTAGTCTGTTTCTCTGTCAGAATGAAGTCTCTCAGATGGCTATTGAGATGAAGTCTAGAAATGTACATAAATATGCAAAATCCTGGAGACCAATTAAAAAAAAAAAAAGCATAAGCTACTCTGGCAAATTGAAAGCCAGCACTTTGGCAAAATGGACAAGACTTGAAATAACTACTCTTATCTTGGGGTTCTGAGGTAAATAGAGAGAATACTTATCAACTTTTATGGCAATATCTACCATAGAGTGTGAAAAAATGTGCGATAATACATATTCTGAAGCCAAAGATTCAATTGCACAATAAAGTTGGGGTAGATAGAAATAGTTAGACAAGTAGTGCAATACACTTGATAACTCATCATTCTGATTAAACTCTGTCAAAGAAAATTAGCTCCTGCTTTATCACTGATGGTTAGGCCTAAAAGATACTTCCGCAACTTGGTGAACTCAAGAGTTTTTAAAAACTTTAAAGTTTTTCTCTAAGCATGACAGACTAAACAGTATCTTTATCTAACTGTCTTGAAATGTCAGATATTTTATGTAACGCTTCTTTCAACAATACCATTTCCCTCTGCATCTCTGGAATCCTACAAAGTACTCATGGGACTTGGAACTGGAATCTCAAATAAAGGGGAAATCTTCTGTCTACTCAGCACAGACAATGTTCTGGAACCCTCCTGAAATCAGTTAACAGAGGTAGACTAACTACGTGAACCTATTTGATCAACTTTCTCATTCCTCTGCATAACCTTATCTTCTAAGTTTCATGATTCAGGTTATCAGGTTAATTTCTAACAGAAATTGTATTTTGTTTTGCACACCTATTTTGATTTTTCACTCTAAAAAATTTATTCTTGCCAATAATTTAATCAAAACGCACTAACCTGGCTTGCTGAATAAGCTCGTGGATTCAGTGAAGAAAGAAATTAGAATACATTAGAAGAAGGGGAAGTATTCTGACTGGCCTATCTGGGTCTGCCACTCATTGGCCCCAAGCATGATCTATTATTACCTAGACTCTTATTTTCCTGGTAAGAAAAAGAAATCCCTCCCATTTGGTGAAGATACGGAGAAACTTTAATCCATTCTTGACAGTATATAACTTCATCTATGGGAAAAAAGTTCCGTATGTTCTTTTATTCACTTACCTTCCAAATAGGTAATTCTTACTTTTTATATGCTACCTTCTTAGAGTATTCAGTTTGGATCTCTCTATATGTGATGATCTGATCATCCACATTTTAATGTTTGATCATCTCAACGTTTAAGTGAGGAATTTTGAAAATTAACTGAGATAAGTTGCCCCAAATAAGGTCTTTTTTTTCTGGATAGAAGTAGAACCTCCTAAAAATTTGCCGTAAGCACATGGGGGTAGGATTAATAATGTTGGGGAATTTCCTCTCTGAAACTGCAAACTGGGAGTAGCTGGTCATAGTTAAGAGGTGAAAGGATAATTCTGTTATAAACCATTATTTCTGAAACTTGTCAGAACTCTCATTACATAACCTCTATGAGTCACTCTACACCTTTTTTAGGAGATTCAGACTGAGCACCACAAAACTGACTGAAAATAATGAACTCAGTAGTCTCTTTCTCAGTTCCCATCTCTCATATACAAGGCTGATATTAAAACATAACTTAAAAGCCTGCATGAAGTAGAGGTCTTTTAAGTGTCTTAAATGCAGCAAGATCCTGTGACAGAAAAGCCTATAAAACATGAAATTTCTATGTGAATCTTTGCTAGATAAGCTAAACCTTGTATGATCAGATACCTACTGGCTGGTATCTAGATCATGCTCACAGTAATTTAAGTTTTGGGAGCTAGTTAGGAAAAGTAACAGAGGCCAATGTTGTTTGAATGAAATTCTAGCAAAGCCTCTAGCCAAAAGAGCCTGGATCTTCACACCAGATTTCAGAGTTAAAGGCATTTAAACCTCAGGATATCAATCAGCGGGTGTAAATCAATGAGTTTAGGAACCACATGTATAGAGACTACTTGGTAAGAACAATGTAATTTATCTGTGTAACACAAAGAACATGTTTGGCTTGAAGAATATACTGTACCTGTTTCGAATGCTGCCAAATGACTGTTGCAGCAGAATCTTCTCATGAACACAGTTTCTGTTTCAAAGTGCTGCATTACTAAGAAGATTAGGATTTGTCAAATATGAATGGATTGCTCCTACAAATGGGTCGGAATGTACTGAAATTTTGAGGGCATTGCCTTTTAAAGGAGCCAGGTTAAGTAGCATCCTGTAAGGGTATTAAGTGAATGACTGCATTAACTTCTTTAATTTTTTCGTGTTCATTTATGTGCTCTGAAAAGTAAAACCTAGGATAAGCCTAATAATTTTAGAGTAAGAAATGTCTTTCTTAGAATGAGATTGCCCAAGGTATATTCTCAGACAGATGTCCTAGACAGAGCCTGTTATCAAATAAATTAGGCTGTGCCTGCATGTTAGAAAGAATCTTGTAAACACACACAGAACTGTCACAACATGACTTCCTTTTTCATTATTAAGAATGATCTTTTCAGAACAAGGCACACTAGCTAAGTACTGGAAAAGCTGCAGAGCTGCTAACATAATTGTACCTTTTCAGTAAAAGCCTGTCTTCAGTCTATTTACCTTCCTCAAAAATTCAATTTGCTCTGTCTTTGTTCCTGTTTCTTCCTCTGCCTCCTTTTTAATACCTCCTCTCTTTCCACTAAATTAAAGTATTGAAAAGTACCCACAGACATAAAAAGGGATTGCCAGGATGTCATGTGCTTTCTGAGTCTGTTGTTCCAGTTTGGAAGTGAAGAGAAGGGGCTTCCTTTTTTGTTGTTTAATAACTGTAACTCTACTTGGTATTTTGTTTTCCTAGGAAAGAAGCAGTGGACGCTCATTATCACTTCCTGGGAGACCTTCTTCATTCATTTCTCGAGCTATGTCTCCTACTTCTCCTCTTATATTTCAGCCTGCCCCTGATTACTTCAGCAAGCCAGACACAGCAGCCGACAGGCCTGGCAAGAGACTGACTCCCTGGGAAGCAGCGGCAAGATCCCCTCTTGGCCTAGTGGATGAAGCTTTTGGGCCCCAAAATATGCAGGAATCCATTGCTGCTAACGTAGTATCAGCTGCTCGCAGGAAAACCCTTCCTGAGCCACCAGAGGAATGGAAACAAAAAGTTTCTTATGAGCCTCCAGCCCCAAGTGGTAGTGTAGCCTTATTAGGAGGGAAGCAATCGGGTATCGTATCACCCCCCAAAAGCTCCCTGTCTGTCCCAAGTGCCACCACGCAGGTTGGCTCTCAGCTGCAGTATCCTTACTGCAGTCAACGCTCCAGAACAGATCCTGATATAATGTCCATGGATTCCAGGTCTGACTATTGCTTGTCAACAGCTGATTCAAACTACAATCCACAGCCAAGGGGATGGAGGCGTCCAACATGAGCAGCTGAAGGGCCTGGCATATTTTCCCTTCTTCCAGCTTTAAAAGCCTTAGGTTTGAGTTGGAGAAGGAAAGTTTCTTGCTGGCCTAACCATCTCTGAACTAAAGAAATGAGGAGGCAAAATTGAATGGAGCACAGTTTTCACATAACTGCAGGGCTAGCAGCCTCTAGAATAGACCCAGTTTTACACCAAATCTAAGATTGTTCTCTTCGTCAAAAGGCAAAAAAACACATTTCTTGGGGTGAGAAATGGGAAGAAAGTGGAGCAACCAATATGCTCAATAGAAAAATCTAGGAACGATGTAGATGGAGGCAGTACAAGTGCTTGCAGTTAAGAAAAAAAAAAAAGTAAAATAAGGGCATTTTAAAGGCAAGAAGTATTTTACAGGATGTTGTAGGTTTTCTGGGTTTGTTTGACATCTGAGTTCCAAGGTACTAGATATAACCAGACTTAGGAAAGTTCCAATGGAAGTGGAATACTTGGAAGTACTGGCTTATTTGCCATATGTTTTATCGTATTTTTAAAATGAGCTAAGAAAGTAAATCAATGAATATTTCTACTGTAGCAACAGTTAAAATACATCTCTGGTCATGGTACCTGAATCCCTACAACATGTAGATATATGCAATCTTACACAGCCATTCATTGCAGATGGATTTCAAGACCGTTTCGATTAAGTTTTACATACTGTAATTAATCAAATAATCTGAACACAACAGGAAGAAAGGTGTTATTAATAGAGATCAGTACCATGATACTTGAACAACAAAAAGGATGAGGAAAATAGAGTGTATTTAAACTGGATTGCAAGTTAATTTTGTAATAAACTATCAAACAAGACAGAAGCTAAACAGCCTTTATTTCTCAGTGAAATGCACTACTTGCTGAACATTTACTGCTACAGTGTCTGGTAATCTGACTGGCTGGGCAGTTATCCTTAGTATCTAGGTAGCTCAATGTTTAGAAAGCTTTTGATTTGTATTTTCAGTTTGGAAGACATAGATAAGTTGTTTATCAATACCTGTTCTACATAGAAATTGGTATGTGAAAGAGGGTTTATGACATGTGTTACACGGTATGAGTCTAGTACAAGTAGCAAATATTTGGATGGTTGGTAACAATTAAACTATCTTGATGGATCTGAAGGGATGGTAAATAATTTTTGCTGGTGATACATATCTTGCATTTACAGCTTATTTAAACAATAGAAACATGTGGCTAAAAATATATGTATTCCAAGCTTATGGGTAGTTTAGATGTTGCTAAAGCATTAAATGAATACCCCAAGTTTTATAAAGTGCTCTGCATCCTCATTTTGTGGGGCATTCTTCAAGAATCTGTCAAGCACAGTCAGCTAAAATTACTGCAGAAGCACTGTTAACTATTCTTAGTTTCAGTAAGGTTGCTAACTGTGAGTAAAGTGATTAGATTAGAAAGAACTAAACCATATATGCAATAAGGAAGAATATACTAGAAAACATTCCCATCTGCAAAGAATTTTCCATTATAGCAGTTATAAAACATAATTGGTATAAAGAGGAAAATTAAACCCAAGTTCAGTGGAGCTTGGAGCTTCCTGTAAGAGCAAATAATTACATGAAAAATATACCCTTAATGAGTTTAAGGTGGCAGTAATTCTCTAATCAAACAGAAGTCTCCCCGAAATCAACTGATTCTTTTGACCAAGCAGGAAATCAAGACACAGGAGTTGTAAACCTTTAAACTAGGATCAGATTGCTGTAGCATCTTACAAATCTATTTCACAAAATATGAATTTGCAAAGAAAAGATGATTTAGAAAAATTACATGAACAAGGCTGACGTATATGTCTGAAAATGAGCTTTGCACCTCAGAGTCATACACACACATAATCAAGAGTAAATTTTCCTGCCACACAGGCAAAAATACATTTTTCTTTGCAGAGTCCCATAGTGTCCTCTTTTATCATGACTGGGAATATTCTCACTGAAACCAACGGGACTGTGGTACTCCCATTAGCCTTAAGACCCTGTCTTCAGAACCAAACCTATCTCCCCAGAAGTGCATGTCCATTTTTCACTTAATTTCAGTGAAATTATATTTTAAAGTGAAATTCAGTGAAATTCAAATAATTAAAAGTCATTAAGGCCTTAACTATTCAATAAATACTAGTTCATGTGCACTTCACAGAAGGCCTACATTCTGTAAATTATATAATGCTTACATATTTTGCTGAACTTACATGTTTTGCTGAATAAAATGACTCCCTGTATCTAAGTTCAGGTTTCTGTTTTGAACTGTATCCTTTACATTGTTAAACAGGAAACCAGATTAATGAGTTTGTATTAAGGCATATTTTTACCCAATACAATTATTTTAATTCTCAGAATCAGATACCTAATATTTGAATTCTCATTGAAACTAATGCTGTGAACTCTAAGGTCAGACATCTACCAGAAGGAAATGTGTGCTTAATTTTAAGGTACACACAATTAAAAATTGCCAAAAGTATTTTTAAATTTTGATATTACAAAAAAAGTTATGATAAAAAGTTATATTAAAAAAGATTTAAAGCTGTGATCACATAGCAATACAGAAAAACATGCTCTAGGATCAAGCTCTAACACACCTCCCAAATATGCAACACGTAAGAACAGCAGAATCAGTTTCAGACAGAATCAGTAACTTTCTGTCAATGTCCCAAGAAAAATAAAGTGTAGCTTTCTAATTTTCATCTATTCACAAGAAGGAATTTATCATTAAGTACTTCTGTGAACATGAGAATTACTGATGTTGAGTTTCATGTGGCTTTGTATCTTATCATAGATTAACTTGGGTGTTTAAGATG
Source organism: Numenius arquata (assembly GCF_964106895.1). Classification (NCBI taxonomy): domain Eukaryota; kingdom Metazoa; phylum Chordata; class Aves; order Charadriiformes; family Scolopacidae; genus Numenius; species Numenius arquata. The sequence goes on along the minus strand of NC_133585.1, from coordinate 37,878,059 downwards.
ATCTACTACAGATTTTTTTTTCCTCCTGCTGAGGATTTACTAGCTCTTTTTCCCACATGGATTCTTTCAAATCTAATAAGGAATGAGTTCACACTGCAGCATTTCCCTCAATAGCAACACTGGTAAGCGTAGCCGTCCTCCACCCAGCCGTCTATTTTTACAAAGTCTGTGGACAATGGATTATCTTTGAGATCTATTCCACTGCCATGCAGAAATGAAACAAATAAACATTTTCAAAATTATTAATGGGAGAACAGATATACACATAGGCATGCAGACAGATCACATAGCCTTGTTTACAAAGGAAATCAGGCTAAAACCAGATTGAGACAATGTACTGATTTCAATGGAAGTAGCAGGCCCAGACTACTAAATGAAATATTAATGCATACAGAGCTTTATGAAGAACCACATGGCATTTTTCACTTTCTGTTCTTCACCCATTCCTCCACTAGCAAAGCATCTTTCTATCAAATAGTTGTGACTGTTGTGTGCGAGTTCTGAATATATTAATGCAAGTATTTCTTACATTTGTTTTTGAATGCACAGATTTGCTCAGTAAATGTGAGGAAAAAATTCTCTTGATATTTTAAATACCTTGGGTTTGTGTTCAGCCTCAGAGATGTCTTTGTTAATATGCAGAGTATTTGAATGCACAATATAACTGAAAATTTACTTTCTTTAGTTAAGTTAGACGATGATGTTCACAACTCTTGTTTCTAATTTGTTTTCATTCTGGTTTGCTTTAACACAACCAAATGTCTATTTACATTGCATTTCTGCCTAGTAGCAAAAGACTGTATTATCTTTATAAAAAGCTTTTCACTTCTAAAGACTTTTTGCTCACTGCAAAGGACACTTTATTGGAAAGTGCATGCCAGAGATGTAAATTGTATCATTTAATAAAGTGATTTGATCTATCAAGATGAGAAACACAATATTGTTTTCCCTAAATTCTTGTCTGTTTGTTTAAATAATCTCAACCCAAGTAAAGCCTAATCTCTTTTTTTTCTGCACCATTTTTAGATTCACTGACTTTGCCTGTTGGTGACCTCGTGCTGATATGAGCTTCTAGAAGCTTAAATCAACATCAGGGTAAATGGCAACTTGTCAAATTCAGTAGAATTTAATTTTCATACTGACTAAGCAGAGAAAGGAAACACAGTGAAGTACAGTCTACCCAGGTAAAGTAATACGGTCAGAGCAGTTTTTATTGTTAGAACATTTTCATCTCCACTGTAAAAACCTGCAACTAACATCTACTTACTTTAATTACTTGTCTGCCTTAACATGCATCTAAACATCTGTTTAGTTCCTGTAGATTTGTTCATAAGGGCTGCATTGCTGCATTCACTTGTTTATTCTTAATTGAAACATACTATTTGAAGAAGAAATAAATACTGAGAATAAATTGTGAACCTAGTATTCACACTATTCAGGCTATTAGGGTGGATAGCTCTTAAGGAAATAAGGACACCATGTACAATCTATCTGTGAAAAGCCAGATCAAATTTTCACTATTGATGTGAAATGAATCACAAAGCAGTTTTTGCATTTGTAAAGCAAGCAGGATTTCGCCCCCAATACAAGAAAAATGAGTGATGCATGTAAAACTTGGAGAACTGATAAAGCTTGACAATAGTATTTTAATAGCTTTGCCCTACAAAGGGTTTACAAGGTTATAAGAGACTCAGTATTATCCCTTTTCATGGTTACATTTTGTCTCTTCTTTGGTAAATTCTTAAATGCGTCGTAAAGAAAGAAAGCAAGCATAAGACAGATTCACAGTTTAACATAGCTCCCTTGACTTCTGTAATTTGCCACAGATTAAAAACCACACTACACAGGTGAACAGTCACTGGTTTTGGATGATGTTTAACCCTCCAGAGAATGTACTTCGGGTTTCTTGAAATGCCCTGGATTTTCTGGTGCATTCACCAACATTTAAGACCGTTTAAAATGAGTACAATGTGGCAGACTGCTCAACTACTGAATGTGAGTCTGGTGAAATGAGTATTTGATGTAATGAGTAATTTTAAGTCCAGAAAGAAAGGTGGATGTTTTCAGGCCAGTATCCGGTTTTCTTCAAATTGAACATTAGTGCTTTTACATTGTTCACTGGATAAATTAACGGATTTTAAAAAGAAGTCCTGTGTTCCTGCTGACTCAGAAACAGCACTCAATATGCTGTAAAATGTTTGGTGTTTGTTCACACCTTTTCAATCCTAAAAAAAGGACTCAAGTATTTTATATTCAAAACAAAATGACCTCAGGAGTGTTTGTGTGCATGCACACCTAAGTTGTTTTTCTTTTTCTGGAGAAAGAAAGGTAATGGATAATTAACAGATGTTAACAGAGAACTAGAAGAACATGTTGTGCTGCAGTACAGTTCAAATATGGCTGGAAGGTTACAGTTACAGTATAAGTAACACACATATAGAAAAGAAGGTGTTGATAAACCTCTAGCTATTAACAATACCTAGATCTATTTTCATCTTTAAAATAAATCAAAACCTGAGGATAATTTTGTCTAAATAGTGCAGAGGTTCATGAGTTATTTTTTCTCTATAAATAAAGAAACCTAAGGAAAGATATGGTAATTGCTGGAAAAATAATTTTGTACATTGTAAACAATAATTTTAAGCAGGTGGTAGACAAGCAGAATTTGCCCAAGGTAAAAATGGAAAATAAGAAGCTTTACTGCATTCAGAATTAGAATAATAGATGCATTGGTATCTTTTCCCAGCATGGAGAACCTCACAGGATTATGGCAGTTATAAAACAATTGCCACTTTTCAATAATATTAAAATTTGCTGAGCCATCTTCGTTTTAATCAGTTACTTCCTGTTATTAACGGATGCACTTCAGCCTAATCTCAGAAAATCAGTAATTCTTGGAAAACAGGAATCAACATAAAGTCAGCATATGCTCAACTCTACGGTATTTCTAACTATTTTTTCTAACAGAAAAGCTTATAAGCATAAACAGCACCGCATTTTTGATCAGATGCTCATCAAGTACTCTGATTTTTAGGTCTTTTCAAGACAGGTAATTTTTACAGTTAAATACAAATCTCTTCCCTATTAAATAGTTTGTATATTAGAACACAGAGCTTAAATTGAAGCTCTCTCTGGTGAATTTCTTACGTGCACAATGACACAGATGTCTCAGATGACATTTTTTTAAAAGACAAGAAACAAATCAGTAACTTTTTTCGTTTCCAAGAAATTCCCCACTATGGATCCACATAATTTCATGTCTTATGTGAAAGTTCAAAATTATTTTCTTCAATATTTCTGTGGAGTTCTCCACCATTCTTTCTTTCCTCTGGCAGTTTAAAACTCAAAGAGATTTTCCATGTGGTAGTAAAATAAAATAAAAAGATCAGTGTAGAAAAGGATACATTTACCTACTGAATAAGAATGCTCTGAGAAAAAAATGCAGTTCAAAGAAACACCAAGAACAGAACAAGGCAACAAAAATCCTTTGACCACATGGAACAAAAATCCTGATCCCAGCTGAGTCAATGGGAGCTGTACTAATTTACCACTTATGTCAGCAGGGCAAAGATTTCATCTCACATAGAAATGTGCAGGACACACAAAACACAACTGGTCATGAATTCACAAGCATTCAACTGGTGTCAGCAGTTCTGCAGTATTTTGAAACCTGAAGTTTTAAAAAAAATGTAATGGACAAAACAATAACAGGCATTAAGCAGATTTTCTAACGTCATCTTCTGTTAGGAACTTGCTCTTTTCAACGTGCAGAAGTATGGATAGTTACCTCAGTTGGGACTCTACTGAGGCTCAAGTTACTATCTTGGCCTCCTGTGTAATCAATGTGGAGAGGCATTCTCAAAAAGAAATTAACTCCATCCCCAAATAAATGCCTAAAATTGGTGGACTGGATGCTAAGTCTTCAGGATATTTGGACAGATTAGCATCAAAGAGTTTTTGACAGTGCGGAGAGTGCTGGAAGATGGGTGATTATACATCTCCCTCTCTCTTTCTACATATACAGGTATCTCTTCAGTACAAATATTGCAAAATCTTTGGCATGTAAATTATTTTTTTAAAAAGGCTGAAGCTATTACGGGATGTGAAATTTTAATTTTGGTCACATTAGGATAAGTACACAGTTAAGTTACAAGCAACTTTTCATTAAGCTAGGTAGTAAAATGAAAAGGCAACTTAGCAAACAAAAAAACAGAATACATGCCTCTGTTTCTGGACCTGAGGTGTTTTTTGTGTTACAGTATATCCTGGTACAATGAATTCTGAGAGGACTTAATAGCTCTGAAACCATGCTGCCTGCCTGTGCAATGCCAGCTCAGTCTCAGAAGCTATATAATCATGATAATGTAGTGCTGTACATGAATTTGCTCCTCATCTAGCTGACTTGATCTGGTATAAGAAACAAAGTCCCAGGACCCTGGACATATACTTACACCAATCCAAACTCATCCAGGTTTGCAGAGGTCAGGCTGTGTAGTTCTGTACTTATGACATGGATCATCATCAAACCAGATAATCCACCCAAGGATAGCAAAGAGATGATTGTTGTTATTTTGGTAGCCATAAAGATCTTGAGCTTTAGGTAGACACTTTTGCAAAACTGACATGGAGGTTTCTCAAAGGAACAAATCATTAGTCATCTCTTCCTGTGTTTTAATAAGCTGCTATTTACCCTGGCAGAATTAGATACAGATCGCTCTGTTTTGGATGTTTATTGCTGGAGTAAGATGTGACTCCTCTGTATTTAACCTCAAATGAATAGCAGTATAAATACAAGTTTGGATGGCAGCTGGTAGATGTTTGGATGGATAACATTCAGACAGTAGCAAAAGTAGCTTTATTTTTCCTGGTAACCTTTATAATAGTTTCCACTCCTTTGAATGCTCTGCCGTAAACTGTGTACCAGAGGGCAGAGAACATGATATTAACTGGACTGTTTGCGTCTTACTTTGATGTTCATTACTTTCCCCTGTTTCAAGTTTTTGCTATTATTCATGATCTCCCTTTCAGATACTACAGCGTGTATGAGATGCATGGTATTTTTTGACAAAGCACAGGTAAGCCAAACAGGCAGTACATTATAATGAACGCTCACCTACATATACACAGAATGCTCACAGACCACAGACGATGTGAGACAGGTAGAGAGCAAGAGAAAAAAAAAACCACAAGAAATCAAGAGAAGCAGAAAGACACTTTTATATTAGACTGTAGTACATGGCACGTTTCCATGCTTCTGTTTCTCCGCTGCATTTCAGAGACTGGTGCAATCTCTGGAACACCTGACTCTGGTCTCTGTCACTCAGTGTCTAGCACAGACACAAAGGCAGCTGGGGGAGTACAGGAAAATAGAGCTAAGATGAGTTAGTAGGCAGCAGTGCTAAGCAGTATTCTAAACAACTTGCTATTCCATGATGTCTTTCTGCCACTGCACACTTCATGCCCTGATCAAGTCATACTGGCATATCATACTAGTAAAAAAGTAAAACCAAAGAGCCTATATTTATTTTTTATCCTCTTTTATGAAAGAGCTAAGCGCCCTAGGATGTTATGGACATTCAGAAAAGCGAGGACTCTATGCAATTCTGTACTTCCCCACATCAGCCACAATAACTAAACTGGCTAGTGAATTTTATTTATTTTCTTTTAAAAGACAATTTGTCACCAAAAAGTTCAAACTTACTTACAGAATATTATCATATTTCTTCTCTCTCAAGTTTTTTCAAACCTTGAGCTGTGTTGTTTGGTTGGGCGAGGCTGTAGCTGTTAGATGCTTCTGTTTCCTTAGCTGATGAAGACACAGATGAGTCTGACACAAAATTTAGCTGGCTGAATTGCTAAGTCAGTAACCATGAAGAGTGATATCTAAAATCACCTGTAAATCTTCATTACCAGTTAATGGCTGAGGAAGGGGAAGATTCTGATGAGCACAACTACTGACAAAGCAACTGCCTTTTTCAAAGCTCAAATTCCTGAAGAAATGTTTGGTGTACTCTTTTAGTGTCCAACTTCAAGCCCAAAACAAGATAACCACTTAGCTGCCTAGTGCTGTCCAATAGAGGGCAATGGTACACAATCCATATCAGCTAATATACTACATGCTCTCCCTGACAAGGCCTCTATTTCAACAGAGAAGATATGGTACAGTTAAAGGAGATTAGTCTGGACACCAGAAGCCAAACAATGTAATTAATAGCTAGCCCACATATACGCTGCTGCAAAACGGGGTGGGTAGATGCCATTATCTCATTGTACAAATAGAAGAAAATATGATAATGAAAAAGCACATGAATTGCTCAAGGCTGTTGAGACAATGGTAACAATGGACTTCAACGCAGGCATTCTTGGCTCTTACCTTCACCTATAATCCACTAACTATTTATAGTAGTAGTGCATACTTAACAACCAGCACAATTACACTCTTGCAGCTCAGAAAAGAAATAGCAAGAAAGCTCCAAATCCTTTGAAGAAAGAATCCAGTAATTCAAGAGACTGATCAAGTTATGGCTCAGTCTGCCAGACAAAATTCACCAAATTCTGTGACAGAGAGTATAAGGCTTTGGAGTTTAGTGATAGTAAACATAGCAGGGTGAACAGGGATTAACCTCAAAGGGCAGTAGAAGGATTAGTTAAAAAAACCAGAAGAAATAAAAGGGGAGTCTGCATTTTTCTTATCATAATGGAAACAGCTGTCCTCTCCGATGTCACCATTCTAGTCCCACTTAAATTCTACAATAATGCAAACAAACCCCATCCAAATTAACAGAATCTTTGAGTTTTCCCATGAGCCAGTGTGCCAAATCATCACTGGCAATGTTTTCAGTCTTAAATAATTAAGACTCAGATGGTCTTGATGATGTCTGTTACTAAGGAGCACGTGCTTTTTTGTATCTATCCTAACAGTAATGTAAAATATACACTCAGCTGCTACCAAAGTGCTCAACTGTGCCAGTAAAAGGAAAAGAATAACACAACCATATTACGAGGCACCAAATGAAGGCAGTTCATCAACACAAGGCATGTTTATGTCAGGATTCTCTTCCATTAACCTGGGGAGAAGGTGACATACGTGAAAAATTATGTCACTGTAGATGGTGTAACAGTTTATTTTGTGACTCCCTGGAAACAACTTTAATAAGAAATTGCATGATTAATTTAAAAATGAGAGAATAAAACTTGTCAAACTTGCCACTTCTTTCTCAACAGAGTTAACAGTTAGCTTCTGCTTCTAAACAGGCGACATAAAAATAAATGTAGATAAAATCAGTTTGCTGGCACAGTATTTTTACAAACAAAAAGCTTAAAGAGAAAATCTGTTACAGAAATAATCTTGAAAAAAAGAGACAGAAAGTACATGAATGGAAAACAATACACCCATTGCTAATGAATCTTTCTAAAAACTAGAGTAGCAACAGTCTTAGGACAACTAACAAACATATAGTAAGTTTATATGAATACACGTCCACAAACTCCAGCCACATAATTAAAATGCATTATGTGTACTGTCAAAAATATTGCAGATTTTAGTGTTTCCAGCTTCCTTGCCATGCACATCCAAGTTATCTTCCACTTCCAAATAGGATAATGACAGTATTATTTAGCTGTTTATTTTATTTTCAGTAAACACAATACAGGGAAAAAAAGCAAAAACATTGTATCTGTCCTCCCTAAGATAACATTCACCCATGCCTCTTCTTTCCTAGGACTACAGATCATATCTATTTGTTCTAAATCAAATATCATAGCATCAAGACAAATATTTCCTTAGGATAAAAACTTTAGCCTTTATGTGTGCATTCTCTACATTATACATATTTTTTTCCCTAGTGAAATGATGTTGAAGAATAGTATCTACCAGAGTTCAGACAAAAGCGAGCCCACATTTCTGAAGAAATTACCTTTACACTCCTAGTTGTCCATTCAAAATAGCCCTAAGTCCTGCAACAATGACTTTCATTCTCGCAGTATATTTTTTGAGGAAGGCGGAACTCTAAAAACAACTTGAAGTTCCAGACCTTTGCATTCACTAGTTTCTTGTTCCTTTTAGTTCTTTTCACTATCCTAAGCAAAAGAGGAATTTGGAAAACTAAATAATCTGCAAATGCTGGTAGTTTCTATTTGATTTGACAGATAAGCTTTATCTGAATTAAGGCGCATAAAAGTGTTGGTACAGCAAGTGTTATTGCACTGGGCACAATGCCCACATTCAGTGCAGCTAAAGTCATGGAGAAATTACTCAGTAAAGTAAAACACACACATACAATTCCACAATGTATTCCCATATAGTGTAAGGAGCTTTAATTCCACATCTGTAGGATATCAAGATGGAGAATGGAAAATATCTATGGCATGGTTGGACTCTTGTAAAGTGGAAAATATGAGATGGTAGGAGTTTTGTTTTTGTTTTCTGTTAATCACCTAACAAGCCCATTAGTTGTGGAATGTTTCTAAACTAAGCGAATCTGTGAAGAAAGAAATAAGAGCAACAACATTAAGAGGGAGTAATGTCTCGAGTGAAATGTTCCTTCTCTTATTTTAAAATATTTTTTGCAGCCATCTATGCAAAGATGGAACTATGGATCAAAATTTGGTCTTTGATTCTCCATGTTTAAGACTTATGGAGTCTCAAGATTATTTGGACACAGTAAATTACTTTTAAAAAAAAAAAATTAACAGGGCAGACTGATCTTGGTGTAATCTGGACACAGCAATCCAGCAAATATTACTTCCAATGCTGTTGCTCATACTTGGTAAAGAATAGTATTCCAACTATTGTACACCTTCCAAAAATACCATAAAATACGTACTTAATAGGGCAATCTGCTCCTTGGGGGATCTTTTGTGCATGATTAATAACAGATAAAGGAAAAAAATGGAAGAAATGCCAAGAATTAATAACAATCTTAAAAATTATCCCCAAAACAACTGCACAGTAGTATAGTAGATGTGCTCTACACAATGAAAAATACTGCAATACTTTGCACTTCATAGGAGTCAAATTGAAAGACATATTTGGGGGGTATAATATAGTAATGCTTCTTCAGTTGTGATGTTTTATAGTTTTAAAGCTTATACTTGCTTAAGCTAATTGATGCAGTATTCAATTTCATATAATGAAGTTAGGTATTGACAAGCAGAGCCTTTTAAAGTCGTTTGGGAACAATGTTAAACCTTCTGAAAGATAAGGTCATGACACATCTTGATGATACATCAACAAAGAATGGTATTTCTAATTCAGTACTTTTACACTAACTTTACAAAAGGAACATCTGTTCAACTAAAGGGTTCCTACATTTCTGCCAGAAAGCATTCCAATTAACCTAGAAGTTAATGGGATCACCAAGAAATACCCAAACACTGGAAATGTCCCAAAGTAGAACAGGAACATCATCAGTACTATTTAGTGAAAACTCATTAAAGATGGTTGCTAATTATTTGCAGCAGTAGAAGAGTGCAGAAATCGGTTCCCTACATGTGAGATAGGAAAAAAAAAAAAAAAGCCTAAATATGAAATCTGACTGATTTATTTTTTAATTTTTTTTAAATTTTTTTTTTTTTTAATGGTGACAACAATAGTATTAAATCTTTTTCAAGTTGGGCTTTACTTTCTGAAAGAAAAATCTCCATTTTCACATGGAGACCACTTTGGTGCTGGGCAAAGGCGTATCTTTGTCCTCAGCAGACAGAAACTCTTACGCTTCTTTTGTTAATGAAAACACCAAATGGAGAACAAGTTCAACCAGACTGTAACTTCAAAAATGGGGTCTACATCTCATTTCTGATTCTGGAAAAAACACAAAACCAACAGACCCTACTTCTTCTCTGGTAATACTGAGTCTGCCTATGCAAAAAACACCTCGGGAAGAACCTTCACAAATGCCAGAAGAAGACTTAGAGCTTTAGAAGTGTCATCTTATTAGTAAATAGCCATTCTGCTACTTTATCAAACAGTCTCTGAAAGCTTTTAAAACACATCCAGGTGTCCCTGCTTCACAAGCCTGGATGTTACCTGACACTTAAAACCTATCACGTCAGCATATTGCATGGTTGCAAAAGGAACATCACTTGCTTTGGTCATATGATTGTCAGCTGATGATGACCAGAAGGTTTATTTAGATGACTTAATTTCTGCTACCTCCATTATGTAAGGATTTCATTTCTCACCACAAAATTGAAGAGGTCAGCAGAAAAGTACTTAATTGTATGAATTAAATTAACCTATTTTGCCCTAAATTTCTGGTCTTTTTTGCACTGTATATTTATTTTCCAAAATATAACATGTGCTCTTCCACAAGATCAATGTAAATTTATCTCTCTTCAGAGGCCAAATAAGAAACTCATTTTCCATGTACAACTAATCTGAATTAATTTCCTACATATACTTTAAAAGGAAATTAAATCTGTCCTGAGGGTGACTTTTTCTAAGATCCCTTCACTGGAGAAAACTGACATATAGATATAGGGTCTGTTCCCTGTGGATGATCTGCAACCTTAACTTGCTATCTCAGTCTTTCCAATTAATGTCCTGTATAAAAAGAAATAGTTACTGAAAAATCTTGGTCCAAGTTTGTGGTTTTGTAACCAGTAATCTCTGTTTCAAAAGTCATTTTGCCCACTATCACACTGTGAAGTCTAAAAATAACGTGTGTTGGGTAATAATAACAATAACAGTGTTGGATAAGTTAAGTCACTAAATCTATGTTCAAAGTATGTAAGTAAAAATTACCTTTCAGAAGCACTGAGACCTTAAAACAGTGAAATACATAGATGTCCATCATGTCTTAAAATCTTTTGTACCCTAAATATGGTGCTGCGTATGTAATTTTAGACACTTAGATTTTAAATGCTTTCTAAAAACAGCCTCAATAAAGTCAGTGACAATCTTAAACAGGAATTTACAGGCCTGCTTTTTTTCCCCAGTTGCATAGGTGCTTTCCAGAAAGTACTGCTTTTCCAGCCCAAGTGTTTCCAGATGTAGATATAATACAATAGGCTCTAGGATTCAATATTACACTTAAGACTCAACTGCAGGTCTCCCTGCAACAAATTCACGCACTTTCCATTGACATTCAAAGAAGCTATGCATGTGCCAGAAGGGAAATCTTATTTGGCAAATGACACTACCACACAGCATTGCAATCCACTGAGTACAGAGACAAATCCTGGTTTCATACGGTTGCAGTAGCAAAGCCCCCACTAGCTGACACTCCCTTCCCTGAACCAATCCCGTATATATACTTGCTTTGATTTAAATATGTTCCTGTGCAGGAAGGGCAGCAGAGGGCAATTTATTTTCACAGAGAAAGAGGAGCAGATATAATGATTAATGGGAACATAATTTTCATAACACTAGGATACTAAAAAGAGAAAGAAATGTGGGACAAGTTATGTAATGTGTACTTACTGAAATACGCTGCATGTCTCAGAAAGGAGACATGATGCTGCTCTCTCTGATATGAACAGGAGCTTTGCCACTGAGGAAGCCCTCAGCTGCTCTAAATCACAAATTGATTTCCCCTAATTTATTCTAATTTACAGTGAAATATCTTTGTGAGTACAGCATCAGGGATATGCTAAGGAATAAGAACTAAAAACTACTACATCCAATACTACAATATCCACTGCGTGACATATTCCCACCTAATGAACAATAGTATCAGCCCTGTGACACTTAGGCCTAAAACTCCATGATGCCGATGAGTACAAGAGCTGCCTTGCCCCAAATGACCCAAGGTAAAGCAAGGTCAACATGCTTCCCCTGTGTCAGGACTGAAGGTTCCTCCAGACTTTGAGACATTAGTCTGAATCACTTACAAATAGCAACTGTACCCAGACGAACAAGTGTTTTGGAAAGAAATCACTGTTACCTAGGATGACACTTCTTTTGGAACTGTGCTAAGTTTCCAGGATAAACTCACCTCAGTTCAAGGGATTATAACACACGTTCATAACATTTTTCCTGAGGGCAGCAGGAGTATCACAGCATTTCTCGATTCTTCTTGTAAAACACGATTAGGTGCCTGGTCATAGGCACTCAAACACACGTTTGTATCAAGAAACAGGATTTTTAGCTCAGATCTACTAGTCACTGGGGTGACCTTTCAAACCTGTCTTACAGCCTACACAGTGACTTAAGAAAGGGATGCCAAATTATACCTTTCTACTGCATGTTGCAGCTCAGCAAGAACAGCCTCTAGAGGGGTGATATTCATCCTTCCTCTGTCATGGCAGCGTGGAAAGAGAGGCTTCAAGGCTGTGACTCAAGAGAGGGGCCTTGGGAGCTCAGGCAGGCTGCTGTGGAGAAAGCATGTCTCTCTCAGTGACACAGCAGTCACAAATTGTTTCACTGCTGCATGAAGGAGGGAACTAGAGACACTGTGCTTGGGGTATAACATAGCTCTTGTTTTTCCCTGAAGCCTGTAGCAAAGTCACAGTCTAAATCCCTTTTAGGGGATGCAGACAGTGCTTGGAGAGAAGTTGTGTACCTCCAATGAAACTGGACTGCAGCAGATGTATTGGATGCCCCATTTCATCACCACACACAAAGTACCTCCCAGCGCAGAGGAGGCAGAACTTGAACCTACAGCTGAACCTTCTGCATCTCACAAGTTTAACTCCTATATCACTGGCAATAAGCACTAACAGTAGAAAAGAGTTTGTTTTACTAGCCAAGAAGGAAATTTAACTTGTGTGGCACAGCCTAAAATTCTGCGAGTAAATCTAGTTTGTTTTATGTCAGATACTTCCATTACAAAAATGTAACAAGCAACTCCCACAACTCAAAAAGCACACAAACCCTACAGATCTACTATGCTTACAACATGGTCCATCCTCTTTGTAAGCTGACCCTTAACCAGTACAACAGTAGAAAACATTTAGAAAATATTCTTAGAAAGTACATTAGGAAAATATCTCAGCTATGAAATTAATTTAATTTATTTACTAAATTTATGAAATTCATTTTACCCACTTTGTTCTACTATGCTTGGACATGTTTTAAGGGAAAATAAGGAATATCTGATGAAAAAATAACAAGAATTTCCATTAGCTGCTACATTAGTTTTCATCAATTATTCTGGTAGAATGTTTGCCAATATAAATCACATTCATATTTAAGCTGTGTACTTGTGATATGGCATACCAGGTGCTTGTGAAGCTGCAAGACTGTACTATGATCTGGTTTCTGTATTTCTAGTGCTTTGAAGAATTTGGTCAAGGATTAATCAAAAAACAGATGGAAGAGACATTTTTCATTAGTATAAAAAAAGAACTTGTTAATTTCCTCAAGTGAAAATAGCAAGATGTTTTTCAGTTAATGGTTATAATAAAGTGGATGCTGATACACTCTAGGGCCTTGTGAAAGGAGATATGTTACATTACATACTTCATGTAGACAAAAGAATCTGCCGGGAACTTGAATAAACCAAAGGAAGAAAATTCTACTTTAGACGTGTAGATACAGTTTATAATTATAGAAAAAGGCATGTTCTCCTTTTTGGGAGAATGCAATTGGCTTAAAAAAAATAAAACTGAATAAAAAATATACCTGAATAAGTTTACACCCCAGTAAGTTTTTTAGTTGGGGAAAACATTAGAGTAAGTGATAAATGAAACCTGAGATTCTAAAGGAATATTGACATTGGTTGTCAAACCAGAATGCCACTGAAGTTCTATGCAGAGATCCCAGGCAAGATGATAAACTGTACAGAGTATCAAACAATGGAGGAACAAACTGAAATAATACCAAACACCTGGTTTTAGCAAAATAGTAAATAAAAATGGAGACATCTAAATGTAAGCCTACTGACAACAACACTTTTCTTAAAATAAACTACTTTTCCTGCAACAGTTTACACTTTGTTTTGCTTTATTACATTTGTTTTTCTTTATTGATAGGCTGTACAAGATGGCTTTGCAATATGGCTTGTTTCTTTTATTTGTATCAACTCTAGTCATCTGTTTATTTTATATCTTATAGAAAATGTGCTTGCTTTCTATATTTGTTTCAGGAAAAAGTGTTTAAAATAATTGAAACATGTCAGCAATAAAATATTACCATGTTAACCTTCTGTAGAGTGCTTCTTGCCGGATGGTAATGGTTACCATGAAGTATTAGTATCGGCCACAGCTATGTTTTCACAGCAGGGCTACCTATGGCTGCCAGCCAGGCTGCCTGCTTTTGAAGCAAGTCAAAATGTTGATAACTGTTCTCTTCCTCAAGGGCAGAAAAAAAAGGAAGCACTAAAGTAAGCTTTTCCACCTTATTTGTACTGGTTTTTTTAAACAAGAATGCTTTCCTGCCAACTTTTTCCTAAGAAAACATTTGGCCACCTGATTCCTTTTTTTGATTGACCATTTCCTGCCAACACAGTTCCTGTGAGTGTACACCACAGTTTTCCCACTTACCCACAACTCCATCTCAACTTCTCTGCCTTTACATTCAGGTGATATTCTCAGGACGGCAGTTTTTAGGTTTAGTTTAAAATTATTTCAGCATGAAAAGCTATATAAGCCATACTTAATAAACACAGGTTTGATATTGCTTATGCTTGGATGTAAGAAAAATAGTTCAAATACTATTCTTTTCTGTTCCAATTTGTTTCTAGCTCTAGAAGCTTTTATTTTGTCCTGCAGACCACCTTTCTACTGAGACGTCCTTGAATTTGTGCTTCAATTTGTCCAGTCTTGCTTTGGAACTGCAACCCGCTAGCAATCAGTAGACCAAGCACGCATAAAATTGAACAGGTGTTTAGTGGTAGGATCAGAAGTTTATTTTTCTTTAAACCACAAATTATTTTCTGTACTGATTATTCTTGGCTTTGTTTACCAATGTTTACCATTTTAAGGCTGATTTTTAAGTGGTGGAATTTTGCTCTCTTCTTTGTTTATTTTCAAGAGTTCACACTGTCCTGACTTAAAAACAAACATATGAACTGTAAACCACATATAAAGACACTTGCCCTGCTCATAACAAAAGTCTTGTTGTCTTCTCTGAGTTAGTTTCAAACCACCAAATTTATAGAAATTAGAGCAACATTTTAAGCCTGGTAACTGAGTTCCGAGTCAGTTGTTGAGAGAAGCTTTTAAAACACTTTTCAGATAAATTTTATCAGACACAGGTTGAGGAACCCTTAGGAGTTGCACAACAGCTTCATCAGTGGGGCCACTTCAAAGTTAGACTGTGAAACTGGACACAAGGTTCAGCTTGAACATCTCTGTGGCTGAATCTGCTGATCATAATGGCATGGCTATAACACCTGTGGTAGCCATGCCAGACTTTGTTCCTACTTCTACTCTCACAAACAGGAGCTGTACTCAGTTAACTTTTCCAGAGACTCAGTAGTTTAAGGAAGAAAGAAGCCACATGCAAAGTTTTTGTCATCTTATGCCATTTCAGTGATTGCCTCCTACTGAAAAGATGCTTGCATAATGAGTACCACCAGCAGCACTGGGCATAATCGCTGAGCCTGTAGCTGCTTTGAAAGATAGAAACGAATTAAATGGGTATGAAGAAGCCAAGTATTTTTCCTCTGAGTCAGGACTGACAAAGAGCAGCAAAGCAGAGCCAGGACAGAAATGCTGTGAAGATTTCAGGATTTAATCTCAAGTTTCAAGTATTTTTTTTTTTCAATTTCCAGCTCCTGCATTCACAAGAATCTCAGCTATTAGTTTCTTTCAGAAAACTGAAAAGACACTTGAAGTGTATGTCAGACAAAAATTAGTACGCGCCTTCCCTGCAATACAGTTAAAAACACACATTAAATAAACTATTGTACAGACTGTGGATCTTAATTCTGAATGGTTGGATTTGTCAATACAAAGCTAGGAAAATAAGTATGAAATTAATCAGCTGATATAATAGGATCAATGGAGCTCATAAAAACCAGATATACATTGACGTTTGAGTTGGATCTGCATCTTCAAATACTTTAGACACATACTACATACTTTACCATTATGAAACATATTTTGGACTAAAATTTCCCCCTTCACCTTCAAAAACAAAACCCCCAAGATATTCTGCCAATTTGATATCCGGTACTCTTCAGCAAACAGGAGTCCAACAACTTGGCAGAATGGTAAGTTTAGAGTCTTTTTGTTGAACTCATTTTTCTTTCAAAATGTTTCCTTCTAAAAGCACACTACTAGCATCAAAAGCTAAGGAAATAAAATTTTCAGGTATCCAAATCCTTTAGTGAAGGCATCTCAATAGATTCACTGGATATGGAGAAAGAAGTTAGAATTAAATGCAGTATCAAAAGGACTTATTTGCAAACAAACATCAACCTGCCAAGGAGATAGACATGACATGCAACGTTTAAGAAGCAAGGCTTCTCTCTTTAAGAGCTCCTTACACAGGCTAAATACATGCTTGTGACACTATGTCAAAATGTAATGTTGTTATAAGCAGTGAGAAGACTTGTATACTTTTGATGAAAGATAAAACCCAAGCAGTATGTCAGCCTCACAGTGCAGTGGACCACCCCACAGAAATGAATGCATTTTCAACTAGTGATGATCAGAAAATGCACATACTAAATTAAAGCTTCCTGGCCAGCTGCTGCCTCTGATTAAGTCTTTGACAGTACAGGCCTGTGCTTGTGGCCTTAGCTCTTGGGATTAAATTGGGCTCCCAGCTTTGTGGTTTCTTAAAATGACAGCCTTTCAACTCTCAAAGACTGGAAATAAAGCATGAAAGTGTAAGCCAACTGTAAGCGATAAATCTTGAGAAGTCATCCCTAATCTGTTGCTCTTGTAGCCCAAACTACAACCACCCCTGCTGTACTATGGCATCCCTGGGGCTGCTGAGGCAACTGTACCATTCTCAGTGAGGGCTAGGGGTGATATTGTGCCCCCAGGAAAAAAAAAAGCTCTGCTCCATCACCACCTCCGTACAGAAAATGCATTTCTAATGTGCTTCTCCTAAATGCAGAGTCCCACAGCATGGAAACAATGCTGTTGAAGAAACGTTCCTTGCTTCTTGTACCTGTTATTATGGATTATTTAACTTCAGCCAAATACAGGCCACAGTCTCCAATGAGTTGTAGCTCATAGGAGTTACAACATTGGAGTTACTCAAACCATGCATTTCAATGAGGGGAAGTATTATTTAACACGTGGCAAACTAGGATGACTAAGCCAGCCTGTGAGCCTGTGAACAAGGACAACATTTACCTGTCATCTTCCTTTAGGACATTTTACATTACAGACAAGGCAGTTAAACTAGGAAGACCTTTTTTTTTTTTTTCTCTGTAGGTTGTTGGGGGTTTCTTGCAAGCTTTCAATATAAATTGTTATTAGATATGATGTGGCAAATGTAACACCTACAAATAAACCGTCCCATTTTCTTTAAAAAAACTTGAGGATAATGAGAATACTAAATCATAGAATGAATTCCTATGGATCCCAGAAAAACAGTGACAGTCTTTGGATCCTGAACAGAAAGACAACACAAACAATATTTTGAAAGGTCTATCGGATACATTACACATTACTGAATACATCATATCAACACTTCAAATTTATTTTTCTCTTGCCAGTCTGTTCAATGTAACTACAGAAAAGCTCCCAATCCAGCACATAATAGAAATGAAAATACTCAATTTTTCAGCTGCAAAAATAATGACCTTTTTTTTCCATAAGCAAAACTTAAAACTGGACATAGTCATGAAAATGTTGTTTCCCGCACTTTTTGTAGGCAGGGAAGTATATTCCAGATAACTCTACAATTAGTTTTTTTCATTCAAATGAATTTGAATTTAGAAGTGAAAATAGGGAACCCTGTACTGCCTCTGTCAGAATGCAAGAAGTATTTCACAAAAATTTGTAACAATAGTAAGACTTAGTTTCATTTGCAACACGTGGGAAGTTTAGGCTAGTTCAACTTCAGAATGTAAGCAAAAGAAGGATTATTGGTCTATCTTTTTCAGGATCTAACTTTTACAAAGATACAACAAACCTCCCTACTATTGTCAAGAAAAACATTCATTCAGTTAGATCATGCTAAATTTGTGAGAAATATGCCTGTAGATTTTCCTGAAGATGAAAGAACTGCAGAGAAAATTATTCAAAGCATTAGAGGCAAAAATACAAGTTGTGTATACAAAGACCTGTGATAGAAAATGTGACAGGTCTCTTTAAGATTTTGTTTTAGCAAATACAAAAAAATACAGGCTTTGTTTAGCAAATTATTGCCTGACAGATGGAACAAGCTTTTTCCTAATGCCAGCCTTTACTTACATTAATTTCTTTCTTACATAGACATCATCTCACTTTAGCACAAACCAAATGTCCCATACATACATGGAAATCTGTTGTGAGGTAAATGAGGATACAACATTTTCCGCTTCACAAAATCACAGAATTGCAGGGGTTGGAAGGGATCTTTCGAGATAACCTAGTCCAGCCCACCTACCAAAGCAGGTTCACCTAGAGCAGGCTGGACAGGAACGCATCCGGGCAGGTTTTGAATATCTCCAGAGAAGGAGACTCCACAACCTCTCTGGGCAGTCTGTTCCAGTGCTCTGTCATTCTCAAAGGAAAGAAGTTCCTCCTCATGTTTAGATGAAATTTCCTGTGTTCCAGCTTGTATCCGTTGCCCTTTGTCTTGTCACCAGATACCACTGAGAAGAGTCCTCTTGACACCCGCCCTTTTGATATTTATAAGCATTGATGAGCTCCCCTCTCAGCCTTCTCTTCTCCAGGCTAAACAGACCCAGGTGTTTCAGTCTTTCCTCATAAGAGAGGTGCTCCACTCCCTTGATCATCTTTGTAGCCCTCTGTTGGACTCTTTCCAGTAGTTCCCTGTCCTTAAACTGGGGGGCCCAGAACTGGACACAGTACTCCAGATGTGGCCTCACCATGGCAGAGTAGAGGGGGTTTAAAACCCCCTTGTTTGTGTTTAAAAAAATCTAATGGTTTTATTGTGACTACTACTGAAATTAAGCACTGGAAGAGTGTGGAACTTTTCTTCAGAAGGGAAACTCCTACATCCCTTCTTTTCACAACACTTTATTGACCTCCTTGTCTATAAAGACCAGTTTAATTTTAAAAAGCAACTGCTGGCAGTTTACCACTACCTAATCTATTCTTTGGCTCCAGTCAGGTATTTCACAGTAACAGTTATACCTGTAAATAGCTGTCAGAAGCTAAGATGGATACAGAATACAGAAACGTCAGTTAAGTCATTAATTGAGTAGTGACTTTATTATTGTGTAGTAACTACAACCCCCTCTTCTACAAACAGGCATATCTAATCACTGAACCTCTTGATTTAACTCATATTGTGAATAAGACATTACACGTATGTTCGCCTTAATACCCTGAAGAGATTATTGATTTAAATTCATGGCATAAAATTAAGCACATACGGCTGTCACAGTCTCAGAATGAATTTAAGCACTTGCTAAGAACTGAGGCATTATTCAGCACTTAAATTGCCTCTAGTTTAAGCCTTGTTTGAGAGAAAACTACAGTAATTTGTTCTCTTGCACATTGAACTGAAGAGAAAAGAGAAAAAGAAAAAAAAAAGGACAGAAAAGGAGAGAAAATGAGGGAAAAATGAGTTACAGATTTGGATGACTGTAGGTAGGTCAGGCTTTTTCCACTTGCTAGCCTGGACCTCCTTTCTGGTCAATTATGCAATTCAGAGGAAGCAGTGTGGTGGGAAAGATCCCACAAGGTGCTGGAAAAGACAACACCAAAAGGAAAAATCTGTCTTGGGTAAATAAAAAAGACGTAAAGGAAGAAGATGGGTAAATGTCCCTGTTCCCAGGCTGACTTAATCATCCTAGTTTGCCACTTGCTAAATAGAACTTCTTATTGAAATGCAAGGTTTGATTTTGTTATGATGTCACATCGTACTGTAATTCTTTCATCTTCCTTAATCTCTCCTCATTATTATGGACATTCTATTGGTCACGCATATGTATGAAAGACGTTTTAGCAACTTGGTATATTTTATGAGGCCCGAACTTCATTGACCATTATAAAAGAAAATAGCATTCAACAGGATCAGTTCCAGATTTGCAGCTATGACAGTTAAACATTTTTTTTATTCTAACTGCAATAACATATGCTTATTTCTATTTCAGTTAATGGCAAAATCTTGACACACTAGTAAGTAGTAAATTAAATTCTGAGATAGTCATTCTACAAAGTTTTTTAAAGTTCAACTTCTAAATGATACAATTTACAGATAAAAATATCTGTCAGTAAAGTTTCAGGTTGTGTCATCTGTAAGTAGCCACTTTTTCTTTGAAATAAAATACACTGTTGAAGATCAGCAATGCAGTAAGTGGTAACACACAAAATAGAAAATTGTTTCAAAATAAAAAAAAAGTACTAACAACATTCTTAAAACTCTAATCAGAAGCACCTTGCTGAACTGCAGATATTGTCATAAACGTTTGGACCTGTACTCAAATACCATAAATAAGTAGGTTGAATTCACAAAACTTCCAAACATCTCAGTGTTTGTGTTCACATTTTTTCCTCAGGGCCACCAAATGCAACATCTGATATTCTTATGGTATTTGCATTATTCAGATATTAAAATATTGCAAACAAAATCAGAAGTGGGTCTTGGATGCATACGTGAAAGCTTGTAAAAATCTTAAAACACAAACAAAATGTATGTGTGTAACTGCAATCTATGAGTACTGTCCCTTTGCGAAGGCCAAACAAGAGCTCTTGGATTTGCTAAGTGCTGAAAGTAAAATTGCAAAAATAAAAGCCAATTCCAGTATCAATTCCAACAAAAAGCAAAACACTAATCTAATGGGTTAACTGGTGGGATTGTTAAATAATGATTAATCCTATATAGGGAGTTATCTGTTCTCATGTGAATTATACAAAAATTAAGGCTGAACGTGAAATCTGAAGTCATCAGGTTCATACCCATGCTCTGAGGCAGGACCAGTACGTCTAAACTACCTGCTTTTAAAAATTGCCAAGGACATTCTTTCTATCCCATCGCTAAGTGTTCTGGTCCAATGCCAGCTATCCTCCAAGAAAAAAAGTTCTTCGTATGTAGTCTATACTTCCGATATAAAATAAGCTGATTACTTCTTATTCCAAACTTTGTGAACAAGACTGGAGTCTGGATTACTGACTCATTTTACATGTGAAGAGATTGCTATCATGACTCACGTCCTTCTTGTCTTTGCTAAACCAAACTGCATTCTTTCACTCTTTCCTCACAGGTAATATTCCTTAGCATGTGTTGCCTGGATTTTATTCAGTTCTTGATATCTTTATATCTTTCTTAAAGGTGATCAAAATATTCCAGCTCCTCAGTTTCAGTAAAATGAGATGATCTTCCTCTTGATATTCTGTTCACAAACCTCAAAATATTTGCTTTTTTTTTGGTACTGCACTAGTGACATTTATTTTGTGATTCAATATAATTCTTCTGCCATATCGTTTTTGGCAGTAATTCCTCAGTTTCTTTCCCTGCAATTGATTTTTCCTTCTTATGTGCAACTACTTTGCATTTTATTTCTTTATTTTACTGATTTTGAATTATTTCAACAATTTTTCAGTGTAATTTTGAATTGCAATCTTATAATTCTCAAGAGCTAAAGATAAGTTCTGTGTCAAATAGTTGAATGCCCACTTTATTATTTCATTTGGATGTGGTTTTACTGAATTGCATTTCATTATTTTCTTTTCAGTTCATCAAGTTAATTTAACATTTAAATCCTTCGCTGCAGAAGGAATGCAGTAATTTTCCTAGGTTGGCAATTAATTGACATTCTCTACTTCATTACTGAAGTTATTAATGAAAATGCTGAGTAGCATGAACACTTGACAGACTCTCCTGCAATCCCACTTGACAGTTTGGTGGTGAACCACTGAGAACAATCTTAGCCTTTAATTGAATAGTTAAGATTCAACCAAGACTTTGACCATGCCTGCTGGTAGTCGAAAGTGGCAGATCCAAGCACAAAAATTAGAGAAGAATTACTAATGAGTAACAGCAGCAGGTAAATTCTAACAGTGAGGATTAAAAGGAACACCTCTTTGGGGCAGAGATGTCTAGGATCTCAGCAAAATGTTTTGCAAAGCTAAGCCTAGGAATAGAAAGTTAGAGGGAAAAATAAAGCAATTTTTTGGTTGGACAGGCAGACTTTTAGGGCATTGTATCAGGCACAAACATTTTATCTGTCTCAGAGAACTTGCTTGAAAAGTTATGCACATTTTGTTGCTGTATTTAATTACTCTCCTATTTCCGTTTACAGTCAGAACTCCTTTCTCCTGTCATATCAGGATCCAAGCAATTTTCTGATCAATCCTCCAAGCCAAATAAGACCATAATTTTCCATAAAAAAAGAAACTTCCTAGAACAAGCCCAAATCCGAATCAGAAATACAAAAACTTCATCTTGCTTTTACTGCCCCGTAATTCAGCTGGCTGCATTCTGGCAGGAGGATAAGGAGGGAATATTTCCTTCTGCCACTATTTCTTTCTGTTGAAAGTTGGTTGCCATCATGAAATGTATGTGCTGTCACATATCACACATTTCTTTGATAAACTGATACAACAGTACCCTGGAATGCTGAATATTAATCAAGTTTCAAATTACTGCAGGTTTCTGTTCCTAACGCACAAAGAAAATCAAGAGATTTTGTGTGCTTCTTGAGAAATTACTCCCTGCCACATATAATACTGACAAAATTCTCTTTTCTTTCTCAGAACAGACTGTGTATCAGCCATCTGCCACTGACTTTAGCCATCAGCTACAACTGAAGCACGGTCTCATCTTTCACTAAAGGATTAGCCCATGCCATTCTCATCTGATATAGTCTTGCCCATCCATATATTTAACACCTTATTTTTAAATGTCTCCTTTCCTAGTTATAACACAGAGATTATTATTCTCAGAGGTGATGAGGAGATGATCTGTAGGAGTATGAGGGGAGCATTCCATTAAATCTTCCAATAAGC
Source organism: Numenius arquata (assembly GCF_964106895.1). Classification (NCBI taxonomy): domain Eukaryota; kingdom Metazoa; phylum Chordata; class Aves; order Charadriiformes; family Scolopacidae; genus Numenius; species Numenius arquata. Next base: position 37,855,094 of record NC_133585.1, on the reverse strand, counting down.
TCTGAAAGGGATATAAACTCTCTTTGTTGTGGGTGCAGCTGAATCTTTTCTGTTCTCTTCTTTCGCCAGGAAGATATGAGTGGCTGGAGTGTTTGATTCTATATATAACTAGTTGATGTCAGCTGGATGCCAATCCCTTTGAAGAGGATCAGCCCCCAGTTTGTCTCAGTACTAGGTACCATGCAGATCCAAGCACAAGAGTAGAAACCATCCTGGACCAGGCAGGTCATCCCCATACATAACTAACTCCTGAAGCTTCAACTAAAGGGTTGAGATCGCTTTTTTCTGCACAACAAAACAGTAGGGTAAGTGTATTGCTTCCTGAAATATTTTGACATTGTCTGTCCTACAAACTGTCATATAAAAGACATTTATGTAACCTCTTGACTCTGCAACTAAAAAGATGTTTATTTTTTTTAATTAGTCAGAAATGCACTTTCTTTAAAGATGCCAGAGCATCCCATTTAGCTCCTCAAATTCTTTATTAGATTAAGAAATGTCAAAATGTAACATTTCTGAAATCAGAAACCATGATGTAATTAAAATATTAGTTATGAATTTACATCTTTTAATATAATGTGTAAATGTGACAAGGCCTAGACCACTGACACGGATTTTGCTACAGAATTTATGTAGCCAACTCAAAGTCCATTCCTTCAAATCTTCTGTCCATCAGAACGTCCTAGCATCTGTCTGCAAGCAAGAGCTGCCAGTGCATTTTGCACAATTAAAAGTGGAGTATTTCTAAGTCAGAAATAACTAAGTTCACTATTCAGCCATTCTAAACAGGCTATTAGAAATTAAAGTTGGCTGAACTGTGCAAGCTGGCTCAACAATGTAAAAATGTGTTGTTTTTTTTCAGCAAGGAAAAATCGTATCAGAAAATCACAATGTTATCACATTCTGCCATGGTCAAAGAGAGGAAACAACAAGCATCAGCCATTATGGATGAAATACAAAGAAATGGTATAGCGCTGAACCCAGCTTACTGTATATGCAATGTCCTCTAGCCCTCCCTAATACATTTTTTTTTTTTTTTAATCATAGAGTTTAACTCTCTTACAGCTTTGTCTCTGGTGTTTTGCCATAAATAATCTTGTGGGAGTATCATGCTGCCTATGGTAACTAATCCTTTTGTAGTTGCCTCTTTTCATTTGAAAGCTATTTTCAGATGAACAACTGCTGTGGAGGAATGAAGTAATCTAACAGCTGATGTACATTCTGCTAGGATAGCCTTTCAGAATATTATTTGGGGTTAATAACATGACTTCATTCCATTTTAAAAGGCTAGCTAAGAAACATGCTGATTTGTATCCTTTTTTTTTTTCTCTGTTTCACTCTGTTTTATTATATGAATGATAAAATTTTTGAGAGATGATTACACCTCTGTTCCTTCCTCTCAAACTTTATCTTTGTAACTAACAAATTTTACTAGCATTTGGCAATTCTCTCTAATGCACAGCCAATTAATCTTATATGAAGAAATTTTACTTTTCTGTTGTTGCACTGATGAAAATGCAGGTACTTATGAGAAGGTAGTTTGATTTTCTAAAACAGGTTCTTAAAACTATGCTTCTGTGTGACACCTTAAGAAGCAATTAACTCAGTTGGGAATACAAATCTGCTTGGATTTCATTAGGTATGTGCAGGATGCTTTTGGAGATCCTTCCAATCCTCCCCATGAAGGCTTCTTTATCATCTATGTAAAAGATCAATGTTTTAAAAGTGACAAGCACCCCACAAACCTCACTAAAAAAACAGGGAGCTCCATTAATATTTAGAATTTATGAAAATCATACCACTAAGTATAAACACTAACATTAAATTACAGTATTGAAAATCTTTCTTGTGGGCTTTTGCTCCAGAGAATTTGGGGACAGTTTCTGTAATCACTCACTGACCATTGTGATTGCAGGAAGAGTAGGACAAGAGACATAAGCTTTTTAGAAAAAGAAGCTATGAGTTTCAGTGCCTGGTCCTAGTCCTTCTTATATTTCCATATGTATTTTCCATAATTTCTATTCCTAAGCAAATACCTCTTTCCATTCTCCACTCCACACATACTTAAATCTGAAAGCCAGTCTCACCTTACAGAATTCACTGCAACTCCATTTTGTTTTGGTATTGTAAGCCCAAGTACTGTATGTGCCTGAAACAGCCTATAAGCTATTAGGGGAAAAAAAAAAAAGTCTTTCATATGTTTGTTTGGAACCAGGCATTTCACATGGTAAATGTTGCTACTATTCATAGCAATACTAATAAATCTACCATACAGTCCTTGAAATCATTGGAGTTATTGGATAATCTGTGCTTGGCATTTGCCTCACATAATCTGTCTTTTTTATTATTATGTATTATCAGATTTAGCTGACAGCTTATCCTACAAGATATGCTGTGATATGTGGCCAGTGAAGGCAACAGTAACTCTTTAAGCATACACTCTACTTTTGCATCTTCTTTGGATGTTAAAAGAATATGAAATTTCATTATATGGGTGTGGTAAGAGTCTGAAATTTATAACCATACAGGCTCAGTGAAACCAGTTAAGAAACAGAAGGGTAACCAAAGCTGTAATCACATAATGTATATGCTAGTTCTTTGGGACCAAATCTGAACAATTCTTGGAAAACACATAGAGAAATATGGTTTTTAAGTGACTAATTTCAGGTCTATTAATTTTTTACATTTTATTTTCCCCTAATTATTAATTCAAAAAGCTTAACCTGTGATCTGGAGGGTGAACTGTTGTCTTTTTGAGGTTTGCATTGCTATTAGTAATGAAGATCCTGCACCTGGCAATTAGGTAAAAATTAAATGTACTGTTTCAGCCAGTCTCAGAGACCTATGAAACTCCCCACTGTTAACAGAGGTAAATGGTAACAGAAGATTCTCTAACGCAAGCTCTGGTATCTTGGAATGACACACAGAAAGCATATCTACAGCATTTTTCTTTCAGCCCCTTTTGATTATAATGCTTTCAGGTAAACTGTGAATCTCAAATTCACTGTTAAAATATATTCATAGCAGAAACAATTGTTGATAAGACAAAAAAGCAGCCAAGTTTTTATCAGTGTCTCAAAGTTTACCAACCTCTGGGCAAGACTGGTAATGACTGATAGTCCACATCTCCTGTTGGCTTGTGGGGCATGACTTTGTGTTTTAGACAAGTTCAACATGTCATAAAATGTTGCAGGAATAGACACTAACTGTAAACCCTCTTATGGTCTCAGAAGAGAGACACTAGTAGTAAATCAGCGTGTAGATGCGGACCTCCACAGCCCCTTAGTTTTTCACTGGCAGACTTGGACTAATCATAACATTTCTAAGGCTACTTGGTAGAGTTAAACATGTATGTAATAAATATGTTTAAGGAAGCCCTTGGAGTTCATCAAGTTAGCCTTCCATTACACTTAAATCTCATGTCCAGTTCTGTACTATTTCTTAAAGGTATTCTTCAGTAGCTACATGATTAACTATCTTTCATGATATAGTTAAAAAAAAAATCTTATTTCTGATACTACAACAAACATACTATCTGATATTCATTATTAAAATTTATAATCCAGATTAAGGTATTTAGAAGATTGTAAACTGGAGGATTAAAGTGGGATTAGGTGGTGAATGCAGGAGGAACTATATAAATCATATTTAAATACAGTCTGTTATGATTTTAAGCACAGGACAGGAAGGACTTTGCAGGAACAAATTAAGAAATTAAGCTAAAAGGTTAAGATTAGGATTAAATTATGAATTAAACTTTCAGTATTAATTTATGTGTCCATTTATGACACTGATGTTCTCTTTCTGTCATCCTCTAAATGTCCTCCTTTTCTCATTCTTCATCACCTTTTCTGCACTGACACTGAAACAATCCCTAGACACATCATAAAACTAGACAGATGATTAGATTTTAGTTGGCAAGGTATTCAAACAAACTTCACACTTATGTTTTTGGGATGCTGCCTGGATACACAATAGCACACAACTGTGGGTTACAAAGTACCTTGGAACCTTCAGTTAACATTAACAAGGACAGTATACATGCAAGGGAATAGCAAGGCCCAAAACAGTTAACATCCAGTGTATCCCAGCAGAATACTGAGTGGTTTGGACAGTGTTCTGCAATCACCTTGGCACCCCAGTCTCTGAGGATGTACATATTACCCACTCTGTGTACAATGAAGAAAAGCTTTTTCTACATGAAAATGTTGCGGATTTGAGGGGTGAACTTCTTACTCCTCACTAATATAAAACCATCCAACAATCCATACCCCTGCAGCAATCTTGAGAAACAACAACATCAAATATCGCTTGTAGGTCTAAATTTCAGGCCACAGGCCAGTAACTAGTGCACTTATCTCAACCACAGAGCCAAAACCCCACCACTATCTGCCACTGATATGGCTACATTGGGAAAGCTGAGTCATTTTCTTCCATGTTAAGAACTCTCTGTTTTATAGTTACCTCTTAAATAACAGGAGGGTGTTAGGATTCTTTGTGCATACTATTTTTAAAGCAGAAGCGCATGCTCCGGCTCATGACACAATTAGCTTGCTCTTCCGCTAGTTGAATCTATTGCAAACATTCAATTGGAAGCAGTATGAACAGAAGTGGATCACCAGTGATGCACTCCAGGGCCCAAAAACTTGTTTGATTTACTACAGGGAAAACTCTTGTCTATACAGCGTTGGCTAAATATTTAATGTACCTGTCTCAATTAATTTTTCCTAGATGTCAGCAAATCACAGTTTTTCCAACATAAAGTTACTAGGAGACATATGCCATCTTGAACATGCCACTTACTCAAAGTGAAACTCTGCATATGCAATATTAACTCTGACATTAGGTACCTTCTGCAGTTAATTGATTTGTAATGTTAGTTTTAAACTGGGCTTCCTGTATGTTTACACTAGCAGCAAGATACAGTGCCTTACATATAATTTCATTTCATTTTAATGCATTAAAATATATGTCAAAATTCAGAATTTTTAATCCTGTAGACCACAAGAATATGTGAAGAATAGAATGTCTTATTATTAAAGAAATGACAGAATGTGACTTTGAATAAGTGGATCAAAGAAACACACTAGACCACTGATATAATCCTCAAAACGCACTGCATCTTCCTATTTTTCTTCCTGAAGTTTATGAACAACTGAGAACAATTTCAATTAATAAAATTATAAATATTGAAGTAAGTAGCAATAGGAATTATTTTCTTAAAAGTTCTGGTTTTACTATGTGATCTAATTATTGTTACACTTGATTAAATTCTACAGCCTTCTAAGCAGAAATTAATTTGCAGAAAATAGTTTGTTCAGAGTTCTTGTACTCTGTTTTAAGCTTTATCTATAGGTTGAGGACATCGAGTGAGAGAGTTCAGTCACCAAGCAACAGCTTGCTCATTGCCATCAGTATCCCAGTTTCCAGAACATTATCACGAAGATGACCAGTAGAGTTTCTGATATTCAGAGTTCTCCATTTACAGTCCTAAATGATTTCCTCTTCCCCTGCTTACGCATCTTCAAATCGCCCAGGAGATCACTAAAGACAAAGGAGGGATTTTTCCCAACCACTGAATAACATAATATTGCATCTAGTAATTCAGTTTCCTCTTCGAGAGAATTGATAAATATATCAATTCCTAGAAGCATGTTGTAATTCTTTGTTAAGGTCTCATTTTCAACACCTTGAGCTTTGTTTTGAATGCTTTAAAGATAGTTAAAAAGTACTATTTAATACAGACTTCCTAATGCAAACTTTTCTTAAAGTACAAAACGTGCCCTGGAATTCAAAAGCAAGCAGAATGTCAAAGAATAATGGAAAATCAAAATGTTTATAAGCAATAAGAAACTGGTAGGCATGTTTAAAAGGGGTTACCTGCTCATCTATCCAATGCAGGACACAAAAAGGTAACTGAAGGTCTGATGTAGCAACACTGGGGCCAGAAGAAATTTTGTTCCTGGTTTCAGCAAAAGCCAGTTTTGACCAGTCTGCTATTAAGATGGTCTATAAGACATTATAGACCTGATTTTGATAACAGCGGAATGCCATTTAACCAAAGTAAATTTGGAGCTTGAGGTGCTTAGCATCTTAAAAAAAACAGGTTTGTGGTGTTCAATACTCCAAAATTTTGGGAGAATGATTAATTTCACTAACACCGTATGAAGCTATGCTATGTGTTAGATAAGTATCATTAACACGTTGGATTTCAGGTGTAGGGTATGCAATATCAGGCATTTAAGAAAAACAGAGGTATGTATTTATCCATTGTATTGCAGTCTCACCCAGCTTAAACCTTGGAAAAAAGGTCAGCACCCCCAGAGATATCATGGTAGAGGAACTATCGACACTCAGCAACAGAGGTGCAAGACTCTTCAAGAGACGTCAGCGGAGATCTGACAAATACACATATGAAAATTATCATTATGTAGCAAACAAGCCAAGAAATGTGAGTATTTTGTCATAACTTATTAATGAAACCGTGAGAGTTAGCATTGGTTCCCTTGGTGCTCACGATACAAGTTGTACATGATTTATTTGTAGTTTCAAGAAGAATAAAAGCAAAACCCTGTACTAGAATAAGGCTAACATGAAGTAAGCCATTTGTATTTTATTGACCACCTGTAGACAAATAAAAAAATCTAAAAGCCTCAATACTTAAGGATATCAGGTTCAAATCATTCTCATTCCAATCTGATTCACGCTACTAGAGACCAGAGTTGTTATCCTGTAATAATTGGCTCATTGACTACTGAAAATTAACTAGTTAATGTGAAAACTGACTAGTTAGTGATATTCAAAAGGTTGGAAGAAATAAGAGTCTGTTTCATACAACAACTAAGTATTTTTATTACAATATGTTGGTGCTCTCAATGTGGTTCCCAGGCAGCAAAATGACTCTCATAACTGGCACTAAATACACTTCTGGCATACCTGTCTCAACACAGACAAAAAAGATGGAGTTTGTTACAGAGAGTCAATTATTCTTCGAATAAATCATTAGTGATACCCTGGGAATCCTCATGGCAGGAACTAAATGCACCTGGAGTTTGTGTTGTCTGTGGCCTTTGCAAAATAATTTAGCCTTTTGCTTAACCTCTGGACAACAACATTCATAAATTTTACTTAACTCTCCCATGTGCTGCAAGGTTTAATTAATTATTTGAACATGAATACTCTACGCCTAGTCTAATACAGCACACAAGCAGCTCCTCTAATTCCAGTATTGTATTAAATTCTGCTTCTCAGTTACATGTATGCATCCCCACTGATTCCAGATACACAGGTACACAACTAAAGAAGCAGATTCTGTCCCAATATTTTTAAGCTGCTTTGACTCTGCTTTGACTACTATGAAAAGAAATACATGCTACAAAAGTTAATTATTATTAATTAACCTAGAAATACTCCTTGTAGAACAGCAATTCTCTTTCCCTGAAGCTTTTACAACTAATCATTGTATAAGTGGTGCTATGGTTGTGTCAGCATCCAACCCCTACATAGTCCATACAAAGGCTTTGACTCAATTCTTCCTTAATCTTCTCTTGGAATAAGAAAAATAGTAGCTATATGTAATGTATTGTTGTAATATAATCTAAAGTTTGTATCAGTTCAAATAGGAAACAATTAATTTATTAATCAGAATAGCAAAGCACCAAAGGGCTTACTCATATTATGTTTAATTTTACTAATGAAAATACACATGGACTTGTAAATTAATCAGAAACAATAAAATGAATGCAACTTTATTAACAAAAATCCCATATAAAAACTCTGAACAATTCTATTTAATACTCAAAATTATTATTAAAACTCTATTCTTTAGAAGCCCATCTATGAATAGTTCCCCCAATTTCTCCCTCTATTGAGTATGCTGAGCCCAACACCATCATTTTGTCAGAATTTCTGTATGCAGTTCCATGCTTTTGCTACAAGGTCTGACCGATCAGTTCCTCTCTATTTCTTCCCACAAAAACACATCAAGTACACACTCTGTACAGTCAGTATGACATTCTGACATGTGAAAAAATGATACCTCTTTTGTTTCTGTTCCCTTCCCTTAAATGCGTATTTAGACACCACTGGTGGTGTCTTCATCCTGGCTAGAAAACATTCTGCTTTAATCTTTTTTTTGGTTTTATGTTTTAACAAGTATTATTTGTTTGCTTTCCTACTTTAAGAAACTCTTACTCTAAACCAGTCTATATTTAAATTGCTTTTAGCCTATGTGTCATAGCTAAAATAAGATTCTGACTTCTTATGAGACTCTAATTCTATATTTATGCAACAATGATTAAGCCTTTGGATGTTTCCTTAGAACTGATGACCCGATAGGAGGGTGGAAAATAACAGCATATCATGAATCTCCAGAAAGTGACCTGCGCTGAAGTTGTTATTTCTATTACAAATAAAGGAAAAGAAAATCCCAAACAAAAGCAATTCAACCAATGCAGTGAATTTTCAACTGATATGGGAAGAGACGCTTTGAAGAATCAGTGCTTCGAAACTCAAATGGCTCAAACTTGCAGATTTATTGAATCTTTCAGTAGCAAGGGTGCTCTGCACATAACAGCTTCCAGTGTCTAACAATCCAAGGGACGTATTTTATGGGCCCCCTGCCAAATTGACCACATCTACTCTTTGCTGTGAATCACACAGCCCACATGCATGGGTAGGTGTTTTGGGGATTGCTGTAAGCAGTAGATGGGATGAAATCTCTATGTAGAACTGCATATCGATATTTAAATAACCCAAACTTAGGAAAAGGTCAGACAACTCAGCTGGACGGTTATAAGCCTTCAGGAAGCTTGTTGACTTAGCTCACAACACCTCCAATCCTTTCAATGAAGCATTCACACACTTGTAATACAGACATTTAAAATTGTGCTGGGATATCATTCTTAACACTGAAAAAATATTCTTTTTTGCTTAGATAGCCAACGCGAGAGAGTTGTGAAACTGTTTTGCCTTCTGGCTAACAGCCAGAAAATCCTGTAGAGTGCCATCTAGCAAACAGGGTACCAAACAGCAGGACAGTATGCCTTCAGGTAGCATACCCTGGGTCTCAGATCTGGGCTGCAAACTGGAGTATCACTCCAACCCTCGACAGAGAATCACAGAGGTGTGCTGTCAATCATATTGATTTGTATCCAAATGCAGCGTGGAGAGCCCATACAGAGTGTTAAAATGGACGGCCTCAGTGTGGAAGGAATTCCCCAGCACGCCCCAATGACACCTCCTAATACACCTGATCCCCGGAGCCCACCACATCCTGACAACATCGCCCCAGGTAATATATGAGTTTACAAACATTAAATATATTTAGTTCTCATTTCACAGCAGAGAAGGATCTCTTTATAAAACAGTATCTTCAAAAAGAATTTCTTAATGGACTTACTATTAGAAATTGATAAATCTGACTCAAATAACTAATCAGAATCTCCTGCAGAAATGCAAAATGGTGCTCTTCAGTCACTTATGTTCATTTTTAAAGATTTGATATGCCTCTTCTATTACTTGTCCCTAAACTGAAAACATAAATTAATATCAAGAGAAACTGCTCCTATATTTACTGGTCTTATTAACATTGAGAAACAGATCCTCAGATTTAAAACCAGACTAATACAGTGATTTTTCTTTGCCAAACCTTTGTTTCTAGTATGCAACACACTGCTCAACAGTTTGAAAATTATCCATTGTAGTTTAATTACCTATAAATGTAAATCCGAAATCACTGCAAGTTTTGCTAGAAACCTTTACAGAGGAGTAACTTTAAAAGGGATTTGCCTCTGGCTGTATAAACTCTTCTTTTTTAAGTGCTTAACTGAGAGGGTACTGTTGCCTTTATTTAAAGCAGTGAGGTACAAGGCGGCATTATTTTGTACTCTTTAAAAACTAGAGAATGCTAATTTGTTTTAATTAATTTATTCAGTGATATAGCCCTTCTTCCTGTTTATGAATTATCCATGAGCAGACTGTGGTTTTTACAAATTCATTCTTTGTTCAGAATTACTCAATGCATGTTTTGTGCAGACCTTTTCCAGTCTATGTAAACTAGGTCAATGCTACTCTGTTAGTGACTGCTAAAACTCTGTGCATCAATTGGTCAAATACAATGCCAACAGAGATAATTTCCATTGCTAAGACATGATACAAATCTTCAAGCTTTTCTTTAAGCAAAAAAGGTCTGGCAAAAGTTTTCTTAAGCTTATAGAAGGAAACAACATTAAGTTAAAGAGCAAGATATAGTCAGAGGGTAAAAGGGTAGAATAGATTTTCTTGTTGAATTATCTTAGTTTTGACCAAAAGTCTGTTTTTAAAATCTTTTTGTTAAGTCAGCCCAAGGGCTGTGTAGCTATAGTCTAATTTCAAACAAATGCTTATAAAGACAAAAACAAATTCACATAAAACTAAAATAATCTTAGCCTCAAGAGAGGGTGGAATTCTTTGCAACAGTTATCTAAAAGGCTACAGATTCTCCCTGCCACCTTTCTGTTTCTGTGTAGCTTTGGCCAGGTGACTTGATCCAATTGTTCATTTTACCTAATTGTGAAATGATGGTATGTTACTGCCTAGTTACATAGGATGGCAGTAAGGAAGCAGAAAAGGCAAAGTAGTGTTACAATGGTTTTGCTTTGATTGCCTTGTAGGATATTCTGGACCACTGAAAGAAATTCCTCCTGAAAAGTTCAACACTACTTCTGTACCAAAGTATTATCAGTCTCCCTGGATAGAGGCCATTAGGGATGATCCAGAGCTGCTGGAAGCCTTATATCCTAAACTTTTTAAACCTGAAGCAAAGCCAGAACTGCCTGACTACAGGAGCTTTAACAGGTAATTCTGAATGGACATTGAATTTTACAGCACAGAGAAAAAATACTATGAAATGAAACATTTCCACCAGCTGTAAAAAACCCTGCTGCCTGTGTTTGCAAGTATATGCATATACATGAACACAGATTACAAGTGGCAAACAAAAGCATTAAGGAGGAAACTAGTCCCTCTCTAAAGTATGGACCCCAAATTAAATTGTAGAACCAGGAATGTAAGATGAATTGTTGAAAATACTGAAAGAGAGAAAGAAAGTATCAGATCCAGTGCACTTAATAAATGGAAACACAGGCTGTAGCAATGCTTCCAACTCCTTTCAGTATTTCTGTTGTTGACTTCAGTAGGTAAGGATCCCAAGACCCACCAGGAAGACTCTCAGTCAAAAGTTTGTTTGTAAGCTGTATAAAGCAAAGCACTCTTTTTTTTTAATACAACTCACATGGCTTGTTTCTTAGGCAATGATAGTATAATGAACTTTATCCTTCAACCAATCCCTCACACCAAATAGTTAGCAGACTGCATATTTTATTGCATTTTAAATTTTTTATATCTTTGACAACCTTCAGTAACAAATTAACAGATAAAACATTACAGGCAGACTTAAAAAACATTCAAAGTAGAATGGGATCTAAGAGTGAAGTTATTTATGTAGTAACTAGTATACTGAGGCTATCGGTAGAACTTCTAGATATATGGACAACATTGGCTTTCAAACTATTTCGAAAGTTTTAAAACACATTCTTACTTAAGTCTTTTGCCGTCATTCATACCATTCACATTATCTTTGTTTATTGAAGTTATGGACAATTTTTCTCTAAATAACCCCTGCTGAGTTCCACACAGCTGAGCCAAACCAAAACCCTTCCTCAAAACTCCAGACAGCAATCTATTGAAAAAGAAAATAGCTCATGGCAGTATAAACTTAGAGAAAAATACCACAAACGTCACTTATGTTCCTGCTGTTGAAGTGGGCCTCAACTATGAGTGCAAGGACTAAAAAATTACACAATTCAACATCAAAACTGGCACTGCAGACACTACACTAATTCTGATTTCCTAAGAGCAATATACATTATGTTAATAATTAAGTCTGTGTAGCACACTCTTCTCAGCAGACAAAATCGCAAATAGAGTCAGAGAGATGTGCCACAGCTGCTAACACTGGAACAGTAGCACCACAGTTTACATACTATGGTTATTGTAACTGAAAAAACCCCACCCCAAACAACAAAAAAATGCCAAAGATACATACATAGAACAGAGACAGAATCAGTTCTCCGTCTCATAAGAGAGATTCTGAGTCCAGCACGCCAGTTATTACTGTGAAAGACAGGATCAGACAGGGCACAGAGGCCCCATTAATAGGGATATGTGTGTCTTGAGATGGTATCTGATGGCTTCTTTGTGGATTTTTAGCTGTTCTGTGGTCCCATATTCTGTTAGTTGTCCTCTTTACAACACTAACTGTTTGAATTTCTTTCTATGGGGGTTTTCTCTATGTATGACATGGCAAAACTGTGGATCACCACAGTCCAAATTTCTTGAACACATGTGCATTCATACAAGGGAAAGGTCAATATTCTCCCTTGTAACTGCCATAAAAACCTAAAATCTGTCACGTAAATCCAGATCTAGAGTGTGAAATTAGTAAATTCAAAACACAAGGCATACAAATATAATCCACCAGAACTCTCCTTGTCATGGAAAAAAATCCGCATGCAGAAGAAAATGAAAGGATGTCTGGTGGACCTATAAAAGCCGTTACATACAGTACACTCAGATTAATGTTTTCTAGCAAGAAGGTGTAGATCCAAAAAGAAATTGAGAATTTGTGAAATTGAAATTCAAGATAATAGCCTCTTGGAGAAGATTATACAGCCATGACTTAGGTGTGTACACTCCTGAAAATGCACAGGGGAGTAGGGTGTCTGATTATGGGATACAAAACAGCCAGCACACCGCATGCCAAGCTAACCAACAGAAAACAATACAGAGAAGCTAAATGTGACTTAAATTTCTCTTTGCTAAAGCCATCAGCAGCTAATTCTATCTTCAGGTCAGAGCTAGATTAAGGTCTTCCTTTCCAAAACCAGAGCAGGGGTCATAAATATTCTTTTAAAACTTGTATAGACAATAAGGTTCATTTCTTTGGAAAGAGCAATTTCCTAGAATGTGGCCAGCCTGGATTTATTTCTACAAGAATGTCAAACCCTGAGAAGAGGTATAACAACATGGTTTTGGGCGGAAGAGGTGGGAACACACTTCACTTCCCTGTTTAAGACCTGTGCAGAAAATAATAAATCTCTTTGCGCTAGAGGAAGTAAACATCTTTCTCTAGCTGAATAAGAAACTCACTTGGGGAAAGAGAAACTTGGGCCTACATCTCAGTTCCCAGATCTTTCAATGCACTTTTTAAATTACTACTTACAGTAAATTAAGCAAGCAGATTCAGGAGCAGAAAACAGGTCCTACATTTCTCTGGTATTAGTTGTGTGGCTTGTGTCTAGGCCTACCCTGTGTCTAGAGTCCTACTCTGTCCAATTCAAGTAAGTTTTTATTTCTGGGTAGTATTTTTGCTGGAATACTGCATGTGAGCAGTGAGGTCCACTTTACAAAACGATACTCTCAGACTAAAGAGAAACCAAATCTCTTGGAGAAGAGATCTGGTCACAGACATACTATTATTTGACGCAGAGGTTCAACACTAACAGCCATGATTTTGAGTGAAAGTGCCTTGATGTGCTATTTTGCTCAAAGCTTGCTGCTGTGGTATATTATCTGTGTTTTCAAGCATGAAAGTTCAGGCAAAAGATTATTAATTAGAGAATCACAGATAAGCTTTGGTGTAAGCTAGCTGTAGCTGCCAGTATAGCTAAGATAAAGGCACATCTGAGCATTTGTATAAGGAAAACATTAGGCATCTCAGGAATTAGTAGCCTATCAGCTTTGCACAGAAGGTGAGGTATCTCTGGACTTCTGTGGGTCCCACTAAGTCATTCTGTGCATCTAGGTCACAGTATCCTTGACTTCTTTAATTGCCGTCTTGGAGAGAAAGCAAATGATACTGTATTAAACAATTAAAGTGCAATATAATGGCACCACTTTGTTATCAGTGAGGGTATCAGCAAGGCTTTCTGTCATGCTTCATCATTCAATAAAGTGTCATTATGTTTGTTCTCCTGCAAAACACTGGTACAGTCATCAGTAGTCAGGAGGGGATGTGGGTAACATTAAGTGCAATGCATAGGACTCCCAAAGGAAACGGGCCTGAGATTCTCCCCAGTTCATTCAGTGGTATCTGTTAAAATGGCACTTAGACTTTACAGGCTACTCTCAGCTTTCCTTGTTACACAACAAACTGTGAAACCAGCACAACTTTAGCAGCTAGGGATGTCTGATGTGTTGGAATAGATGCACACACGCATAGTTTACAAGTATATTCAGCACTAAACAGCATTCAGAATTTTGTTTTCCACTGACAGCAATGAAGAGGCAACTCTGGACCCTGTAGCAGTGCAATTTTTATAACAGTAGCAGAATCAGAACTAAGGAATTCATAGATGTATTACCTGGGGTCTAGTATGCATTTTGTACTGCAGGGGTCTTGCAATGCTGGCAGGTCAATGAAGGAAGAAGCGGTGGCAGCCAATGTCAAGCACATTTACCTTCTGAGGTAGAGCTCTCTGTAAGACAGCCAGTAATGCTTTAACAGAACATAGCACTGGACAAAATGCATGATCAGAGAAATTTGTTTCTGAGGATCTCTGAATAGATTGTTCAGACCAGGCTACTCTTCCTTCTCCTAGATGAAAATGAGTCTGTGCTAGCAGAGAAATGCTGCAGAACAGAGCCATCCCATCTGATTTCTCTTGGAGATTAACTCCTATTAGGACTTGTATTAGGACAAGTCCTAATTGTAACTAGTATAGTATAATATACTAATAGTATTAGGACTATCCTATTAGGACACAAGTAAAAGAAGTACTTACTTGTGAAAAATTTTCTTGCCTCTTTTACCAGTGTGGAAGCACCCAGTAACCATCTGTGGTAAAGACAGCATGAATCTACATTCGTTGAGGAGTTTGTAATATCAGTTAAATTAGTATCTTTATTCTATCTGCTTCTTGGAGCTGGATAAAATGTCAAAGGTAGGATTATGAGTAACATACAAAGCACCACATCTTACTCACATAGGACAAGCAAGTCTGACTAGTTCTGCCTCTCCTACCAGACAAATTCTTGCTCAGCTTTCTCAATTCCCAAAGACTACTGTTTCAAAAACAGTACAGGAATCCAGTCCATCTGGACTGGGCTCTGATTTTATTAATTAATGGATTCTGAGTTCTATTGTAAAAATGCTGAGATCCAGAGCATCAAAGGAATTTTAGGTGCTAACTTGAAGTGATGTGAGATTAGTGAAAGCTGAGTGTTTAGCCAGTTCCTTAGCACCTGAATACCTCCGTGAAATTGGCATTAGTTCTTGCACTCAGCTACACCGAAGATCTGAGCATTTGGCAGGGTCAAGTTCTTTGCTCCTATGTCTCCTTTTTGCACAGAATTAACAAGAAGCAGAACGCTCTAAGGATGACAGTCCCATTTTAAAATGTGAAACTCACTTTTTTTGTACTTATGTAATTGAAGGTGCTAATCCAATACAGTTAAAACATTTATTCAGACTTTCCCAAATAATCAACTACAAGCAGTCTCCTATGTTGAGACAATGTAATGTTCAATAAGCAAGATTGCAGGTAAAAAAAAAAGCCCTGCTAAAACAACAACTAAAAATAAACATGGTTGTGCCTGCTATTGTTGAAGCATGCACCTACTTTTTAGGAATATGCAAAGCGAATATTAAAACAATCTCGTACACTTCCTGAAGCCACTTCCTATGGCTCTGAATCAGCATTTCCACCCCTATTATGAGCAATGACTACTGGAATTTTTTACACATGAGTTTTAGGCTTCTATACAATGAATCAGAGCTCAAGTGACACAGTTGATGTGCACACAACACAGGTCATTACACCACCACGTTGTCAGAAAAGTTACTAGTCACAAAAATATACTGGTTCTGTAAAGGAAAATTAACACCTATTACCCAATTACTGTACTCTCTTTTATGTTGATCATTGTGCTTCTGCCTAGAATGCAGGAATGCTTAATTCTCAGAGGCCAGACTTTGTATAGGAACTACATGGTGGGGTTTTTTTCCCCACAAAAGATATTTGAATTTCCATAAAATGTCCTTCCGTTACCTACAGAAACATGATGTATTTAAAATCCAAAAATACTACAAAGAGGAAGTTCTACACTATAGAATAGTTTTGCATTTTATATAGCTATTATTGTTCTGTTCATATTGATTATCCCCTTAATTTACATATTGATGAGAATTAAATATTACAACAATGTGAGAATGTGTATCTTAATTAGAGCAGCAGTTAAAACAATCTTTATTATCCTGTAAGATCTAGATCACTACATTCACTCTGTGCCAATTACCAAGCAATTATTTTTAATCAGTATCATACAGTATCCAAATTGACATTGTGACCTAGAAGACAGTTTCACAAGAAAAGCTTGATACCACAGGCACTTTGCATAAAGAATTTCCTTTGACCTCAAGAGAATTTAATGCCTGAACTGGCTGCTGCTGCTGCAAAATCTTGTCTTATCTTCATCTGAGAAACAGTTTTAGAGCTTAATCCAAAGCAGTGTTCTTCTCTCAGTAAGTGTGCGTGCCCAGCACTTTCATGATTTTTTATATCTTACTGACCCTTTAGCATTAACACCATCCCCTTCAACAAATGCTACTTATACTGAAATTCAGTGAATTCTCTGTGTAATGACACAGCAGTGCCATTTCTTTTAGGTCATGGATTCATTTGTCTGAATGAATCTTTTTTTTTTTTTTTTTTTTTGAGTACTTAATGCTCCCTAGGTTTTTTTTCATCTATAGTTATCTTGCTGAAAATTCTAGTCAGACCTTCAAATCATCTCTTTTCATTCCTGTTGGTATTAATTTCTCTGGGCTTCTGCTATAGTACCTGGAGCCACTGGAAATACATACCTACAGTTCTGTTGTTTTGTAGCAAACACACAAAACCTACCAAGGCTGGTGAAATGCCATTGCAACAATAATTAACTTTCACATGCCAGTATGTATCTAGCTTTGCAGAAATCAGGTGCTCAAGTATAGCTTAAAAATCTGACACTCTTAACTGGACAGAATATATTCCAGCAAAGTTATGCAACTGATCAAAATGCAGAGCACATATAATAGTCTGTTTGGTCGCATTTACTTATACAATGGAGTCTGGAAAAAGTGACACAAAAACTCAGGGTGGTTTTTTTTCAGCCTAGAAACCTGCAAATATAGAAGAATCATGGGAGTTATTTAGAAACACTGTTGTTTTATAATATTTGCAAATGAATGTAACAGTCACTTCCTGCTTAGTTTTTCTTATCTTTTAGTTTCTTGGGCTTATCACCTGAGGGAACACTTACATTTAAATAACATGAAAAATACTGGCTTAAGACTAGGGGTCAATTTTAGCCAGTGTTTCAAGCTTTTAGTTACATAAACGTTTTCTTCAGAAACAAAGCTGGTGTCCTCACCCATTCCCCTTCTTTCCAGAGCCTGTTGTCTTTGCCTGTTCCTTTCTGCTTCACATTAGGCTTTACTGCCTCCTCATTTGTATTGCTACAATTATTTGAGCATGACGATATAAACTAGATTGCTGAAATAATTTGGATTTTAAAATGCTCCTTTGTTTTGAAAGGTCTTTGTTTAACCCAGATCACTTAAGTGACCCAAGTTTATAGCACAACCCACATACATTCTAACTGGTATAACAATATGGTGCTGAAATACAGTGTAGTGGGAGGAACAACTGGGGATAAGAGAAAATGGGGTGAGAACTTCCTAAACTAATTACCTGCTAGAGAGAATGTGTTGAACTTATGTTTTCAGGCCTATCAACTTATCACCACAAAATAAGTTTAGTAACTGTGACTCACCAATGACAAGGTTTTCTTGCGACATCTTTTTCCCTCAGCTTTTCCATTTAGTTGGATTTTGAAGAAGTCTGAATGTTTTATCTAAGGGAAAATAAACTGGATCTTAAATGAGAATTTTCCAGAAAAACAATGGGAATACTTTTCCCAAAAGCTTGAAAATGTAAACAAGAAATTGTGCAAATCTATATTATTAAAATAGCGTCTGCTCTTTTCAGCTCCTTGGAGGAAAACAAAACAGGTTTTTTAAAATCACATTTTACTTTTATTTCTCCAATACCTACAGAGTTGCCACTCCCTTTGGTGGTTTTGAGAGAGCATCAAAGCTGGTTAAATTCAAGGTACCAGATTTTAATCTACTGATGCTAAATGATCCCAGATTCATGATCCTTGCAAACCCTCTTGCTACCAGAAGATCCTTCAATAGGACTCCTAAAGGATGGACATCCGAGAATATTCCTGTAGTGTTCATTCAGCCTTCGGAGTCTGACACTGTTCCAGAAACAGAGGACCTGTGAGAGAAGCTGCACTCTACATCATACAAAATGCAAAGCTGCACATCCGTCTATTTTTGGTCCAAATATTACTAAAGGCTACTGACAAAATTTTTCCTTGGCAGCTGGAGTATAAGTGATAATGTCTGATGCAGTGTCTCTTTTCTGGCACCTAGTTTCATCTGTAAACATAAATAAAGTAATTTTGCAAATGTAACAAACATTTTCTATTTGTGCTTACATGTTCTTCTTTTACCTTCTAAAATCCTTGCTTGTCGTTTAAGAACAAGTGTATTAAGAAAAAAAGTGACACTATTATTAAGGGGTTTGATTTAATAGGTATACTAAGAAAAAAAGTGACACACTATTAAAGGGTTTGATTTAATAGGTATACTGATTACAGCAAAACAACCGAGCAATACCACAACAGTGCACTCAGTGCACTCTGAGTACTGGCTGCTCAAGACAAGCTCTGACAAATCAACCCTTTTCTCCAACCCTGCTTTCTACCAAAGTTAAGAATCTTGTCATTACTTCAGTGACAGCAAGTTTAGGCCATTTCCTCCTTTCTGACTCTTACTCAGTTTTAATTATAGACGTCAATATCCATGTCACCTGGATTTGTTTACAGAAAATACAGTAAATTTGGCAATGACAAAGATTACACTGTGGTATGAAAAAGTACAGAGGCATTTCCTGGCTAAGTCTAGAATGTTTTTGTTAATCACAACTAAAAAACTCATCGATGACTGGTTATGTTGAACACACCAAATTAGTATAACTGAGCTATGTAACCACTTGCTTACCAGAATGCTTTTGTTACTAGAAAGAAATTTCATAGACCTTTTCCCCTACAGCCATAGTATATACTGGGACTTAAAAGCATGCAAGTTTTCTTGCTCTTGATACGCTGACAAGCTCTGACACTTTAGAAATACAAGTATCAGACTCTTATTAACTACACAGGGGGCAGGCAAAAAATCAGTAAAAGGGTGCTGCTTTTCAGTGTCTTTTTTTCAGGTTACAACTACATTCTAGTAAGAGGCAAGCATCTGTTTAATAATTGCTTGTTTCTATATGCTTTCATGTTTGAGAAGTATCCGACATCTGCAGGTTGGACATTCTAATATACAATTTATTTTGTATGTGTTTTGAAATGGGAAACCTAGTTTCAACCAATAGGCCACTCTCATATATCCTGGGTGCTTCTCCGGGGCATTACGGTCTCTAAGCATGCCTGCAATATCCAATAGGTTTCAGGGTATCTCAGATACTAATTTTTTCTCTAAAACAGAGTATCCATAAAATTTTGCAAGCTCTATGGTAACACGTTAATCAAATTTTATCTCAAAATGAAACCCACAGAAGATGATGATGGTAAGCAAATAAAATAATGCTTTTCCAGATAGTTTCCTAATTAATGGTTTTGGTGGTGCTGAGGTACAAATATAAGTATTTCAGAAAGAATCTCAACATCTGAAGAAAAGAATGATAGAATGAGATTTAAAGTGGAAACAGTGACAATAAGTTTGGCCTATATTTTTTGTGGCTGAAATCTGTGTCCGTAAGAATGATTTCCATGTTTCAAATCTGGTTTCAAGGCAGGTAGTTCGCAAAGGAAATTGTGTCACCTATTATATTTCATTTACTTTGTCACACAAACTGCATAAACAAATGTACAGGCCCTGAACAAATTTATGAAAGAAAAAAAAAATCAGCCTCATAGACTGAGGACACTTCCCTAGCAAGGGGTTTGTTTGGGGACCTTAACTGTGCACATTGTACAAGAATTACATGGACAATGACAAAAAATATGAATTATTCAAGTCTAAAAACGCAGAGGCTTCAGAAAAAAACTACAGTGAGGAGCAACGCAAATAAGTTCTGGAGGAATTCCTTTTCATCAACCAACATAAGCAGTCATAAGCCTATTTGAACAGAAATACAAGAAAATTGGTGCACAGCATATACACAGTGAGAAATGTGAAAATACATCATTTTTATTGTATACTCTGTAAAGATAACCTATACATGCAGAGCATGCCACCTTGTTTCTTGCAGAACACACATAATGGTAACTTTAGTTTCCTATACATCTATGGATCTACCGGCGCAGAATGGGCTCAGGAGGCTTAAGATGTTAGAGAAGTACTGAGCCTGCTATGCATGTGTTCAGTTGATGGTCTAAATAATAGCATCAGATGTGGCTGGAAATTCCTGACACTCCTTATGTCCTCAAATTCTGTCTGAGACTTCTGAAATGAGCTGTGTCACAGCAAAACTAGTGACTCTAATTCAACACTCAGTTACAGTTACCAACTGCAGCAGAAGAATAAGAACTCTGTGCCTCCTGCTTTCCTAGCTCTGCTACTATAGAGCTACATATATAGTAGTAAATCAGATGTGCCCGTATCACTCTTTTTAAAACTGAGGCAAGCTGTCAGAGAAGAGTCTGCAGCTATTTATTTTTCCCATACTGGATGGCTTTTGCCAAATCACCTGTTGGGAACATGCCCTTGACCATGCTAAACTCTTGAACCACGCTTGGAAACTGTTTGGGAGAGCGTTAATTGGCAGAAGCTAGGACTGCGCAATGTGTTAAGTATTCAACAGCACAGAGGATCAACTGCCAGCGTCCAGGAATGTTCCCTGGCTTCATCAGCCTAGATGTAGCCTTATTGTGTAAGTCTCACTGCAATAAACAAATCTCTCTGCCAAAACCCAATTCCTTTGCCACAAAGGAGATTTCTTGTTAAGGTTAGGAATTCAGATATTCTCTGTTAACTTCAATGGGTTTTAGCACCTGCATTGATTTTTGTGAGACACTTATATGGTACTTGAAATGTATCCTATAACTTGAGAAAAGACTCTTTTTGAGTAACTAATGACAAAGAACTTCAGAGGTCAAGATTCGTATTATTTTTTGTAGACAAAGAGATGGCTCTGAAGTGAGAGAATACAAGTCTCTAATTATAGGTCTGCAAAGATCAACAAATACATATTTTTAAATTTTCAGTGCTGTTTCTAAAAGCTCCTTTTAGCTATAAGGAATACAGTTGAAAGGATAGATTAAACGGAAAAACACAAGCAACAGCTTTACACAAACATAAACGATCACAGGTATATAAATATTTCAGAAAATGTCCTTTAACATCACTTATACTTTATCACAAGACACTACTCACATTTGCTTCCAAAAGAGAAAGGGACTAAAGGGTATGATAAAAAGGCAGAAATGTGGTGGGAGTAAAAATATAGTTTAAAATGTCTAGAAGTCTTTATTCCCGAAGTTTTTTGGCCTCATTTTATTTACATTAAGGTACCCATTGCAGTAGTAGAAAGGAACTTAAAAATTAATTTAAATATCTTCTCTAAAATGTGGTTCATTAAGAAAATAGATCTGCTATTTCCCAATCTATACAAAATACTCTGTGATTACAGTATGTAAAAAAGAAATGAGAGATGTACACTTCTGAGCAGCTCCATGAATACAAGGGTTTTTTTTAAGACACAGGCACCTTAAAGCTCTTTTGACATGAAAAGCCAGGGGGTTCATGGCCTGTACTGTCTGCACCATTGAGGATAAATCGATATTAGCAATAATAGTCATCAGGAGTTCATATTTTAACCTTATATAGCTATGGCCTGAAACTATGGTTATTGATGTCACTTATGACTACATTTCTATTTCATATACTTTGGTGAGACTTATAAAAATTATATATTCATATTTCACTTTACTTAACTAAGCTAATAGGCCAAATTACCCTAATATTTAAGTCCTTCACTGGCAGCACTGAAATAATTTCAGACATACAGCAGATGATCTGAAATTTGTTTTCAAATCCAGCAGGCCACAGTCTTTCTGAAGTTGATTTCTGATGACATACTATTTGCTTATGTCTGCTATAAGGTATGTTTGTATGAATGGGGTAATAACCTATATGGTCTCTTTCCCAGTTTCAACAAAGAAACTGCAGCTGATTAGTTTTCTGGTTGTTGTTCAATAGAGATTACATATCAGTACCAGGAAATGAACAATTCATGTTGTTTCTTTATTACTGTCCAGAAACAGTTTGTTTATACCTGATCTTGTTCTTTGGATGTATATTTTTAACTGTTCGCGCCCTTCTTAGATGTCTTGAATAAGTCAGCATGTCTTGACTGCTTTCCCTCCTGCATAATCCATACAACTGACAATTGTGGAAATAAATTATTATCCTATTGTCTCAAAGTATCTCTGTGTTTTAATTAATTTAATACACACTGTCTCAATCAGGAGGAGGAAAACCATATCAGAGAGAGAATTCTGATCCTAGTGAAATCAAACAAGGGTTTTGGCACTGACCTCTCTGCAGATATAATTTCACCATTCATGGCATTTACGTACATTTGTAATTGAAATTTATGCCACTATCAAAGCTACCATGCATTCAGCATCAGAATGGATGTTTCAGATTATAGAGCTGAGCCTAACTACATATGTAGTTCGTTTTGCATTGTACATATGAAGTGCAAACAGCCCTAATAATGCCTCAGAAATACTCTGGGAAACTGCATGGAACTGTAGGAAAAAGCAAATTAGCACATATCTACCAAGATCTTTTAAAAGTTATTTTCAGAACAGCCATGAATAACCTGCACTCTGCTTCAGTCTTAGATGGCCTTACTAATGAGCACAAAACATTCTTGGTTATGCCTAAGAAAACAGGATAAAATATACTTCTTGAAATACAGTAATACTGTGGAGCATAAAATCCTATATATGTTAGATTACAATTTCTCAATGTG
This sequence comes from Numenius arquata, assembly GCF_964106895.1. Lineage (NCBI taxonomy): Eukaryota > Metazoa > Chordata > Aves > Charadriiformes > Scolopacidae > Numenius > Numenius arquata. Next base: position 37,831,959 of record NC_133585.1, on the reverse strand, counting down.
AGGTCCATAAATTATTAACAGTCTACACAGAAATACCAGAAGACCCCCATAGGGCTGAAAAGTCATATAGGGCTGGCTCCTTCATTATTCTCAGAGGCTACATGCTGTTCAGAAACAAATAAAGTACTCAATTTTAAATATGTTTGCCACAGAGCTGTTACGTAATTGAGTGTGAGAATATATATGATAAAAATAGTTATAAAATGCAGTCAGCATACTGATATAGTTTAAGAAAATTGCATATAAAATACTCTTATTAAAGGGAAATTAAAAAGCAACTGAAAGGGTAAAATCTTTTCAAGGAAATAATATATTACTTTAAACAGCCTGCAGGCTAAGTGTTCAGAGTAAGTTAAAACCATTACAGAGCTCTAACCCTTCCCTCCAAAAAAGTTAACATGGTTTAAGAGTAGAATAGAGGAGACTCAGAAAACAAAAAGACCAATAAAACTTCTCTGCAAGGAAACGGTAATTAAACTATCTAAACACAAATAAAGGAAGTTATGACAGAACTCTCCATGAATGGTACGGAGAAGATGAGGGAACAATAACACAGGAACAAACTGATTCTTAATAAAATTATAAGGAACCAACTTTAAAATTAACAGAATAAATACTTTTCCAAGAAATGTCTAGTTGTAGAAGCTGGTGCTATAGGATGTTGTGGGTCAAAAGCTATTAATAGCTTCAAAAAAAGATTAAGTCATAGTGGTAACTATGCTTATGGATAATGGCTACTAGTGATCTGAATCTGGAGCTTATCACTCGAAAACAAAGTTGTGTGAGAAAGAACACCCCACACTTAGCTGATTTCTTTGTATAAATATCTTCTACTGGGCACCATCAAAGATGGATAAAAGAAGGATCTAGTATTCCTGTGAAATACTTTGTCTTCCAAAAATCATGTGTTAAAGTACCACAACAATTCTAGCAGGTGCCATTAGTATAGATGTTTATTAACTTACATCAAAATACCCATTATGGGAGCAGTTTTAGGAAAACCAATTTCCACATGTGAATGAGAATATTTAAAATATAAGTCAGAACCAAAGAGCACCAGGGTTAACTTAAAACCTCCCACGCAGAGTACGGGCACTGCAGGGAACACAAAAGCCTGGCCTCAGCTACATCTTTGGCAAGACTCCTGATCCTATGCAGCGAGACCTCACCCTCCCATGTCCACACTCACCATGTTCCACATGTTAAGTATACATCAGCTCACAGTATACCAAAGGAATTTTGCAGTAAGTTATGATTGCTACACAAAGTTTAAGGAAAATAGATAAAAGAGAAAGTTTCACTTCACTGATCAGAACAGAAGAAGAGTCCTGGGGAACAAAAGTCTGAAAAATCCAAACTTTGTACCTGAGTCCATTGCAGACTGGTTTTGGACAAAACACAGAAAATTTGTTCCTCGGTTTTCCCATTAATAAAATAGAAATATTAATGTAGGCTGTATAAGTGCTTTTTTAGAGTTAGTTTGCTTGGTTTTTTTCATTTAAAACAAGAAATTGCATGGAAAAAATACAGAAAGTAAAAAACAGGTTTACATGAGTACATACATAATATGCCAGGCTATGGTGCATAATGAATACAAGAACCATTACTAGTGGAACAACATTCTACTTTCATTTTACTTGAAATAACAGATTTCATTCTACAATGGGCAGATTTTAACTGATAAAAGTATCAACAAATCACTATTTGATGTTTGTAAACAGAAAGATTAACTTTAGTTTTTAAAAAGTCCAAATAACTTCTTTCTTACAGTTATTTTTGGCCAAAAGTATGCACCACATTCAAGATGAATTCACGAATATTTTGTTTTCAGATGGAAACTGCATTTCTTGTGAACAAACTATTCATCCAAAACACCTACCCCACTATTTGCAATACTTTCCTACTTCACAGAGACATTGTGAGACACAGCTAAATAACACTTGCAAGAGGCAGAGGATTTATAATTCACTGGAAGAGTAAAAATAAGCCTGAATATTTTGAGCCAACTATTCTTTCAAAAGCAAATGGAGATTAAAATATTTGATGGAGTTTGTACAAAGAACAGCCTGAACTTTGCCAGTTCAGAGCTGGCTGTACTCATTAACGCAAGAATGCCCTCAGGTTGCTTTGTGAGGAAGGTATAACTGGATTTCTCTGTAGTTCTGAAGGATATCTGGACAGTCATCTTCCAAAAAAAACCCCAAAAGACAAAGTTTCAAATCTTCTCATAACACCACAGGACCCTTCTACAAGAAAATACATCCAGTTCCTCTGATGCAGGAGAGGGAAAAGAACGGAGAAGGATTTAAAAGGCCAATTTAAGGAACGAGGAAATCTTGGGTGGCACATAGAGCAGCAGGCTAAAAATCCCTACGATGGGAAGTCTAGCAGCCATGCAGCAGCATAGAGAGCATCACTCTACTTCCTTTCCCTTTGTAAAGTTTCTCTGCAGAGCCAAGTTGCTCAAGCTAGGCAAAATATTAACTTTAAACAGTAGTTACTGTAGTCATTACACTCAAGATTACTGAAAGATGACTATGCAAGATAACTACAAATGATTATAAACAAACATTTGAGGCATGACAGGCTCTTCCTAGGCTGGCTTACTGTACGTCAAGAGGCCAAGTAAGGCTTAATTCTGGCAGCTGAATTCTAGCAATATGTCATTCCTCAAGTTCTTAATGAGAACATTTCGACTATTTGCTGGCAAGGAAAAAAGTGAGAACATGCTGTTCAAATAGGAAGGAGAAAAGCAAGCATTACTGACCTAAAAAGGAATGTACTTTTTTTCTACCAGGGTTTGCAGTGATACAAATACATTTCATTAATTTCACTGCTGAAAAGAAAGATACTACACACATTTCAAAATAAAACCAAAAAAGTCTCCATATACTTAATGATACTACTTTATCATTCATTCAGATATGGCTTATAAAATAGGCACAAAGAACAGAAAATGTGGAAATCAGAAGCATCAATGGGAAGTGGTAAAGCAGACCTGCAACTTCACAGTTCCATGAGGTGAAGACAGGAGGCATTTGCCCCAACCCTGCCATCTTTCTCTGCTAAGAAACAAGAGAACCCCCTTACAGCACACTCTTTGGCACAACGCTCATATCTGTCACTTGCAGCACAGTGGAGAAACTTAGCAATTCTCTGTATCAGTCCAGTTTAACCTACGGTTGCTTTGAGCTAGTATATGAGAGACAGTTCAGACCTGAGTGTGCTCTAAGTACAGCTTAATGAAGCACAGGACAAATCAAGTTTCATTCTATAATGTGTCCCTTGCACATTATACGTCACTGTATTATACAATGATCACTTTTTCTCTTAGCAATGTTTAGAGGCTTAGATAGTTAATAAGACCTCCTTTAACTTCCAATATAAATTTATTCGTAACCAGCCTAGAGTAATTTCTTAACAAAAGTTTTTGGGTTTTTTTTTGTTTGTTTGTTTGGGTATTTTTAATTAAAAGAAGCTTCTTCTCCTGTTACATTTGGTTCGACTTGTATATTCAAAGACTGTATGGTCTTTTATGCTTCACTTGTCTAAAGTAAACAATCCAAGTTCTTTTAGTCTCTTGTCTATTCCTCTCTTTTAGGGGTGTTTTAAATTATTTTTTTTTTAAACTCTTCTAAGTCCTATTTCTTGCATGTGGATTTCCAGATCTGTTCTCAGTTTTAGAGATAAAGTTTCATAAGCCATGTGTATCACACATGGCATTAGTACTTCCTTATCGGTACAAGGAATATAGGGCTGAATTTACTTAGGACTGAATTTACATTTTCCACAGTAACATCAAATCAGTGGCTCACAGCCACCCTTTCTTTGGCTTATACATGCAGTTCTTTCAAATTCTCTCCTCTTCCATCCAACAAGCTCTGAGCTTGTATCAGAGAGCCTTTCCTATTAGTCGCGAAGCACATGACCTTGTACTTTATATTATTTGATTTTATCCCATTTTATTTCTCTACTCAAGGTCACCCAATTATTCCGGTACAACACCACCCTACAGAGACTGTTTCCCAACTTTATGATGTCAACAAATTTCATTAGCAAGTGGCTGTTTTTGTGCCAAGATTGCTAATGAAAATGTTAAACAATACCAGTTTCAATATAAAGTTTTGGACAGAGCTCTAACAATTTCCCTCTGCCATTCAGCAAGCATAACCTATTGCCACCTTTCCCTCTGAGGTATTTCTTTGCCCATCTGACAATTAAACTGAAGAAGAGGGGAATTGGATTAACAGTTTCATTTGTCTAGAAAAGCAGTTATCACAGAATGGAAAGCAGGCAAGTCTGGTATGTTCTGTCTATTGAAAAAAAGATGGTTTAGTCTATTTACTTCCACGTCCTTATTTTTTTTTCCTCCTCCAGAATTTCTTTTTTTTTAATCTGTATGAGGAGAAATTATAAAGTGCCCATCTTCTACAAAAAGCCAATGTGCCTTTTTTTTTTTTTGTTTGAAATCAACCTAGTTTATAACACAATCTTGTTAAATTTTGCTCATATGTTTTAAATCGAATAAAGTTCAGTTTCTCATACAGGACAAAATCAGTTTTTTAAATACTTGCTAACACTTTTGCATTCTATTATCTGAGGTATTTCATGTCTTTTCAGCATTTAGTGATAGAGAATATATATTATGCATTGTTAACCACTGTAATACTCCTAATTCTGTATTCATTGAATACTATTCTTTTGTCCTAGTTTTACTTCATGTTGGGTTTCACCCAAAAAGCTCAATTTAGCCACAGAAACTGGCTATGTGAATCCAAAGAATGAGCTTTCTAAGGTAACCTCTCTCATTCTTTTTCTGCTGCAGACATCCATTCTTATTGGCTTATATCCTAAGAGAAAGCAATAAACCAGACCTGCAAATTTGAAAGGATTGTGCAAGACTGATGCAACACAAAGGTCATCATTAAAAGTATGTTTTCAAGAGCACCCAGATGAAGGCAGTTTCAAAAAAGTGCCTGATATATACAGCATGCATAAAACTTTCTCATACTTCCACTGTTCCAGGAACTAACTTTAAAAACAGAACAGCCTAAAGTAGGAGAGGATTTCAGTTGCATTGTTGTTCCACAGAAGTGTATTATTGGACTGAAAACTGGATTATCCAAGAGAAAAAGTAGTAATTTGCAAGATTTACGCAACCCCCACCCTTTTCCTTGTTCCTAAAGAATGAACAAAATCATGCACACACAGATCTTGTCCCAGGCCCATTATCATCAAAAAGTCTGGAGAAGAATGAAAACCAATGATTCTTTTTCTCAGGGTGAAATTCTAGATTACTTCAATGAAATTGCCTTTGCTACCCCATTGAACATTTTAGCACTTGAAAAAAAATATACAGTCAGCATAATGTAGAATGAATAAGTAAGAGCAAAATATACTGTGTTTATTCCTGCACCTAAAGGAAGAAAACTTTAAAAACAGTGGTTGTACTCTATGAAAGTGTGTCTACAGCTAACTGAGAGGAGGAGGAAGGAGAAGAAACTTGAACAGAAATGATAGGAAGTTTAGAATCTCAGCCCAGGAGACAGCATGCAGCAGGGTCCTCCCTGTAAGTCTGTAACTCCCTTTTATTTAAACTCTTCTGTGGTCTCCTGTGTTCTGTATTATTTTTTTAAACCCAACTAAAATAAAGCAACACTTCTTAACACTCTCACTGCTTCTGAAGCTTAACTTAGAGCTTTTTAAGATGAAAAAAACTGATGCTTTTCCAGACAGGACCAATTTTTCTCTTTCTTTCATTCATGTCTTCCTGTGACCTCAATTTCTTTTTCCTTCCTTCTCCTCTTCTTACTGCTGATACTAACCCTTGTTTCATTACTGCATTCTTATTTTTCGCCTTTACTTTTGTCATCACTATTCCACATCTTCCTCCTAAATTGTACTTCTCCTCATTCTATTCTCAACTCCCTGTGTTTTGCTCTTGCTTAGCCCTTTCTCCTAGCCCTGTATGCATAGAGCACACCTGCAGCCGGTCCACAAGCTGAAGCATAGCCAGAAAGGCTATGAAGAGGAAAATACCTTTTAAACATAGTGCACCAGATAGGATGAAAAAAGGAGTGGGAAACTAGCTGACTGAACACGTCTGCCTGAATGAGTCTTTAAAGAAATGATCCACTAGCCTATTTTGAAGGAGAAAATGGATGTGTGTATAAATTTTAGACTCTATACAGGATGTGGGAATGAGAGCAATCAGATGACTAAGCTTCATGTGACTGCTTGCTACAGGCTACATAAGGAAATCTTTGCTAGAGTATGTTTAAAAGGAAAGGTTGTGGGAACAGGTACACACAGTAGAGGAGACGTGAGGACTGGAATATAGGTAGGTAAAGTTACCCATGAAATAATGCGACCTCACTTAACTTACTACAAGCTAAAGAGATTTTTTATTTGTTCTGCTCTTGGTTTTGATCTTTTTGTGATAATACAGCTGAGCATACAACCTAGAGAATTTTGACTAAAACATTGTTAGGGCTTCCTTTCAGCCCCTCCCGAAAATGCATACAATTATTATTTTATGTTGCAAATAATAAAAATACTATTTACTTTTTTTCTGGTTCTTTTACTCCATTATGGCTTTCCTTTCTACCAATCTGTTTTCCTTATTATCAGTAACTCTTGCAGTATTAAGGGCACTGAGCTAGGCGCTCAGTGAAAAACAACTGCTCCTGAAGACAACCACAAGAGAGTCTTGGAATTTGAAAGATTTTTTTTTCCTCTCTGGGTAGAAAAGTTTAAATATATGACCTGACAATACCCCAAAGGCTTAGAGACCATGGAAAATCACGTGTTCTTAAGTAGTTTAGCAATACATCTTAAGTAACCCTTATTTTACTCAATCAAACTTCATCCTGCTATTGTCTATGGAGAATGGGGTCCAATTTCCCTGATATCTTTCAAATTGCAGATTCTTCTACAAGAATTATTTTCTTCATTCTTTTTATTCTGAGCAGAGTAGCACAGCTTCTTAGTAGACAGTCTCTTAAGAGCTCAATAATTACTTCACAAAAACACAATGGCAGTTCCCAGACACTGGAATTAAACATACTTTTCAATTATAATAGGAATGTCCCACAAGTGTCTCAATGACAAATGGCACTTGATCCCGTAACATTCTTCATGATAGGCCAGTAAAACAGACTGAACTATAACAAGCAGTATAATGTCTAGTGCTGAATTACATTCAGTTAAAATATTTTAAAAAAAGATTTAACTAATAAACCACACCTTAAGTTCTGCATTAGCTTCTGGAATTTTCTGCCTCAGACCCTACACAGAATTTGCTAATTTATTTTTTGCAAAATCCCTCAGTAAGTAAACAGTTCCTGTAAAGTATATGAAGTTGATTTCACATGATTATCAGCTTATAAGGAGGAAGAAAGATCAGTGCAGAAGAACAAGAGTAACAATGACAAAATCAATTTGCTACTCAATAGAACATTACTTAAATAATTTTTCAAAACCCACAAAATTTAGCCTTCTACCCCTTCAATCTGAGATTTGAAGGAGACATAATTTCTTCATGAAAAATTTGAACATGAAGAGAACAGTAACTTTGAAAAGGAAGGAATCAGAATTTATTTACAGATCAGCCAGTCGCAACAATAGTATAACTGACACTGGAACAGAAAAGTTCTAACACAAAAATAAACCCTTTTGTGTGCAGCTGTGAAACATAGATTTGCAGCTCATTCATAAATGAAAATTATGTATGATGACCTCAGCTTTGAGAAAAAAAATATTTAATGCAATTACTTTTAAACCTTTTGATGTCTCCTAACTATGTTATGATTTTTCTTTTGGTAAATAACTTTCCATAAATGTGTTTTAACCTGGATTGGACATGTGCAAAAACCTAACCCCCTGGCTATGCTGAAGGATCTGGATATGGTCCACCCCCATTCTCTTGCAAGGCAGTGTTTCGTGTCACACCCTGTCCCCCACCCCCACCAACCACTCTGCCACATTGTCCTTTCTTCCTTTTGAAAATCTTAATACTAGCACATTAGCCTGGAGCCAAGCTGAATGGTTGGATTACTGAGTAGAACTGTAAAAGCCTATTTTACTTTATTCTGGATCCCTCTCCTCCAAGTTTAACACCTTTTCAACTCTCCAGTCAACTCTCCACTTTAGCAATCTGTGTTACTAATACTACCAAACTACATAAACATCAGTACTAAAACCACATAAACATTATTCTACATCCCTGCATCGCACATATCCTGTACTGACAATAACTGCAACAGGAAATCATTTGCCCTTGTAGCATTGTTTTGTACTTGCACCATTTATTCTAATTTTAAAATTCTTCTTTTAGCTCATTTAGGGCTTCCTGTGCCACACCTGTGTCATTCTCTGTCTGAACTGTGGAAGACTCTATTAAGATTCACTGGTATAAAATCTTAAAATATACCATAATTACAGCTCACAGACTACACTTACTCTGAGAAAAAAGGAATAGAAGAAACTGATATAAATCCTGAGGGACTTCTAAAACATTAGCAGTGAAAAACAAATCTGTGCTGAAGAAAGGGCAGAGGCAAACAAGCAAGCAGAGTTCATGGAGAAGCAAAAATATCGAAACGAGATCATAATCAGAATGAGGTCATAATCCTACTTTGGGATTCACAGATGCCTTTGCTTGACTGGCTTTGCAAAGAAGTAATGCAAGGATCAAGGACTAAACTGATACTAACCAAAACGATAAGCAGAATGTTTGTTATAAAAATACAATAACAAGAGGCACCAACACAAAACTGGATTTTTAATGGAAATGTTAAAATACTGACTTGGGACAATGAGAGAACCAGATATTAAATTCCTTTCAAAAATCACAAAATCTAAGAAACTTTTCAGAAAAGAAGAGGCAAACAAACAAGATATCTGTTAAAAAAATTAAAAAGTATATACATGTCAATTACTGGCCATAGCATCTGAAAGTCTCAAGAAAAAGCACTTTACACAAACCTTGTATTAAGTAACTCCTATTTGTGAATATGACTATCCAAATGACTGAAAAGTGTGGCCATTTTCCAACAAAAGCCTGGAAAATTTAATGAAAATCCCCAAAGAATTTTGGGGTTTTTTTGAAGTAAAAAGTTGGCTACTTGATGAAAAATGTTGGAGAGTGAAACTGAGAAAACTGCCTTTGCCATTGGGCTTATATACTAGCAATATAATGGAAGAAATACTACCCAAAAATACCTGATCAAGATGTATTGAAATTGATTTTTTAAGGAAAATGGACACAAGAACAACAAAAGTGCAGTATTTAAGTACGGCAGCAAACTTACTTTATGCAGTACCTTGTGTTCCAGAGTTCTGGAAAGGAACGTTACTGCAATCTGTATTACCTAAAGGAGGTGCGGGAAGGGAGCTTTACAGGGAAATCATTTACTACTGCAGAAGATGCTATTGGAAAAGTGAATGTACTTGTATACACATAAGCAATTTTCTAATCCTGAAAGACCTTGAAAAAGGCAACTGGAAGAAAGACTACAAAAAGTTGTATTCAGCAGCATACACGCTAAGGACTGATGTTGGGTGTGGTAAAGTATCACTACTAATCTAGAAGTGAAATGAGTTAATGAAATCTACGTGTTTATCCAGGAAAATGATAATAATAGTTAAATACAGAAGGCACTTGAGCAACTAGAAATATGAGTATTCATCAACATGCAATTCCTTCTGCAAATAACAAAAGGAAGCACCCCTCCCTCCCCAAAATAATAGACCAGATAAAAATCATAGGGAACATGACTTTGGGGCAATGACCCTTGGGCAGGCACTATGTAATACAGGATCCTTCTGGGAAACATGGAACTCAAATGCAATACCACTTTGAGATGTACGTACACTTGTTCATAGTTTGGCTTCAAAGCTGCCCTCGCTCCATCAGCCACCCACATGGCTGTGCCAGGTCATGGGCATCTTAAGTGAAGCCAATGTGCATAGACAGACACCCTGAAGTGAGCACTGGAAAAAAATCGCTAGAAAAACAACCGCTGCCTCGTGCACTTAACGGGTTATTAACTCCAAAACCCAGTGGCTTGGAATAGCCCCAACCGAGGCTTCCTGGGCTGCGACCGGACAACGTTGAGAGATTGCCCCCAGTTACCTCAGACGCAGCCACAGCGGCTTTCACACTTGGGACAACCGCACCCTCCACCAGCAATAAAGCGGCGAGGGAGGAGACGGGGGAAGTTTGTGGCAGTCGCTTACCTTGCCACGGCTCCCCCAGCCCTCCGCCTCCGGCAGGCGGCGGAGAACCCCCGCCTCGCCTCACCCCCCCCCCCCCAGCCCCACCGCCTGAAGGTCGCCAACCCCACGCCTGGACCGTTGGAAGGGACCCCGCCCGCGCCCATCCTGCGCACGCGCAACCCTCACTGCACGCGGCGCCCACCCACTGTGTTTTTCTCCGGCCAGAGCGGGAGGCGGCGGCGCTGCGATTGGCCCGGCCCCACCAATCGCTTCTCCCCTCTCCTTCAGCGCTCCCGCCCTCTTCCTGGCACCGGGCACGCTCGGGAACATCCGGGCTAGTGGCGGCGGCCACGGCTGTCCCGCTGCGCAGGCGCGCCGCCGGCGGGAGAGGGCGGGGGGGGAGAGGGAAGGAGGAGCGCGGCGTCCCGGAGCGCCAGAGTCGGGGAGGAGGAGGAGGAGGAAGAAGAGGAGGAGGAGGAAGAGGAGGAAGAGGAGGAAGAAGACAAGGGGGCGGGAGCAAAAGTTGTCGTGAGGGCGGGGCCGCGGCCGGAGTCGCCGCCGGGAGGGGGCGAGAGAGGAGCCGCGTAAGGGAGGCGCCGGGGACGGGAGGTGAGGCGGGGGTCGCGGTTCCCGGTGGGGCGCGGGGTTGGGGGGGGAGGCGCCCGGTGAGGGGTGTTCGCCGCGCGCTCGGCTGTTGGGGTGCGAATTGTCGTCTCCTGGCGGCGCTGAGGCGGTGAGGGGCCGGTCCCTGCTCGCCGAGCGGCGCCCACCGGCGGACGGGGCTGGCGTGGATGCGGTGCGGGGGTGAAATCCCTCCCGGGGATGGCGTGGGTGGGGGTCTAAAGCAGGCGGCGGGGCGAGCCGCCGGCCCGGTCCCCGTCGGTTGTGTAAGCGGAGGAGCCGGCTGCCCCTGAGACGGGCGCGGGTCTGGTGTGGGGACGGGGCGAGCTCCTGTGTGGGCTCGGAGGGAGCCCGAATGTAAAGTTAATGTTTAACGCGGTAGTCACATGCCCACCAGCGAGTTTTTCTGGAGTGTTTTCAAAGACTGTCTGGAACAGGAAATGCCAGTACAGGTAGTGTAGGACTGTTTGAAATTTAATCAGTTTACAGCATTCAGAGGCTGTGTTATTTGCTGTATTCATACAGCTGGAGTTTCAGAGGCATGTAGGTAGATGTATGCAAATTGTTTGCTTAGCCTCTGCTCTGAGCTTAAATTTATCCCTTACTTTGATTTTCAGTGCAAATATTTTAAAATCAGCCTTTCAGAGGAAATACAGCTTGTTCTCCTGACATATATTTTTCCCTTCCCAAAATAAGTGAGTTTTACATATCTCTTCTTAATGCTTTATTTTGCACATGCAAAAAAATCCCCCTTGCTTAACTTTGAAGCTACTAGGATTATTTTAAGAGTAAAAACTTAATCATGTGAATAATACTGTGTCCGATTCATGATGCAATATCCCCTTTCCCCTCAAGGCAATGGAAATTGCCTTGACTGACTTTATTATTAACTGTCCTGTTCTCGTAGAATGAAAGGGTGATTTTTAGGTATCAAAATAGTGAGAGCTCGCGTTATAATCTGAATATAAATTAGCTTCATCAGATGATACATAATCCTTTATTCCCTTAACAAATTGTTGCAGAGTTAGATGTATTTACTGGTTGTTTTTTTTAAATATCAAATTACCGGTGTAAAAAGTTATTATCCAGTGGGATGTTGACAGTAAAAACACCTAAAATATGCACTTGACTTTCATATCAAAGCTTGATAGTGCAGAATCTTTTTCAGTCACACGGTGTGCCTGATGTACTACTGACAGAATTGTTTGGGTATGAGACCCATAGGACTTCAGGGTCAGGGTATTGGCACTATCACATGTTTCAGTTACATTGCTTTCCCAGATCTTGATAGCAACACTTTGTCATCTTTCCTTGGTTAATGCCTCTTAAAACAGTTTAGTCACTTGAAGGACACCGTGATGGGAATGAGGCCCATTCAAAGAGTTCTTCAAAAACATCCTCGTGGTTTAAGTGGAAGCAAGTTGGAGTTTGTCAGGGCCAGGTTAAATGATGATGGGTTGAGGGTGAAACAGGGAGACGGACTGGATCAGAATTTTAGATGTGCAGACTGAGTGAAATGTTTTTAGATAGATTTTTTTTTGTGAAGGAATGTGTGAAATGTAAAGATTCAGAATATTCTTTTTTTGTCAAGCCTATAAAATATGGGTGGTCTTAAAGATGATGTTCATATTACCAATCCCCGTAACTCAGTTATGTAGTTTTTCCTGGCAACTTAAGAAATCGGAAAGCTTTTTGGGAACATTGGTATTTTGCACTTCTGTTAATGATCAAACATCTACACAGAAAACTTAAAAGCAAGGTTACAGTTTGGACAGGCAGTTAATCTAGAATAAAAAGGCAAGTGTGAGAATTATTCAAAGATACCTTCTATCTTTTTGAGGCTCAGGAAAGAGTGCATGGTAATCTTTGAACAAAGCACTTTGTAAAGGAGTAGGAAGATGGAGAAACAAAAATCTTCTCTGTAATTTCTGTGTGATGATTCACTGTAAACACTGGCCCAAGTCATGGGTTCAGAATTTGTATTCTTTAAGATCTTTACTCAGAGTTGCCATTGTAGCTATTTCTAAAGTTGGTTTCTAGTTGTAACAGCCCAGAGATGCTGAGCTATGAACCTGTTGTTTTGTTTTTGATGCAAACAGGAAATTTTTTTTGGAACCGCTTAAAGAAAAAATTGTATGCTTACACAAAAGCCATCTAGGATAGCATCTATGCTTCTGGTTCCCCCATCTTGAAAGGATACAGAGAAGTATGACGTGCCTAAGCAGTGGTTTGGCATATGAGGGACAGGTAAATACATAAGGGCTGGAGAAAAGACAATAGAGATCTTTAAAATAGAAAAAGACTGTGTTTGAAATCTTCTGAAGATTTTAAAGAAAATTGGTTGGAAGACTTTCTAGAATAGATAACTATCAACCATCCCTTTTTCTCTTGGGACTCCTTGATTTGGTGGCTGAAGGCAGAAAGAATGTGTTGGACTAATACTACTGTCTGGCATACTTGCAGATGGCCCGCAAAATCAAGGCTAATGGGCACTGCTGGGAATGTGATTTTTTTTTTTTTTTTTGGTCTTGTTTTTATAGTGGTGTTCATGTTTCATGTTATGTATGTTGCAAGTAAATGCTATCAATGAAGTGGGTTTTTTTGTCCTCTATCTGATGTTTCAAATAGTGAGAACTTGTATTGTTGTAAACATACTTCTTTGACAGCTTTTGAAGTGAGTGGTATCATTTTCAAAGACAGACTAGTGACTACTAAAAGCATCAGGTGTATCTTAAAGCAAATGAGATCTGTTGACATATACAGTTCAACAGAACGATAAAGGTGGAAGGGGACACGATTTGTGCAGCGACAAAAAAAATTATGAGTCAGCCCCATTGAGATGGATGGTAGGAGTTTATTAGTTTCAAATTTCAGTCTTTCTCTATGTTTTTAAAGCAACTTCACTGTTGTTGGGTGTTTGTTTGTTTTCAAATGTGGGAAAAAAACATCGCAACCTCCAATATTGTCACAGTACAAATCAGATTTTTATTTTGTTGACAAAGCTTGGCAAATTTAAATGACAAGCTTTTGAGGTGTGGAAAACACTCAAATTCTCGCAGTTGGAAGTTGTTGAATTTTTGATGAGTTTCATTCTGTTGAGGAGGAGAAAGTAACCACAGTCCTAATAATGTTGTCTGACTGCAGAAGACTCTAATGGTTTCCCATCATAAGTTTATTCCTTTGCAATACATTTAATCACTCTTCCTTCCAATTTTTGTTGTCTTGTATCTAAATTCCTAAGTTATAACGTGTGTAAGTTCAGAAATCGATTTACTGGAGTTGTCAGACCATTGGATTGGTTGCCAGGCTCAGCACAGAGGTGAGAACTGCCAGCAGAAGCAAAAAGCTGTGTTGCTTAAAAGTAATCTCAGCATTGGGCATGAGAAGGGTTTGTCATTAGTCATTTATGCAACACACTGAGAGTAGTTGAAAAATTAAGCTGAGAAGATGTAAATAATGATTCTTTAGCCAAATTTCAGAGACACACACTGTCAACAACTTTGGCAGGTTTCCACCCAATTTGACAGAAGGGATGGAGGTCTTGAAGGTGACTATATCCTTACAAAGTGCATGAAAACAGGCAGCTGGCTGGAAGAGAGAGACCTTGTAAGAAGACGTAAGGAACAGAGTTGGCATATTCCCCAACTAGGGAGAAAACTGTGAAGAGCTCAACCATGAGACATAAAACTATCAGAAGCCAGGGATTGATGGTTCCAGTATTCACAGAACCAACTGTTTGTCTAAATGGGTATCAAAGATGCCTGAACACAAATATGCTTGTAGAAAGTGATCTGTTTTGGTAAAACAGTAACTGCACTGATTTCTAACCTAATTTAGTTCTTCCATTGAAAAGACTGTACTAGCTGCAGTTACTTATATGCTGGGGTATACCAGCAGAAGAGGTAATAACATGTGTTTTTGCCAATTAGTGTATTTGTTGTTCTGGAAGCTATAAAGGCAAGTGCCAGAAATTTGTGACAGGCGTATATTTTGTCCTGTAAAGCTGCACAATTAAGGATAGCCAGGTGCTTGATGAGATCATTGATGACAGAAGAAGAGTGACTGAAATTAGGTAAGGTAGAAGAACCTAGGGTGATAAAAAGGTGTTGGTTTGAGAGTTCATAGCCCTTGTTTAGTGTCCCTGGTTGAGAACAGTCACCCAAAACTGATCCCATCAGTCTGAAGGGCAAGAATATTTCTTTAACTCTCAGCTGCTAAAAATCTTAGGTAGCATGTCAATAACACTATGTGAAATAGCTGGTTTGCTTAAAGATTGCACCTGTTGAAGACTCTGTATGTTTCAATGACTTACAATCTATCCTCAGTCACCCACACCTTTGTCAAACCAAGAATTTAGAAAGAACTGGTAAATCCCAGTGGCTAATACACGCTACTGTGCTCTTAGCAATGCTGGCTCACCACAGATATGTAAGAACAGTCTTCAGTTCCTAATTACTGTCCAATAAAGTGTTGAATTTAGGTTAAGGGAGTCAGTGGTCTGAGTCCCAGTCGTCTAAAAGCTTAACCAAGCATTATGGGAGGTGGAAGGAACTAAGGTTGATCAGCAGCATCACTTCTCTGATTTAGGGAACAATCTACAATGAGGGTAGGCTTGTCAGCAGAGGAATAATACTCTTGGGGGCCGATCCAAATCCAGAAAAATTTGCTGTGACTAAAGAGCATACGTCCTTGCCAGCATCTTCCACAATAGCTTTCTTTGATCTTGCCTTTTTTCTTTCTTCTTTTTTTTTTTTTTAAACAAAACCAAACTTTGAGATATTTGAACAATGTAAATCTCAAAACAAGATGGTACTATAAACTTTCTCTCCTGTGATGACAAATGGATGACAGAAGCTAATCCCATTGCTTATGGCACCATTGGGTGACTTGTCTACAGTGCCCCTCTTACTAGTGAGTTAGTGAGTAAGAAGCTATGCACCGTAGTATTTGATACAGGGTATTAATGGAGAAAGAAAGGGTAGTGCAACTTCCTATTCCAGGCTAGGACTTACTAGTCAAGTTGGCAAGAGAATTGTATGTCAAGATAGTATTATTTCACAGCTACTCTCTGTTCCTTGGGTTGACTGTGACCGTTTCGGGGGAGAAAGAGTAGTAGATAAAACAAAGGGACTAGAAGGCTCATTTAGTGCAAAGTTCTAGTTGAAAAGTATAAGGACAGAGAGATCTTTTAAATGGAATACCTTTCTGATGTACGAGTCTTGTTTTTTCTTAAATATTTGATACATCTTTGAATTGCTGTGCGGGTTATGTTTAGTTTGACATATGCAGTTTAAAGAATGCATTTATAAAAAGAGTAATTTGTTAAGGTTGCCAGTATAATTTTTAAGTCCTCACTTCTGATCTTTCTAGGTTTG
This sequence comes from Numenius arquata, assembly GCF_964106895.1. Classification (NCBI taxonomy): domain Eukaryota; kingdom Metazoa; phylum Chordata; class Aves; order Charadriiformes; family Scolopacidae; genus Numenius; species Numenius arquata. The sequence goes on along the minus strand of NC_133585.1, from coordinate 37,815,745 downwards.
TATCTAAATTTTCAGGAAGAAGTGTACTAATGTTGTGGGTAGTTAACAGGGGCCATATGAATATAATATCACAGTGCTTTGGAAAAATAATATCTGGCCCACATATGAAAACTGTACAATGAATATATTCTGTAATTTATTAGAATAAGATTGTGTATGCTTACCTGGTGTGAGAGTTGAAACTGTATTTACAGCTTTGTGTATGTGAAATTGAACAGCAAGCATCTTAATGTAGTGTAACAGTAACATAGAGCTGATCCAGAACCACTTTTTATTAAATTCTTGCAGTGAATCATTTTACTTTTCTGAAACCCAGCCCAACAGCTAAATGTTTAGTGCACGGGATGTTTGTTCCCCGGCGTCCCTGAAATGCAAGACAAAATTACTTTCTAGAAGTTCTTAGTGAATGGATGTTCTTTGTCTTAAATTGTTCTGGAAAAACTAGTTTCCAAAGCAGCGTGTATTTTTCTTAGCAGTTAAAACACAGACTAGGTAAATTCAGAGATTCTTCTCCCCCATATCCATGCATAAATCTGTTGTTCAGAAACATGGGGAAATTGTGCTTGAAAGTATGATAAGAAAGAGACAAAAAGGAATCTCTTCTACCCTTGTGACTTAATATAAGTAAGTCCCAAGGCTAAAAATAAGAACTACAGGTAAAATTTTTCTGAATGGTTTGTAATTTTTGCCTGTTGGTCTTAGGGGTCAGATGAGTTTCTAGTAGCTGTTTTCCATTTAAAGAAAAAAACGAACACAAATGTTTCCCAAATTTAACTTGACTTTGAGTCTATCATTACACTTTTCTTCAGATGAGAAAATAACTTGCTTATGAAGCAAGGATTCAACTTTTCTTTTTTTTTTTTGGGGGGGGGGGGGAGGCTGGAAATGAATCCTGCCGTTCTTGCCTGTCCTTGGATTTCTTTTAACAACCAACTGTACTCCAGCATCACAGTTGAAGATGTGTGATCTGTTTTCAAATGAAATTTAGATACCAGAAACTTGTCTTTTCCCAGTAACTTCTGTATTTTATCATTGGCATGCAGTCTACCTTACTTTTCCTCTATTTCCTTCCCTTATTTTGTCTGCTATACTCTGAGCAATCTTTCCATTGAAATGCAGACAGCAGGGGACAGGCTAGCTGAATTGCCATTGTTGGTGGGGTACCACTGTATGAGCAGTTTTGGAGATTACAGGTATAGTGTATTCAGTAGGGAATTTATTTTACATTAGGAGACCACAACAGCAAGTCTGGTGTTTCTGGGTCAGAACTGTATAGATCCTGTTGCTCCTGTCTACTCAAAGGTAGGAACACAGTGAGGGACATCTTAAGCATGCATTGGAGTGCAAATACACTTAGCACCTTTAAGGCTACCACAGGCCACCTGGACTGTTCCTGATCCGGTCTCTTTCCTGATTTTTCCCCTTCAGTGTACCCAGTTTGATATTGCTGATTACCAAAAATCATTCATCTTCGCTTCAGTTTTATCTTCTGGGACAGCAGCAGGAGGGTGGAGAAAACCATACATAATTCTCCATATGGGAAATTATATAAAGTGCAATTAAGAATTCTGTATGGCCGGGGAAATTTGCATGCTCAAGAAGGTCTTTTTGTGACAAAAATGTATTACCAGTATGGATCTAGAAATATTAAATCAGAAATCGGTAGAAAGTATTTGATGGTTGAAAGAGTTGAATTTAAGATTCTTCTGGGTTTTTGTTTTTAAATCATAGTTATAATTTTAGGAATTAAAAGTTATGGTTCTACTGTGATAGTAGAAGACTTCGGGCCAAATGATGCTTCATATTACTAAGTGCTTTTAATGTGTGATACTGGCTTCCTGAATATATATATATGTGTGCATATATATGTATCTGATAATAAATAGCTATACACCTTAGATTTTTTTCCTTGGCTCCTCTTTATTTGTCTTTACTGTAGTGATTCATTATTTTCTATTTATGTACTGTACTGAACCTGTCTAATGAAAACACTTGTTAAAAATAGTTTCTTTCCTTTAATTGCTCTGTACAGATCATGTCATCACTTCTGCATAACTGGCTTCAGAGAATCTTTAATCTTTCTGTGTTAATTTTGGTTTTACCTTCACCTCTGTCCCTGTTTCCTTAAGAGTTCGGTCCTTTGTAGAAGAGTAGTTGTTATGCTGTGGAGCACTTTAACTTTTATGTGGAAAAAAACCAAACTTTGAAGTTGATATTCTGTTTAAATAATTTAAGATCTAGTAAAATCTTAAACTGATCTGCATTTCCAGTTACTTGCTACATATTTTTCTTTTTTTTTCCCCTTTTTGTGTTTATTGAAGCGAACATAAAGAAAACAAAGTTATCACATGATATTCTGTCAAGGTCAGTTTCCAGTTAGATTTCAGATTCCTTGCTCAGTGCTGTCACAAATCACACTTACTATTTCCAGTATTATTAAATCAAATTACTTACGGGTGAGATACAGTAACATCAGTAAACAAACAAAAAACATCTGCTTATGCATGGGGCAAAAGGGACTTTTGGTTAGGTTCCAGTTATTGATTTTTTTTGATAATGCATGCAAATACCAGTGTTTCTTTTAAATAAAGCGGAATAGTTTTAGGGGTGCAAGGCTGTCTGCAGGTATTTTTGAAAGTGGTGTGATTTGTTTCCGTGGTATCCCGGCAGAACAGTATTTGAGCTGTAGAACTGTTTGATGTGAATATGTTGTTCGTTGTTCTGAGCTGGGGAAAGTTACCTTCAATTTATACAGTTTTCCAACTACAAAATTTATTTTTGTTTTTTAATGCTGGTCACCAATGAAAGGCTTGAACAGTGGAAAAACTGTAGTGAGAAAGCTGCAAGTTTTGAAGTATACCAGTACCTCTTTAGTATCTCACATACTTGTAAAATATAATATTTTTTTTTTTTTTGTCTTTTCCAAATATGCAGCCTTAATTGCTTTGGTTTATTTAAGTTTATTCTGTTCTGCCATTGCATCAAATGTTGATGTGGATGATGTAGTAATGCCAAACTGATTGAATAATCCACTGTTGTGAGATGATCACATCATGGGCTTTACTTGTGTCTGTGGTGATGTTCTGGATAATGAGTCATTTAACAGTAAATATGTACCTTCAACAATGAGAGAAACAACTTTTATTGTTGGAATTTGAAATCTTGGAATCAGTTACTGGGGCAGCTACCAGAATGTTCTTGCTCTGCTATTAGCTATGTTTTTCTGGATGCTTTAAGAATGCAATTAAGTTAATGGTGTATTTATGCAGCGTATGCTAGGTAGTACAAAATTTTGAAAGCTGAGTTCTACCTGAGTATCTATAACATCTTATTAATCTTAAGGCATAGAAATACATACCAGTTCATGTGACATGCTGGGGTGTTGAAACCAAAACCATCTCAGGCTTTCAAGTGCTGAATAAAAATATTTATTTCTTAGTAATCTTTTTATTAGACTTCAGGATTGAAAGTTAGAATAACTTGTGTTACATGATCTTTTTATAAGCTGTTGCATATTGTTACAGAACCTTTACAATAATTTTATTGTGGTCTTAAGAGGTGTAAGTTAGAAGATAATTGATTATGACATAATTTAATTTTTCTGCCTTAAAGCCAACTTTTAGGTGGCAATCATTTCTTCCTCTTCCCTGATTATTGCATCTGCTGTTAGATCAGGAGGTTTTTTTGGCTGTGATCTCTTTTCTGATTTAGGTCTTTAACATTTTGGAAAACTCTATTTTTATATCTTCTGTTTTTTTCCTATTTCAGATTCACTGGAAAGAGAATGAAATAAACATGGAGTCTTCTAAGCTGGAATATATTTTATGGGTCACAGCTAGAAATAAAAAGAAGATCGAACGAAATGAGAGAACAGGAGTATAACGCCTGTCAAGAACTTTCCATTTTTGTGATATATATAAACTTGAGATATAATACAACTAATGATTTATAGTAATACTTTACTGATACCCCTGGAAGGAGAAGTCAGTTACTGTGTGACTTGCTTAATAAGAACTTTTATTCTAATAGCTTTTAACATGCTCTAACCTTAAGTGGACCTTTTTTTTTTTTATTTTTTTTTTTTTAAGTCTGAGAGTTAAAAGCTTTGTATAGCTCTATTTTAACTGAGAGACTGGTCCTGATAGATGGCTGAGAGCTGCTTATGGAAAAGGGACTTATGGCCATGAATGGTTCCTGTTGAATAGAGTTGAATGGAACGCCATGGCTTTTGAGCAGTTCTCTTAGGACCTTCTTCTTTGCCTTGCACCCATCATATCCTTAAATATTTAAGTGTAAATATTGCAATTATAAAGTCTGAAAAATAATGGCATGGGTGAAATTCTTAAGAAAACCTGGGGGTAACCTTGGAAAAGTTTATCAGCCTGGAAGTATATTGTCCCTGGCCCCTACAAAAGGCTTATTAAATGAACCCGGACAAAACAGCTGCTTTCTTAATAGTGCTGTTCAGGTAAGAAAAAACTTGATTTATTAAACAGTTCTGGTTTTGTAGCAACTTAGATGGTCATAGTAGGGAAAGTGTTCTCTTAGCAATGCTGTTTCTACTGTTTGTGTTGCAGTACGTGTATTTACAGAAAAATACAGCACGTTTTTGAACAGTGTTAAATTCAGTTCTCAGTTAAACTTCTTAATGATTCCAAGTAAGACAGACTAGCAGGTCTTTTTAGAATGGGCTTTCCTAAAAAAGAAAAAAAAGTGGCAATCGTAGAAAAAAGACAACTGTGTGAAAGTAATTTTATTTAGGATTTAATTTTAAGGAATTGATTGAGAGTATTAAATACTTGGTTTTGCAAAAAAATGACAGCATATTATTTTGTTTGCAAGCATTAAGAATATCAGAAAATCTTTCCTTTTGTATTTGGAAACATGACACACAACATTAAAACTTGCTGCTTGAATTTAAAAGTAAGTTTTCTGCCAAATAACAGTTTTATTGCTTGGCAAAATTTACAAAACACTTTTTATGCAGGACAACCAGTATTACTACTTGTATTGAATAGGATGCTATTTTTATTAAAATACCATTTTCTCAGAATTAGCACGAGTCTGTGGTACTGGGGCATATCAGAAGGTGCATGTTTAGTCAAAAGCTTTGATTCTAATCATAGGAAAGATACACTTAATACCAAAGAAATATGACTTATATTTCTTTTTACTGTTTATACACATGCTTATTACAACCAGCTTCTTGCATGTGTTTACCTACACACTGTTCTGTTTTCATATGGGCTGTAATTGGAAAAAATATTGGCTCTTTAGATCTCTCAGGTATAGTTTAATAGTATAGTGACATTAGCATAATGAAAAATTGAGCTTTTAAAAGCCTATTTATGACGGGTAATATGGGGATCTACTTAATTCTGCTAGAGCAGTGCTAGCCTTTCCACATTGTCTGCAATTCAGAATACCAGGTGCAGTTTATACTATAGTCTTTTTAAATCTAGAAATTAACAACAACAACAAATTCCTAGGCTGTACAAATAAAGAGCAGAACAATATATTTTTTAATGCTTATATTTTGGAACTGATCATTTTCAAATTGTACAGAATTGTTCACCAAACTGAGAGAGCTTAATAGATGCATAGACTTCCTAAAAAAACCTGTAAGTCTTAAAAATGATATGGATATAAATATAGGAGATATAGGAGAGTTATCTACGTGGTGTGTATGTCTGTGGTATCGAAATACTTTTAAAATAAAAATGTAGAATAGATTTAGTAGAATGAGTTTGCTGTTTTATATTCAATAGGAACAGCATGACCTATATTCTCTTGCAGTTTTGCTAATTTCCCTGAGGGTACCCTAAAATTAAACCCTAAGTCATTTTTAGTTACAGTTTCAGACAATCCTACTACTTCACAACCTACCACTGTTTATCAAATGGTGGCTGATGATTGGCGACTGCTCTTTTACAAGGAGTGTGTTCCTTTCTTTTCTTTTAACCTCTCTTCAACCTTCAGAACTGAGGTTCAGACACTCATTTTCAAATGCATCCTAATTAATTTTAGCTTCTATATTTATAGATAGGAATTTTTTTTTTTGATTTGCAGCTGTTGTGTTACTGTGCCACTTGAGAACTCATTTTTGTTTCGTTTTTTTAAATTTCTTTTTTAAACAGGCAACTTTTTGAACTACTGCACTGATTGTGTACCTAGGACATTAGATAATGAGTAGCTAAGCTGACATTACCTTTACATAGAGTACTTACATAAGTTAGAAACCTACTGATTAAGCATCAGGATTATTTTGATCTGTGGAAAACCAAATGTATTTCAGCAATCATTTTAGTAAAAGACTGGAAGAATGTAGTATAGACTTAACCTGAAATGATGCTTGCATTTTACATAGCAATTCAGTTTTTATGTTTTCTTCTAGTTTCTTTTTTTTTAAATTATTTTATTTTATTTGAAAGAAGGCATGGAAGGAGGGCGAGGGAAAGAGAGAAATGAAGTAAACCCCATAGCTGCCATCCTCTTATGTAAAGCTGTAAGAAGGCTATTACAGTCTTTTTGCACAGTTTAGCTTGCTGCTTTTTTCCTTAAGAGTACTTCAGCTCTTTTTCCGTACAAAGTAAATTGTTTGCCATTGTTTCCAAAAGCTTAAAAAGGAGATCTAAGTTTTATGAGTGGTGGTGGTGAATGCGAACATTGCACAAGTTATCAAACTAATAGGAAAGGAACATAATTCTTGTAGCAATGTTTGTGCTCAAGTTGTAGATGTTATGTGAAATTAAAAAAAAACGAAAATCTACTCTATGTTGCTGTGTTAAATGTAGAACCTTCAGAACTCATTACTTATTTTCTGTGAAACTTTGTTTTTGTAGGTATTATGGCAACTTGACATATTTCGGCGAAGTTTAAGAGGTTTAACTGGACATGTGTGTCAGGGAGATGCGTGCATATTTTGTGCTTTAAAGGTAAATAATAATTTTTGGAAGAATCATCTTTCAAAATGAGGGAATAATAATTTAACTAATTTTTACTAATTTATATCCCCATCATACATATGTCTGGGTGATTACAAGTCATGCGTGTTTAAAGAAACAATTTAGATTTAAGGACATTTGTAACATGTTTGTTACAGAAATATTTTCTTGTGTTTAAAGAAGAAATATTACTGTACACAAATTTTACAGTCTGCTTAAACATAAGACTTTTGTCTATTAAAAGACAGTGTAACTTACTTGAAAATTTCTAGCTAGCCTCTCAGCAATTTTTTTCTTTTCTTCTATTTGTATGCATATGCTTTTGTTCTTTCCTGTAGTGTTTGAATACGGTTCTTTTACAATAACTATATTACTGTCTGATAAGGTTTTAAGATTCTTTTTTTACTCAGTAGTTGCTGGTAGTGGTGCACAACTTAATTGTTCAATTTGTCAGTAACGACAGACAGGTAGTGGAACTGGAAAGCTAATGAAAGCTGGTAACTTTTTAGTGTTTGAAAATAAGTCAGATCTACATATCTTAACTAGCGCATGAAACTTGTGCTTCAAACAGTTTTGTAATTCGTCTGAAGTCTGGAAACAGATGTCGAATTCTGTTAGGTTCTTATTACTTTTACTGCGCTGGTATTTGGCTGCCTGCAGTTACTAGGGAAAGAGCTGTTAAGCATGATACCCCTGTTTCATTGAGTTAAAAATCCCAATGAAAAATGTATGGGGTATTTTCTGGTTTTTTTGGTAGTGTAGATTCTCTGCTCTTACTGCAATTTACAGTAAAGACACTTTTGACATACTGATACTGGGCCATAGAATGTATAGTCAAATACAGTAGTAGATATCGTGGTATACAGAACTGGGAATCGCTCATCTGGAGGGAGCTGAAAGGAACAACACTATTGGAAAATGTAGTTAGTTGTGGAAGTGGTTTTTGACGATGGTAAATTGTAGGGAAGGAAAAGCCAAGTATTTTAGAGTTTATTCTCAGGAAGTTTCACAGACCAAACCTTGTTACTGAAAAAGCGTTTTAGGCAAGAATTGTTTGCAGTGACATTTATTTAATCTTTCAGGAGGTGTATAATCTGTGTACTGTGTAGTTTTTTTCAGCCGTTCTTAGTGTTTATCATGATTGCAGTATGGTACGGATGGCTTTGAATGTGTCTCTCTCTTTTTTCCAAACATTTTTTTTTTAAAAAGGTGTAATTTTATTTTTTTGGTTAAAATGGTTAATTTTAAGAGGCCAACAAGTTGAAGTGGGTTGAGACTACGCAAATTCAGCCTAACTTCCTGAGACTTTTATTCCAATCTTTTTACAAGCTCTTGACTCTTCAGAACTTGTTGGGCTTTTTCTTTCACTGTTGTTTTGATGCACATTGTGTTCTTTGGTGTGCTGGCCACTTGATCTTGTTAGTACCTAAAGTCCAGACTATAACTCAGGCATACCTATGGTTTCAGATAAAATCTTTTGTCTGTCTTGGGATGACAGCTTTAGTTTCCTGGAGTTTTGTGTGTATAATGATTCATGTTCATATCTGATGCCATAATACAGAGTGAAGTTCCTGGCTTTTCCTTTTGATTTGACCCATATTACATGTGTAATTCTGGTCACATACAGTCTTGTTCAGTGCTGCACTGGAAACACCTTTAAGAAATGAAGAGAAATTGAAGGGTGACAATTGCTGGAATGTGTGTGTTATACTACATACTCTTAAAGACTAATCATATCACTGAAATTGTAGTAAAAAATAATGTAGCAGCTTCATTATGCTCAGAGGCATGAAGAAGGTAGCGCTCGTGGTGTGTTGCAGTTGAGCCTGTAACTATTGCACCATTCTAATGGTGCACTTGAGAAGACCAGGTGCTTCTTTTTTTTCAAGCTAAACATACCACTGGCTGTACCTTAAAACCCTTTCTCTTCCGTTAGTTTTTGGGGCTCCAGTACAAAGTAAGGTAGGTTTTGCATCACTTTAAGTCACCTTCTAAAGTAGTACACAAGCTTCAGCTGCTACATAAGGGTGCTGTAATTTAGGACTTGAAATTTTCTTTATTCTTTCAAGTATCTGTTCTTGAAGGATTGATTACTCCCATGATGCATCTTCTTGTGCGATTTACCTAAATGGCTTACTCTACCTGAATGTTTTGCATGGCCTGGACTGTCATATCTTCCTATTTTGATATATTCCCAAGAATACTGATAAGAAGTGGTTAGAATGGATTTAGTTATTGTTTTAACAGTGTAGTTGTGATCTTTATAACTCTATGGCCAGTAACCTAGGTATTGAAGGCAAAACATTGCGGTTAACTCATTTGGAAGCATGTGTCCTCGGTCATTATGTACACAACTAGGTTTGCTTTCTTGGCTTTTTAGAGATACTGGTTGAGTGATTCTGTTTGTTCTGTGTTCAGAACCTGGGACACTTTGATTTTCATGCACTGTATATGCTGGATGAGGAAGCATTTCAGTGACTTGTTTGTGACTTGGGTTGTTTTTTTGGGGGTGTGGTTTTGGGAACTTCCATTGTTTTGTTTGGTTTTTTTGGTGGTGGTCTTGGGCTATTGTAACCCTTCTTGTTCACCGATAAAGAAGGACATTTTTATCTATATCAGCCTCTCCTATAAACTAAAATCATAGCCAATAAATTCTGGGTTATTTCAGCTCAATCCATTATCTTTTTCTTTTGGTGGTGTTTTGAGAGTTAAATATGCTCTTTTTTCTGGATATCACTGGGGTGGGGCTCTGACTGTGCAGGCCACTAAAATGAGCATACATATCTACATAACTGCTTATCTGTACTTTTTTTTTTAGCTGGATATGTAAGGCTCTGTTGCATACCAAAAATGACCTGGCAGCCAAAATGAGAAATGATAAATCTTTTCGAAGCAGAGTTAACGTGTGTTACCAGATCTGTTAAAAACTTAATTTTGAATGCTTACATTGAGATATTTACTGTAATTTTTATCAGTAGTCCATGCGTTTTGTTATGAGAGGGAAGTTTAAATATTTGACAGACGCTTACCCTGGAATGCGTCATGGTTAAAACACTACATTCTGTTAGCACTGGAAACTTGCTTATCTGTTGTATCTTTTCCTTCTGCCCCAGTAGATTATTTTTTTTTTAACTGTAGGAGACCTATGTGAAGAATGCTTACCCTTATTTATATTTTATGTGGCTTCTCCTCATTTGTTTTGCCTTTATTATCTTCATTTTTTTTCTAAAGTTTGACTTGGAATTCTTGAGCAGTGGAATACACCCTTTAATATCTGCAAATGTTTTCTCATTCATTTAATAGCTTTTAACTGTCAGTTCTTTGAAAATCAGCTTCCCTTACTTGCTAAATGATGAGGTCACTTGCATACACATCTCTGCCAGAAAGAAAAGTAGTAGTCAACTATGTCTTCCGGGAAATAAAGAAAAATCAAGTGCAACTTATTCTCATGTTCTGGAACCGCAGATACTGAGCTGTTCCCTTGTATCGTGTGCACTGGTTCAGTAGAGAGCTGATTTAATAGCAAGGATTTATCAGCATTCTGTCTAATTTATGGGAGTTTCTTGCATATCCATAATTTAACAAAGATATGCTCCAGTCTGAAGTAGTAATGTAAATGTTACGTTATTTAATAAATGATGGGTGTTAGACTAACCCAAGTGGTATTACATTATGCCCTAAGAAATACACACCATCTGTAAAGATGAGATATGTATGCATGAACCACTATTCCAGGGATCAAATTTTAAAAGTTGCATAATTACAGACTAGGGCTTGTGTTGCTTCTGGGAGCTAAAGTCAATCCCCTGCATTTTTATGAACTTCTATGGTGTTTTTCTGCTGGACCAAAGTTCAGTTTGGTAGCATAACTTCTCATAATGGAATGAGTAACAGAACACAGAACCTAAGTAACTTCAAGAGAAAACAGTAATTTCTGAAGCTGTATAGATTTATAAAATTTTTGTATATTTGCTGTTTAGGTATGCTGTGTAAGACCTGATGTAGTTGTGTAGAACCACAGTGTCTATTCAGGTGGCTAAGGAAGCTAAGTAATTGTATTTCTTTCTAGGCAATATTTTCACAATTTCAACACAGTCGAGAAAAAGCACTCCCGTCAGATAATATGAGACATGCTCTGGCAGAAAGTTTTAAGGATGAACAGCGTTTCCAGCTTGGATTAATGGATGATGCAGCAGAATGCTTTGTAAGTATTCTTTTGTGCTAGTTGTGTAGAATTACATTAATTTTGTGGATGCTAAGCTGGTTTGTTGTGATAGCTTCAGGCTCACAGGTGGGATACAAGTGACATAATACTACTGACCTTCTTTATGCCAGTTTAGGGGAACAGACACACAGAGTAAGTGTCCGGTAACGTGGGGTGGCGTAATCTTGCATTTGCTCTGTGCTTTCTTCCCTAACTCTGTAGCTCAGACAGGAGGATATGTGAAACATGGTTATTGCAGGAGGTCAGTGAGGAGGATGAACTCTCAATCACTCCTAAAACTTTTTGGATGGAGAAAAGGGTTTATGTCCACAGGAGAAGAGGCACCTACAGATTTGAATATATAGTCTGTTTCTCTGGGCATTCTCTCATCACCTTTTGAAATATGTTCCATTGCAACTAGCCAGGTCATTACTGAAGTCTTCTGCAGAAGAGATTTCCATTTCCTTATCCAAGAGTGAATGAACACCTGAAGATCTTGACTCTTGCTGCAATTATTTTCTGCTTTTATGAAGTGTCTCACTGAAAAACAGGAGCCATTACTGTGACCGTAAAAGATGACTGAAGATAACATAGAAGACTAATAAAGAAGCCTTTCTAAGAAGTCCTGTATTAGGCAAGGAAAATTGTTCACTGTAAAAAACAAACAAACAAACAAAAAACCCCAAAAAACCCCACCAAAAAAACCAACCAAAAAACCCCTCAAAACACAAAACTGAACAACAAAACTCCCCAGAATAACAAACCAATATTAATCTTCAGACAGATTTGAAGGACAGAAAGTAGGTTGCTACTTTGACTACTTTCAGCTTTGGAAGTATCCACAAACAAATACCCGCCGGATGCATTTTTGCATACATAGGAGTTTTCCACTGGATTTTCCTGAAAGTTGGAGATCTTACTATCAGGTTAATGGACTGCAGTCATGAAAGAGAATTTCTCATTAGTGCTCCATCTAATCAAAATGCATTTGAACCCATGAAGTAATCAGCTGTCTGAATGATCTACCTGAATAGATTCACTTCTTCCCATTACCTCTGGGTTTTTTTGACAAAAGAGGAAAAAAAGGCCATGCTGATTCAGGGGCCAAACTGATGACAATGATAGTACTTTTATTTATTTATTTTAAGGTTAAAAAGTAAGACTCGGGATGGATCAGGCATGTGCTATTTACGAACTTTTTCCACGCTTCTGTCAGTGGTATTTGTGATGGCACATGTGCTAAACATAATCAGATGATCAGATTGATATGCAGAGAAAAACATAAAAGTGTGAAGAACAACTGAGACAGAGGCCTGATCCAAAAAATATTTCACTCATTGCGTGCAATGACATGAATATTGTGTTTTACAATATAATTCTTCTTGAAGATTCAGTTCCTTCAAAGGTGAATGCACTCTGGAAGAACAGTGGGTAACTATTATCTAATGCTGTTTTGTTAATGTTTGGAATCCTTAAGATGATGAGAATTCCCATCCACTGGGTTGTAAATAGGGACAGAATTAAATACATATTAATTTTGTAGGTGGACTGTTTGGAGCCAAGAGTGGTAGTTGGAGTATTAAACTGTAATGTTGCTCATATATTCTGACTTTATCAGTTCCGTTTATATTTACATTATTATTTCTATTTAGGAAAATATCCTTGAACGGATTCATTTTCACCTAGTGCCAAACAGTGAAACAGATATGTGCACTTCAAAATCCTGTATTTCTCATCAGAAGTTTGCTATGACACTGTACGAACAGGTTAGACCTTTATTTGATTGCTTAACAAATACTTTTGTTTTTATGCACTCAGGACTATGGAAACAAATAATTTTTCTTTTTGTAGTGTGTATGTCGCAGTTGTGGGGCATCATCAGACCCATTGCCTTTTACGGAATTTGTGCGTTACATTTCTACCACAGCCCTGTGGTAAGAGCTTTTATTGTATCTCACTTTTCTATATACACCCTTCCAATAATAAACTAAGTATGCCAGAGAAATGCTGTAAGTGTTAAAAATGAATGTGTATTCCTTTGTTAAAACATATTTTTGAGATACTGTCCAAAAGTAACACTTGAATTTCAAAAGCAAGATGTGGGGAGAGCTTGACAGAAAGTATGCATTGCTACTGTTTTACCTCTATATCTTCTTTTTAGTCATAAGATACAGTTAATTGAGAGTTGACTGAAATCTGTTAACCCTTAAGAAGGGAAATCCACAGTTGTTTCCATTTATTTTTTTACAGTAATGAAGTAGAAAAAATGATGGAGAGGCATGAACGTCTCAAGCCAGAAATGTTTGCAGAATTGCTGCAGGCAGCAAATACTGCTGATGACTACAGAAAATGTCCTGTAAGTAAACAAAGATGTTGGATTACTTTAAGATACAAAGGAGAACTTCTTAGAAAGTTGCTTAAAAGCAACATTGCCTGTGGCAACTTCAGCACAGTCTAGCTTAAGAGTAAAAAAGCCCTTAAATTTATATTTTATTGCCCTGGTTATAGATAAACACGGTATTGTAGTTGCAAGTGGCCTGTTTAGAAGGTCAAGGAATTAGGTCTGTGTTTTACTCTTCACTTTATGTTGAACATAGAGGTTTTTTGATTAGTTGGAACAAGTGTATTTTTGGAATGAAGCTGCTTTAGTTCATATTCCTCTCTTCCTTAAATGGTTCTGTATAAATACTGTTAATTTAGGAACCATAGAAAAGTGTACAAGAACATACAGACCTAAGCCTAAATGATGAAATGGAGAGGGGATAAAAGAGAGATTGTGGTGGTGACTTGGATGTTTTCAGAAATTTTCTGTTTTAAGGTGGTGATTAGATGTAGAAGGTTAGCTGTGGTGTTCATCAGAGTGTTTTTATGATGAAGAATTTTATCCTTAAGTTGTTAGAAACAAGCACCATAATTAAAATTGAGAATTGGAAGAAGTTGCTGAGTTGTTTTCTTGCGCTATTTCTTGTCTAGTAACTCAACTTTGGACATCCTTTTTTTTTTTTTAAACGTCTTTGTTTTCCCTCTCATCACATTTTTTTCCCTTTTTCTAGAGTAACTGTGGTCAAAAAATAAAAATTCGTCGTGTTCTTATGAATTGTCCCGAGATTGTGACGATTGGTTTAGTCTGGGATTCAGAACACTCTGACCTGACAGAAGAGGTTATGCGGAATCTGGCAACACAACTTTATCTTCCTGGGGTATCTGACCTGAAACTTACTATTGCTTATTCATTTTACATGTATCTTATCTATATGTAAATATATACAAAATAGAAATATATATATATAAAGTACAATTTAACTTTGAAGTTTATGTCTACTTTTACCATTCTTTATAATGTGCTGCTTGATGTAGCTTCTGTGAGAAGAAGAAGTTTTATTAGAAGTGTTGGTCTTATCCCTAAGTACAAAGAAAAATGTAGAGGAATTCCTAGTTGAAAATCTAGGAATATCATTTCAGTTTGGAATTATTCCAGAGCATTATTGTTTTACTGTTTCAGCTATGCAAAAATAAATGTTAAAATGGACCTAATAAATGCAAAAATCATTTATACTCATGAAAAACTGTATGGTGCAGCAAGATATTTAATACCAGTTGCCTCGGTGACATGCCAGCAGGAAGTCTGGAAATCGAAGCTAAATATTTTACACATATTTTAAAATATGTAACCATTTTTACAGCTGTTCTATAGGGTTACAGATGAAAATGCCAAAAATAGTGAACTTTTTCTTGTGGGAATGATTTGCTACACAAGCCGTCATTACTGTGCCTTTGCCTTTCACACCAAGAGTTGCAAATGGGTGCTGTTTGATGATGCTAATGTAAAAGAGGTAAATATTGTTTTTACTGCTATCAAATATAGTTATCTTTACTTTTCTAGATTGCGTTCTTCTGACACCAAACTTAGAACAAGACAAACAAATGTCTTTATTTTAAGGAACCTTAAGTTTTATAAATAAGTTTTCATAAATTAATTTTAGAATTGACTTCTCTACTTTACAGTTCTGCCTTCCAAATGATGAATGTTTCAGAAAGTTAATGGACTTGTCTACTGTTGAACTTTTTCTTCTTTTAATGAAAAAGACTTAATTACTGGCAGCTGTATTCATAGTGTTCATGTTCTGATTGTTAGCCCATGTAATGCTAGCTCTGGCTTTTTGCATATTTACATAAACTCATGTGACACAATGTTGAATTTTAGTGTACCTCTGGAATTAGGCATTTGATACCTATTTCTTAATAAGTTATTCTTTCCATAATTGAATTCAGTGATATTGATCAAAGTTTTGGGATTGTTCTTTTTTTTTTTCTTAGATTGGAACAAAATGGAAAGATGTGGTCTCCAGGTGCATTCGATGTCACTTTCAGCCATTGCTGCTATTTTATGCTAACCCAGATGGCACAGCCGTATCTCCAGAAGATGCTCCCAAGCAGATTATTCATTGGTCTCAATGCAAAGCAGCAGGAGGAAATGGGGAGGACTTGGGTAATTAAGACTACTTCTTTAATAACAGTATCAACTATATTTCTGAAATGAGAATTAAAAGCAGAAGATAATGGATTAGCTGCTTTGTTCTTACATACTATGATCAATAATTATCTACAGGGCCTCAAAAGAAAAGAGATTATTATATATATTCAGTATTAGAGCTGTTTGGTTTTTGTCTGATATGGGAATACAAATTGAGATTCATGGATAATGGGAAAAAAAGATTTTCAGTTGTAGATTGTTTGGTCATAACTACACATACCATCTGTAAATTTAGAAGAAAAATGTAGTATATTTGTATATCCGAATGTTCTTATGTGTGTATTGATACATTTTAAATGTCTTTAAAAATGTTATAAAAAGATACTTTAAGTAAAACTTCATACGAATACAGAAATGTATTTGGAGTGTGTGTGTTTGTATATATATGTGTACATATATACACACACACAGATCACCAATTCAGGACTTTGAGGAAAATCAGAAGGAGCTGCAGGAAGCTTCTTTTCTCAGAAATTTGTATAGCACAGGCCTCAATATATAAAAATCCAGTCTTTTGATCTTGTAGCTTGTACTGCTGTCTTGGGGTTGGGTTTTTTTGTTTGTTTTAATGTTAAACATAACTTACAAGTAAATTAAATAAAAGGCCAATTGAATTTGACGTGTTCCTCTTTACATAATGATTTAGCAATATGACATAGGCTGCTTCAGGGAAGAAAGGATTGAAGACTGTATTCCACTACAGTCTACCACTATAAATATGGCAGTATATATAGAAAATACTACAGAATCTTATTGCCTAGCATATTGAAATGGGATGTTGTTTTCTCCAAGGTTTTTCGTTTTATTTTTTTAATCTGCAATTAAAAAGCTTTCTTATTTTTTTAATTTAGATATTGGAAACTTTAAATTAGGAAGCCTTTCATTTCTAAAGATAGATATGTTATTTGATAGGATTTGAAAAGCATTCTGCTCCTAAATCAGACCACATGAAAGAGAATGGAATTGGAGACCCTGCTAATCAAAGGAGTAATAAAAAACTTCAGCCGGATAATTCAGCATTCAGTAGAAGCCATATTCAAGCTAGTGGTGGTAGAGGTCCAGGTGTGTATTCCCCACCCCCAAAAAAACCCAAACGTGTCGTATTACGAAATATTAAAGCTGATAGCGTTTCAGGTATGCGCTAACCTCTGAACTAGAACTGCTTCTAAAGGAAGAATTCCATCATTGACTTGAAGGAATACTTGAATAACAACTAATGTTTAAGTAATATCAGCCATGGAATGTTAACTTTTCTGGAGAACTGTAAATGTAAATTTTTTTTTTTTAATACCCTTTATTATTCCTGCACTGAAGTGGCTCTTAAGGGCTCGATCCATCTCAGACATCTTTTATGCCTTCCAATCATGTTGTCAGTTAAAAGGCACATTAGAAAATTGAAGCTGATTTGATCTTTCGGAGCATGTAGTGTGGCTCTATGGATTACTGGCTATTTAAGGAACACTGTTCCCTAACAGTATCGTGATATGCAGCATTATTTGTAGTCCTTTATACTAATGGACTTTATCTTATGTTTGGAAAGAGTAGTAAAAAAGTTGTCTTATCTCTTTAAAAATCCCTTCTGTCTGTACATTAAGCTTCCAAGCACATCAAGCTGTATGAAGCCATGAGGCAGTGACTTCTGCATTACTTCTCAGTGCCTTTGCTCCGAATTCCCTATACTTCTCAGGCAGAGAGATGCTACCTTCTCTTGAGATGTTTCTCCTCTGTCTTTATTGTTGAATTCCTAGGCTTTTTAAAACTGAGAACACTGGGCTTGATTAACTCTGTTTTTTTTTTTCATGGAGTGATGACTCAAAAACGGTCAGTATTTACCTTTTCATAAATAGAAGGATTTGTTTTCGTAAACAGTGACTCCACTGTTTTATTAAAAGTAAATCTTCACATTTAGACAAGATTAAACTTAGATTCATTTTTTCAGTATAATTCACAACATTTGGTGTATCTAGTATATGCTTTCAGAATGGTTTGAGCATTCAGCTTTAAAAAGTAAGAGGTGTAAGACGTGCTTGACATAATGCTTCTTTGGTTACTTTCGTAAGCTCCGTTTAGTGGACTCCTTGGAGACACCCATACATTTGTATCTATACCTCTCACTTTCTTAATCTGTGTTTTGTAATTCATTAGTCTTTTTAAGTAGTACTAATATGAAGAACTAAATGTTGTGGTACATAAATATATATGTGTGTTTTGATGATGAATGACTTTAGTAATGATCTCTGACAAAAAGTATGTTTTGCAGCTAAGTTAGGCTACAGCGATCAAAAGGACAGGCTAAAGGACATATCCAGAGAGTGTGCTCAGAAAGCTGCTGATATGAAAAACTTCTCATCTTTAAGGAAAGATGCAGACAAAGGACCAAGAAGAGAGTCTGGGAGACAAAGAGGTACATCTTAAAAATATGACCAGAGAATCAATGCTTTTAAATACCTTTTAGCATCAATACTATCTGTGCAGATTTTTTCTCCTTTTAACACACTGTAAGATTAGGGGATTGGACTAGATGATCTCCGAAGGTCCCTGTGATTCTGTGATTTCCCATTTTTCAGTATTCTGAAATATGTACTGAATTCGTTGACATAACATAAAAGATCAGTTAAATATTAATGAGAACTTTAATGGAGCTTTTTTATTTTCCTTCTTTCAGATTTGATTGGGGAAGATCGTTCCAGTGTTAAGTCAGGGTCTCCTCCAGTTGGAAACGGACTTAGACACTGTGCTGATCAGCGCATATACAGCAGCCAGGGAAAAGGCTCCTATAAACATGACAATGCACCTCACCAAGCAAAGCTTTCTGCACAGGTGCTTGGATCAAATAAACCAGAAGCTTTTCCTGCTGGGGAGAAACTGACGGTCAGGACCCGGACTGATGGTGTCACTGGCTACGATACAGACACAAGTCAAGATTCTAGGGACAAAGGAAGTATTATCAGCAGCAGAAGCAGAAGTAAAGGTTGGAAGCCTATGCGAGAGACACTAAACGTAGACAGCATTTTCAGTGAGACAGAGAAAAAACAGCATAGCCCAAAGCACAAGGCAAATCCAAACGGTAAATCTAAGCATGAAAAGGAGCGAAGCTTTAACCATTGGCCAAAAGAGAACCAAATCCAGAAAGGTTTAATGACTATATATGAAGATGAAACGAAACAGGATACAGGAAGTCGAAGTTCACTGGATTCGGAGGGGAAAGGGAATGCTGAAAAAAGCAAAGGATTTACAGAGAGAAAAATCCTCGGTGACAACTGGCAAATTCAGAGGACAGAATCTGGGTATGAAAGCAGTGATCATATCAGCAATGGATCTGCTAATCCGGACTCGCCTGTTATTGAAGGAATCAATTCAGCAGATGTCAAGAATGTTAAAGAAAGTGCTTCCTGCAGGTAATGCTCTTAGAACTTGCACAGATTGTATTTCCAGAAAAATAAGTTGTTCTAATGTTCAAGTGTTGTTTAAAAAAAAAAAAGTCAAGGAAACATGTTTTGGAACTTTATACACTTGAGGTCAGGTATGTAGAAAGCTAGCAAGGTATCTAGAAATGAGGGTGCGGGCAATTAAGTGTTAAGGTTACCTTCACTCTGAGGCTGCAACACTAGTTCTGTTTGCAAGGCACTGAACCATATTGTTATGGCTTTGAGCCAGAAATGCTACGCCCTGCCAGGGCGTGTTAATTTCACATAATTGCTACACTGACTTAGTTACAAGTTTTTCAGACTGTGGGTACCTTGCCATCTGTAATGGAATACAAGTGTCTATATAAATCATACCTCCCCAATTGTAGCAATTGTACAGACAAGGAGATGGGAATGGCAGTAGGTAAATCTTGTGCTCTGTTACATTCATTGTTCTGAAATTCAGTTTTCTAGAACAGCTCAGATATATATCGATCACTTGATAAGTGATTGACCTGTTTGAAAGAAATCTTTGCTGAAAAGTGTAGAATTAGTAAAACTGGCCAAAAGTGTCATTAGTAGCAAAATTTTATTAAACTTACTAAGAATTGATGTATGCTAGTTAGTAACAAGAATGTTGCCCAGAGACCTTGTGGAGTCTCTGTCTGTGGAGCTACTGGTAACCCAACTGGAGGCGGTCCTAGGCATCCTGCTGTGGCTCATCCTGCTTGAGTGGGAGGGGTTGGACTACATCATCTGAAGAGGTCCCTTCCAACTTAAATGACTATGTGGTGCTGTGAAATATAAAGTTATCAACCTTCCACATGCGGTTTTCTGTATTGTCTGTCTTAAACTGTATGTGGAACGTAGTTCCTACTAGAACCCATTCTTTCCTCTTTTGAATCTCGTTTATATCCACAGAATGGAAGAGCACACTTGTGAGACCAAGCCTACTCACACGTTTGCTAGATTTGAGCAAATTTTTGGACATAGGAAAATTTATTTTACAGGGGAAGAGAATAGCAAATACAAGGAAATGAAAAGGCTCTGATGTCTCTAAGCAGAGATGCAAAATTTTAAAACTCGTCTTATAAATTATTGTAACAAGTTATTAAAGCAATTTTTTAAAATAAAAACATACAAAATACAGCTTCTGTATGAGTTAAAATTTCTTTGATTATTTTGGAAACTTCAAGAAAGCAAAATCAGTCACTTCTTAGTTCTTAGTTTCCTAGGGAATTATTTTGCATATAGAAGCATAAATAAGGCCATAAAAACAGCCATGTCAGGATAGGGCGAAAGGTTCATCTAACATGCGTTCAGTCTATACCAGTAGCCGGTAGGAGATGCTTATGAAAGATGACAGAAGATACAGTGGTATTTCATAAGTGTATTCTTCTGGCCTGATGTATTTAGCTGCTTTATGGTCTTTCTGAACTGGAGATTATGACTCTGGTGTCCGCTTTCCATTAAAAACACTTCTTACCCCATGCCTTCATCTGTTCCCTTCTTTTCCTCCCCCTCCCTCCCGTCTTTCCCCTCCCAACAATCTGCACAAAACCCCACTATACAAAATCCTTATGGGCTTTCTATTGGATAATGATATAAATATGTGTTAAGCTACTCCAGGCTTTTAAAACATGCCCAAGAGGTAATGGGATGCCTGAATCCTGACTGTATCTTTTTATGAGAGAGGTTATGATAAATTTAGAATAACTTCATTAAGAATCTGCTTTCACTGTTGTTTAAATATTTGTCAAATAAAGAAAAAAACATAGTTTATCTAAATACAGATGTCTTCTTGGGACTTTCAGAAGGATATTTTCTATGACTGGTAATTCGAATTCACAGGCAATACCCACTAGTTCCCTTCTAACCATTCAGACTTTGTCTCATAAAAACAAAGAAACACGAAATAATTACTTGAAAGTTCTTTTAGAAGGTGGAAAAAATTTACTTAGCATTTTGTTTTCTGTTAGGTTCTTTTTCCATTCTTCTTGTTTTTTTCAGTATTTTTCCTGTTTTCCTGTCCTTTCAATAACAGGAGTGTTTTGGTTTTGGTTTGTTTTTTTTTTCAATTGAAATATTGCCACTGTGTATCTTCTTCCCTACCTTACTCTTGGAGGAGGAAGGAGTCGGCAGGGTGTTTGTCAGCTCCCTGTCTGGATTGGTAAGGCATCGTTTTTGCTCAACTAAACCAGCAGTACTTACTAAATCTGCTGATTTTTATTTTAATTATTATTTTCTCCTCTTGGGTTTGCTGCTGTAATCTTCCAGTTTTCTTCTAGTTTGAGAAAAAGTTTTAAAATGAAAATCCGTATGAATGAAAGACCAAGTGGCAATCACAACTTAGAATAATGGTTTGTTGTCACAACAAAGTATTAATGAGTAGCAAAATGTCAAACTAGGGAAACAGGCAGGACAGAATATTAGCTAACAGGTTACATGTACTGATATTAATACTGATGAGATTTTTGCACTTTTAGAAGACTTAAGCTTGTCATAGTCTGCTATGCGTTTATAGTGCTAAGCTGCTATGCGTTTAGCTTCAAAATATTCAGGGTGTAAACACTTTAACACTGAAAAATGTATTTGTTTCAGACATGAGTGATACTGATGATAAACTGGAAACCATATAGTACCACATGAATAGTAGTGTTCTGAAGCACTAAAGTACTGTTTTAGGTAAAACCTACAAATAAATCGAATTAAGTGTCCAGTAGCGTCTTCGATTTGAAAATCACTACAGTAAACGAGTATTCAAAACTGTCATGCTTTCTGGATGATCTCTGTTAATAAGTACTTCTTAAAATTTTTATATTTTTTAGTTTACAATGAGAAGAGTACAGATGGTAGTTCTTTCTTACAGATGACACATTGTTTTGCTATTGTTGATAACTTTGGGAACCAGCTGTCTTTATTAAGCAGGCTGATGTGATATTAGGATCAAGAAAATTTCCTTTTTATGTGCTGCATGTTAGGCATCCTGCTGTTGTACTCTAGAGTCGGGCTGGGATGATTGGGCATCCAGTCTCCAGAACAAACTGGGAACAGCAACCTCGCAAAGTGTATGATTTTTACCTGTCCATATTAAAGGATTCAGGTCATCCTAAATTTCTCTGCATCAGCCCAGCCTTTCACATGGGGGAGCAGTGTTAAAAGTTATTAAAGGCCACCCCTACTATCTTAGGTATCTTCTGTAAAGTGTGTGAGATACTAAAAAATGTGACAGTGATGATAACAAGACTCACTTTCACAAAGGCAAAGTTTTTACGCTTGTATGCACTCAAGGCAATAAAGTTTGTGATCATACGTCAGTAGTTTAAGCCTTCACATTACATGTATGCTTCTTTTACAGCGAACAGAACTTGTCAACCAGAAAAGCTGACAATGTGTTACACTCAGTATCCCCGCAGAACAGAAACTTTTACGGTAAGAACTTCAACTTGTATAAAGAATAAGAACTTTTCTAAAAATAATTTAGATGTACCAAAAGTTTATACTAACTTCTTAATATTACACAAGAGATGGACAGATTTCTGATTAGCCTTTTGTATTTTATAATTTTGCTGTGTAAATTAATGTCATGATATTTCATAAAAATGAAAAATGTGTATACAACTTACAATTGTGTGTTTGGGGGTTTTTTGGGGGTGTAGTTTGGTTTTTTCTTTTTTTTCTTTTTTTACAAACCATTACCAAATATTTCAAAGTTAGACAGTTATTGAGTTGGCTGTTTTGAGGTGGATTAGAAGAAAATTGGTGTGGAATTTGTGGCTGTTCCGCCTGTGATATTAAGGGGGTTTTATATACTTTTTTCAGTAGAGAGCGCTCTTGCTGGCTCATCATAGTCTGTGTCTTTTAAAAAGGCAAAAGAAATCTGTTTTGTGGGTTTTTTTCCCTCCATAGTCAATTCCAAATTTTGTTCTTGTTCACATTTTTAACCTTTTCAGTGAGTTGATGGCTAAGGATGGAAAGTGTTAATATCCCTTCTTGGTACATTTTGATGGAAATGTGATGGAGCAGCAGTTCAGTTACAGTATCACTTTTTTCAGGGGCATTTAAAGCCTTTTATTCCACAAAGCACCTTCATTTATTCAGTTTCTTGGCCTTCTTGTAGAGCAAATGAACAGTATAAAAAAAATTCCTAGCTATCTGCCATGATATATAGGTTCCCAAATAGATGGGTTGGGTTTTTTCCAGTGCTCCACCATCATGTTGAAGAAAATTGTTTGTGCTATGATGGTAGCAGCAGTAGTAGTTCCCTAATTCTGTGCTAGGTCATGAATATGGGTGGTGGGAGTGTACCTGTTCTTAGCACCTCAGCTGTGTGCTGAGTCAAGTAAAAGCATGACACGTCTCCCAAACACTTGTTTCGTACAAGTATCATCCAAGTAACAGGCTAGAAGATGGGTCTTTTTGTAGCGCTTGGATCTGTTCCAAATACAGTATTTTGGTGCAGAAAATGTGTTGTTTTGGGAAGCCACAGCTTCCCAAATGTTAGATAATCAGGATGCAACGATTCTTCTTGCAGCAGACGTCCTCTTCTAGTGTGTTCTGTTACAAAGCATTTTCTTTATAGGCTGATAGAACAGCTTGTCCTTTCTTGTGCATGTCATATACAGCTGCCTCTTCAGGAAGTGGCCAATGTATAACTGCTTCTGACTGGTGTAGGTCCTCTGTGCAAGAACTGATAACACTATTGTTCACCAGTGTTAGTGTAGTGGCATGACAAGGGGAAACGGTTTTAAACTGGAAGAGGGTAGATTTAGATTGGACATAAGTAAGGAATTTTTTACTCTGAGGGTGGTGAGACACTGGCACAAGTTGCCCAGGGAAGTTGTGGGTGCCCCATCCCTGGAGGTGTCCAAGACCAGGTTGGACGATGCTTTTAAGCAACCTGGTCTAGTGGGAGGTGTCCCTGCCTATGGCAGGGAAGCTGGCCGTGGGTGATCTTTAAAGGTACCTTCCAGCCCAAACCATTCCATCATTCGATGACTGTGATTTTTGGATGACTCTATGCTGGCATAAAACATGCAGTGTAATTCATTTGCACTGGCCTTAATCAATGCTTTCTTTTTTCTGTTGCTTATATTCTACTTTGAGAATGTATTTCTCAGTTTAATGTGTGTTTTGGGTTTTGGTTTGGTGTTTTTTTGTTTTGTTTTGTTTTTTTAACAACCATGCATGTTCCTTCCCTGCCCCTCCCAGCCCCCCCAAAATAAAGAAAAAGAAAAACCCAGGGTAATTTTGTTCACTCCCTGTGTTTTCTCCAAAAGCATTTCCATGAGCTTTCTTGGTGAATACTAAGGAAGATTTTTCTTTTTAAATGTCTGAGTGGACTTTGGTACCACTTGTTTTCCTTCAAGATATGAAGCAATATCAGGAAGAAGCACTTGTAATAAGGAAATCTACTTCCTTTAACATAGTAATATGTCTGTTGGGTTTTTATAAAGTTGATAAATGCTTTGGTATATAAATATTATAGGTCAGCGTGAGGCCAGCCAAAATCATTATCTGCTGTTGCTGGAACAATGGAGCGGTGCTTGTACAGAGTTGCAATAAATATTAGGCCACTTCCCCAGGAAATGTTTGACTTTTATAGATATCATACTTCTTTTCAAATAATGTATAGTACGGTTTCTTCTAAGACTTAAATTGAGGGGTGGGGGTGTGCCATAACACTTTTATCTTTTCTGTCATTATTTTTTGGTTGTAGAAAGAGAACTAATTTGGTACTTGTTTTATTTTGGCAACAACAAAACAAACAAACAAAAAAAAAAAACGCAAAATTGATGTTCCATGGAATGCAGAGATCTGTTTTTGTGTGACACTTATTCTGCTTAAGTTCTGGACTGATACAAATGGAAAACCACCCACACTTGGATGGCAAAAAGACAAAACGCACCAGTGGCAAATACATGAAGCATTCTGTCGGAATGAAAAATAGGTGGGCTCAAACAATGTTTGAGCTTAGTAACGAGTATTCTCCAGAGACAACCCTGTACCCCTCAGTATACTTAAAGCTTTCAACATGCATCGTACATTTTCTTTAAAAAAGTGTAGTGATTCCAGGTGATCCTTAGAGTTATCATAAATCACTGATTATAAGATCCCATCTATTCAGTTATTTGAATTCATTAACTAACTTTTGAATAGTTTCCTAAGAAAAATGTTTGTATTCTAAATCAAATGTGAAGTTCTCACATGAGTGCGTGTTTTGGAAAAGAATACTTTTAGTGGAAGTGATTAATGGACTCAAAAGATACCTGAAGAATTTGATCAGTTCACACGTATATGGAGTTAGAGATTTATTGAAACTCAGTTTTTTGGTTGTCTAAAAAGTGTGTCAGGACACCTTTAGCAAGGACAATAGTAGTCATTTACAGGTATCAGTTTTATTACCTTATGTTACATCTCTAAATATTATGAACAAGACATGGATTGGTAAGTAAATACTAAACAAACTCCTAGAAAGTAGTACTTTAAGAAAAAAAAAATGCCCCATCTTTTCTGACAGAGGAGTGGTATGTAAGAAATCTTTATTAGCCTCTCATGGCAACTTGAAAAAAAAATCTCTGGGTGGTTTTTTGGTGTGGTAAACATCTTATGGAAATAATGTTGGACTTCTAATTACGCCCACCATTTGTATAACTATGCCTTACCAGTTCCTCATTTTTAAGTGTAGCTGAATAAGGCTACTGTTCAGCAGTTGAGGAATTCTGTCCCTGACTTACAAAAATAAACTTATTGTTAGAGCATTTTAAAGATAGTAACATTGGATCATACAGTGGTTATGCAGATCAAATGGCTGCTTCTTTCACTGGTGTAATAAGCAGTAGATAACTGTAGTGCTGAAGCCACTGTCCCAAAAGGCAAATTCCTAGTTTGCATGATCAAATTTTGGCAGGAAAACATGGATATTAAGTAAGCAGATATAATATTCTTGATTTATGTTAATGAGTTAGTGTTTTTGAAGTTTGAACTTGATGAACTGTGGAGGCTAATTTTTTTTTTGTTTATAAAGAACATGTGACATGAACGGTGGGAGGGCAGAATTTCCAACCTCACATTCTTCAAGTTGAAGAAAAATGACTGTAATTCTTGGAAGTTGGAAAGGGCTATAAAATTTTTTTAATGGGTTTTCAGAGCAGACTGGATAAACAACCCTGCTTTGGGACACCACATGTGCCAGCTACTGGTAATTACTTCAATCATAAAGGGGTTTTAGTGGCTTTCATGACAGCCCTCCCTGATTCCTAAGGCTTCCTGATTCATGTCTTCATGAAATTGCCACTCCTGACAATTTAAATAAAAGGCATTACTGTTAGGAGGGTTAAGGAAGGCGAGGGGGGGGGGGAGAAAAAAAAATTTAATCCTAGAAGCCCTGTTTTCTAGATTCCTCCCCTGCTGCCCCCCGAAGCTCTGAGCACTTCATTCTTGAACTAACCTGTCAGTAGAGTAAGGATTAAAATTGGCCAAGTGCTTGATGGCCTCCTGTTTAAGATGTAGTATTAAAAGCTGCCTATTCAGTGATCTCAGAAAAGGATGTACTTGGAATCAATGCCTTAAATTAATAATTGCTTCCCTTTGAAAATAAATAAAAAGCAGTATTTGTACAAATGCAGAGGTTTTCTCATTAATAATTACTCAGCTCAATAGCATGAGACAACACAAACTGAAATCTAGAGTCATTCTGAAGCTCTGGTGAGTATGTAAAGAAGAATCCAAATTGCCTCTGCTTAATTGTCACTTCAGAAAATCCCACAAAAAAACCCCTGTAATTCTGAAAAAGAAAACTCATCATCTTAGGAAAACCATACATTTATAGTAAGAATTTAAAATATGCAACTGTACTGAAAATCCAGTTGTTACCCTTGTGGTGCAGTTAACGTGTATGACTGTCATCTTTGAAGAACTGAGTAGTGAATTAAAGCGTGGAGCTACTTTATTTACTTAATATTAAACAGAAACAAATAAATGCTTTTCTGGAGTGTCTTTAAATGCTAGATTAAAGATTTTAGTTTAAAAAAAAAAAAAAAAAACAAAACAAAAAACAACCAACAACCACCCCAAAACAAACCCTAAACTTTAAAGATTTCCAGATACAATCAAACAGTTTGTGAAGATTGAAATGTAAAGTAGTCCTGCATTTGTAATTCAGTTTATTGATGTAAGAAGTTTACAATTTAAAATAGATGATGCAAAGGTTCAGGATTGGGTTTTAAAACAAAGATCTCTTAAGCTTCTTGAGACAGGCAGATCAGAATGAAGACAGGGTAGTAGTTGGTGTTCTTCATTGACTGTTACTTCACTTCAAAACACTTAAACTCTCACACATATGCAAGTACGTGCCACTCCACCCCCAAAAAAACAAGTGTGGCATTTCTTTTTCATTTTTTCCAGATGTTTAAGCTGTGGCTATAAAATCCACTAATGAATGTAAGAATGTTTTGCAGAGGAATGTTGCTCCAAAAAGACAATTTATTGAATATAAGGAAAGTTTTTTCTGAAGATGGTAACTTTTTAAAAAAAAAAATATTCTATTTTTGACAAGTTATAATGTGTTTACCTTCTTGACTGGGACGACATGTTTTTTCCACATTTCTAAAGCTTCCAGTAAGTTTTTCTGTCATTTCAGTTGAATACAGAAAAATGTCTGGGTTCAGGGAGAGGAATTTGCCACAGTACTTGTTACAAAAAGTATCTTGGTTTTTTATTGGCAACTTAAAAAAAAAAATAAAAATAATCAGGTAGACAAAAGTGTAGGAAACATGCATCTAAAACACATTAAAAGGAAATTGAATTAAATGTGGTTTTTTAGGGTGGGCTTTTTTTGTTTTTTGTTTTTTCCCCAGAAATTGGGCTTTGCAGATTTTTGCAAATGGTGTGTATGTATAAATGGAGGTATTAGAGGAGAACTTGTCTGTCCTACCTGTTGGCTATAGAATGGCTGTTAATCTTCTGAAAATCTAGATTAGCTATTCAGATATGAAAACAGATATTCGTAAATCTTAAAAGCAGACTGGTTTGTACTTGAGAAACCGGTTACATCATGTTTATTGGTAAGCTTCTTATGCCCCATTGATAAGGATGTCTGTCTCCAGCTGAGCACAGTGCTTATGTGTCCCATATTTAGGTTTGCAAAGAACGTAGAGCCAAAATTCCCAATCGAGTCTGCGTCTGGTTTTAACCATGCATGGATATCCTGTCAGCAGAAGAGAAAATAACACATCTATTTTTAAGTTAGCTGGAATTCTGAAGGCACAAACCACCTGGTATCGCTGAGCAGCTTTGGCTGAATGCATGCCATGGTCACCCCAAGGAAACAGCTTATTAACCTTTGCTGCCACCTCCTGACCTGTGTGTGATACTGCCTCTCGGAAGGGCTGAACAGGCTAAATTCCTTGGGAGTAAAAATAAAAAAAAATTAAGATCTGTAGTCTTCACATCAGGCACTTTGGGAAATTAAAGAGCAGATGTATGGGCAATTTATTTGCGGTTTTTAAGTAGATGTGCACTTATATAAAAGTCAATATATTCTAGCTTCAGACACTGTTAATCTAGCAAATTAATTTCTAGGACTCTATCCTGATGTTGGGACTGAGATTAAATAAAGAATTGGAAATATTCACAGGAAATAAGCATCAGAGCCTGTGCTTTTTTTTTAAGTGATTTACAGTTCATTAAAATTGGTAGCAGAACCAAACAATTTCTGTTTGAAATATTACATCACCGTTAGTTAGCTCTGATGCCATCGCCCACTGGAACAGTTTAAAACTTTCTTTCAGGTTAATTACTTGTGTGTTGCCAGCGTCACACACGGGCTCATTCAGTAATAATATTTTCCCTGTATTCTTTCTAATGTTGTGGTATTGCTTATTTTATTTTTTTCCTCTCCATTTTGCGGCTCAAAGGAAAACCATAGGGGGGCTTTGTCTCTTGTGCTATGTGCCTTTTTAGTCTCTACAACCTGTGTTCTTTGTCCAAGATTTAGTGTCTTTAGTCTTTCATCGATTACAGGAAGAGCAGATATTGACCCTCAAAACAAGTATCACCCAACAGCATCGTCCAGGGTTTTTAGTTTAGTTCTTTTCTGTTGTTGAGTTTTTAACTCGTGTTCATGAGTCAAAAGTTCCAAGACTTCGTTTAAACTTGGGGAAATAACAAGTGAATAAAAAAATATTTTATCCTGGTAAGATTGCATCATTTAAGAATAGATACAAAACTTTTGTAGCTTTTGTTGATTAAAGTATGGCACAGCCTATATTATCCCATTGGAAATTGGCTAAGTACTGTCTATGGAACACAAGATTATTCCACTAGAAATCAGGCATTTCCTGCCTTTTTAGAATTTAATTTCTGTTTTTCTGAAATAGGCATAGTAGTTGTATGAATCTGCCTACACATAAATAGTTTCTATTTTGTAATTTAAATGACTTTGGATGATTGAATAAACATACTTTCCTAAAAAGCGGCTTTTGAAAATGTGCTTTTAATTAGATGAAACGTTAAAATGATCTCGAAAACGTATCTGTAGAGCTTCAAAATTGTGGTAATTATCTATTTTCTGGTAACACCACCTCCCCACCTCACACCCCCTCCCCCCCAACCTTTCCCCCTTCCCCCCCCCCCCCCCCCCCAAACCCCAAAACAACCCACAACCATTTCCTCCAGATTATTTTGGATGAATATAAGATCTGACCTGTGACAGATGGTCTTCAAAATGGTTGTTTTGGTCAATGTCAAATCTTCAAAAGAATTGATTGTCCTGTTGTCTTGTGTGTTGCTTCGGGTTTTTTTTGGTAACCTCTGAGGAATTACAAAGAAGGAATTAGACTATATTTCTGCTTATTTGAAATATTTTTTTCTACCCCCAGACTTGAGGAAAGACCAGATCAATTCAGAAGTTAACTACAAACCTCATGTTAATTTCCCAACAGAATTACATTTGCAAGTGCCGAGTCCTCCAGTAAAGAGGTAACTAATACTGGCATTAATTTACTATGTAATAATTTAAGAAATACTGAATTCTGTTATGTGATAGTAATCAATATTAAGCATGCAGAAGTTTAGGTATTGAATATTTTTGACAGACAATGCCTTTTGTGTTACATAATTCATAGGTTTAAGTGCCTCTATTTTTAATTTTGATGCTGTCAGTGGAACCAAATAGCTTGTGTTGTTTTAAACCATCTTACCAGAACAAAGCGTTTTAATATTTTTCTGTTTTGAATTTATATATTACAACAGGTAGTGATTAAGCAGTTTGTGGTTAGTGCAATAGCCCCATAAAGTTTTGAAAAATTTGGCTGGAAGGGGAGGAAAAGGTAATTTCTGTTTAGTAGCTGCTGCTATATGGCTGTTGCTCCTAATGTGAACTCTAAGTGCGCATTACCTCTGAAAAAAATCAAAGATCTAAATTAAAATCCATCACCCAAAAGTAACATCTAATATTTAAAAAGTAGGTGTATCAGGCTGAGTCACAGGGATGCTTCCAAGAGAGCAGAGGTCATGTTTGACATAATCCTGGATGTTGAAGAAATTTATCTTACCTTACAGATATTCAGTCTCTTGCAGAGATTTTTTGGGGCACTTTATATTTCAAATGAAAGAAACATTGGAGTGATTTAATATGAATTTTAATCAAATGGCTATATGTTAAGCAGATCCCAATTCTCTAGTCAGTTTGAATATTTAAGCAGTGTTACCAAGGCTGTCTTTGAAAAAAATCCTTGGGTTATTTGAGCTTTTTCTTATGTTTTTATGAATACTTACATCCTGTGTGGTTTTGTATTTTAGAGCTGAAATGCCTGAGACCAACAGGAAATTTTTCCCATCATCAGCTCTACAGCCAGTTCTTAAAGACGTTGTTAAGTCAGAAAGTAGGAATAAGGCAAACGAACAGAATTCTTCAGAGTGGCTCAATCCAGACAAGTTTGAGAAGATGAATGTGTCAGTTTATTGTCCTGATGGCATAACCCACCCTTATACAGAAAACGTCAGTGGAAGGAAGCTGATCAACAATGACTTTCACTCCTCTTCCCAGCTGCAGTCTCATCATGCAAGAACGTTTGTTCCCAAGGTGGGGATGTCACCTTCTGTACCACAGAACCTGTCAGAAAGGCCCGTGGTGCTTCCCCCTCCCGGTGAGCATGCCGGGCATCCACTCCGAAGGGTGGATGCTCTTTGGGTGCCTGAAGCAGTGTACCAGAATCTTCCTCCCCCTTTACCACCCAAGAAATACGCTCTGTATACTTTGCCAGGATCCGAAAATAACTTGGCAGCTGATGTAAAATCAGCAGAAGTGTTGCAAAATAATCCACTAAGGCAAACAGGTACGCCTTTAAAATCTGGATCAGAAGCAAGTGTATTTGCAAATGAACAAAGGCTTAAAGAGCCATTTCAAGGGAATGAACTGTTTGTTCATAAACCAGATTCTCCACCTCGCTTATCAGTTAATGACTTTTGGACTGTGTCTGAAAACTTCTTAAAGAAAGGATCTCGTCACATGGGACCAAGTGCTGGCTATGTGGATGGAAATGATAGTGTATCCCTAACGACTTATTTTTCGGTAGATAGTTGTATGACTGACACGTACAGGATGAAATACCATCAGAGACCCAAGCTGTATTTTACAGATAGCGGAAGCTTTCACAAAGAAAAGCATCCTCCATCAGCAGGAGTAGAACTGAATACTACATACCATGCTACTATTGAGCCCAGGCATCCCACATCCGAGCAAAGGTACAAGGCAAATGTAGAAGGCATACACTGCAGCAGATAGATTCTTAAAGTAAATCTGGATCTGACTTCAGCATTTCATGTAGTCTGTAAACGGGCACAAACCTTGAATCTGCGTGTGTGTGATAACTAGGTACCCAGTTGACTGTACTTTGTTTAGGAGATATGACTGTTTAAATGAATATGCAAATAGAGGTAAGCAGAGGAGAAGAGGTGCTAAACTTCTGGTTTTTTGATTTGTTACTCTAGTTGCCTTAATGCTTACCACTGTTACTCAGCTGGTCTTCTACAGTTTATATAAAAAATGGTCCCTTTGGGTGTACGCATCTTACAGGAGTGGGATCAACTCGATGTTACTAATTTTGTAATAAGATTTAATTAGTTTCAGTTTTAAAAGTGTTCCTTCAGGCTGGGGTCACTACATGCTTACACTAACAGAAGGGATAAACATATTACCATATATAATGTAGTAAATACAGTTAAAATAGAGCAGTATTTGTCCTGGTAGGTAGGAGGAGGAGGTGACATGGTGTTTTAGTTTTTTTTCAACCAACTTCTCTGCGAATCTGTGCTTTTACAAACCTTCAAGTGTCTTTAATAAAAGTTTACCCAGAGAATTTCTAACTTTTTATTTGAAAAGCCTTAATAATAATAATAATTCTTTAAAAATGGTTCTTGTTCGCAAGTGTTAACTAAGATTTTCAAAGGGAATCCAAGTAAAGTGCAGTAATAGACTGTCCTCTTAATATACCTGCTCTAGGTTAGTGTGTAATTTTAAACACATTTATCCATTTGTTCACTCTGTAAGCTATATACTTTAACTTATTAGAATGAAACTTAACCACATAAGCTACGCTGATATAGCAGAATAGGATGCTAATTTTAAAATACAGAGTTATCATGCAACTATGAAAGATTGATTTTTTTTTTTAAGATTTTAGATAAATTTACTACTTATGTTTAGTTCTGATTTATTCAGTTCTGATTTATTTTACAATCGCATGCCAAGTCATTGCTGCTATTTATTGAACTTCCTATCTTTTTTTCAGCTTGATATTTTGAGCAATGTTTAATGGGGGATCACACATTTGATTTTACTGACCTTTTTTCCTATTTGGAACAGTCCTACGCAGGGCTACGTTCTGTATTAGCAGATCAGGCAGACCGCTGTGGCTGAGGGGGCATGAGGAGAAGAGGTTCCTCTCTTTCTCTGCTCTGCAATTTTGGCAGCTCTGACATTTACCACGTTTTGTTAACCTGACTTATTTCAGTAACAAAGGGGAGGATTTATTTGGCTTTATTTGGTTAGTTAAATCAGTGCATGGAACTATCTAGCAAGTGCTGAGGCTCAGCACGTGGCCCAGGGAGGAAAGGAGGATTTTGCCATCACGGCAGCCCTGAGTGTTTAAAATGACCCACTGTGTCTTGTGGTGTTAGAGGCAGGGGCTTAGACATCTGTTTTCATCTTATCCTAACACTGAACAACGTATAATTGAGAATTAATGTCAGCAAAGCCTGACACCATCCCAAAAGGCTAAATTTTGCCATTATTCCTGTTAAAGTGTTAACTTGGGATGCTGCTGATTACATCTAAACATCAATGCCTTTTAGTTATGAAAATAATGCAAGAAGGTTAAGTATGCATAATAAACACTCCTGCTTGTACTTGCACTGTTAGTCAGAAAGGCTTTTTTATGTTTATAAACCTTATATGAATTTTAGTGCTTTAACCAAATGTTGGCGATTGTTTAGTGTGATTACCCATGGTATACATTTAAATAGTAGTTTTGGTTATTCTGTGTCAAGGTCAGTTTTTTTCTAGACTACACGTAACTTACAGTAGAACTGGAACATGATATATGCAACAAACCAGGTATCTCAGATTAGTTTTCTTATTCCTACCTTCTTGATCAAAATTTGTTGTAGCACTTGGGAAAAAATGAATTCTAGAATTTGTAGTGCAAATAATTATGCATGTTTAGGTATGGCTGCTGGTAATCAGCAACTTAAAAAAAGTATCCTTTTGTAAGAACCCTGAAAATGTAAGAACTTGAAAGATGCCTAATTGTAATATTTTTGAGAGAGATTCAGAACCTGTAAATTAAATGTTTCTAGTTCATATAGCAATGTTACATAGTATGCATAGGCAGTTAAGTAAAACTGTCTTCTAATACTTGTGTAAAAACAGATTATTGGAATTTGTAAATAATGTATAATTTGTAAAATGTTTTGCAAAAATCTTGTATTTGAAATGACAGTATTTTTATGTATGAATAGCACAGCAACAACTGTGAATGATGTTAGAACACTTATTTTTAAACATGCATAGCATTGTTCATACTTCTGTACAATGAGCAATATGAATGCCTATTACTGATACCAATGAATTTGGCTTCCAGTAAGCACAACTAGTAAAGTTATTTTTAAAGTAGCTTCAGTAATTTAGATGTACTTCAGTCTCCTTGCTTTGCTTGAAACAATCTTACCAGACGACTTTCTATGTGACCTATGTTTACCAGGTATTTAATTATAGTAAATAGCTAATCGAGGCACCTTTGTTTTTATATTTGACTCTGCACTCCATGTATGTATGTACGTAATATTTGCTAACTAATATGTGATAACTTGTTTTAACTTACCTAGGGTGCCTATTTATTTTTTTATAAATGTCTCCTCCTGGCTATAGATTTGTATAAGAGCCTAGACAATTTTTGTAACAGTAAAGACATTAACGAGTCTTGTAATTAATATATTTTTCAGTCTTTAGAATTATTTTCTTGCAAAGTTCTGCTTGTTCAAACTATCAGATAAATATTTAAAATATCTTTGTCTTATGTTCTTTTTGTACTCCATATTTCAAAAAAACAAAACCAAAACCAGCCTGGCTTTCCAGAACTACATTTTTAAACAGTAACAGATACTACTGCTATGAATGGTTGAAAGTTTTGCAGAGATGTTTGTTCAGTTACCTTTTATGAATAGTAAAATTCATCTTCTGAAGAATTTGTTTATAAGGTGGCTAAATCTGTTTAGCTTTCTAGATACCTATGAAGTGCATAAAGCAATTTTAATACCATAATCCCACAGACTTGGTGACAACTGATTGTGTGATTGATCAGTCACACAAGTTGTCTTGCTACCTTACTACTTTTGCTCTATTAGGGATAGGTGAAATTTGCCTTGATATATGTATTCATGTGCTCCAGGAGCGTATGAAATAGCTTGAGTGCATCACACGCCTGCGCTTCGTTAGCTTTAAGTTTTCTGAGCTAAGTAAAACCTTGTATGTCAGATCTGGCTGAAAGAGAAAACTAAATTACTAGAAGACGCATTGAAATTTCTGTTAAGTTTCTAAAGGCTATTAAGACTTACTCTCACCTGTCTTCCGTACCAAAAGAGAAATGGAACAACATTACAGTGCTTCCCTAGTAAGTTGTTCACTTGAGACTTCCCTGGTGAAATCATGTGGGGGGAGGGGGTGGGGAAGAGTAGTGAACTTGTCTTTAATAGCTTCATTTTAAAAACTGGAAAACCTATTTTTCTATTTTTGAGAATGCAGTTACAGTTGAGCTCTGAAACTGGTGACTTATTTTGTAGGTACCAGCAGCCAAAATCATAAATGCTAGCAGGTAAAGGCATCTCAGTTCTTAAAGCGTAGGTCTTATACGTTAAGAAAGCCACTGTCAATGGAAGAACTGTCTGACAATGAAGGAAAAATAAAGGGAAAGAGCGTATATGATGGGAAGGGAAAGAGCGAAAAGATGCTCACTTTTGCATCCTGAATCCCCTTTACCCTGGTAATAGTCTGTTTTCATTTAATGTGTTAGAAGACACTGAAACACTCTACACTTCAGTCTCTGAAATCTAGTTGTTTTATTGTATTTATTCCTGAAAATGCCATGAATTATATTTCTAATAATTAGAAACTAGTATTCACAAGGGAATAATACTCAAGAAAACTAAACCCCCTTCATAGTTGAAGGCTGTTGTCCCCAAAACCTGAACGCATAAAAAGCCTACTCCATGTTCTTGGCTTTCTTTTCTTTCTCCTGAGAATGCAACATTTAACACTTTGAAAATCTCCCTGTAGTGAGACAGGAAATTTTGATGTGGCATGTGGAAGTTGAAACCTATTACTGTCTACTTAGTCATCCATGGAAGGTATACGCAAGACAGTCCTTTACATGTAACCTGCCAGCTACTCAAGAAGGCTGCTCTTGGTCACTCTGTATAGCTAAGGAAATCAGAGCCTGTTTTATCTAAATCAGTAAGCGAGGACAGTTGGCTGCTACTGCTCCTAAACACTGGCAAGTTTCAGAAATCACAGGAACTGCTGGAGCTAGAATCTCATATAGTATGTGGTATGTCATATACACTGTAGTACAAAGAGAGAAAGGTATAAGAGAAAATGGAACAGCATCAAACCCTCATGATTAACTTTTTGAAAGTAAAACAGCTGAATATACTTCATCTATTGAGGGAAAAGGTCTGAGTTACAACTTTGGTCTACATAAGAGCTGGATTTTTATTCAACCAATACAGAGTTTCGTTTATCCTTAAGAAACCTTGAGGCACTAATTACAAAAGCACAGTCAAGCTGTCTTACATGACCTCTAAGGCACAGTTTAGAACACACGAACAGGACACAGGCAAAATCCTGGACAGTAACACTTGTGATACAGCCAGAGATAGATTATGACATAATGTAAATATATGCCTCTTGCATTCAGTGGCAGGTGGAGTGGGTTCCCAGTTGCCCGCACTGCACAAATGGTCCTCCTCTTCCACTGCCTGTTTTCTTAAGGTGCATCCTGTGATGAGATAGCGGCTCTGCAGAGAACAGAGAGTCTGGTTACCTTTGCAGTGCTACACAGGCCTTTGGAGGACACAGTAAACATGAAAGCATCATCAAGCGTACTTTCTAATCCCAAGAACTTTTTTTTTTTTTTTTTGACACAAAACCCAAACTGCTGGTTCTTTGGAATTAGCTTTATATTTTTTTTCAGAGGTATCCGTGCTTTCCAGGCCTTTTGAGGCCAGGCTGCCTTGGGCACCCCAGCGAGGAACAGGCCGTCCAGCTGCCGGGGGCACGAGCTCTCTTCCCTCCTTCCGGGCACCCCGAGGCCGCCCCTTCTCCCTCCCAGAGCCGGTGCCTCGGCGGCGGCTGACCTGGGCCGCGGGCCCGGCGCCCTCAGGGCAGCAGGTAGATGACTACGAAGAGCGCCAGATCGAAGAGGACGAAGAGCCACAGGTCCAGCCAGTAGGACTGTCCCGATAGCGACCGGCCGCCATTCGCCGCCGCGTCCCGCTGCCGGTCCGGCTGCTCCCGCCGCGCCGCCGCCTCCATCTCCTCAGGGGTCCCGGGACGGCGGCACCCACTGCGCAGGCACCGGCTGCTCTTCCGGGTGGACAGCCAATGAGAGCGGAGCGCACGTACTGTCGCCACGCCCCTCCCTGGGCGGCACCGCCCCAGCCGCCTCACAGAGCGCCCCGCCCTCCCGGGGGCGGTGGCTGGCGGCGGTTAGTGACCGTTGGGGCGCGAGCGGCGCTGTGGCGGCCTCTGGCACCACCCGGTGATGGTGCCGGTGCTTTGCCGCCTGCTCCTTCGCTGCTGTCCCGGCAGGCTGCCGCCGCAGTGGCCCCTTTCCCTCGCTGCTGAGGGGCTAATGACGATGCCAGGCCATGCGGTAAAGATGTTGGACATAGAGAGAGCCCTGCTTCTCCTCCTGGTGCTCCTAGCCAGTCCTCAGGGTACTTGGCCAGGTGAGACAGGGTCGTGGGGAAAAGCAGGTGGTCAGTCCTGTCACACCGGGTTGGCCTGGTTCTGTTAAGCTGTACTGGGACTTGTGCAGAGGTAAACCGTCGGGAGTTCTTCCTGATACGGTTTATTGGATAGCAGATGGTGCCCTGGAAGAAGCTGAAAGTTCTTTCGGGAAATGCTGTTGTGAAGAAGTTTAGGAAAATTGAAATTGTTTTTAAGATATGCTCCTATCCTTGAAGGTTAGTTGATAGACACTAACAAACATAGAAAAGTTCATGTAGATAGTGTCTACTGTGTGCTTTATTTACACAACACACAGCTGCGTAAGAGATTAAACTGCACAATCTGATGGCATACTCAAGAGTTGTTTTCATTGTTTCTAGAAATGACCAGAAATTAGGAGTATGCCAAACAAAAACTTCCTCATTGTAGGTATTAACCCTTTTTAGCCTCATATTAAGAGAAAATGCAGTACTTGCTGCAGAATGCAGAGAAGGTGTATCTGATAAGTTTAACTTCTCATAAGCATGCACTTAGGGGTAGCTATTTTCCTTAATGAGTTCTGTCATTAGAAATGACGATGGACATAAATTTGTGTTTATATAACAAGTATCAGTTAAGTATATGTGTGTTAGGTGAAGAATAATAGAGACTTTTGAGAGAAATTATGTCAGTAATTCCTATTTAAGTCTTATAAGCATATATATTACCTTATTTAAGCAAAAGGAATTGTGGATTGTAGGTTTTCCCAAAGCAAACAATTTCCTATTAGGTTGCAAAGTAATGTAATTTTGAAATTTCTGCCTAGGAAACAAAAGTCTCCTAGTCGAATTTACTAGGCGCTCTCATTCACATTCTAATATAGTGATCTTATTTGTTAGTTTACTGAAGCTCTCCTCCATCCCTTTAATTGATGATCTTATCTCAAGTATTGGAGACTGAGTCTTTAAAGATTTTTCCTTATTTTCTAAGTACATCTGCTGACCACATATGTCTGCAGTATTTGGAGTTGGTAAATACTTTTGAGCTGTCATTTTTTTTAATTTTTTTTTTTAAATAGGTATCAGATTACTTTTCTTTTTTTGTGGCCTTGTATGTAATTCAGAATTAACTAAAAGAATTTCTCAAAATTTGACCAGAAAACATAAGCTACTGATTATTGTGGCCAATCAATCAAATGAATCTGGTAATCTAGATCAAAATAACCATGAATCAGGGTGTTACTGGGCTGGGTGTGGCAGAGGTGTGATTTTGGTTTCAGGTGATATCAGGTATGGGCTAGAGTTTGGCTTTCTGAACCAGAAGGGTGCAATATTTAAAGGGTCAGCCTACTCAGGGGAGAAAGAAAGAACACATCCAGAAACTTAATACAGCTTTCATTCCAGCCAGTAAAGTCTCTAAAAAAAAATAAAATGGCTTTCTCCAGAGTCCTGAAACCTTTGACATGTAATTGTTAATATACTTCTGTGCAATTTAGAAACAATAAGGACATGCAGCTGATAACGAAGGTCAAACTCTGTAACAGCACTTTGATGATTAGGGCTTCTCTCTTACAGTTTAATCTGATTTTTCAGTGTGCATAGCTTAACTGAAAGAATCTGTCATACAGCTTATTGCAAGCCATTATTCTTTATCCCCCTCTCTTTTAAAGACTGTATTAACTATAAAAAGTAGCCTAGACATAGACATAATTTTTTAATAGTGTTGTTTCTAGATTTTAGGCCCTTTTTTTTTTTTGGTGGAGTTTTTTTAGCTTTTCGTAGCTTTGTTTTTCAGTTTTTCACCTCTTTGTAGTTGCAAATTGAAGGACTGTTTAAAATGGTATTCTCTTAATTGCGATATATGTAACATATCTCCCCACTGAAAGATGATTATGTAAAAGATATCTACACTGGAAGGTGCATACAATCAGTATCCGGGGCTGGAAATCCAAATTCATAAAGAAGAGTGATCTGTCCTTCTAACTCAAATACTGTTTGCATCATGAGAGCATTTTGGCAGTAGAGGGAGCTATGAGACCCTGAAGACCACAAAAATATAGGCTAAGAGAGGATTCAGTTATTAAAAATAACTGAAGGAAAAGATGTTTTCATTCATTTATGGCGAGCAAAAAGAATGTCAAGGAGAGCCAAGAAAACAGGGGAGTAAATTTTTCAAGGTATTTTAGCAGCCCATTAAAATCATAATGTAAATGTACCTGCTCAGAAATTATATTTGAAATTGGACCTGTAACAGCACCTGAATAAGCACATGACAGAAGATTATATAGCTGTTTACCATCAGCAGGGAATTCTGTCATAAAGTGCTGTGAGACTTTACAGATATGGCTGCCTCAAGAGGCAGTTTTTCTATGACCCTTAAGAAACAGCACGACTCAAGGGAGGTGAGGCTGGGTTGAAATTAGCACTTACAGACTGAACAACACGAGCAAAACAGGGCGCATATTTGTCGTCCATCAGAAG
Organism: Numenius arquata; assembly: GCF_964106895.1. NCBI lineage: Eukaryota > Metazoa > Chordata > Aves > Charadriiformes > Scolopacidae > Numenius > Numenius arquata. Next base: position 37,775,689 of record NC_133585.1, on the reverse strand, counting down.
CAAGTGTTTGAAGTCAACAGAGGCTGAAATCCTTTTATGTCTTGTCAAGACAACTTCAATATTTTTATTCATGTCCTAAAAGAAACTCACTCAGAGCCTGCTGGCACTCTTCCTGAAACAGAATGATTTGAACCCCTAATCAATTGGAACAACTCAAAATCTGCAAGTTTAAAAGCACTGTCATGCTTTTAGAAACAAATGCAATGAAATTTCTGTATGCGAGATACCTGCATATCATCAGTATGTGCTTTATAGTATTCCTACTGATATGAGCAAGATATAAATGTATCTTATCTAAGTCCTCCAAGTGAGCTGTATTATGACACCATATTTTATGTTTATTCCATATTTATATTTACATAGAATAGTCTCAGAGACCTGGGTGTTGTCAGGTTTATTTTAGGTTTTGCTATCCTTATTACACAATATTCAGTACACAGAGAAACTCTTATTATCGTAAGGAAACTAAGTTGCCCATTGAGAACCAATGCAAAAAGATATTTAAGTTCTGCTTATAGGAAATAGTTTCTAGAGCCTTTTACAGTATGGCACTCAGGTAGAACTTGGTACAAATAACATTTTAGCTTTTGTATCAAATTGTAATTGGATTTTTTTTTTTTTTTTATTCAGGACAAAGCAGTAAACATAAGAAACTAGCCTGTGTTTTCAACAGAGCTAAGTATTTGTAGCTTAGGATGTGCTATGAGGGGATAAAAGAAAAAAAAAAGCAGAGCATATGTGGAAAAATGGTCTTTCTTCATTGGTTTTTGATTCTGGTGTGGTTCTGGGTACTCAGCCACTCTTGAAGATTCTCTTGGCTTCAACTCCTTCATATATGTAGGTCTGTTAAGAAATTAAGAAGAAAAATCAGTGGCTGCTATTACAAAGTTTAATTTCACAAATGCTATTGAGAGATGGTCAATGGTGATTTAATTAATTGTGACTGGTAGCCATGTGGGACCTACAGTCCCTTGTGCAGGCTCTGAGGAAAGGAATGTAAGGAAAGCAGCATGTTGCAATATGCATAAATTCACTATGCAAATATGTGAACCTCCATGGGACAGCTTTTGGGGGCTTCAGAAAAAACCCGAAGTGTTGAAGTTCCATATTTCCAGTATCACTACTTAACAAGTTTCATCTGTGTGACTGCTTTTATTAGAAGTATGAAAAAGCATTGAAGGGTTGGACTTGCATGTTTTGATATCTCAAATCTCACATCTGTCCATAAGGTTGGTGGGTTTTTTATTCTTTTAAGAAGCTGGTGACACTCTTGCAGAGAGGATCTTAAAGCATTACAGTTCAGTTTAGTTTCTGGCTTTACTGCAGAGCTGTGAAATGTTTCCCCTTTGTCTCAGATTTACCCTCTGTGCCGTCATTCCTTGCCCCAACCCCAAACTTTGTTTTAAAAGGGCATTTATCAGCCATTGACAGCATTACCCTGTAGTAAGCGCCTGTCGTGAGGAGGCTTTTGCAAGGCAGACACTTGGAAAAGGGCCTTCGGTCAGAACACATCTATATTGTGTATATATATATCTTCTAGATACAGCTTGTATTCACAGGCTTCAGAATGCATTAGTAAGATACAGTTCACATCGGTAGAAGAATGTAAAAATCACAGATTGCAAGTTTTATTTTAAAGTGCTAAATTTTGATAGATTACTTGAGAATTTTAACTGAATGAGGTTATTTGGCTTGAAGAAAATATTCCTACTTTCAGAAAAGTTTTTGAAATTTTTTAAATTCATTTTATTGTAAAGTTATATGTAAGCAACTGCTTAACTCACCTGAACAAGTTCATCACCTACGATTTCTCTGTATGCTGTGAGTAGTTTTCCATTATCTTTTCTGGTAAATTTTCCTACAAGTTTGTTTCCTTCCATGTTCCAAGAACCCTATAATGGGAAAAAAAACCCCTCAAATATTTTGCAATAGATATGACACTGATTTGATTTAAAGACTGCAGGAATGCTTGAAAGTAAGAAGAGATTAAAACAGTGTAATAATGCTTTTTTGGACACTTATGGAAAGGCTGTAAAAATGAAATTATAATAAAACCCTTAGTTTATTTAATGGCATAATAGTCAAGCTAGATTTTTTTAGTGCTCAATACACCTTATTTTAAGTAATTGTATCAACAGAGAAAAAGTAATTTCTTATAAATACCCATTCTGCACTCTAGGTGGTGTACTTGAGTATTATAAGAAGTAAAATTGCAATTGCCTGGATTTCATTGTGTTAAAATTGCTACCTGCTCTGCTTTTTGGGAACTCTGTGAAACCCTGAGTTTCATAGTTCAGTGTTGAACAATTAACAGTTAAGACTACCTTGTGTTTTTGTATATAAGCTGCAAGCATTTCTGAAGCATTTCTAAAGTCAAACTTTAAAAGTAAAATTTAAATTAAAAACTAGGAAGACAAATAACTCATCTTGAACCTGTACTTCATAAACTTGTTATCATATAAAAATATATATAATTATTTAGAAAGTCTCTTACAGTAAGTTCAGTCCCGTCAGCCAGACTGTAATCAAAATCGACTCCCAGAGTGAATTCAATATCTATGGTACGGAAGTTGCTGGATTCTTTGACAGTAAATTTGTTTCCATCTTGTTGAATAGTGATCTTCAGATTATCATGGGCTCCTAATTTTCTTTTCATCATGTTAATACCTAGAAAAATCAATTAACATTAATCAGGGAAAAAAGACCCTAGAGCATCATGTTTGTCTCACTTCAGTGATTTTTATGTGGTCAAGTGAGTTTATTCCAGCATTCTAACACAGGTTTTTCTTTTTTATTCATCACTTTTTATTGAGGCCATATTCACCAGTACAGATATATTACAAAACACTATCCAACTGGAATGGTTGTGTTTATATCTGTATAATGCACAGTTTATACAAACTTAAAGTAAGTATCAGGTTGTTAAAATTACTTGAATTGTGTTTCTATAAAATTGAAGAATGATGGTTTCCTCTCTGTGTAATTTTTAAACTAGTTTCATGTTATCAAATTAATATTCCTGCTATAGAATTCTGCTTAAAGTTTATCATTCAAATTCTCTGAGTCTTTTCCTCAAATACAGATTTAGAGGTTCTTTCCTCTGCTGGAATTAGTTAAGTTGCTTATGATTAATATAATATAATTAAAATCAGAACATTTTTCAGTGTCTTTTCCACCCCCTTTGGAGTTTTTGAAAATAAATGCCGTACGCTATGCAAGGGCAGAGCAGCAAACAACAAAAGGGCTAGCAGGAAGGTAGTTCACAGACAGCTTGAGTTTGTGTTCAGTCCTAGTGGTATTATTTTTGTAGAAGTCATTGGAAAAGTAAGACTTACCCATCGCCTCCATGAACTTTTCATAGTTCTCATTTCTGTCTATTTTCCAAGTACCGTTAAGTGCCATGTTTCTGTTTGTAGGAGGACTGTTCTGAAGTAACAGATCTTTGCAAAGAGAATTTATGTACTGGCTTATCTTGAAAGCAATTTACAGGATGATGTGGCTGACTAAAGCTCAACTGACACATTGATCTTTTCAAGGAGAAGTTTACTGTAATTTAATCAAATTTCCAATCGTGACCACACTGCTGCTGAATCTCTCTGTTATTGCCCCCAAATCATGACAGTATCTTTATTGCTCATCTTAATAAAGAATTGCTAATCCATTCATTTTATTCACCATGTTTGAGTTGTAGTAAATACCAGCTATCTAGTGAAAGCAATACTTAGACTAAGAAAATTTCTTGATGTTTTCTGTCTCTGTTGTATCTTCATGCTTGTGGGAGAGTCTTTATGCAACTGGAGTAAATGTATTTACCAACAAACCAAACACAAATCTGTACTTTGTTATAATTTGGTAGAGATCTGTTCTGCTCAACATAATAAGCATAGGGCAAAGGATTTACTGAATATCTACATGATGTTTCAGAAACCTATCCGCTTGCTTCTTGTCTAGTGCTGAGCTAGGTACAGGTTGAAAATTGGGATGATATTCTGTATTCATGTGCTCGCTTTAATATATAGTTTAAATTCTGAGCAGTTTCTACGTTCTTAATATTTTCATTATAACACATTCAGTGGGTGCTATGTGCATCTGACCCATTCCTACAACAGAAAAAGATGTGCAGCCAAGTCAATTTACTTAATATGGTGGATTTCCATAGGTCCCAGATTTTTTCCTGTTCAAGGATAATGCAGAACACGAGTCTTCCCTGGCTTAGCTGCTTCTTCCCCCACTCCCTTTTGCCTCTGATTGGTGTTACTTGAAACTGAGCAAAACTATTGACCCAGCTTTTGTCTTTACCAAGTTTAAGCTTATAATTCTTCTGTTCACATGGATGGCATCACCTTTGCTATCTGTTATTTTCAAAATGTAAATCCTGAATGCCCAATTAGATTTGGCTTACGACACAGGTGATGATGGGTTGTGCTCTACTTACTAAATTTTAACATCTTAGAAATGATGTCTAGGAAGAAGGAGAGCCTGCCACTCTTCTTGTACAAGCTACCTGTTCTTTCCTCTTCCTACTTCTTATATTCCTATCTTGCAGGGTAAAGAAGCCTGCCAGATGGAAGGTGTTCAGGCTGTTTACTCTTAACGGCAGCTATTTAACACCACCGTTTAAGTTTCATTATGTAGTTTTTACATGCAGTTTCTTCCTACATTTTCATGCAGTTTTTTATCACCTTGACTTACATGCAAGTTCTAAAATAAAATTTGCACAGAAGTTGGCCTAATTTTTGTAGAAAAAAAATAGTCCTGCCTCTATATAAATATTAGAATTATGGAATTAACTTCTTTTGTGAAGGACAAAATTGAAATGCTGTGTCTCACTGTGAACATTGTCAGGTACAGGCAAGACATTTGACTTAGGGATGTATAGATGTGCTAGCCCCTGTAACTGGAATTGGGTAAAAATCAGCCAACTAGAAAATAGAAGATGAGTAGTTGTGTTAGCATGGTACTGATTCCAAACTCAATGTCTCAAAAAGTGTCATAGCCCATGCCAAGTGCTGTCCCAGTCATGGATGCCCATCTTACCCTTCAGCCAACTAAGAAAATGGGCAAAATGAGTTTCTATTAGAATCAGATTATCTTTTTATTGCATTGGAGTGTGGCTTGACCTTTGTAGTTGTCCTTGTCAATCTATGTTAGTTATTTAGTATGTATACTTAGTCAAAAATACCTGGTGTCTGATTATAGTTCATGCAATTTATTGTTGCTTAACAAAATTATTAACTCTCTTTACAGTCTCTGCGGAAGGGTTCTTTCTGACACTGGTGTAGTGCAACTTTTAAACCACTTCTGTTGTATCCAGTAGAAAATTGATGCATGAAATAATGTGAACAGTTCACATTATTTCAGGCATATATGAGAACTAATGAATAGGAAATGACCTTTTATTTTGAGCATTTCAAGAAAGCTTTTTTTACTTTTTACATGGGTTCTGCATTCTCTCCAAGAAGCTGCTGATTAATTTCATTTAAGAAATGCTAAGATATCTGAAGTAAACAAAACTAATTTTATTGATTACTTTCCTCATTTGAATCCAATCTATCTTCTTGACTTCTGAAAAAATAACTCAAAATATTGACATTCTGCAGGTTAAATATGAATTTCTACATCAAAGTTACTTCAGCAGTTTTTCTGAACCTTAAAAAAAGGGGGAGGATCTTCTGGAGGAAGTCCTCAACTAATAGGAAGATCTCTCAGATGTGCTTTTCCAGCCAGTTATCTCACAACTTGCCTTTCTCCCCTTGTGATTCTTTGGTCTCCCTCAGAAGTCAGGCTAACCAGCTAACTCCAAACCTTTTCACCAAGGGAGCAGCATGTAGCTGGGTCCTGAATTCTACATCAAAGCTTGTTGTTCCATCTCTGTTCAGTTTTTGCCTTGCTTAACATTTCTTTTCCCTAGGCATGAATCCTTAGGATTCTGTTCAGATCAGCCCCACAGATCTGTCAGTTAAGTAAGAGTCTCCAAAGGTGGTCAATATTTATGAGTTTCATGGTGTCTCTACATTGGTGTAGTGCTGGCAGCATAAAGAACTGTTCTTCTCTGAGGTCTGATGGAATGTTGCTGCTAGAACAAGCAGCCACCTTTTTAATCTCTCACAATTTACATGAGTTACTTAAGACTGTTAATGCACTAAAATCTGACTTCGGTTTTCTTACATTAGAAACTAGGTTTTGTACTAGAATGATACGATGTACACTTTATTCAGAGTTTGAGTTCCTATAAAAGCTGTGTTTCCTTCTAAAATTAGAATTAAAATTGGTTTTATAGATATGTAATGTTGGAATATTCCATGACATTTTCCCTTTTTCTGTCTACCTCTTCCTTGTGTGGTTTTCAAAACTACTATTTTTGCTTAGATGGTGCATTGAAAAACTTGGTTTTCAGTATTGCTGGTTGCATTAAAGTCATGAAAGCTAAGGGTGTATATTCTTGGCTTCATGGCTTTCTTCAATGTGTCAGCTTCAGAACACTGAAAATGGAAAAACTTACTAACTTTGAAGTTTGATCTTTAAATGAGGTGGATAGATCTAAATTATTAACTTATATGGTCATGCCAATCTCATCATGCTGATCTGTGATAATCATACCAAGCTGTATTATGGTGGTAATGAGGTTCCAAAGATCAGGGTGACAAAAATGCTTTTGCAGTGGGTTATATTCATCTATCCTACTTACTGGTTTGTGGCTTGATTTCAAGTTCTTCTGCCTAAAATTAGCTAGAACAGTAGAACTCAGCTTTACCACAGAGTGTTAATGGCTTGGTGCCAGCATAAACATAATATACTTCAGTAAATATTATATTATATATTATGAAAGACATGAATCCCTGTTAAAGCCATGCAGATTAACTGGCTTCTGTCAGGTAGTTGTGAACTGATTTGGCAGGGTTTATACATGTTTTCTATTGCATGATTCTCCTACATGCCTTGGCATAGATTGCAAAGATCGTTGGGCACTTAAATCATTTAAGGGCCCCTGGGTCCCTTATTGTGAAGTTTTATTAACCATTTAAACCACAATACTCAAATTCATGTTGATATGGTAAATATATAACTCTGTGCCAGTAAAGCCAACTTTAGGATAACTATGGGTGGCCTAGCAACAAGATGTTTGATGGAGCCTAACTAATGCCATCTCTTGGATAAATAATTTCAAAGTAGATACTGCAATTGGATGTTGTATTGCAGCAGGATTAGATCATACTTCAGATAGATTTTGTCCTAAGTTTCCAGTTTTATTTTTGTCCAAGGAGAATCTCCTGGATGCTGCTAATATGCAATCTGTTCAACATGAAGATTCAACATTTGCAGATTACTTAGAAATTTCCAGTGAGTATAGATCCGTTTGTCTGATTGGTTAGTAGTGGCTGTGGATCTTAAAACTTACTCTTTAGTGTCTGTAGATGTTCCATCTTAAGTTCTGTGTAATGTCTCTGATCCGTGAAGTGCTGCATGTTTTTGAGAGTTGATTATTGGAGAGAACTGAAGTGCATGAGCTAATAACCTCCAGGTTAAAAAAATCTAGAAGAAAATGCAGAATTTTCTTAAAGCAGTAGCAGCTCTGATCTTTACTTCATCCATTACTGCATGCTACAGTGAATTTTAGGATTACCTAGAATAGTCGAATCCAGCCTAATTTCAATGAAAAGAGGGTGACAGTGAACAATTGCCAATAAAAATGAGTGTGCTTTTCCAACAGAGGTTATATGTATCTCTGAGTATTAGTGCCATTTGTCACTTGTCACATAGAAACTGATGTGTCAGTTGACCCGTAGGGCTTTGTGTCAGGCTTATCTAAGGTATTTAAATGTACATATTAATAATGTTTTCCTGTACTTTTCAGGCAAATACTTAGTAGCAGGCAAATTTAGGGAAGTACTTTCTTTTTGTTCAGAATATGAAATATGGTCAAGAGGTGGGGCTGAATTATAGTCCAGTGAGCTAACATTGTACAGTATTGAACGTCTGCATCAGTCTTTTCAGTTTCTCCAGAACTTGAACTGGACTTTTAATTTATTTCAATATAGCTATTTGCTGATCATACACTTTTGCTCTTGATAATGATATAGCTCCAAACTCCACCAAAGACTATTGTGATTATCTGGATTAGTGACTCGAATCTAATCTCATCTGTAAAATAGTGAGCTTCAGATTTCTTCTGAGCTCAGCATAATAGCAAGAGAGCACCCTATACAGCTCAGAAATTAAGTATTTGTATCTATAAAAAGAAAAGATGGCTTCAAGACAAAGCGTTCTTTTCTCCATGTCTCTTGTGAAAACAGAATGTATAGCCTGATACTGGTTCTATTTCCAGCTCAGAAATGGACTATGTGACCTTGATCAAATTAGCTGCTCTACTTATCAGTAAAATGAACTTCCCTTCCACTAAAAAGCCATATATATGATAAAATAATGTGCCAGTGACTTGATTAACTGCTACAAAAAAGAATTCTAAAGAAATGCCCATATGCGGTTGTGTCATGTATAAACTAGTGGTATGATTTAACTATTGATTTTACTCTAGTTTTTGTTAAAGACCTTTGACTTTGTTAAGCAAAAGAAACCTACGTAAAGTACAGATCTGTTTATCAGCTGTTATGAACCACTGGGTGGGCAGTAGCAGGCTATGGCTGAAAATCATGGAAATCGTGCCTGAGTAACCTAATAGCCTTCTACGATGGCATGACTGGATGGATAGATGAGGGGAGGGCGGTGGATGTTGTCTTCCTTGACTTCAGCTAGTCTTTTGACACTCTCTCCCACAGCATCCTCATAGGTAAGCTTAGGAATTGTGGGTTAGATGAATGGACAGTGAGGTGGATTGAAAACTGGCTGAAAGACAGAGCTCAAAGAGTTGTGATTAGTGGCACAGAATCTAGTTGGAGGTCCGTAACAAGTGGTGTTCCCCAGGGGTCAGTACTGGGTCCATCCTCTTCAATATATTCATCAATGACCTGGATGAAGGAATGGAATGTACCCTCAGCAAGTTTGCTGACAATACAAAACTGTGAGGGGTGGCTGACCCACCAGAAGGCTGTGCCGCCATACAGGGAGACCTGAACAGGCTAGAGAGTTGGGCAGAGAGGAACCTTGTGAAATTCAACAAGGGCAAGTGTAGGGTGCTGCACCTGGGGAGGAATAACCCCATGCACCAGTACAGGTTGGGGGCTGACCTGCTGGAGGGCAGCTCTGAGGAAAAAGACCTGGGAGTCCTGGTGGACAACAGGATGACCGTGAGCCAGCAACGTGCCCTTGTGGCCAAGAAGGCCAATGGCATCCTGGGGTGCATCAGGAAGAGTGTGACCAGCAGGTCGAGGGAGGTTATCCTACCCCTCTACTCTGCCCTGGTGAGGCCCCGTCTGGAGTACTGTGACCAGTTCTGGGCTCCCCAGTTCAAGCAGGACAGGAAACTGCTGGAGAGGGTACAGCAGAGAACTATAAAGATGATTAGGGGACTAGAACATCTCTCTTATGAGGAAAGGCTGAGGGACTTGGGTCTTTTTAGTCTGGAGAAGAGAAGACTGAGGGGGGATCTGATCAACACCTATAAATACTTAAAGGGTAGGTGTCAAGAGGATGAGGCCAGTCTTTTTTTAGTGGTGCCCAGTGACAGGACAAGAGGAAATGGGCACAAACTGGAACATAAGAAGTTCCTCCTAAACATCAGGAGGAACTTCTTTACTTTGAGGGTGGCAAACCACTGATATAGGCTGCCCAGAGAGGCGGCGGAGTCTCCATCTCTGGAGACATTCAAGACCTGCCTGGACATGTTCCTGTGCAACCTGCTCTAGGTGGACCTGCTTTGGCAGGGGGGTTGGACTAGATGATCTCCAGAGGTCCCTTCCAACCCCATATCATTCTGTGATTCTGTGAATTGATTATCCTCACATTTCAGCAGGAATGAGGATTTTATCTTTACTTGATAGTACAGATTCAAAACCGAAAATAATACAGCTGTTTGGAGAACAATTGAATTTCAGGAAATGTAAAAATAAATTTGTGTGTTGAATAAGAGCTTTGGAATAATGGGGGTAAACCATGCAGCCAGGTATTTCAAGAAATTCTGAATTCTAAATACTGAAGCGAAAACTTACTTTGTTTATAACTTGTGATATTTTTCAACTGAAATAGAAGTTCCAAAGTTCTGTATGTGCTAAGAAATGCTGCTCTCCCCTGAAGGGCTGAAAAACTCAATGGCTGTCAGATTCCATAAGTTTAGATCCTAAAGTTTACTACTGTACTCACACTTGAATTATTTCCAAGAAATCTTAATGGGTGAGATTTCATGGCAATGTGAAATGCATGCCAGCAATAGCTGTCACCACAGTTACTAAAAACACAGCTGGCGGAAGGACCTATTGTCTTTTCCATTTGTTAAAAAGTCATCCTAGTTGTGCAAGATGTGAAAGACTGAGTATAATATTCTTTTTCACCTCTTCAATAAAAATGCCCTTGAACACGGGCATATTTCTTCCTGGGTAAGAAATGTATTCCAGTACTCCTGTTGAAAACTGCGCTGCTTCTCAGAGATGAATTCAAACACTGAGTAGGCCAGTGAAGACTAAGCAGGAGCATGACTAGGTTGGTGAGTGGGCTGGAAAGGCTGTAGTCCCAACAGCAAATGGTTACTTGATATATGTAGATATACATAGACTGTTGTTCGGTTGCACTCATAAATTGCCGTTGGTTCAAGCAAACAGAGCTTGTGTTTTGTGCTGAACTAAATCTGGCCCTTCATAACTTTTTGAATGAGACTGTTGTTTGTCAAGGATGTACATACTTTTTGGTTTTGCCTAGAGCTAAAAAATGTCAAGCCAGAAGTGTTGCTGTGGAGAACCTAATAGGCAAAGAACAGAAATTGCCAAGACGCCCATTGGTTAGAATTGCATCTAGGATCAGCAGTTCACACATGGTATTTTTTTGTTTTGTCTGAAGTTACGGGGTTGACTATTACCATCTCTCTTACATGCTAACCTAGGAATTTATATTTTGGGGCAGAGGATGAAGATGTATAACAGTTGTCTTTGCTGGTTGTATTTATTCAATAAGTAAAACTGGTTTCTGACAGCTGCTAGTAAGTGCAGCTGCAGTGCTCTCTAGTGGTTAGTAGCAGTGATTTAGAAGTACTTTAATAGTGGCTCATCTTAGTAGTACTTATGTTGTAATTATCTTGATATTAATAGTGAAGTTTTTCTCTTCAGGATTTCTAGGACCTAGAGAAGTTATTATAAAACATAAATTTACAGAAGCAATGATTTGAATCAGGGAACAATGAGGTGTTGAAAATTCCACCTTAATAATATTAATTAACAAACAGTAAAATTTGACATCGTCCTTTTTATTTTAAAAAGCATGAAAACAGTACAAAGAGAGGAGTGAGGAAGGCAGTTTGACCATAGAAAATAAGCTATATTCTCTATCAGTTGTACTGTAAGTAGGACTAATGATTCTCTTAAGTAATGTAACTAGTTTTACTAAGTAGTCATAGGACAGAAGCAAGCGTGACCACGTAACATTCAGAAGACTTTAATACTGCTTAAAGGCAAAACATAATATACAGAGTAACCCCCTTAACCTAGTACAAAAATACGGTGCCCAGAAACTATATCTTTGTTCAAATATTTTTAAAAGATAAAAGAATACAAATGGACAAACTTAGTGGCTAGTGACTGTGATTAAGCTTTTTTATTAAACTATAATAGGAATGTATATTAAAACTATTTACAGTGCATTTCACACTACATTCTTTCAAAGACACATGCAAATGTCTTGCCATATGAATACCTAGAGGGCTCAAATTCTAACTTCAGTTACATCTGTAAGGTAGGTACCTTGGGCATCAGCAGGAATAGCTGAATACAGCAAAGAGCAGGTGAGGCAGGTGTTACCAATGGTAAGAGTTTGGTCCCTCTTTATAGGTAAAAAGGTGGATTTGACCCATTCTTTCACTTTCTTTACAGCTCGATCCAACTCCCACTGAGGTAAATGGGAATCACATACTTGACTTGAAATGGGCATTTGAGCGTGCCTTAGGCCCTGGCATGACAAGTTCATGCTGTGAAAGTTAGTGGAAACTAGCTATTATATAGCATTGTCACATAAATATACATTTACAAACAGTGGTACTTAGATATGAGTTTCTCTACGGAAACAAACTTGTTTATGTAAAAAATAAACTTTCCCATGCAATTTCCATTCATCTAGCAATGACAAAGATAAAATATCTTGCTGTCACAATTTGCTGTATTTAGCAAGTGTCACTAATTACCAGCCCAGATTCTGTGATGTTTCTTGTTCCTGTGAAAGTTCCTCATTATTTATGATACTCTGGCCAAACTAATTTTTTTATTCAAGATCTAATGTTCAGGCTTATCTTTCCAATTAGTGCAAATCCCTGAAGAAGTACAACAGGGAATTGTGAAATAAAGCTGAAACCTTGTGGAATGTAAACTGCACGTGATTTGACATGAAGAAGAAACTGCAGTATCACAGAGACAAGACTCCTAACTAAAGCTAAAGTATAAATTTGCCTGAAATACCAAGTCTCTATAAAACCTTTAAAAATGTATTAATTTATTACAAGTGAGGCATTTTTTCCATCAAAACTCTCTGCTATCTTCTCATGCATAACTGAAAGGGGCACCAACTGCATCACTCAGGAAACATCCCCTAATTTTAAGGGGCTAGGTACAACTCTTTGTAATCTTTCTGTACAGTGGCTTGGAAAATCAGTTACCTAGTAATTTTGAAAAATCTTATATATGAATTAGATGGTGTTCTGATTTTGTCAGTTCATGCCACTGCCAGATAAAATGCACTGAACTGGAATTCAAAAGTTTATCTTTACATGCATGCAATTGTCAGAGGGTGATGCATAAAATCAGGCTTCACTCCTCTCTTCTAAAGAGAGATCAGCTGGTCATCAATAGAATAGATTACTCACTTCTATCACTAGCCCACTTGTATTCTATGAAGATATGAGAGTAATCTGCTCTTAACTTTAAACTGCTAATTAAAAATCAATACCATCTCCAAAATCGACTTTACATTATTTTCCCCTCCTTTCTTTTATTGTCTGAGATAATGGAAAACCTAGACATTCTACAGCTAATATTGGAATTGTGATTAACTTGTTGGAAAAGAAGTACTACCTACAGCTTAAAAGTCTCACTGTTATTTTTAATTAGAAGATGGAAGGTTAATCAGTAATTTCGTGTATGTTAATACATATGACAAATAGTTGTTTCAGAAGGGGAACAAAACCAGAAAGAACAGTGAACTTTAAGCATTAAACTGTGCTGTAGAGTGACTTTAAAAGAAAATATGTCCATGTCTGAGAAGTAAGATACTAACTTAGATATCTTCATTGAGACAAGTATTAAAAATTAGTGGGGCAAATTCTGTACCCGAAGACTTAAATACCAAATTTCACAATGGCTTTAATGGACTTAAAACTGAACTGACTAAGTGATAAACTCCATTTCAGTTTGTGTCTTGAATAATCTACACTGATTGCTTGAGCTACACAATAGGTGGGAGACTATGTTTGCGACCTGACTAAAATAATTAGATACACAACTCATGATGAAATAATGGCAGCTGCATGGCTGTAATCTGCTAGCTGGGTTTGAAAATGTTGAATTCTGAAGGTGGTGAATTTCAGGCAGAAAGCAGCCTGCCTGCTTTTTTTTTTTTGTATTGTCATCTATCTACATTATGGAAGAAATGAGCAATTTCTGCTAACAGTTCACACAAAGCTATGACACAAAAAAACCAGCACACTGACTTTGCCTTCAGGCAGAGTAAAGCACCGTATAAACAATTTGATCACTCTCTGAAATTTCATGAAGTACAGTAAACTATGCTTTTAAAGTTCTTAAGGATAGTTTAAAGGGTTTGGTTTTGTAGAATTATATACAGATACAGGTGTATTATGACACTTAAATGGTTTATTTACTAGGAACTGTATGTATGTTCCAATCTTTACAGTGGATGAGATTCTGTGGGATACATGTGTACAGGTATGTAATTCAATATATGCTTATACTGTATAACTGTTCATTTTAAGTGAACCTTTGAATAAATGCAAGAACATGTCCATTTTTTTTCATCAAAGGTATGAATCCAAAGGTATGAACTCCTTTCTAGTAGTTATAAATTTATATCATAGTAAAGCTTTGCTGAACACACAATATAGTAAAGAAATACTGGGATCTTAATGTAAATGATATGTCACTACACTGTAATATGACCATAGTTGATTTGCTATTTTTTCACCATGAATTACTAGCTCAACCATACTAGCAAGAATACACCTTTATATAAATATATTTTATTCATATTTATATTAAATATGTATCTCATCAGTTAGTGTAATAATTGTATTTCCATATCTCAAGCATTCAAGGAAAAGAATATATAAGACTGTGTAAATCTTGAAGCAAAGTTTCCTATTTATCAAAAAGTACCTAAAAACTTTTTTTTTTTGGGGGGGTGTATGCCAGGTGGGCAGGCTACTGTCATTTTTCTGCATAGCTACAACATACTAACATACATATATTGTACTGTGTATGCATATAAATACACATATGATGCACTGCACTGGATGCACTGGAATTCTTAATTATTATTGAATTCCATACTTTTTTGAAAATCTGGAGAAAAAAAATCAGGATAAATACTTTTGCAGGAAAATATTTTCAAATTCAGCTGCAATAATATATTATTGGTAGTCATTAGAGAAATTTAAGGTAGATTTAATCAGTAACAAATAATTTAGGTTGGCAGAAATGCTGCAGACTATCAGAATACCTTATTCTACATTTTAAAAAAAAAATCAACTATGAAACTTAGTATCGTCAAACATTTTGAAACATTTGCTTCATCTTTTGTTAGCTTCTAGTATAGCTTATGTAAATGCAGAGACTGATAAAAAGAAGTTGTTTTCACTGTCTTTCTGACCAGCTTTTACAAGGAAGCATTGATAACCTACTGGGAAAAAGAATTTGTTGCAGTTCCAACTAGAATTTTCTGGATTACTGTGATAGAAATAAATTCCCACACTTCAAAGTACAATCCCAAATGTATTACTTTTGCCTAATACTATTGCTGATTATAACTGAAAAATCATTACTACAGATTAAAAAGAACCCAACGTTTTCTGTGTCTCTGTGCAGCCAAAGTTACACCTGCTGCTAACCAATCTTAGATTGCTGACATTAATCTTGTAATACTGTCTACCCAAAGAGTAGTACTTTCTTTGTATTACTCTTTTGGGGTTTGTCTAATGTGTATATTTTCCTGAATTGGTTCCCAATTAAAAGCAATTTTTATTAGTCATCTTCATTTAAATAAATTATCAATGTTGCTTTTTTTACTAGTGCAAGTTATTTGATTTCTTTCTTTTCCGAATGTTAATGCCTCATATACAAATGGCAAATTCCTGTAGCATTCTCGGCTATTTTTGCTTTCAGTATTCTTTTTTTCCTAACCCTTTAAGAAATTGTGATTAGTCATTGTTAACATTAACTAATACTAAAAAATATTTTTAAAGGAAGTTAACATAAAATTCTCTTCAAAGTGGTCATAGCCATTTCATAATAGCACTGGCCTAAAGAATCGGTGATTGATAGTCACCAGAAGTGTGCCATTCCTGCATCACTCTGATTCAGATTTTCATCTCTTGCTTTTGCAGTCACATTCTCTTCTATTCTTCCTCCCCATGATTCAGTCTGTTGGTTGTGATGATGTTAAATTCAACTTCCAAATGAAGTTAAAACGAGCATATAAAAATGATCCTGTTTAGTTTACATTTCTCTGTGTGCTTCTTGTAGCTTTCTACGGGAGCCATTCTTCCACAGCAGCCTGTCATTACGTTGTGACATTTCATCAATCTTGAAGTAGTTTCCATTATTCATGGATAATTATGACACTTCTGCCACAAAACTCCTAAGATCCCAATAGCCTAGTACTTCACAGGGTTTTTAAAAATTTCTCCAAATGTAAGACATCTGCTAAGACATTCCTCTAATATTAAAAAGGACTACTGGGTGCACAGACTGCAGGGCTTTTTCACTTTGAAGCCCAGTTCTGTCTCCTGAAAGAGGTTGGCATAGTATATGCTGGATTAGATTCCCCAGAGTTAGTCCCAATCTTTCCTCTGAACCTCTGGGAAGAGAACAGGCAAGAATGCTCATTACTTTTATAACATAACAGAGCAAGACTGGAAGAGGAACAAAGGTGCGAAATGCAGTAGTCTTTAAGATACTGGCCACAACATGATCACTAAACAACTATATACATCTATAAAGTAATAGGCTCTCAGGGACAATTGAGTAACTGCACTCGTACCTTCTTGTGGAACAGGGTAGCAAAAACTACCCTTGCAGATCTTTTTTCAATCAGATGTAATAAAAGAAACAGACTATATAACCTTGGCATATACATGGTCATGCTATATCTTGAAATGTGGAAAAACAATACAGCAGTGGCAAAACATAAGCCAAATTCATACAGTGTTTAGCAAAATGCAGTACTCCTCTATTACTATGTCTTCTATGTGAACTTAAGCTTGTGGTTATTAAATCAGCATCTCAGTTCCGTTTGGCTTGATTGCTTTCTCCATTAATCAGATTCTTCTCTTGTTGTTCAGCTAAGGATTGCCATTTCTGCCTATTTTTCCTACAGCCATCCAGTAAAGGGTAGCAGGCCTCTGACACATGCGTTAGGGCCTGAAATAAATTAAGAACATGTAAACCAGGTTATATTTAACAACAAAATAAGTGTTCTTAACGATGATCTTGAGAGTGACCAGAATGATGGAAATATGAGGTCTATCTATAATTGAAATTGAACTTGTATTTTGAACTTCAAGGAAGGCTTCCTGCTGCACACCAAACACGAACACAATTACCTGGAGCTACTGCAGATTGGAATGAGCTGCAGTGTCCATACAGGACTTGATACGTAAGTGCAGAAGGAACCACGATAAATTTGCTGTATTGTGCACAAGTGACCTGTTCAGTATTCCTAGTGAAGTGCTTTGCATGGACTTTGTTTGCAAGCCAGTCCTTTGAATGTATGGCAAGGTTGATCATAAGGATGACCTTAGAATGATAATCAGACACCAAGTAGGTATAGTCAATGTGACCATATTCACTGACGGTGTATCAGCTGATTCAGAGGAGTTCTCCCAGAAATATTTCAATTAAAGATGGCACATGATAGATAAATTACACTTGACAGTTAGTGCCTTTTAGGAATAACTGTAACTGAAGTCAATCAAATATTTTTCATGATGTGACTGTGTTACTATATCAGAGTGAAGGAAAACTAGATTCTGATATCTAAATATAGAATTAAAAAAATAAATAAAAGAACAATTCATAAGCATTTTTTGTATGTTTTTCTTTCCTGATGGAAGTGATGAAAATGTATCCTCATGCTATGACAGTCAGTCCTTGCTTGCGTAAAGGGTTATTTTGGCTTGTGAAATGAAGTCACACTATTCAGAAATGTAAGCTGGGAGTTTAATAGTTCAGGTGGTGCAGGACAACAAGGTATGGGAAAGAATGCCTGAGCCCACTGATTCTGTAATTACTATGACCCACTGCAAAGTACACAGAGAAGAATCCTGGCCCCTCTGCTGGTCACTATACAAAATCAGTCAGAGTTTTGCATGGAATTCGGGTCTCATTCAAATGACATGAGGTAGCAATGTCTAATTCTCCTGTAACTTTAGATAGGGACCCTATGGAATTATCAGCTTGTATAAATCTTCATAGTTCTTTTTGGCCTTGTAGTCTGCTTCATTAGTTCCAGTAGACTTAATTGAATTACTCTTGATTTACACCACTATAAGAAGAATGGGGCTGTCAAGTATCTTTGCGTTTTCCTGCTTTATTTATCTGAATATATCTAAACAGCATTTAAAATTGCTACATGGTACTTTTTTCAACTAAAAATTAAGACAATGAAACACATTTCTCTTATTTTTTCAGATTCCTGAACTTGAGAGGAGGACTTGTAGATTGTTTAACTGCACTGGTTATGTAGCTAACACAAGCCACAAAACTTCAGTTCATTGGGATCTGACCTACTCTGAATAACATGGTAAGTCACATACTTGCACTGCTGTATTGGAAACTCTTGTCTGTTTTCATTGTGTGTCAAATTCCTACCGACTGGATGAAAGCTAAGAAAGCAGTGAAAAGGCTGTCATTACAAACCTGTTTATTGCTTGATTTCATAGCATAAGAACATTGGAGAGTGAACTGTGTGCTTGTTCATTTTCAAAGTAAAATTGAAGTTGTTGTATGTTTTACCATCTACCATTACCATGTTTTACTCATTGAAGGATGCAAAAATCTCTAAGCAGGTAATATCCCCTACTTTTACTCCAGTCAAAATAAACACTGTATCAGCTCAAACCGTATTTACCAGGACTTAGGGGTTTTGTCACTTCCCCATAGGCTCCTCATTCTCTTTAGCGCTCTCTGCCCCTGCAGGTAAGTCACTCTCAATTATCTGTCAGGTTAGGACACATGCTGGCATACTCTGAGTCTGTATAAAGTCCCAGACACTGACAGCCTGCTACATGCTGTTCCAGGTCAGACTTTGAGACAAGATGACAGGTAGGAGTGATACACTGAAAGCCGTAAGAGGCAACATGTTCTGAACAAAAAGATGCTGCTTAGACCTCCTCCTGTGGATGTAGCACCTCCTTTTTTCTTCCCCAGCTGAAGAGAGGGGAGAAGATTCCAAACTTTTGTAGGTGCTTTTGACTGCTAACCAGGAATGGCTTTG
Source organism: Numenius arquata (assembly GCF_964106895.1). NCBI lineage: Eukaryota > Metazoa > Chordata > Aves > Charadriiformes > Scolopacidae > Numenius > Numenius arquata. The sequence continues at coordinate 37,756,873 of NC_133585.1, read as the reverse complement.
TATTCACTGTGGCATAACAAAGCTGCAGTTACAATGCAGGGGCACAGTAGCTAAAAATTACTCATGCACCTCATTTCCTTGCAGAAACTGTACAGGAGCTGGGTACTGTTTGGACCAGTATCACTTGGTAACTGTTGATGTAATCTGCAGCTAATATTTCAGAGTAAATACATTTTCTGGTCTTCTCATTAAACGGAAAGGTAAAGCCCTTCCCTAACAAGGAAAACTATAGAAGTTCAGGCTCTGGAGCTGTTTGCATACAGACTATATACTAATATAGTATATACTATATGCATATATATATATACTGTATACTATACTATATACTATACTGTAGCTTTCCACAGATACTCAGTCTTCTTTCAATGGCCTACCTCCTACTGGAGACAGTTTTCTGAAACTTCCCAGCCAAGGCTGCCTTATTTTCCTGACAAACAGTTTCTGCAACACAGAAACATGTGAGTTTCAGGGGCAGCAGATAGTGGCTCCCTTCTTCTTCCTCTATCTTTGCTTCGTTCCAACTGGTAGATGTGGATTCTTATTAGAAAAGTTTACTGTGTAAGAGGGAAAAATCTGAGTAAGCGCCGTGTTCCTCCCTTTGAAATATTCTTAAGAGTGAAGTTATCTGTCCCTCACCTTTTCTTTTTCTCACCTCATTTCCTGTAAAATACCTCCTATAGTCCCAACAAACAGGCTTTCACTCTAGTGCTTTACTGGTTTTGAAAAATCAGAAATCTTTATGTTTTGTTTCATACTATATCTGATCAAGTATCTGCTTATACAGTTTGTGACCAGGATGAAAAACACTTCAATGAATTCTCTCATGCACTGCTTTTTTGTGTGATGAAAGAGAAATTAAAAAATGGGACTGGAAATGCTAAACTTGAGTAAAATGCTTATACATAGCATATCGCCTTTTGCATGAATAATTCTGATTTCTCACTGAACATTCTGAACTCTTAAGCACTTTTTGTAAATGCACTACATGGATACCATTCTTTTCCTAGATAGCAAAGGATTAGTTTTGTGACTTTCCCTGATGATCATTGCAGCTCACTTGAGTTGCTGGAATCCAGAATATAACCCAAGGGTCTAACACCAAGGACATAGAGCACAGCAATTTTAACTAGGTTTTAAAAAATTGTAACAAAATACATTAATCAGACAAACATACCATTAATGATAAATACTAAACTAATAATTTCCTCAAATGAATAATGAACCATATGTAATATATAACAAAAAAAAATCTTCTTTAACTAAGGGAGTAGTTTTTTATTTGATTGTTATTCTGATTTTAAATCTGCATCTATTAGAGGCTACAGTGAGCAGTTCCAGTTTTAGATATTTGTAATTCTTTGTTAGGCACCATACCTCATACAGCTGCAAGCAAACAGCATCTATGAATCCAACCTGCATGCTGGGAATTTTATTTTTCTTCTCTCTGTTCATTAGATCCTGCAGATAAGAAATAAACAAGCTCTGTATTTAAATGCATTAAATAAAAAAACCAAACCAAATCCAAAGAGAGGCTGGAATTAAAAAGCAGCACCTTAAAAAGCACGCAAGCTCAGCACAGCAAGGTATCAGTACATGTGTTACAATGCAGGTAATTTTACTGTATGACTTGCCTTAGGAGATTGTCTTTGGACTGACAGAGCCCAAATAGGTAGATGAATAGACAAGCTTACTGGTTTTGGACAGGCTACAAATAGGTACCAATTTAGGAATGTATTTTCTAGACAATTTAGTAATACTGATTTAGAAGAAATAATGCTGTTTGTTCTTCTGGCTCAGAGATAATGTTGGTGTTTGGGAACCGCAGAAGAAAACTGACACTGGGAAGACAGGGAAGGAGTTGGTCCTATGTTCTGGTCAGTGGGAGGAATTGTGGCTTTTGCAAGGAATGTGAAGTGCTGTTTGTAGAAGCCATTTTGAAAGAGGTGATTCTGCATGATTCGGCTACTTACTGTTGGTTCTATGTTGAGTTCCTTCCGCTCTTTATCTCCTTGATCAAAGAACTCAGTAGCTACAAGCTCAGCAATCTGTAAGAGATTTCACACATTGAGAGCTCTAAAAGTTTGCTTGCTACCTACAATCAAGACTGTTTCCTGTGTTTCCTGTCTCTCCTTAGGACATACTGAATTGGGACCCCCCTATAATGAGATTCTCCAGCTTAACAGCTAGCCTTTAGAACTCTTCATGCACACATCTGTGCACAAACAAAATATTTGCATGTGCTGATATTTAGCCAAGTGAATGAAATGGCACATAGGCATCTTACCACTGATAGCAGTTGGAATGATCAACACATAGGAAAAGGTCAGCTGATACTCCTGTGTTGTATCAATTGACTGCCTTGTAGTTACACAGAAATGTTGGAAAGAACAAAGATTCCTGATTTACCTTCAGATTACTGCTAACATGGAGACATAGCTAAATGCACAGATATTGCTACAAAGACCTGAGAAAGTCTTCACATACAGCACTTTGAAGGACTGTTTCCTAAGGCTCTGCATTCCACCACTGTCTTTACAAAAAGGACTGGATGGAGGAAGCAGAAAATGTTACGTGGAGTTTGTACTTAGCAAATCTTAAAATTAAGCATATACCCGTTGCTGAACTGGCCATGGTTTGCTTATGGCTGATAAATCACAAGCAGTCATCAGCATTGCTCTGTAAAAAAAATAGGAAGAAATCTATGAATTACTGTATTGTGAAATGTACGTAGCAACCAACTCAAGTGATGAGTAAAATAGAATATAAAATTTCAAGGAACATCAGTGTCAGAGAAAGAAGTGAAATTAAAGCAAAGTTATAAAGGTCTCCAGGGCTCAATGATATGGTAGGCTTCCACCTGTGTAAAATGAGCACACAGAAGTGAGCAAATCTGGACTGGCTCATTTGATGGATTCCTGTCAAATGAACTGTTTCATTCTATTTGCTACTGGATGGACAACACATTTATTTATTTATTTCAGATATTAGCAGTGACTTCCTATCTTTATTGACAGCATGAGGGCCAAGGACTGAAATAGAAATAGACAGAACATGACTAAATTAGACTAATTTTTAAAGGCACTGAATTTGAAATATGGCATCCTTCCTTTCTGAGACAGCCTATGTAAGCCTGCTTTTCTGTATTTGTGCATTACAATATGTGTCTTTATTCTTAATCTTCTGTTTCCTTCACTGCCAGTAAGGAATCAGCTTCAAAACAAACTGACTGTCCTGAATCTTTAGTTACTGGCAATTCAATATTTGAGTATAAAGTATCAACAGCAAAAGGATATGCTCCCTAGACAGGAACCCTACGTTCTTTAGAAAGAACAGAAATGCTCATGTAACTCCACATGCTACTTAACAAAGTTTATTATACAGGTTGCAGACTTAGTAATTCAGACCCAGAGAGTCATTCAGTGACCTATGTACCAGTCTGTACAGGCTGAGAGCACACAGGTCTGCTGGCTTTAATGAAATTCACAGTAACATGGCATGGAAAATTGGGTACCTAATAATATTAACTGACTTCTTAATCATTCTGCTTTTACTTACAAAAATAGTTCCTTCTGTGTAGGATCTTCCCAATTAAATTGCTTCTTCCTTATAAGTTCAAAAAATTCTCCTCTCCTCCTTTAAGAGAAGTTGAAACAAAAGATTTTGCACCATACTGACACAATCCAAACATCAGCAATGACTATCCAGCCAAACTAGCCTCTCACTTACTTTATGTATAGTGCTAGGTCCGTGGCAAGAATGGCTTGTTTTATCATTTTCAGTGTGGCCTTGTATTCTTCAATGGAAAGGCTGCTGAGAATCTGATTTCCCTTTACAAAAAAACAAAACCAGTGTTATCAGTAAAATGGGCAACAGCACACCAGTTTGCTGAAATGTCTCTTAGATACTAAATCATTATGAGTTGCTTGCTGATATCTGATGTCATTCTTTTACCCTGCTTCCTTTTGTAGAATCCCCAATTTAAAAATAAAAATTCCAGTCTTCTTGAGTAATGGCAGAAAGCCGCACAGCAACAGCATCATAATCAACTATTACAAAATGAAACTGAAAGTAGAGCAATATCAAAGCCTTTAAATCCATTTCATTCATCAAAATTAAATTTACCACTAACTGTATTGTAGCATTTCTTTTTCCTCTTCCCTCCTCCCTGAAACAGAGGAACTATAATAGATTCCACTACCTCCCTATACACCTCACATAAATGAAAACATTTTCCTTTTATGAGGCAACATAAACAACAAGCTATTACATAGAAATATAAGCTCAGCAGCCCACTGTTAAACCAAAGCACTATGGAGCTAGTGAGATGGCAACTTGACTCCACTTTTTTTTCCACATTTTCCTGTCTGAATAGGAAAGAATCATTACAGTACAAAGGATGTCAGAAGTATCATACCTGTGATATGAAATGAGCAGTGAAAATATACTGCTTTAAAATGATTGTGCATGCGGAATAACTGGTCTTAGAATTAGTTAATAATATAAACCAAGAAGAATGTAGTTTTATTTGCATATTTACTTAACTTAGGTTTGGCTTCACTTTGGAATGTCAACATTAGCAGTGTTTGGTTTGGTCTCATCAGGACTGCTTTGTGTATGTGGAGGCCGGAATTTTTTTTGAAATGAGAGCAAGGACTTGGGTTGTTTGGTCGTTCATAAGAGGTCATGAAAATGGCAACAAAGCCTTTTGTTTCCTTTGGTCCAAGGAAGCAGGTACTCAAAAGGATATTAGCAAGGCTTCCCTTATCAGGCAACACTTGGAAAGGTTTGGTGGCACTCAGCAAGGGAACTGTAATTTCAAAACTGCTGCATTTGCTTTCTTTACCCAAAAAGGAATAAAGATCACTTAGGAATGTATAAGGATGGGAATCTATCCAAAAGCTAAAAATAAAAAGTAAAACAGGGAATAGTTTCCTTCTGCATACACGAAAATGTGGCACTCACTGGACTATTCAGGATCATTAGGCATTGATCAAAATGATGATGCTCCATGATTGAGTGGCAATACAGTTGAGCCAGTGGATGTTCGCTTCTGAGGAGTAAAAAGACCCATCAGATGGAGATATCAAATTAAACATATTACTAATCCAGGAATAACTTCCCTTCTAATGTCCTTTTCTCATCATCAGTTTACCCCCACCCGCCCATGCTTGCTCTTCCCCCTTCTGTGTTGACTGGCCAAACAAAATGAATACATTTGGAAGGATGCAGGGGGAGTACAGATAAAAAAGACAATGCTGTTACTTTGTCAGAGCACTGATAACTCTAGTTTTCTGCCTTCTGTTACTTGTAGAGACCAGCTGCACACAAGGAGCGAGAATGTAATACAAGGTTTAATAAAGAGTGAAAGTTCTTTTATGAAAATGAAAGGAAACAAGAAGGGTTCATTTACAAGCAAAATTTAATTGACAGTTTGCGATTTTGTAACATTTTAAACACCTACCAGGCCTATTTAGTCAGCTTAACTACTGAGCTTGTAAGTAATAATAATAAATAAGACCTAATCAGAAGCCCACTGATACCAATGGAAAAATTCCTGCTGACCTCAGTGGACTCTGGTGCAGGGCCCAAAAGGTTGATCAAGTAATTACCCAGTGTTAGTAACTATATTGATATTTCATTCATCACCACTCTCTTCAAGGCCAAACTACTGTAATATCATTATCTCCCCATTGCCCAGGGTAAAATCCAAAAGGGAAACAAGATATTGGTAGTAGTACAGGCAGTGAAAAAAAGCATGAAACCAACTGTGTGGATGCAGAATTTAAAGCTATCTTAATCTAGAAAAGATAATTTACTGTTTGAGTAGCTTTAGACAAAATACAGAAACTCCTCCTCTCTGAGGATTTCTAATTTCCCCTTGTTCCTCATTGCATAATACGGTTCTTAGCTTTTGCTACTCTCTCATTTTCAGCCCCTGAAAATGAGAATCCTACATTTCAGTCCTACATTGCTTATGTCATCTCTTCAACTAAATCGGAATTCTTTTGGAAGTCTGTTTTGCTGTTTATCCTGAATCTATTACTCTAGTTATAATCTGACCTACAAATGTTCAATCATGTAAGAAATTCTTTTTTAGCATATAGTTCCAGGGGACTTTTTGTATGGTTAAGGATCATTCACATGAATTAGTGGTTGCAGGACTGGGCCCCTCTGTAAGTGAGTGCACACAGACACTTAACTAAAAGTCTTAAGAGGAGACTCCGGGGATTTAAGAAGCACAAAAATGTTGAGAGAAAGATGGAAAGACAAACAAAAACGCAAAAAGGGAGATTAAAGGATGCGAGCCCCTGAGGATTATGGGCTGGCTGCCCAGCACCTCCTCTGAGACCACTGCAAAAAGAGTATAGAGCAAATATGCTGTGTGTTCTGTAAGGAAACAAATTGTAGGATGGTGCCAACACATGCTGGGTGAAATTCCCATTGAGTTAAGTTGGATGCATACTGAGTCCCCTAAAGTTCATCCTGACTGAAGAGAGAAATATGTGAGAAATATCTTAGGTTATCTTCCCAAGTACTGCACCAAACTAGAGCTTGCTCAGTACTTACAGACCCTGGCTGTCTGGGAAGACAGAAGTGCTGGAAATAAACTCAGGTCCTACTTCTGTAGTACACAGCATTTCTGTTAAACCACCATGCTGGGCCAAAGGACACCATTGCTTTCTCAACACAGTGGTTTGGTTATGCAGTTTTCATGCTCTGTGCTTGCCTACTTTACATGTGGGTTAAGAAGAAAAAGAAAATAAAACCCCTGCATATCTACCAAAAGAACTCTAAATAGTAAACAATTCATTTCCTGTATTTTCTACTACCAGAAACGTTTTAATTTTTGAAACCCTGTTGCTTAAGAAAAGAATCATATGCTAAGTATCCATTCTCTCTGCTTCCAAGGATAAAACAAAAGAGATCTGTTCCTGGAAAAAATAACTTTTCATTTAGATTTAAACAAGGGATTTAAAAACAAAATTCATGGAACTTCCTATTGAAAAAGAATTATTAAGCTGTAATCATCACTGCTTTACAGCATGTGCGAATGTTAGATTTTGCTGTCTATGACACTTTCCCAGGACATTTTTGAGAGGAGATGACGCATCTCCAGATGTCTTCCAGGAAATTTATTTTTAAATAAATAAAGCAAAAAATAGCTAGCCAGTTCCAATCACTGCAAGGCTACAGTTACTGCTGGAATCCCCTATTAGGGAACTAGAAAAAGGTTACTCTTTCAATTTTGTGGGGTTTTGGGGTTTGTTTTTTTTTTTTTTCTTCTTCTTTACACATCAGTCTTAGTGTTATTCTGAACAACTATCTGAAAGGCAGGAATTCTGCTTCAGCTTACTTATTTTCTTCTTTTCAGTATTCTCTGCCTCAAACAACCTTTTCCTCTCCTGGTATCATACTTTACACACAGCGAGAACAGCAGACCTCTTCTAAAGGTAGCTTCAAAACCACCCTCCAACTCTGCCCAGAAAAGATACAAGTATACATTTCTGCATATCTTTTCCCCATCTCTGGTCAGATCAAGTCACATTGCCATATCACAGTAATCGCATTATGCCACTTTTTAAGTCAAGCTATTTATTTAACAAAGACTCATATACTGTTATTTGAAGTAAATACTAAATTCACTGAAAAACACATTTTGTGCAGATCTGAAACTATTAATAGAGTCTAAAAAAACAAGTATTTTTATTAAAAAATTAAAATATGGAGAAAATTTTAGGAGAGTTCAGATGCTTCATTTTGATAACTTCAAAGTAAAATATTTTGTTTAGTTTAGTTTTTTGTTTAGTTTTGTTTAGTAAAAATATTTTGTTTCAAGGTTTTAAAACATATTTTGACTTTTTGCGTTGTAAAGTTTTTTCTGTAATTCCAGAATTGATCAAAGTTAAAGAATACAGATAACCTAAAATTAATGAAAAAGTCATACATTTTTAATGTGATTTTTAATACGTATCTTATCCAAAGCAACATAGAATTCTTGAAAAACATGGTGAAATCCTGAGTAAAATAATCAGAGTTCAAAATGGTAGAGAGACACCTTTGTATCAGCTGGCTGCAGATCTCAGCTCTCTGCTGGCCTGGACTAAGAGGAAGGGAAGAGCTGGCTGGGCAGGGAGCAGTCTGAAAAGCTGCACATTTCCTCCATGCTGTCCCTGAGAAGCTGGGACCTTTTGCTGTCACTGTATGGGAGCTGGGGGATGGGACATCCGGAACAGGAGCAGGAAGATGCTGCCCCTGCAGAGTCTACAAGGAGTTCACTCTGTCTTCTGTCGTAGTTAGTCAACAACTAAGTTGGTGCATCTTTGCTTTGGATTCTTGAATGTTTTTGGCTGTTCTCACACTGCTTTGTAAAAATCCGCTCCTTTGCACAGCCACACATCATCAAGTCAATTAGGTTGTACTTAAGTTAGCTCTGGGGTTTTGATACTCATTTGTTTATACTTAACTTCTCTCAGACTTACCTTTGTATGTAAGAGTTGTTCACTCCCCTATGATCCAAATCATGGCTTAGAGTTGCTATCAGCAAAGCCAGTGTTTCTAAGTCAGTCAGTTTGCTCTATATGTAAAGAGTAATACAAGAAATGAGTTAGCTTTGTGATGGGGATTTATTTTGCACAATGTATTTTATATCTATCTGCTGTCTTGTCTTTACCCACATAGCAGATAGAGTTCTGGCCCAAGGAGGACAAGGACATACAATGGTATGCTGAGGGCAGGGGTTCTCTCTCAAGTTGTGGTGCACAGTAATAATCATTCTCCATGGGCCTCAGTGCAGTTTTCGGAGGGAACATCATCTAGCCCTATATATACTGATGAGAAAACTGATACAGAAGAAGATGAAGCGACTTACATAATGTCACCCGGCAGCGAAGACAGAGCATGAGGAATTTTTTTAAATTCTGGCCCCATGACTTTTAGCTCAGCTCCTCTATTATCTCAAGGGAGTTAGGCTACATTCCCTAGATAGGTATAAAAATTCATTATACAAATGTCCTTGGAATAATCAGAAGGGAAAAATGTTATGTTTTTCATCGATCACTGGACAAATAAATTAACAGAAATTGAAAACCCATGGAAAACAAAATTAACCAATATCTGATTCATTATTAAAGAGTTTTTTCTGGACCTCCAACAAGGGTTAGTGGAGAGGTTACAGCTTCTCTTTTGTGACTATTTTGTATCTTTAATATTGTTCAATAGAATTGGATAGAAAATTTATTTAAATCTGTCCAGTGAGAAACAGAGGCTGGATAAAGCTACAGTATTCATGCAGCATTTTGTAATGGGACAAGAATAGCAGGCACAACAGTCAGGACAGGAATCAAAGAACTGCTGGTGACAGCACTGCCACTGTGGGGCTGTACCCTCTGTACAATCAAATCCATTTTTTCTTTAAGCAGTTACAGCTTCTGTAGATTTGCATCTGCTTTCTAGATAATGCAACCTGTCCTTAGTCTAGTCAAAAGACAAATCAGTTTGGAAATTACTGATTTTATATTTCTCCTAGGAAGAGGTGTCCCCCAATGCTTGTTTTCCCCCTCAAACTAGAGAAAATTGAGAGACACATGTTCTGACTCCAGAATCTAGGACATGAAAATCACTGTGGAATGAATCCAATGTAGTTAGGAATAAGACAATTTATGGAAATTGCAGTGGAGACTGACAGGATTCCAAAAATAGCAAAAGCAAGCTATCAGGATCATCAGAGATTGCTAGATCATGCAGAGACCCGCACACAGAGCAAAACTACCATGTCAATTTCTGTACAGAAGAGATATGAAAGTCCTTGCCTTTGTCTCTTCCAGCACCTTTTGTCTTTTTTATTTTTAAGTGAGACAAAGTTTGTAGGCAAAGGGAGTGCTTCTTCACTATTGGTATTGGGTTTTGGTTTTCAAATAGAATCTATTTATTCTCTCAGAAGTGCTTACTGTAAAATAGTATAAACCAACTAATAACAATTGTCTGTAATCAAACTGAAGAAGTATGTTAATTGAGAATGAACACAAACATTTTGTTTTCTTCAAGAATATAAAAGCATATTTTGGAAAAAAGTTGAATCAATATCTTATTTTGGGGATCATCTAGCCCTTCAGTATTTGTAATAACAAATTATTAGGTTGTTGTGTAAATTATTATGTGTCTTTTAAGTGCAAGGTTGAAACATTGTTCAAAAGCATTAAAATGAGCATTTAAATCCTTATCTCCAAAAAATGTTCTATTGTTTGTCTCAAGCTGTACTTAGCTCCATGTTTGAACTTAAAAAATTTCCTGTTGAATATTATAAGGAAACATCCTGAAACAGGGTCAGTCCTTTCCTTCTCCGCCTTTTTGACTTGCTTGTAGCATAAGCATTAACTTAAAAAAGGACATAATCATGTACGTGCCTTATTTGAGATACTCCCATTGGGAACATCCACATGATTATTTCCAGAGGATTCAACTGAAACTTGGTACATAAAAACAGACAACAATTTCACAAACCAAGCCCTTAAAGCCAGAAGTCTTCAGCAGAAAAATTTTGATTTCACTAGCAATACCACAGGATGATGAACATCTTACTGACATGACAATCAGAACTAAGCATCATTACAGAATTTGTTTAGCCAGAAGATTCTTGATATAGAAACAACAAAATGTACCTGAATTTTACCAGATTTTAAAGCAGCAAACATGCACTGCGCTGTATTAAAGGCATGTCTCCAATTGTGATAAGCAACATTTTTCCGGTAATTTTTCTTTACGCTTAAAATCCATCTGCAAAGAACCTTTAGGAAACAGCATCACATAATTAACTGTAAATGTTATTAGAAATCTGTTCTTTTTATGAAAAAAAATCTTTGTCTAATCCTGCTTGAAAACTGTCTCTCTTACAGAAAAAAAATCTCCTTCTAACTCAATTAAGTTCAAATATAACATACTTGTAACTGTGAACATAGATAAGAATACGCTTACAGCCACTAGTTCAGCCTCTCATTGAATACATAATAGTTGTGGGTTTGGGGTTTTAGTACTAATGGCTAAATGTTAGTGTCAGATGCACTGCTGTTAATTCAGAAACTGAGTTACATTCAGCTAACTGGGAGAAAAAAATCCTTGTTTGTAAGAACATATCTCAAAGAGAAAATTTGATTTTTTTAATCATAGAATGATTAGACTTGGAAGGGACCTTAAAGATCATCGAGTTCCAACCCCCCTGGTCATGGGCAGGGACACCTGCCACTAGACCAGCTTGCTCAAAGCCCCATCCAGCCTGGCCTTGAAATTATATTTATGGCAGGCTTGTTTCACTATTCTCCTGATTTTCTAATAATTAAGTTGTCTCTTTTTGTGAAGCAGCATTTGACAGCATTCATACCTCATGTTTCATTTGGAAATTTTGCACCAGGTTGAGGTCTGTGAACATCCGAATTGTACACAGTGTTGTTTCAAAATCTGATAGCTCAAAATCACTGAAGTTGAAGTCAGTTAGGTTGAGAGATTGTGCCGATGGTACTACAGCAGCCTAGAGAAGAATAAGAGAACACTATTTAGTACTAGGAAAGAGAAAGCGTAACATAAATACCTGCCTTTTCAGCAGAGAAGTAGTGAGATACTAAATTTTACCTTCACATATACTGAAACCCGATGATTACTTCTCATTTATCTTTCCTTAGCTTTTCTTGTTCAATACTATCTTATTTGCTTAGATTTAACACACGCTTTTCCACAGATCAAGAGAATAAGGAAAGGATTACCTGGCCAGTTTTACTTAAATCACCTACGGCAAATTGTAACCAAAGGTATGTATGAACTTGTGAGACTGAGAAAATAAGGCAGTTATATGTTTGTTTTTATGGATGTGCAGACATCAAAATCTGTAACTGTTGACAATTTTCTAAAAATGGTGAGGAAAGAGATGCCAGTAGAACAGAATTCCTAACAGAATCCACATTCAGCGCTATGGTAGTCAGAACATGTCCACAGACAGAGCTTTCTAAGGGCTAGAAATCTGAAAAATTAGTGTTCATCTGTATCAACAATCTTATAAACCGTAGATGTATTACAACTCTTTATGTATTACATTTCCACTTTTTCTAGTTATAAAATTCAGAGTAAAGGTACTAGTTGCCCCATACAGATGTTAAGGTTGCTAACAATTGAAATGGTAAGTCTTACACTATAGAACAAAAATCAGTATAATTTTTTTCAGTAAAATAACAGGTGGAATTCTCAGTGCTACTTCTTTACAGTTGTTTCACCGCAGTATGAGTGTGGTTTAAAAGAAAATCAGGTAAAGTGAAATGGTTAAATAAATCAATCTATGTGTTTATCTTCCTCTTTCTAATTCTAGCATGCATATCAGCTCTCCCCGTAACTATGTCTACCAACCTCTGTTCCATGTAAGTTTGCTATTATCTTTCCTGTGTGTCAGAATCAGAAAGTCATGAAAGATTATGAAAAACAGTATTTACACAGGAAAATAATTCCAACATTCTTACATATTTCTCATACTGGTAATTTTATGTCTATATATGCTATTTCATCTATAAGCATGTGAAAGAACCAGCAGGCCTGTATGTTCAGTGGAAAATAATGCAACCATTCAGGAACTCTAATGACATAATTTTGAAAAACTGCAACTGCAGCCTGGTATTTCATGAGGAAAGGGGCTGGAAGGACACAGTAGGAGCTCAACAGAAGGCCTCATGCTTGTGTTCTGACTTCATTCATAATTTATGATTATGAATCTTGATCCTCCTGCCTTTGACAGCCACAACAATAAGTTTCATTTCAGCTGAGACATAAAAAACTGCACTCTATAGCTATTCTAGTGTTATTTAACTGGATCAGATATTTCCATTTACACTACTGAAGCCAGTAGAGTTATCTGCCCCCTATTTTACAGCATGAAAGTTCATCAGCTATTTTAATTTCAATTTATTGAGCTATGGTCAATAGCATTGACCAAACTACAAGCTCTTGCTCGATTTCTCCACCTCATGAATATTATAAAGAGCATGAAATAGCCAAGAAAAGAAGAAAATGTGCCGATTATTTTCCCTCTTTGCATAATTACTATTTTTTAATTACTATTGCTTACTATAGGCATTGTATGAATAGTAATTAGTAGTGAATAATTAATTAGTGACTCCATTTATTACCAGGTTCAGTATAGAAAATAATTTTTAAAACTTGTGTTCTATGATGATTGAAAAACCTACAGATAAAGCTTATAACTTCATTTCACACAACAAGGCGTTACCTTCAAGGAAAGCCTCAAGCACAAGAATAGTCCGTTCTGGCATGCAGGAAGTCAAGCAAGCATGGTAAAAGGCCAGTAGGGGTGAACAGGGAATTCCTGAGTGAGCTCAAATGAAAAAATGAAGTACACAGAAGGAAGAAGTGGGGATGGGCTACCTGGGAAGAATATAGAGACATTACCAAAGTGTGCAGGGATGAAAATGGGAAAAGCAAGCTCAGCTTGAGTTGGAACTGGTGAGGGATGGAAAGGGCAACAAAAATGGTTTGTATAAATACCCTGGCAGCAAAAAGGCGGCTAAGGAAAACATGGGTCCAGTGTGGTAACTAAATGGCAACTATAAACAGTTTTGCTTTGTTTCATTTATTTTGTATGATAAAACACAGGTTGCAAATAGGACCCAGGCTGAAAGGAGGTGACTGATGCAATATGAGATTCTGTAATATATAATATGGAAATGATGATGAAAGTGAAATATTTGACCACAGCCTATTACACAAGGCAGATAATGAATAGAATAGAATAGAATAGAATAGAATAGAATAGAATAGAATAGTTCCAGTTGGAAGGGACCTAAAACGATCATCGAGTCCAACTGCCTGATGAAGCATCTATCTTCTGTGCTATCAGATTATTTGGAAGCAAAACAAAGCAAATTGCAAAAAGGTATATCCAGAAACATCATTTTAATCTATTTTGTCTGGCTTGATACGATGATATGAGTGCAAAATAAAAATTTATAAAATTCTGAAGCCAAGTAAATTGCCATTCATCAGCTGACCTGCAGTAGTGGAACAAAAATTGTATTATGCAATGTGTTAGCTTTAGCCACCAGGGAGGGTCCAATTCATACATAGTGACTTGCTACATCACTGTAATTGAGGCACTTGGATCACATCTCACATTTAATCAAAATTCTACAATCTGAAACGTGGAATAAACTATGAGTAATATCCGTCTGTCGCTTCAGGCAAACTTTGTGTTAGTGGTTCCACATGCTGATTTCAAAACTGAAGTCTTTCTATGATGTGTTAGTGGGAAGATAGTCAACACAAAAATATCCCAGTAATGTCATAGAGGTTATTCTTAATTAGGGGAAAACACTAGCAGAAGTACTTCATAGGAAGTTTTTGGAAGGCACACCAGAAAAGAAAAAATAAGTTCTCTACACCTTTCTGACAGTTTAAGTTAGATTGCAAGGAAATAATCATTTGCATTAGAACTGCCACACTTACATATTTCCCTGAGTCGGTACTTAAAATAATAACTTGCTCTGAGCTGCTTTCTAGAATCACCTGTCTCTCTCCCAGGACTAAGAGGACAAGCTAAGGAAGTAAATTAGCTTTCTCAACTTGGGTAGCAGGTACTCCCTTTGTCAGTACTTACCCAGGACTTAGGTTAAGACTAGGAATAGGAGAACTGATGTTGTAACATGAATCGCTTGATCTTGAAACTCAGTTGGCCCTATCTCTTTTCAAGTACTGCTACCTTTATCAAAGCACAGAAACAGCAAATAGTTTCAGAAAAAAAATGACAGAGGTTGATAGTTGCAACATTTAATTGTGTTCTACTTCCTGAGTAGACGACAAAGGAAAAAAGGCAGGAATGATCCTGTATCTCAAAGGGTACATCCTAACAACAGATACTTAAAGAGCAAGATTTGTCTCTTTTCCTTGTTTTAGGAGTAAGGTTTTAATTGATTCAACTGAAAGACTGCAGTGTAGGAGTATTGACCATGTGACTGTACCACATGGATTTTTAGGGTAAGGGTCTGTAATCATATCTCATCATAGGATAATTAAGAAGAAAACCAAGGCTATTGTAAGTAGCTTGAAAATCTGTCTGTAAGGTTTTGCTGCTCCAATCTAACCCTTTCAGGAGTCGACAAATTAAATGTATTTGAAAGCTACAGTTTTAAATTAGAGAAACCACTTGCTGACAATTCTGTTGTCACAAATTTCACTTGCGACGCACTGTAGCAATTTATGTTGCCAATGCCATATCTCCCTAATAAAGTATATATTAACTATAATAATTCAAAGATAGTAAGTACAAGTATCGATTTCAATATTATGCTATAAAGCTCAAGTCCTGTACCTATTTTGATATACCATTGATTCTGCTGAGGAACTGTGTGACAGCATGTGTCCTAGCTAGGGGAAAGCTCTTATACTAAATCTTACATTGTGTTTAGTTACAAAATAACAGAAAGAACTACATTTTTTGTTTTGTACTACAAAGCTGTACATCTGAAAAGACAAGAGCTTCTTTAAATTTTTAGAAAAGAAGAACGTAAACTTTTAAGGGTTAAGCAGTGCTCTATCCTCAAGGGTCAAGAGCAGCTTCCAAAACTAAACTGAGTTCTGTGATATTCACTGGAATACTTGAGGGTAATTTTTGCCTCATTCTGAATTTATGGTCTTCATTGCCCCTAAAACCAATGGGAGCTGCCATTAATACAGGTTCTGTCTCTCAGGGAAGATGTATGTGCTTGATTTCCTTTTTCAGCTCAAATTATCTGAACTAATCTGATTGCTCAGTTAAAATTCAGAGTGATGGCTTCATAGCATGAAAGTAAGGATATTTGTTTCATGCCATGGGATGTGACATGAGGATATGTGGTATATCTGAGGGTGCAAAACCTGTCTGAATAGTGCTAGGGGAAGCCAAATCTGGTGCCCTTATCCACACTGCCTATTGGAGATGGCCTGTGCTGTGCACTCTGGTACTATGTGCTCTGGTATTGCCTTAGAAAGCGCTGGTTGACATGGGCCAAGATTGTGCTAGGGGGCACATGGACAGTTAAACAGTAGGGATGAACACTGATTCAGTGATAGGTTTATTGTGGTTCTGTTTTATTTAGCAGTAAAGATGTAGCCACAGAGATTACAACACAAGCCCTGAAGAGAAACCATAGGAGATGTGTTGCATGCTGGTCTTGTCAGTGCCTCTTTATCAATGAGCAACAGCGTGGTAGGACTGAGGTTCAAAATCTATCTGTGTGACACTAGTCATTCTAGAACTATCCTTAGTCTTGTGTCAGTTCAGTCCCATACTACCAGCTTGTGGTCTACTATGTCTACCTTGGTCTCCATCCCTCCCATTTTTTTTCGTACAGCAGAGGTGATGCTATGTCCCCAGAACCGAGAGAACTAGAGACTAAACACAGGCTGTGCTTGGAACTACACTTGAAATCATAGCTGTCGCTATTCCCTAGGCAGTGGTTTCTAAACACAGAATTAAACATGAGGACACTGCAAAGAAAAATAACCATAAAAATAAAAAAAAATTGGTGCATTAACAATTACAGAATTTCTGTGTAAGGGAATAAAGCTGCATCCATCCTTGGGATGCTTGAAAGGTACCAAAGATATAAAATATACAACATTCAGACTTAGCTGCAGAAAGAAGAGTTCTCAACATTTTGCTTCTGAAATACTCATCATTGTGAGTTGATACTAACATTGCTTCAGTTGTTACTGTCACTTAAAATCATGAGAAAGGTGCTCAGTATTCTTCTGGTTCTCCTGTAATTGCAGCTCTCTGGCCAGCCTGTATCTCACATTGCAGGCATTGTAACATTTCCCTTTTATGTGATGTATTGATTCAACTCAGGAACCGATCAGTTGAAGCTTCGCTATAATTTTTATTTCTGTGTTTCTTCATGTTTAGGAATCACATCTGTGTAAAGGACTGTCCTTTGTTGTTCTATTAATGGAATGTTTCTAAAGTAATAGTAAAAAATTCAATTACCGCTGTTACCTGCAGCTCCCTCGTTTCCTCTTCAGCAGCAGAAGCATGGTATGAGAGAACCTACAGAAAGAGAAAAGCGTCCCTTAGTACAAGTAAAAGAGCAATATGATTTAAAAGTATTTTTCCTAAAGCAGAATTTTCAGCTTGCAGCTGCTCTGCATCGCATTGTATTTGCTGATGAAGTCTAGTGTCCATGCAGGGCCCACACTGGTTTTAAGGGAGCTCTCTGAAAGCATATGGGGAGGTATCTGTAGTGTTCACAAATCTCCCACAGCACAGAATCTTCTTGAGGTAATTAGGCCAAGAAAATGTAAATAGTTTCTATAAAAAAGCAAAGAACTCTGATTTTCTCTTTGGAAAGTTTTCATGCCCCACTTTCAAAGACAAATAATACATGAAACAGCTATAATTATGATTCTGACATTGTTGCCATAATAATCCTTTCAGGAGTTTATTCAGACATAAAAGAAAGGTTTGCCCTAACTGAAACTTGGCAAAAAAGTCTGAAAGACAGTATGTTTGTTTTAAATTAACAAAATAAGCTCGTTTTTTTAAGCTGTTGAGAACACAGGACATGAAAATATTACGGAGGTTTTTTTAGCAACTAGAGACTGACTATTTTTGTGTAAAGAACCCATCTTATATACTAATCTATAATCCTTCTGGCCGGCCTATAGTATCTATGAAGTTATAGTATCTATAAAGAGAATTGCTAATTTGCCATATAAAAAAAAATCACTTTTTTAAAGCACTGAAATTATTTTGAGAATAATTTTACCACCTTTTTATTTAACATGACTTAATACGGGTTTATTTGAGAGTTTTAATGCTTCTTTTAGAGGCTACAGGGTACATAATCCCCATTTAGGAATTCTGCAAACACTCTGTTTATATAATGAATGTTAGGAGATCCAAAGTCTACAAACTTTTCACTTTCAGCTTCAAGTTATCACCTGAGTAATTCAACTTCTCAGACTAAAGCCCTCTTTAGCTATTAAACTTAACAGTAACCAATTCAAAGGCTGAGACCAGATGACATTAATCTTGATGGTTTGATGGAGTCTGAGGAAATTGCTGAAAACCTACAATAATGCTGCCGTTACTCCAAAAACCGGTTTGTCTAAAGGACTGAGCCAAAATCATCACAGAAAACCTCAGACAAGAAAAGGAAGCCCCTAATCCTCCAAACCATTTCCTCTTCCTGCGCAACAGAACAAACCCGCTACGTGGCCAATGTGTAGCCTCATGTAGAGGAAAAGATGCATTCAGCTTACCACTAAATCTCATGAGTAAAGTTAAAATACAATACTAGATGAAATAATCTGCTGGCAGATAGGGAAACAAGCAGAAAAATTCCTATGCAACTCAACAGGCCAAATGCTGTTCTCCTAGGGGAGAACAATTTCTGTTCAGTATCCATGTGAGTAGCTGCACTTAGGTGTAGACCAGACAGGGTCTGCAGAAAATGAGGATCTGTTTTGGGCTAATTAAGGACCACCTAGATTTTGAGCTCACCTCTAATGTCACCATCTGTTTGGCCATGGCTCTTTCCACAGCTTCGTACATCTGTGTATTCTGGATCCCCAAGCCACAAAAGATGACAAATGCTTCCAGGAACTCTTCATCATTTCTGTTGAAAGCCTTGATTTTGCCTGAGTTTTCTTCCATCTTATTCACAAGCTGGCAAACCCCTATGCCAGGATACAGAAATTAAAAGAAGTAATACAGAGAACTGCCATCATTTCACCTATTGTGTGGAACATCAAGAGAAAAATTTGTCTAGCGCAGTTTAGCCTACGGTATAAACCACCACTACACATAAAAGTGACACACAAGGAGTGCTGTAGGATTTTCCCTGAAGTTGCATTGTTTTATAGAAATTGCATTGTATTATAGAATAAATGCTAAAACATTATATATTACTTAGTAGACTCAAAAGTATTTATCAGGATTTGTAAAACAAAAATTTAGGGCTTTACAGACTTCAGCATCTTGTGAAATTCTAGGGTCATTTTCATCCTAGCTTTTATTATTAATAGTATTCTAGATTGATTTAATCCCTAAAGACAATTTGTCCTTTGGAGGCTAATTAAATTTTTGTAACCATGCCAAAAGAACATTTCTGAAAGTCAGAACAGTAGTACACAGAGTTTTCACTTCCTTATTTGAGTCAGTACTAGAAATTTTTTAACATAAATGAACTAAACAGAGAATACCCAAGTTGAGGCTCAAAGCTTAAGTATACTCCCTGATTCTGTGAGGATGTGATTGAACTACAGCTTCAAAAATGACCAAACTCATTGCAAAGAATCTTACTGAATTCAGCTTGTTAGGTTCAAACTTGTTGATAGTTGCATCTGTTTACTTTTTGTTAAGAATTTCTGGCCTTTTTTCTGCACATGCTATTGAAAGGTCTGACAGGTAACTTCTACCAAACCTTGCTGCAGCTTATATCCCTGACACCTTTTTAAGCAGAGGGAAATTTACACATATGCCGCACTTTATTTTTACCTAGTGGATGGCAGTATCTGTTAAGAAATCAGAATATTAATTAAAGCAGCTGCATTTTAAGTATATCTTGTCTTTGGCCAAAACTGCTTTGGGGGTGATTATTGTCTTAAGTGAGTCCAAATGTTTTCTTACTCTTGAGTGTGAGTACTAACAGTTTCAGGCTTTTTCCTGGCCAACTGCAAGTAATCATCCCAGTGAAAGTATTAGCTGCAAATTAGAAATTCTGAAGAAAATTACTAAATGAAAAAGTCTTCATTTTCTATAAATGGCTATTGTGTACCAGTTTGTATACTTTAGGTATTTTATGAAGAGCATTTTGCAGCAGAAAGAATAAAATATTAAATATGTATTTAACCAGCAAAAGAGAAGATAACTATTTAGCATGGTGTTTCCAGAACACTCTTAACAATTTTTAGGTTTTCTTGCATCAGTAGAGCTACTCCTAATTTACACAGGATATATTTACAGAATCTGAATGTCTTACACTTTGCCACTGTAAGGACAGGGAGGCCAGATTTGCTCTTTGCTTATGGGTAGGGAAGAAATTATAATCAATACTATTTTACAGCAGTACCAACAGTGAACATAATCAGCAGCTACTGGCAGGTCTTGTCAGTGCTAATAATTTTTACATTAAAGTATTTCCACCATTTTAGTACTCCATATTTACAGACTAAAAAAGTTCATTGAGGTTTTTAATTAACAGGGTAAAAAGTCTTTGAGGGAGCAAGTGCGCATCTTGCGGCAGGTAGAAAAACTGAGGAAAAGAATGTAGCGCACACATGCAAACTGTATTTTTAGAAGAACATTGGTCTTGCATGTACAAGTTTTAATGTCTGGTGACAATGTAACACTGTCCTGTTTCCAAATTACATATGTTTGGGGAACTTATTTTAGTATCAGAATCTCCTCTAAAGAGATCAGTTAGAATATTACAACTGTAGCTGTAAACTGTTGTGGCAGGGCTTGTGGTATCTGAATATTGCAAACAGGATTCTGAACCTTAATAGAATAAGATGACTAGATACTTGAATGACAGTAAAAATATACAATCCCAGCAAATAAGGATTCACTAAGAACAAGATTAACTTTCCCTGGGAAAAAGAAGCTGACTTATAAAAGTCTATAGGAAAATCTCATGAAACTCACTTTCAGATCTCTGTTTAGTACTGTTTATGAAATTATAATTATTTCCATAGCAACCGTGATCTAATGAACACAAGATTAAGACTCAACAGTGAATGAGCCACAAAAGCAAATGAATTCTTAAAAGACACAGCATTTTGATACACATAAATGTCTCTTAAAAAATGAGAGAACTGCAGTAAGTATACTATGTAGTACATAAGACTTTTTACCCTATCCTTTTTCAAAAGCTTCCCCAAAGCATTGAGGGTCCATACATTACAATTAAAGGAACTCAAAAGTCTTTTATTGGGACACAGTTATAAAACCACGGAAAGATTCTGTAAAGCTTTCACCACATACCTGAAAAATGTACAAGTCAGGAAAATAAAAAAGCTCTTTTCATCTTTCTTGCCAGTAAGATTTGCTTGGTTTTGCTGTGGACAGTTTTTCCTACCCACGCCCATCTGCACACCGTACTTCCCAAATTTTGGGTTTGGGTATACTAATCTTAATTATAATAATAGTCTTACATAGTATATAGTATGCTAAAGGAACTTCTGGGTCCCAAAGCCAACTTCTTGACCTTGCCCTATTAAAGATATGAATATTAGGCAGGCTGTGAAACCTTAAAAGACTTGAAAGAACATTTCCCAATGAAAATTACTCAGATTTGAAAAACCCACCTAAATGGATTGCCTGACTGAAACTTTCAGTTCGAACTTTCACGGAAAGTAATAATAGTAAGAAAAACCTATACAAGATCAAATGTAATTGTTTTATCAATAGCTAACAGCATAGTGAAATCACTCTAATTAAAGCTCAACAGTTCAATCTTCATCTTGGTCTTCTAGGGTCTGGTAGAATATTTAAAACATAGTAGTAAAAGAATTCATTAATGAAGCTGATATCAAAAGAAATTTCAGAGAACTCCATTAGGTAAAGATGATATTTTTCTTTGTGCTTCAGGAATTAAAAAAAAAAATCTGTCTTCATGGAAAAAGGGACCTCATATTTACTCTGTACATTGGGTTGTGCAGTTTTGCCATAATTCTCAAGAAAAATTATTTGAAGACCATTAAAAAAATGCATTCTTGGAACTCTTAATATTTACTTGCCAAATTTTGTAAAGCTGAGGAAGTTGGATTCATGCTGCTGTCCTGGAATCAGTATATTTTATGTTCTGTTTGCTGGTGGAACTTACTGATGCCAGGAAAGCAGGTTGACACTCATACTCACTCTTCAGGGAACAGAGAAGTCCTGGTAATTTCAAAAAGCATCATCATCCCTTTGTTTAAGATGAATCTGAAACTCACTGAAAGACTTAAAGCTCATTAAGCTTATTCCCTGACCAGATCCTCCAAACTATTCAGGTGTATAGTCATTTTTGAGGACCCAGATGACAGCCACCTAAGTATTTTTAGGGAACTAGAGATAACTAGGCTTCTAAGTTTTCATAAGCATCTAGGCCTATGTGAACCTAAGTGATGTCAAATTACTTCTGAAAACATTACCCCAGGAAACCAGTGGTACTGTGGCCACTCTTAAATAGCAGAAAAGTAGTTCTAGAAAAAGCAAAGGGGATGCTGCAAAGATATTTACACTGGGTAGCTTCAGACACCTATAGATAGGACTGTAGGCTCTCTATGTAATCCACAGATAGAAGCAGGGACCTCCAAAGAGCAATTCGTAGCACCAAAACAGCACAGCAGCTAGCCTTCTAGTGTATGAATCTTTCTGTACCTGAGTCTCATTTGAGGAAACTGTCACTGTCTGTGCAGTTCAGCTTGCCTTTCCACATGTCACCACTGTTCCCTGAAAGCCCAGCACTACAGACAGCTCAGGCCTGAAGACTTTATTTACTAATTTACTTCTCTTATCACTGCCTTGTAAAAGATCTACACAAGCAAGAGCAGTAACTGACTCTCTGAACAGGAAGCAATGAAAAGAATTTTACTTACAGAAAATTTTTGAATGCAAAGAAGCTATTATAAATGGTGAAGTATCATAAGAGTGTTTTAGATACTTGGTAACTTATTAGGTAAGAGATTTACAGTCAATTTACAGAAATTTGCAGTGGACTTATTAGTTGAAAACATGATAATCAAGGATCTCTACTCCTGGGTTGAGATTCCATGTTGCTGAGATTTTACTGTGGAGCACAGAAATATTTCTATGAAATGTATAAAAATATTTGTTGTAAAGATACTTACCTATCACTTTATTCTTTTTTCCATTTTTTATTGGTGTACACAGCAAACTCTTTATGTGTTGATTTACATTTTCTGCATTGTCATTCTGTTAAACAAACAAAAAAATACAGTTACAATTTTGAAGACTAAGGTTCAAGTGGCTGAAATGAAAAAGCTGTAGAGCTGGGATCTACAACTGTTCTTGGTTTACATACTCCTTCAAAAAGCAACCACATCTTCAAAGAGTTTCCACATCTTTGTCTAGACAGTATCATAAACATATCTGATACAAACTTTGGTGAATAATAATACAGGTAATGATGATAACCTTCATTCAGTAGGAGTTTACAGTGACTTGTGCAATTGTGCTAAAACTGCGCTAATTTTAGAATAGGTTCTTTCATTAGAAGGTGCCACTTCCATGAAAATGACAACTTTGCACCAAGACAGTGTTCCACTCAGTGAAGCTGAAGAAGAGATCAGATGAGCTTCAGGACACATTTATACTCTCACCAGGTGATGAGCTGTGAAAGGAATTGACCTCTCCCCTTTCCAGCATATCTCCTCACTTGCAATATGGCAATGTAAGGAACAGATGTCATAAAACAAGAGTAACTACCCGACATTAAGCTAGCTGTGCATTCTGTGGCACTAACATTTTCATAAACTCTTCTGGTTTGTTTGAGATGCCTTGATTAATCAATCAATGCAATGAAAGAGGGTTTAATGGAGATCAAATTATGATGCAAAGAAAAACAGGGAGGAAAATTACCACCAACTAAGTCAACATTCTGCAGTCTTCCAAAGACCTTTTATCATGTCTCATGCTCCAAGAGAAGGAAACTTAATTTATTTGGGGGGTGAAAGGGTAGAAGATGTAACAAAAAAACAATGCATCTTTTTCAAATACTTGGTGAGAAAAAGACGTCGTCATGCTCTGACTGCTCCTGAGATAATGTAGTAGTTGCTGAGAAGTACATTTGGTCCAATCTCTAATTGTATATGACACCAAAAAAAAAAAAAGGGTACATACTAATATTGTGGATCAAAAGGTTATTTTTGCTTGTTTTTTACTATTATTATTCTGCTCTCTGGTGCTGTGCAAGGACTGTGGACAGTTTCATTGCAGGCAAATGCACAAACACTATAATGCTTACAAGTGGCAATAGGAAATGTGATTCTTTAAAGAAAACATTGAAGGATTACATCATGCGAGAGACTTTACATGACCCAGGAACTTAAGTACTACTACTTAATAGTAGCTGTCCTGGTTTGAGGTAAAACAGAACCAATTTTCTGCTCAGTAATTTTACTTTTTAGCTGGGCCTCTTCTAACTAACTCAACTCTGAAATTAACAGCATATTGTTCAGAAACTGTTCACTCTCACAGTGATAAGACCTCATCATGCCAAGGAATGGTATGGAGAGAGGCCCTTGCTTATACTTATTGCTATAACAACCAAGGTCAGGTAACTTCGGTATTTGCCCCATTAGAGGGTCAGAAGCAAAAAATCATAGAGGGGTCGCACCTGTGGGGAGGAGCAGACAGGACAGGTGACCCAAAACTGACCAACAGGGTATTCCATCCCATCTGCATCACTCTCAGTATAAAAGCTGAGGGGTCAAAGGGTCAACTCTTTTTCTTCAATGGCTAATGTCCGAGGAGGACCCTGTCTGTTCGTCTGCCTTTGATCCCGATCCGAGCATTCCTGACTCCAGATCTGGAATCCAGTCCTGAGTCCAGTCTGGGACTTTTTCCTGTGCCTGCTGGTGATGTGATCATCATCCTGGGAGCTTGATACAGTTTAATATATATTGTATACATATTTTTATTGCTATTATTATTATTTATTATTTCATTAATTTATTAATATTTTCATTAAAGTAGCCTAGGTTTTTTTCTAAACTCATAAATCTCTATCTCCTCCTCTCCTCTCTTTGGAGGCGGGGCATCTGTCATTGTGGTTGGCCAATCTGGCCAAAACCATGACAGTAGCCCATTATCAATAGGGTATATGGAATAACTTAAGAGTGGGATTTGCTCTTTTCTGAACTGCAACATACGTGTGAAATCAGCTATAAAAAAGGATATAAGATCATCATCTCTCCCTAGACCTCTCTAGCAAGGCCAGCTGAGAAACACAAAGTCAAGCTTGCGTGAAAATTGGTTTATGGCTACCCTGAGAAGAACCTGCTGTTTCATGGTAAAGTTCAGATGCATTGAAAACCAAATCTGACTGGGTTGGAGATCAGACCATACTGCTTAATTAAAATGCCTGATCCAGTATTAACAAACAAGAAAGAGATTAAGCAAAACCAGGTTTAAATGCCTTTATGGTGTCTTGTAGATATTTGAACATTGTCTCCACTGCACTAACTTTGTTGGTTCAGGGAAGAACACATATGCATGACTACTGAACCTTAGCATTTGGCTTCTGTATTGTTCTTTTAAGTGGCATGAACCTGAGGCAGGCAATGTCATGGCTCTTCCACAAACGAACCCAAGCTGTTGTTCTGCTTCATGTCACTACCTAGGTAGTTGAGGTCACCAAAGCATTTAGAAAGCACAAAGTTATTTTCATAAGGTGAGTAAGCATGCTGTTGAATATCCTCCAAAGAAAGAGGAAAGCCAGGATTTCCCTGTCAGGGTTCACCAGATTTCAAAACATTTAGCCTACAGCTCTGCCTTGAGACTGCTCCTACACAGTGGTGGAGATGCGGCCACTGTGTGTTGAAACAAATTATCCAAAATTCCTTCTAGCAGTACTATTTTTATGAGTTTCTTTTACACGCATAAGGTGCAAATCATCTGGATTCCAGAGAAAAATGCAAAAGAACTCTAACCCTACTGACAAATTGAAAGGCCTGTTTCAGACAAACAGTTGTTTGGATAACTCTCAAGGTATTAATTTTATTTTAAAATGCCTTCAAATAATCACCTCTTTCTTTATTGATCTAATACAGTATATCCATCCAATTCTGGTTTTACTTCCACTTCTGGGCCCTGTACTGCAAAGTGGTGAGCGCTCAATTCCTGTGTTGCTCAATCCCTCATAGAAACCCACCCCAGAACATTCATGAAACCTTGCACAAAGAAAAAGGGAAGCAACACAGCTCCCCACTGTGAGCCTGCCCCTTCTTTCCACCTACTGGAACAATCACATTGAACACTGTATTTTCTGACATTTTTGTTGTGCATCTCAGAAAAAAGAGTTTGGTTAAAAGCTATCTGCTGATCATAATAACTCCTCTCCCTCTTATTACCCTCTCTCTTAGTCCTTCTAGCCAACAGGCTTAAATATAATAAGAAAATCTTTCAAATTTCTGCATTGACAGGAAAATACAGAATTACAAGTTTGCTTTTTGTTGATGATGACTTTGAAGGCAGCCTGACTGTAATCTGAGTCTTGCTAAGTGACCTTCCCTCCTAACTCTCCACCATCTCCAGTAGTACACCATACCACAAGCTCACACTTGATGAAGTGTGAAGTAAAAGCTTCCAAAGAAGAGCAAAGTTGTTCCCTCTCCAAAACTTGCATCTATAACATTAATCTTTGCCAGAAAAAGAAGGGAAAGGAGAGGATAAAAGGGAAGGAACTTCTGAGAGCCTCCCAAGGCTCAGTAAAATACCAAGGGATTACTGTGAAAACCCCTAACTGTTCTTCACCTAAATATTTTCCATAGATGGTGTTGCATGCTCTCCACATCACATTGACTATTTATTGACAAATTAACATTAGGCTTTTTGAGTAATAGCTGTAGGGATAAATCCCTCCCCTGGCCACCTGGCTCACTGTATGAGTATTGTACCATTTCTTCACTGATAATGAATTTTTTCAAGCAAATGTACCTTCCTTTGTGTTTGCATAATTCTAACTGTGACCATTAAATTAATAGAAATAATAAGGGGAAAACTAAAAACGCTTGAAAGGTAAACAGAAAAACATTTTCCATTTCTGAATTTCAAATCTAAACTTATTTTACTTACTGTCCAGGGAAATCTTCTGTCTTTGCAGACATCTGGGATGTTGAGGGGTTCCATTGTATTCTTGACATACTGAGCATACATATAATTGATTTTGTTTGTATCATAGTCCCTGAAGGATACAACATTATTATTGTTATGTGCATAGTATGAAAATGGATCATTTCATTATGCAAAGCAGGTAATTTTAATATCTTTCCTGTATGAGGAAAGGATATAACCAATAGATATATAATGGAGTTGGGTTCAAATCCTGTATCCTAATCCAGCTGTCATCACAAAACTACAGAGTGGATTTATACGTTCCAACATTTCTTTAATATTCAACAATGTTAACACTGAACACCAAACTTAAGAAGTAACCAAATCAGTACAGTTTATGCAGATGAAGGAGAAAGAATGAACAACTGTGTTTATATTGAAATAAACAGAACTTTTTGAAAACAAACTCCATTCACAAATCTGACACAATTGAAAAATCAATACTGGATGAAATTCACATATTATTTAAACAGAGTGCAGCAGGTAACATTTGTGAATTCTCTGCTTCCAAGTTAATTTCAAATCACAATCAGTTGCATGGGGATTCTGTTACTGCAATAGAACTGTTTATTCCAAATCAGGACAAAAAATACCTTTACAGAATCAATTATTTATTTATATTTATATAATATATATTATAATTATATAATATTTTATATTTTAATTATTATTTCACAAACTTGGTTATAAAAGTCAGTGCCCCACAAGTCTGAAAACTGGTCTGATCTGGGGTTTGATTCAGGGTCCTTGATTACATAGTAAGTTTGAAATTTTATTATGTAAAGTAATACTTCCCATATAATCCATGTCATTATATTTCTGCCATTGCCCAAAATTGTGCTTTTCAAGCATAGCAGAAGTTCTTACTTCAGTGGTTGACTCAGTTCCTGGCATATAATTGTGCCGCCTCATGAACAAGATTCCGATATGCAATTAAATCTCCAAGATTGCTTCCCTATCGGTTATGAGAAATAATTTACTGATGGCCCATGTGAGCAGTAAATTACATTTTGAGTCCATTAACTAGTAACCATGAAAGAGATAATTACCAGGAAGGGTAAATTCTCTTTACCATTCCCATAGTGTAGAAGAGGAAGTAAACAGGAACTTTCTTTTTCACCCTGTGATCTTACTAGCCTGTTGTACCTCTGTACATTGTCTATAATCATAATGCAGCTCAAAAGTTTTTAGTTGCTTAAGCCACATACTTTGGGCATAATTTTCTAATATATGGAATTAATTTTAGTATGTAAAATGCTCACTGCAAAAGAGATCAAAGGCTTACAGAAATCTCCATTTTCTCTCCGCACACTGTATCTGTAGTAGTACATTTTATAACAACTGTCTCACTCTTGACTGAGAAAGGTAGTGGAGACATTAATTTTCAAACTTCAGTACAGAGATTCAGACTAAATTTGGAAACTATTTAATCTGAGTATTTAAATTCAACTATTTCTACATCTTTCCCTTCCTCCCAGTTGAACTTCTTAATGGTTTCTTGAAGATGAATAAAAGTTAGAACTTTAGGATTTTATTCTTGATTTAGTCAGTGAAGTTCTTTGAGTCAGCATCCCTATCTATGAAACAAGAATAATGATTAAAATAATTGATTAAAATCATAAATAGGATTAGTATCTACTAATGTGGGTATGTCTACTCTACAACATAGTCACTATACAGATTGCTTACAGATCAGTTTTAGAGCATCCCACCAACTTAGATTCTTACTCCTCACATTTTGTACATTTCCATAGCATAGCCTTGTGATACAACTACATACTTAGACCTGCCAAAGTGAAGAGATCAGGCCCTACTCTCCTGTTCAGCTCAGTGTGACCTTTTTAAAGCAATAGAGTTTGTCTATGTACATTTCAGTGCAAAACCTGCTCTAGAAAAATAGCAGTAATACATGGTACCCAGTGGAAACAAGGTCTGTTAATTGTGAAACAAAAATATTAAAAGCATAGTTTCTTCAGCATTCTCTTGGGATGAACAAAAGTTTGAACTAATTGTTTTACCTCTTCAGATTTTCAGCTGAATCTTCTAATTCCTCAGATTCCATATGAAACACACTAGAAAATGAATCCTGGAATACCAAGAGGATATTTTAATATATGTGTCTGTAAGATTGTCATAAGTTACAATAGTAGTATTCATGAAAAGCTTGTTGCAGTTATCAAAACATATTCTGTAATAAAGACAAGCGTAAAATGATTTAACTTCATTTCATATCTAGCAGCAAGTGTATAGAGTCCTACCACAAAAATATCTTTTGATACAACTAAATATCATTGAAGTGTCTTGAATCTCTACTGATCGCTCTGAGAAGAAATGCCAGTATTTACAAGCTATGCCAAATTTATCTGTCAGCACAGAATTTCTTTATTTTAACATTCATCCAATTCTGGACCTGCATTGCTTGGACAGGAGAGGACATCAAAAC
Organism: Numenius arquata; assembly: GCF_964106895.1. Lineage (NCBI taxonomy): Eukaryota > Metazoa > Chordata > Aves > Charadriiformes > Scolopacidae > Numenius > Numenius arquata. The sequence goes on along the minus strand of NC_133585.1, from coordinate 37,727,564 downwards.
CTTTTAAACATACTGACTGATCTCTGTGTTGCTTTTCATGCAGCTTTTTTTAACAGTTGAGAAGTCTAAATGTAGAGAGAAATTAGATTCTCTCTGTGCTAAAGATTCAATCTGCAGACTGCAAACTAGCAGCTAGAGTTTATCTAACTTGCAAAGACAATGTGAATTTGTGAATACAAAATTAATGTAAATTCCTCTTCTGTATTATTGTGTGCTTTGCTTCAGTGAGGCAGGATCTTGGGACAGACCATGATTCTGTTCAGATACCTTGTTTGGATACTCCCTGCTTAGATATACTCAAGAAATAAAAACTGCCATCAAAACTGCTTCTGCACAGGAAGCAAAGGCCATGTTGTTTTTCTCCAAGCCTTTTACTTTTTTCCATCCTATCTCAGTAGCCAAGAAAATGAGTTATGAAAGAGTTCAACATTCAAGACCTATGCCACAGGAGAGAGCTTAGAGCCGTAGTTTACAACAGGCAATGCAAAATGGCTGCATAAAATGGCAGTCTGGCCTACACAAAGACTGAAGCCTCCCAAGTCAACAGCTGACTTGAGTAGATGCCATAAAAAGAAAAGGCAGAGGTTGAAAAGGCGACTGAACATACAATGGGTTTGAAATACTATGAAGTCAGAATGGAGGGAAGCCCACACTGCTCCCAAGCAATAAGCACTTCTGCCTTAGAGAAGAAACATACTCACAGTACAGTCTTCATCCACTATGAAGATGGTACATCTCTGCACTTGCATGAAGGATATTATAGTGGCAGCTATCTTCTTCAGAATTACTTCCAAAGACTGCTGCTCTTCAAAAATCAGGCTAGCAAGATCGAGAAGCACCTGGGGAAAAGGTCTTTTGTGAAATTTTGACTAATTGAGACTTAAGCAATCATTATCATTACTACTGTCTTTGATTCTTCTCTTCCCTGAATCAAGGAAGTCAACACATGTGTCTGTGACCGAAATTAAGTTTCGGCTCTCACACAGACTGCAAGGTAACAGTAAATAATAGCCAGTTTGACACTTTTCATGGAAGAAATAAATAGCATACTTAGCAGTCTGATGTTTTCAGTCAGAGAGACAGAATAGATTTAGGCATTAGCAGTTCATCAAATGAAACCTGAGAAATCCAGACAACACAGTTATTTGTCCTTAGGAAACCTAATAGTTTCCTAGGGCTTATGTGTGCATTCTAAAAATAGCAATATTTACATTTCTTAACACTGTTGAACACAAGTTTTATCTGTTGTAATTCTAACACTCTAATGAGCTCAATTGGGGAAAACATCATTTAGATACAGTCTGCTGTATTTCAAAGCTGCTGCTGCAGGACTTAGCTGCACAGATGTCCTCCTATTATATTCCTTTTTTTCTCACAAGAAGCATGGCGCCAATTTGAAAAGATTATCCAAATTTGTACCAATTTACAAACACTGATAGTCACTTGGAAACTCAGACGTACCAGAAAATTTTTAAAACAACTGCTGCTTACTTGTTTCTCCAAAACCTTTTCATATTGTATATGGCAGACATATTCACCTGTAAAGGCCACAGCATTAATAACCCATCAGTTAAAAATATGGCTGCAAAATACAGTTAACATTAATCAGAAGGAAATTCAGTTTTCATAGAATCATAGAATGGTTAGAGTTGGAAGGGACCTTAAAGATCATCAAGTTCCAACTCCCCTGCCATGGGCAGAGACACCTCCCACTAGACCAGGTTGCTAAAAGCCGCATCCAGCCTGGTCTTGAACACTTCCAGGGCTGGGGCATCCACTTCTCTGGGCAACCTGTTCCAGTGTCTCACCACCCTCACAGTAAAGAATTTCTTCCTGATATCTAATCTAAATCTTCCCTCTTTCAGTTTAAAACCATTACCACTCATCCTATTGCTACACTCCCTGATAACGAGCCCCTCCCCATCTCTCCTGTAGGCCCCCTTTAGGTACTGGAAGGGGCTATAAGGTCTCCCTGGAGCATTCTCTTCTCCAGGCTGAACAACCCCAGCTCTCTCAGCCTGTCTTCACAGGAGAGGTGCTCCAGCCCTCTGATCATTTTCGTGGTCCTCCTCTGGGCCCATTCCAACAGGTCCATGTCCTTCCTGTGTTGAGGACTCCAGAGTGGATGCAGAACTCCATGTGGGATCTCACAAGAGCAGAGTCGAGGGGCAGGATCACCTCCCTCAACCTGCTGGCCATGCTTCTTTTAATGTGGCCCAGGATGCGGTTGGCTTTCTGGGCTGCCAGCGCACATTGCCGGCTCATGCCGAGCTTCTCATCCATCAACAACCCCAAGTCCTTCTCCTCAGGGCTGCTCGCAATCCGTTCTCTGCCCAACTTGTATTTCTGCTTGGGATTGCTGTAACTCGTGTACAGGACCTTGCACTTGGCTTGGCTGAACTTCATGATGTTTGTACGAGCCCAAGTCTCAAGCCTGTCAAGGTCCCTCCCTCCCTTCCCTCCAGCGTGTCAACCATGCCGCACAGCTTGGTGTCGTCAGCCAACTTGCTGAGGTGCACTCTATCCCACTGTCCATGTCACCGACAAAGTTGTTAAACAGCACCAGTCCCAGTACCAACCCCTGAGGAACACCACTCGTCACTGGCTTCCACTTGGACATTGAGCTGTTGACCACAACCCTTTGAGTGCGGCCATACAGCCAGTTCCTTATCCACCGAGTGGTCCATCCATCAAATTTTGACTTTCCAATTTTGAGACCAGGATGTCATGTGGGACACTGTCAAACGCTTTGCATAAGTCCAGGTAGATCTAATTATTACTGGACTTGTATGGATCCATCTGACCATTACTGAAAATACGGTTAGTGACTGTTTATAGTTGTAGTACTTTAAAAGAGCAATCTCTATAACCTCTACAATTCTGCAGGGATAATTCTATCTGAAATTTCTGGAGTATGTACACCTCTGGTTGTATAATATATACAGTGAGCCACAGGATAACTTCAGGCAGTATTGAGTACATTGACAAAGAATGAATTTTCTGACATGTAGCTTTACCTTCTTCCCCTACATGGTCCACTTCGCAGCCTAAGCTGGAATGTGCCCAGATACTTCCCAGTACAGTTAGTTAGAGCTTTATCAGAGATACGCAGCATTCAATCAGAGCAATTAAAAATAGCCAAGGAATAACAACCATATGAGAAATATCAGGAGTAGGCATTGATTACTAATTACACCGTAATTTCTGTGTTCTTGCGATAAACCTGTTGACCATACCTGATTACGCCTGTTCTCAAGCAAAGATGTCTCATACAATTGAGCGTTGTGAAGAACAATTCCACAAAATGCCAAATACGCTGCAAAATCCTGAGGACAAATGAACATCAACACCTCATGAAGATAATGTCTCACAGCATCTTAATTCTATTCAAAGATAAGGTACTGCAACTTCTTATTCTCACTTTGGAGTATTAGTTAATATTTTAAAGTTATTTTTGGCAACCACACATTCAGGGTGTTTTTTTTTTTTTTTTCAGTTACTCATGATTTGTTATTTCCTCAAGAATCTTCTCCCTTTTTTAAACTAACAATCTTCACAGTTTGCCCTGGTAAAAGTAGAATTGATGTAAGAAGCAGCTCAGAGGAATCAACTCATTTTGCAGCAATGCATATTTTATCTAGAAAAACTGAGTGCAAACAATCAGCCTCTCTTTTTTGGGGGAATTCAATCCCTTGGAAAGTGGAAATAAAATCTGCTAACATAGCAAAACCACAATTTTTTTTCCCTTTCAGAATGGGATTAATTCTGATATCCTGCAAATACTCAATATGCATATTGTTTTAAAGGGGAACTTTTCAAAGGGAAAGGATGAATTCTGATTTTTTATTGCTGAGGGTTAAGTCAGCTTCTTCAGTCTGAGTGCAGCCTGTTTTTTGATATACCGATCTGATTGTGAAGTCTGGAAATGTTTGGAAAGCAACTGCAGTGTGAGAATTAGGAATCAAGGTGCTTGCTATCTGCTCTACTGATTATCTCATATATTGTTCACAATTTTCCTAAGGCCTTTTCTCGTCCTGCAATTGTTATATTGAGAAGTGATAAAATATTTAAAAAAGAATCACTACACAAATTTCTGTATTCAAAATATGTTTGTTGGGGATGCCAGGAGAGTCAGAACCAATTAATAAAAAATGATATCTATTAAAAGTTATGAAACTGTATTAGAGTAAGCCTGTGCTTGACAGATATATGAGAGATACCATGCTGATCCAGAAATTAAAGTATCTCACATCCACATTTCTCATGGCCTCAGAAAAAAGAAATTTGCAGTATTACCAGGAATTTTTACTTTTTCAGAGGCATTTAATTTTTAATAACTTTAATCCTTATCAGCATGAAAAATAATAACATATCCATCCCCCATTCCCCTATGAAAATAGAAGAGACATAAATGCCTTATACCTTTTCATCTTGTTCAGTGAAAGTGCCACCAATTCCAGATTTCTTATTGATTGCTTGAGCCACACCAACCACCTAGTGTATTCAAAATGCAGTAATTAGATAATTTTTAGGAGTCTGTCATTGGATTCTATTTCTAGACATATTTACGGAAGACAATAAATGATCACTACAGGTATTCATTTGGTTGACCTTTGGGTAACAGAAGATATTTAAGCCTGTTTTTTCCTAATTCATTCCTATTACAAATAGCTGAGCATGAAGCTGAAACATAAAAAAAAAATAAGTAGCATGAGTCCTAGATGCTCTTATGAAGAGGGGTTGATTTAATCCAAAATTGAGTCTATAAATTGGAACAATCATTTCCCAGAAAGACAACAACGGTTTATGCTTCTGCCATCATAAGCCAGACCACGCAACAACTCCCTCTAAAGTTCATCTGCCTATTTGTGTAGAAAATACCCTTTCTGCTAGCTCTGACAAAATTTCCAAAACATACCCTTCCTTAGTAGATCTAGAATTTGGTTACAGTGATCTTTTTGCATTTTGTATCTCTCTGACCCGATTAATTTTCATCTGCTGAAAAATAGTATACAAAGGTTGTGTTCCTTCCAGATGCAAGTTTGTTACTCAACCTTAGTACATTTTTAAAGGTAGGCTTTTACTAAGACCACACCAAACCAGCGCTGAGAAGAGAGATTTTGCTACGCTTCAGCTGATAGTTAGACTATCCTTCTTACCAAGATATGTTGATATCTCGCATTTTTAATTATTTTCCCTGTGCAGCAACTCAGAAGGTAGGGAAGAATCCTGGTTTACAGATAAAGAAGCTAAGCAAAGGATAAAAAGTCATTCACAGATCCTGCAGGACACCAAAGAAGCAAACCCATATGCCCTGATCAACATTAAAGGCTTTCCATTTAGTTCTTTCTTCTCTGGTAACTTGGATCTGTTTTTCAGAGCCCAAGGAAAACAAGAGAATTTAAAGAGACCTTCATACAAGTCAGTACGAAGAGAAAGTGAGCGTTGTTAAAAAGATTAATTCACTGGGATGGTATTTCTGTAGATTCCTCACTGAGGTTATTCAAGATGTGTACTGGCAGTGACCATTCTGTCCTGTAAACTAGTTTAAACTTCTTCCGGATTCTGCGCTTACGCTTGTAGCTCCATGCTTCAGCTCGTCTGAGTCATAAATTAACCACATAATTTCACAACACACTAAAATTGGAAGGCTTTCAGAAGGAGAGACAGGTAAATTTCTGTTGAGGTACTTCTGACTTTCACTGTCGATAAGGTGAAGATGAGAGGTTTTCTAACTCAAATATTTCGTCATTCCATTAAAAAAAGGTTATTTATTATTATACTACACATTACTAAAGCACACTCCTGTTCTCTATTACATCAAATCATTACTATAATAAATGTTTCTCTCTGATGCATAAACATTTCCTAGATTATAGGATTTCAAGGCCTTAGCCTTTCCCTAATATAACTCAATCTTTCCACTCCTTTTGAGACTGCAAATTATTATTAATCTGACTTTAGGCTTAAAAGAATTGGAGAAAGTATAGTTTCTTTGATTTGTGAAGTAAAAAAAATTAATATTCTGACTGTTAGTGAGTAATCACAGGTTTCTGTAATTGATATCAAGAGTGGCAGCTATAAGGTGGTTGAACCCAATGCTATTTATCAGGGTGGAGGAGAAAGGTACCAAAGTAGATGACCTTCTGAGGAGGTGCCAAGTGGAGGGTGGGGACAATTATGTCTGAGCCATTACTTATATTGGTACCCAGCAATGAAGCCCAAGGTTTATGGTATCAAGCTGAATCGCCACTAGCAGCACCTGGAAGGGATTTAGGTTAAGGCAGAGCTGAAAGAGGAGTAGTGCCAGAGCAAGAGGGAGGTTGGAAACTGGGAGAGCTGGAAGACACTCACTAAGACTCTGCACATGCTTATAATTAGACCTTCCATCTATTTAACTGGCTGGATCTCATCTTCTGCTAAACTCAAAAAATCTATTGTGCAGTAAACTCAAAGGCTAGAATCTGCTAGCATAGATGAAGGCCACCTTGCTGAGTACAATAACATGAAAGAGTACATGGTAAGAAGCCATAAAGTATATGCAAAGCTTTTGATTCTTTTCAGATTTTTTGGCATACTTAAAACAAATGATTGACAAAGCTGCAAAGAACTTCCTTTGTTTGAGATCCAGGTAGTGTAAGACCAGTGCAAGGTGTTAATGATGGTATTTTTTTTTCATCTTGCTTTTTTGGGATAAACAATATCAGAAGAAAACTGTGTGGCGTGCGTATTAAAAAAGTTGAATTTAACTGTTAATCATTAAATTTATAATTGCTAAACTGATGGAAGGCATACAGTTTCATTTTTGTAATGGAAAAGAAGACAATTTACTATCTCTCTGCCTAGCCTTCCCAAAATACTGATGTTACAAATAAGGTCATTGTTCTGCAGCATGAATCACTGCCAACTGTGGGCTCAAAAATGTCTGTCTGAAGTAAAGCTTAACTGTCAGCTCCATTCCATACAACCCAGTTTTTCCCACAGTCAACTTCTCATTTACTTCAGTGCAGAATATTTCTTATCCGGTGAACTCTCTTGCTGTAGTAAGAATGTACAACTAGCCTTATATACTTCTATAACAGACTTTGAATAGTAAGCAAATCCTTTAACTAGTCAATATGCTTTTATGTTAACCTACATGTGCAGAGATTAATGGTTAGTCCTTTTCTCATACAGTCTTCTGTGGGTATTTATTTAATTTTATTTTTTTCAGTTTTGATCCAGCATGAGCTAAGACAACTTTAATGAGGTCAGAGGCTTTTTAAGGCATCCAGAAGGTGAGTACTTTCATCTTGTGTAAACATATCCCCTCCATGAAAGGAAAGTCTGTGGTGCTTAAAAAAAGCTATAAGAAACCAGTAAGAGGACCATATTAATATACCAAAAAAGACTATTTAAGCACCCTTTATTAGCACTTCAGGTTTCTGACACACTAACAAAGGCATGTGTTCCAGGAGAAATGGTCATTTTTAGATCTTTCCTAAGGCCTTTCAATTAAAAAGGTTTTAACTGAAGAGGGAGAGAGTAAATGAGGAGAATAAACCTGCTGAAAAATCATGGTTGTCTTGATGACGATAAAAATTTTGTGCAGATGCAAACCTTTTTCTTTTCTGGTAGTTGTTTCAGTGGCATTTAAGTTTTTAAAGACAACTTTGTAATATGTGCCATTTTTTCATACAAAATAAACAGTTTTAAAAATGAAACCAGTTGAAATTCTGGCCTCATTTATATCAGTACAAATTGCAGTGAACTTCCCTAAATTCTGTAGAATGTGGTGTAGAGACAGTAATGAGAAAAACCTCAGATGGATATTATTTAGCCATTGGAGTCTTGCCTGCAACCAGGTAATTAGGAGGAGATGTAGGAAACTCAAGAGGACCTGTTCCTGTTACTAAAGTAATTATGTAACTAGGACAAAACTCAATCATGTGGTAGCATTTTAGGCCATGAAGAACATATGCCTGCGTTTTAGAGAATACTAAGCACAGTATGAAACACAAATCCTCATTTTTAAAACTTACTATAAACAAATCTGAAATAACAATAGGCCTGATCTGTGATCTCCAGCTAGGAGTTATGTTTGCACCAGCACAAAAAAAAAAAAGAATCAAAGATGACTAACTGCTCTGAGCTCAGCTACACAGAAAACTTATTCAAATAACAGGTACATGAAAAGTGTGAAATCTTTGTGGCAATAAAAAAGACATATCTGAGATAAAGCTAATTCTCTGTAAAGCTTGGAGAATATCATTAAAAAATGACAGTCCACTCAAACACTTGCTCATGGAAGCACTGTTCCAGTCGAACAAAAAGGTGGTTTTTAAGTTACTTAGGTGCAATATTTTATGTGTCTTTAATTCTCAAACAGGCAGGCACCAAGTGAACTTTTTGAAAGTTGAGTCCTGTAGCAATAAAGCGACAATATATAGGTTTGATTTCTTGTTGTTCTCCTCCTATGCTTACAGAATTACCCTGTATATTTCTTGGTCACCCAAGACAAAACCAGTAGGAAAGGGGCTGGTTAAAAACAGCTATGAGAGGGAATGACCACTAGAAAAGCTTAAGGTAGTACTCTGGACTGAAGAAAACCAAGACCAGGGAGAAGAAAGACTGAAGTAATTAGTATCTGCTTTTACTTTGATACCTGTGAGCTTATGGCCTAATTACTAAGTAATCAGTGAGCTCTTAAGTGCTACAAACTGGTTTCCATTAACTTTACCCCAGTCTGACTAGGTAGATGGGACTATAGAACAAGGAACATCTATAGTAGTCATGCAGTTCCTAACAAGAGCCTTCATCCAGGTTTGCTGTACTGAAAGCACATAAGGGGTGGGCAGAAAGGAAGAAGCTGTATGTAAAGTAGTGTAGTGGTCTAGCTTTCTTTAAAGTCAGTTGGAAAATTTCCCCTTGGATCAGAAACCAAGTATTTTGCTATTTTCCATTCAGATCACATAAAATAGACATACACCATTAAGACAAAAAGCAGTTTTGATGATGGAATTGTTCTCTTACTTTCAGTCCCAAAAAGGGGGTATAAAAAAACCCTTCAACAATTACTGAGTCAATATCCATACTTGTTTTACCACATCTGAACACAGCCTTCCTAATTGAATTCTTGCTGGCAACACAGGTAATCTTCCAGTACTGCTACTTTTTCTGTAATCTTTCTTCTCAATCTATACCAGTTATCCCATTTAATAAAGCCTGATCCACATTACAAGGAGAGATTTCTTGTAATTATCAGAGCTTTATTTTTACTATTTTCTTGGCAATAGCTGACTCCTGCCTCTAAAAGTAGCAGGCTACCTAGAGTATTTCCCAGTAGTTGATGACTTTAGTGCCGATGACTGTGCTCTGACTGTTATCTGGATTGTTTCATGCTGCAATTTTTGCGCATTAAGATTACGGGCCTAACTGTGAAAGCTGTTCCAGCTCTGCAGGCAGCTAGTGCCCTGTTTAGTTGGTTCTTACTTCAGCTGACTTAAAAATACAATTAATATCATTTTGCTTCCCAAGAAGATACATTTTTATTCACTTGGCTGGCATCTGAAGAAAAATTACATTAATTTTTTATTTTTAAATTATTTTTTATTTTAAACTCAACTTTTATCTCATTTTAAAGGTGGGAACACAGCCACCTGAGAAGACAGACTAAGTGGTTTTAACCTTACTTTGCTCTTCTGGACTTGTAGAGGTTTGATTCAGGCTTATAAAATTATCCTGCAAGGACAGAACTGTATTTACAGGCTTTCATTTTTAATCAACAAAACTTTCACATCCTCTTCTATCACTGATGCCAGCAGTAGCGTGCATGATTTCCAGCAGTCTAGCTACAATAACATACGTCTCAGCATTAGCTGAAAATCCAACCAAGATGCATATTACTGATCTCCATAATCCTGCAGCAAGACTGCTACTGGAACTTGAGTTAGTTTGTTTAAAATTAGCTTGGCTAGATCTACACTATACTGCAGTGACTGTGATGTATTATAGCTGAAGTGTTCACTGTGGGAGAAAATAACTTAGCTGGCTAACAGTAATATGCCTGGTCACATCCTATACAACAAAAATCAACAGGCTGCTGTAAGTAGAGTAGCACCCCTGATTTGCTGGGAAGAGCTTCCCAGTGACAGGAGACAGGGCAAAGTAAACAAAAAACTAAACAATTGGAGTGAGCATTGCCAGAATAAAAGATTTCCCTAGCCAATTAGGAGGAAGTTCAACCTTACATACTCAGAGCCTGGGAGACAGGTCTCAGTTAATTCAGCTAAAAGTTCCCGTATGAGAAAATTCTACAGCTTTTAGTAGAAATTAAACTGAAATAGAATTTTATGGAAATCATCTTGCACAGCTGAAAGAAAAAAAAAGCAGAAATAACAGAAAATGATGTAATTTCTGTAGATGTCCTATGGCAGCTGTGATGACTCTGATGTGCATCAGAGACCATCCATTCTACAGATATTCCAAACCAGTCAGAAAGCTGTACTGAGTCTTGTATCAGCTCTGGGTAACTCTGCAAGTTGGTTTAAGATAAGGACCTATTCAGTTCTGTCAAATTTTGTAAAAATGTCTATTTACAAATGTCTACAAAACCAGATGGAGAAATTCGAGGTGATAATTATTTGCAACTTCTGTAGTTCTGTTTCTGGGTCTCTGAATCCAAGACGAAAAGAAATCAGAAGAAAGTGACACTGTATTCACTGACTTTATTAAAGCAGCTCTAGAAAGCAAATCAGTACCATTTGAAGCTTCTGAAAAATTAAAGGTTTAAGGACACATCAGGAATGAAAAGCTGCTTTTTGAGATACACTATGCTGAACTGCCACAACCTTAGGTCTTGTGCCAGTAGTGGTAAAACCCTGATTTCTGTGTAAGCACTGTAGCACTGAAACTGTTAGCATGAATAGCTCAAGCTAAAGCCTATGGCCAGCAATACCAGTTTCCTCTTGCAAAAGAAATAACCATGGTGACTCTGTGGTACAAGCTGGCTAATACTAACTTTTCATTAGTGGCTTTTGTACTACAGAGGGTATAATTCCAGTCTGTTTTGAAGGTTTTGATGTGTTCTCTGATATACATCGATAATCCAAGTAGCAAGTCTTACTGATGTCTAGATAACTGTATACAGTTATCTGCTCTTACAGAAGAATCACCAGAAGAGAATATCTTTCAGGATCAAAATGGAATCTTTGCTGTGGTTTCACATTCACCTTATGACAAATTTAAATACAGGAATAGATGTTATAATGATTTGACTTAGAACCATTTCATTTTTCTTTTTAAGTAGAACACAATTCACATTACCCAAGGCCTGCCTTCCTTCTTGTTTTCTTCAGCAGTGATAACCAGCAAATGATACAGCTTTGCATGCCAGAAAGCACCATGTGGCAATACGTTTGTCATATGATGGGATGGAAAGAATTTCTGTTTCCTTATTAGAGATTGTGAAGCGGGGGTTTACAGATATCAGAACTTTGTTCAAAGCCCCTGAAGTCAGATGCAAAGCTCAGTCAGTTTGCATTTGTAATTTTTCATGGGAAAATGAGAACTCCTCATAAAGCCAGCACTATACAAGCCTCTATGAGCTGATCAGCAGAAGTTTCTACGTCTGAAATGCAATGTTTCTGTGGCATTTCTGTCTGCAAGCATAGGTTGAGTAGGGGATTGAGAAAAGTTCTTTTACTATTAAGTGCACACAATTCCATTCTTCATGTGCATCTGTACAGAAGTCCTCTTATTGCACTGCTTTTTTCTCATTCTTACTAGTTCCTGTGTCCTTTTTATGAGCTCTTCAGTGAATCAAACTGTTTTCTTCTTTTCATCTACGGAATTTCTTACTAGCTGTTATTTTTAAATGAGACTTTGGTTTCTCACATGCCTCATGGAAATATAGGCAAATGTGAAAAACATCTACTGGAAAAATCTCCATACTTCAGATGGCCCAGAGGACTTAATAATCAGCATGAGATTTTCTTCCTCTCAATCACTGACTCTTTTGTTTTAAAAAAATAGTACTAATACTAAACAAACAAACAGAAAACTCCAGTTCCTTCTCTTTCTCAGTGTTTATTTTTGGATGTCTTCCGGAACTGTCTTTTGACTGTGGTTGCTGACATCCTGGGCTGAGGCAGCATTCACTAGCCTCAATATTATTAGAGGGGCTTTTGGAATTTTTTTTATGTAATTTTTTGTTGTTTTTTTTTTTTTTTTTTTTTTAACAGGGAGGAGCCAGTATTCTGGTTTTGTTGTTTTGGGTTTTTTTTTAAACAGAAAAAGCAGCAGAATGCAAATGGCAAATTAAGGACTGATTCACTGGCTCCAACATCTCTCCAGAAACATGTCAGCCATGTGTAACGGTGAGAGGGAAAAAAACCTTCTGGTAGAGACTTTAAAATCAGAAAAAAGTAAAAAGTGCCATCCTTTCCTATAAGAAATCGCATAGTTTAGCCCCTTCAAATTACTGCATATGAGTAGAGTGCAACACTCTCTTCAAACTTCAGGTTGGCTGAACTTTTCAAAATAAACAAATTCCTGCTTCATTTCCACTGGCTGATGCACTTCGGAGTAGAAAACTAGCTGAAGATACGGCCAATTGCAGGTTTATTCATCCTGTAAGTCATGGTGTATTGGACCAACAGACTTATTCCTTCCCCCACCTACTGTCAGGACTCGGTAAGAAGTAAGCACTTTAACTCTCCCTGGCCAGCAAGATTTCGTAATTCATTTCTGATCCCAATTACATAGACCATAGCATTTTTTCCATTCAACAAAAAGAAAATGGGATGGCTTGGGTGAAATTTAAAGCCTTGCATCAGCCTGACATGGACCACTGGTCCCTGACAGCTCTCCATACAACATCTGCTTTGCTCATCAGCTGGCCCAGGGCCAGCAGTGGCTGCTGCCGGTTAGAAAGGGGAAGACTTTTAAGCGGGAGTAGGAGTAGGAGAGGATGAAGTGCTGTCCTTGGAAGAACTGAAAAAAATGTTTTAAACCGAAATTAGCAGTAGCTGAAGAAAGGAAATCCTGGTTGCTTATCTAGGTCAGCTAGAGTAAGATTCAACAAACAAGTTAAATCAAAAGTTTAATCAGTTTATTTAATGAAAAAAAGGTTCAGTGCAGGAAGAGTCAAGGTGACACATTCCATAAGAGGAGTAAAAGGTGAAAGAACAAGGAAAAGAAGGTATGCTGTCTTCACACCAATCCTGGCAGCTTTTCTTTTTGGAGTTAGAGATTTCTGGAAGCAAACTATAAGTACTCAGAAAAATAAAGGAATTACAGGAGAGAAAATCTCCATCTTAAAGCTCTGACACACTCTATAGAGAGCCTTACACTTTGTGAGTATTCTAAGAACCCGTGATGCGGCTGAAGGCTACTACATTTAGGATCAAAAAACCACCAAACTTACTTTACTTACTCCCTAAGTAAAACAATGGACTTCACTATTTCTATTCATTGGCTTTCATTGCCTCTACTGAATTCACTCTTCAACTATTCAGTGCAAGAAGACATCGTTAGTCCATAATAAGAATTCTCCCTACTGCAGTAGCATCAGTCAGGAAGAGAGAACTGTGAGAAATAGCATGGACAGAAAATACGTACAAGAGTTCAATGAGCAGATTCACATTGTTTTAAATTAGGAGTGATTTAAGTTTTTCGACTTGTGGATGACTTTTCTGAATTACATTGACACCCTGTGTTTTTTCAGTGCCTGATGTTAAGCACTTAACGTGTTTCTTAATTTATTACTTATGAGCTGAGTTACTAGAATGTAAAAAACAGCCTTTTAGGCAATGCTAAAACCCAATTTGTTTCCTCTGAAGAAAATAACGTAGATACAAGCTGAACTGCAGTACAGTAACTCTGTAATCAGCAATCTGAGTGTCCACTGAGATAGACCAATTAGTGTGCAGAGAACTTTAATGCTGACAGATACTTGGTACAGGAAGCAGGAACAGCACTTCTAGAGTTAAATACATATATTCTGCTTCTACATCTGGGATTAAACTCTTCTTGACAATACCATTTGGCTTGCATTACTGAGCTAGATAAGATAAAGTCCAAGCAAACATCAGAAGTCTTTTTTTAAAAAGAGGTGGTTTTATACTGTAAGATAATGACTGCTAGCTAATGGAAGGTTAAAATATTAGCATATCTGGAAACGGTATTACATGAAACTATCCCAATACTGCAACTTACCTCTTCCCTATGGTTCTTTATCGGCATACAGAGAATACTCTGAGTCTTATACCCTGTGATCTGGTCAACTTCTGCATTGAATCTTGGATCCTGATACAAGAAAAATATACAATTATTTGACTACTTGCCTAAAGACCAGTTCTTTTTCTTCCCAGGTTTAAAGGTTAAGAAACTTACAATATTTGACTTAACTATTACCTAGGATAACAAGGGTTCCATTACCAGGTAATAATTATATAAAGTTGTTAACATCAGTGTGTTAAAACAACAACAAAAAAGCATTTATGGGGAACATGAGTGCCTGTGGATAAATACAACTGCCAGAAAGAACATAAAACCCCCAAACCCCAGGAGAAGCCTTTCTTGAGCCCACACCATCATTGTAATAAATACATAAATGGACTGACCATCCCCCATATAGCTTTTACTATCAAGAAGAAATTATAGAAATATACTAAAAGACACGTGTCCTCAGAGGAACAAAGTTTCATGAATGTGGTTAGTGGTTTTGCTTTTACCAGAGATTGCTTGTTTCATTTTTTCAGATGAGTGTTGTTATAAAACTCTGATTTTTTTTTTTAAAATCTTACTAAAATGAATCAGACTATTTTTAAAGGCTGCTGTTCTTTCTCTAGTAATTGATTGAGCATGATGGACCCAATTCAAGAGTGAACTTTTAAACTATAAGGACAGATGATGTCCCACTGAAAACATGTACTTAGCAAATGTTTAGACAGTTTCTGAGGCAGCAAACAAGTGTTTGTTGAAAATGAAACCACACTTTTTTGCTTCTGAAAAAAAAAATCTACTTAGTAATGTTAACTAATTCCGTAAACGTGCTCATATTGACCAAGAGATGATCAATCAGAAACCATAATTTTCAGCTCTGTATGCCTGTATTGATTAGTTAATCAATTAAGTAATTCGTTAAAATTTCCATCATCCCTAAATTCAAAGCACAAAATCAGCATATCCAGAGAGCCTGGAATGAAGAGATGTTAAGCTGAGATGTAAGAGATGTCTCTCCCAGTGCTGGATTCTCTTCATTTTTATATCTGGCCTTGTATTAAATAACTCAAATCACAGAGTATCATTTCATTTGTGAGACCTCGATACAGTTCAAAGCCTCATACCATTCTTGTTCATTCAGCTCCTACTCTTTGTGCCTCGGGTATAATAAAATTCTCCAAAATATTTTTAGTCATAGGACCCCAGTTTTGCAGACAATTATATTCACAATTTAATTCATTTTGGTGCAGAAGTATCTTACATCCTTATACCACCAGAAATGTAAACATTTAAGTATCCATTTGCAAGGAACTGGTGTGCACATCACTGGTTAAGACGCGACTGATACCTGACTGCTAACATCAAACTTGTGTAATTTATTTTGATGTTAGCATTCCTCTAGCATTAGTTGTAGCTACGTGTTTCTGTATATGCCTGTAACCATAACACATATATTACAGAATCATAGAATTGTCTAGGTTGGAAGGGACCTGTCAGATTATTAAGTCCAACCGTCAACCTAATACTGACAAAAACCGTCACTAAACCATATTGTTAAGCGCTATGTCTACCTGTCTTTTAAATACCTCCAGGAATGGTACCTTAACCACTCCCCTGGGCAGCCTGTTCCAATGCTTGATAACCCTTTCACTGTAAAAAATTTTCCTAATATCTAATCTAAACCTCCCCTGGTGCAACTTGAGGCCATTTCCTCTCATCCTATCGCTTGTTATTTGGGAGAAGAGACCGACTCCCGTCTCTCTACAACCTTTCAGGTACCAAAACCATGGAGACAGGTTTGCATCTTGACTGGTTTAAATCAATATAGCTCCAAATACATATAGTAAAATGGCAATATCATAACAACTGATACTATGGCTTTTTCTTTTTTCAAGAATTGCTCAAGATAAATTTTCTTGGGTTTACCTCATACGCATTCTTGATGTTCAGAGGCTGGCCTATAGCTGCTACGTGACCCACAATGCCCTTGTTCCACTCCAGGCGAATGCAGTTGTTGGAAGCTTCTTCCAAGGTGGAGCCTTCTGCCACATCAAAGAGCCTGCTTACAAGAAACTTCTCATTAGAGCTATCCTCACAGACCAAAAACAGGGAATAGCGATCAGCTGCTATGAGCTCATGGATATGTAGGAAAATTTTATGGCAAAGCGCTGTGACGTCTAAGTGACTAGAAATATCTTTCACAAGTTCTAATAGTCTTGAGCACTGATCCCCTGCACTGGTCTCAATCCTTGGAGATTGCAGAGGCATCTGTTCCTTCTTTTCAGAGCCAGAGAGGAAGCTCACTGCTCCTACTGAGTCCTTGACAAAAATAGGCCTTAAGGGTCTGTCAAATTCAGAAGCAGAGATTTTCCTCGCTGGTGTCCCAGAGTTGGTGGTCTCAGCACAGGCAGGCTGGTGACAAGCACAGGATTCACTGTGAGACTTGGTTCCCTCCTTGCAGACTGGGATGGTGTGAACTCTCTCAGCAAACCATGCATTAACCATTTCTCTGTAAAATAAAAATACAGTGAATGATGCAAGTTAAAAATCCTCAGGAAATAATACATATTTGAAGAGGACACCACAAAGAGGATAACTTTAAACCTTTTCATACAGTGGACGTGAGTGCACCTTTAGTGCTCCTCTGTATGAATATTCTTCAATTTTACACAGCCCTTAGTCTAGATTAAGCAGTAATGTTTTATGCCCCATAAAAAGAAAGCTATTTCTGCCTAAAGGAAACCTGAATAAGGCAGAGGAAGACTGCTTATGCTGTGGCTTTCAGAATATAGAAGATCAGAAGTTTATACTGTAATTTGAAAAGTTCTGGCCCTTCCCATTCCTAAGATTTGAATTTCAGTATAAGATGTACATATATGCACATAAAGACAAAACTTTCTGTTTTAATTCTGTTTTTCTAGACCATTTCTAACTTTTAAAAAGATAATTTTGAACTTTAATTCTCTCTGTTAAATCACCTGCAGCCCCTCCTATTTTTACATTGCCTATACACTGTTTTAAAGTTAACTGCTCCTGCGCTCTCAGAGTTAATGAAAAATGCTGTTTTGACTCAAAACACAAAAGCTTTGCTTAAAAACTGTCAGAAAGAAACATGAATATTTTTAATTCAAGCCCATTCAAAATAATGAAAAGACAGACTGTTTTCATGCATCTCGCCTATTTCCTTTCCGTGCAGATGAAACTTGTCTAACTCAACCCAAAATACTGAATACCCCTGAAGTTATATTTTTGAAAAGTTTACCATTAATTTAAAAATGTTACACATCTCTAGTATTTAACTGTTTCTCAAATTAACTTAGTGCAAGAATGCCAACCTTAATATTATCCATAAGCACACATATCATCAATAACATGAGTATACTTTTACTTATCACTATAATATTTTCTTCTCCAAAATCTATTAGGCTTTTTTTTTTTTTTTTTTTTTAAACACAGGGCTTTTTATTTCATTTACTCAGTGTTGAGGATTCCTCACGGCACATGAACTACTCTCAGAAGAAATGTTTTTTTTTCTGAATTACATAATGTATAGCCCTATGAACAGCAAAAATCCTATTAAAAAGTCTGATCTTTTGGAAACCTTTCATGGTGGTCATGTTTTAAATTTGGGATATTTTTTATTTGCTCAGCAGACCACAGGAATTTCAAGAGTGAAGCTGAATGAAACCATGGAAATTAGTCAGGTTAGTCAGCCGCTGATCGGTTACATGCATCAGTATATGTTAAATACGAAAAGCACTGTACATGGCCTTTTTTTCCTTACAGAATGGCTTCATCTATGTTGTAGAATGCAATACTGCAAGCGTAATTAACCATTAATTCAAAGTAAACGATTATAATCTAAAGTCCATCATTATTAATTTTGTTAGCAAGCAATCCACATTATTTGCCTTCTATTAGGAAAGTTTGAAAGAGTTTTTCAGATTTTGCAATTACATATCATTTGGAGACCTCAACTGTAGGCACACATGCTATGAAAAATTGAATTGATGTAGGAAGTAGAGTGAGTGTAAAGGAAGCACCTGGGCAAAACAAAGTAATTATGTTACTGTACTCATTCCACTTCACAGAATCATAGAATGGTTGAGGTCAGAAGGGACCTTAAAGATTATCTAGTTCCAACCTCCTTGCCATGAGCAGGGACACCTTCCACTAGAGCTTTAGTGTGAGCTCCCTGGTAATTTTTTTCCCCTCAAAGAAATATATTTGCCTGAGGTAAATATCATTCAGTGTAGCATTGTAAAACCAAATTCTTCTCTTATTCACACTAGTCCAACTCCAAATAAACGAATGATAGGCTATTCTTTATTTTGGCTTCTGTCAGTGTACTGTGGTCCTCATCATGCAAAACCTATGTACATGGTTAACATAATTTATAGCCCCAGTGATCTTCAAGGGTGAATGGTCAGTGTGGTCACACAGGACACTTGTGAATTTTCTGACAATGAGAGTCCAAAACCACTGAATGAAAAGTTGGACACAATTGAGGCAGTGAGAGTTTTGCCTCCGAGTTCCATAGAGCTAGAATTTCATTCCATGTTTTTATATTTTCCATGAAGCTGCTGGAACAGTGCGGGCTGTAGCAATAATATACCTCAATCAACATCTATTATAAATTTCCCAGCAATCGAAAGCTGGTCCGATTACTGGAAACATGGTGCCAGAGAACACAATGAAATTCCATTGTTATTCTGAAAGAGTTTTGGTTCATTGCTTAGCTACTTATTTTGAAAGGAAGTAAGTTCTGCTTTTTATGTATATTAATAAAGACTACCAATGATCCTTCTTTATTACAGCAGTAATACGTTTTGGAGTTTTCTGTGGAGCCATCTCACCCAAATGTTTCTTTCAGAGAAGCATAAAGAACATTTAATATATTATTAGAACTTTGACTTTAACAAGATTACTTTATTGTACTTAAACAGCATAAATATTAAATGTGGGTGCTGGGACTATGTATTACCGAAATGCGTAATATAATTTACAAAGGGCAATATCACATTTGCAAAAGCTGTTTCAATGAGAGTCAAAATAAGAAGCTAGCATTTGATAACAATTGGACTTTCATTTATTAAACTGAATGAGAAAACAGAATAAAAATTTGTGATGAAAATGACCAGAAGTATCCTTAAGAAAAATAAAAAACTTAAAATGCAAAAATTTGTAAGTAAACACAGTACAACCTCTAAAATCCGTGCTAATAACTCTTGTCATCATATATGTTATGTTTTATGTCGTTCTTTTTGTTTTACTCTAATCTCTTCAAGAAAAGAAATTACTTGGAAATGTTAGCTTTTTCTAAACAAAATGTAGCATTTAGCAGTAAGGCTGCAGAAAAGAACCTCAAAATGCAAGCTGGGTGCATTTAAAGCCTCAGGCACAAGAAAGTAGATATAGAATAATCGATAGTTTTAAAAGAAGGCTTGTGACTTGACCCAGTTTCATGATTGCGTGTGCTGACTTGATTTTTGAACATCGAGGATGGGCATTAATGTAAAGTAAGATTTAGAAGTAACAGTAATAACCTAGTATCGGATGGAGAGTGTTCTTAAACTAGCAAGTGATTAGGCATAGGAACCCATGTACTTTGTCTAGGCATGTTTGAAAATGCCCAGACGTGAACCTGTACTATTGCTGAGTGACAGCACTTTGTAGAGCAATCCCATTCACTGTTCACTTACACCTGAGGAAAGGAGAATATAAAATGCTGTCATTTCACCTAGCTCTGCTTTACACTGAATTGACATACGTGAATGTGTTGATATAAGATAGAAGGCAGAGAAAGAATCAGGTGCCCTGTGTGGACAAAGCAAAAGCTAAAGCAGAAATTTGGTTTATCAGTTAAAACCTGCCATTTTATTTATTCTGGAATGTTGTGTAATGATTGTCCCCTGGCCTTAATGGTGTAGTAATAGCAATCAGGAAGAACAACGTATTCTGAATTCTAATACCAGTTCTCAAACTGTGGATAATTTAGTTTTTACCTTCTTGCCTTTTTACTATGTAAAATAAGCATTTATTTATATAAGCTCATCTTGTGGTTATTAAGGGATACTGTAAAATCTTGCACATGAAAGTAATTACATTTCTTTAATAAGAACTGACTGCTTGTTAGGTATCTGCGCTATTTATGAAGCACTTTGACACTGAACAGAACTATATGTGGAGCTGCATAATTATGAGTAACATGTTCCTGTTCCCTTTAACGTGTCTTAGATGATGGTCCAATAACTTGCCAACATAGTGTGAGATTCTCAAAAAGCTCTGTAGGTTAACAACAACAACAAATCCTTAACTACTGTTTAAAGCATAGTTTTCAACTTCAAACAATTTAGGCATTTTTATTTGGGCAACAGGAAAGCTGTTCAAATTCAGCTGGAATAAGAACAGCGTTCACTGACCTTTACTGAATGCCTCTTCTAACAAGGAAACTATTTAGCTCCTTTTACTCACAGTTATACACATGGGTGGAAGAACTAGCATTTCACATTAACTGATGTATTCTAACTATTTCACATCTATCAGATAAAGTCTTGGCATACATTTGCTTGTTGACACTCAATTCTAATTAACAATGTAAGAGTATTATTACTAACACAACTACTTTCTCAGCACAGTATTAGCTCAACGGATATCCGATATTAGACACATTCTGAACTACAAATGAGGTTACTGGAAATTAGTAACAAGTGCTATGTATGACTGAAATGTCGTTTTGAAAAGGAAGAAACAAATGCCTGTGACTATTCAAATAAATAGTCTTCAGTAAGCATCAAGAGCTGATTGTAAGGACAAGACCCTTGCTGTAGAAATAAGTTTAGATGTTGCAGGAGTGTATTAAACAGGAGCAGATACTGATGTGATCTACACAGATAGTTAAACCAATGCAATGTCTCCATCCCAGCATAGCAATCACTGCATGCTGAGGAGTTACAGGCATCAGCATCCATTCCTTGTGAGCTGCGTGCATCCTTTACTGCAGTATGAGCCTCTACTTGAGAAAGCTATAATTTATCCCAGAGTTCATAAACAGGAATAGTTGAATATGAAGTATCCATTTTTTTAGTCACTTCTATCAGCCAAATCCAGTCTTTCCTCTATAAAACACAATTTTAAAGGAGCATGACAATAGTGACTGCTGAATTTGGCTGGTGACCTCATCAGCAGATGACAAAACTGGAGAAGAATTTTGAAGAGATAGGGATGAGAAAGGGATGAAAATACAATGGCAGGTAAAAGATTTGAAGAAAAAAAAAATGATTGTGTGATCATCCCCTCTATAATCACTTGTATACAAGCATGCATTTTCTGCATTACAGGAGATCTCAGGAACTTCAGAAGAATTAAGACTCTTTTGCCCTGATTTGTTAAACACTGTACAGAAAGTAGACCTGTCCCTAAAGCAAGAAGTTTTCGATAGGAATAGGCAACAGAAATAGAAAATCACTGGGTGAGAAAACACAGACACAAGGAAGCAATATGGCTTTAGCCAGGTCCTGCAGAAGGGCACAAGTAGACCTGAAGACAACCTCAGGTATAAGACCTGAAGAGAAACTTGCTTTATTTCCTGTGCTGTATGTATCAGACCATGCTGACCTAACACTGATTACTACTATTCATACACCGGGAATATTAAATAATTTATTCTACTCAGCTTTGCTTCGTTGTGCTCACCTTCAAAATAGACAGCTTACTTCTCAAAAAAACCCAAACCCCGGTGAAGATGTTTAAAGAGTAACAGCCAGATTGTAATTGTCTTGCTCACACATGTAACCATGCTACATATGTAAGATTATACCGATGTGACCATTCAGCAAGCACTTGGTATCTTTGGACAAAATGAGCAAAAACAGAGCACAAAAGTAATACTGAGATGCAACAATGATAGTATAGTGCATCTTAATTACCTTGCACAAAGAATGCATAATTATTACTGTACCATAAGGGCACTGAGTAATGAGTAACTTTCAGTAAAACAACAAATAATTCCCCGTTTTCTCTGTGGCTTATAAATCTTTCATATATACAACGTGTAATGTTTCAGTAATTGTGTGTTTTAGCAAAAAAAAATAATTAGCAAAACAGTCTGTTTTGCTAATTTTTCATTCAAACCAGCAGCTTCAGAACGCACTTCAGAACAGGGATTCAACCCAAATTTGCCTACTAGAGAATGCCAGCTTTCAGGTATCTGAACTTCTGTGGCCTAATGCTGCTAGTGTTAAACCAAAAGTATTTCAAGCCAAGCTTCCTATTTTCTCAATTGATTTCCTTAAAATAACCACTAGGTGTCTTCAAATTTCTCTCCCGCATCTTGACATAATTTAGACATAGAAATCATTTCCAGCATTAGCAACAACTTGAAAACTGTTC
This sequence comes from Numenius arquata, assembly GCF_964106895.1. Taxonomy (NCBI): domain Eukaryota; kingdom Metazoa; phylum Chordata; class Aves; order Charadriiformes; family Scolopacidae; genus Numenius; species Numenius arquata. Next base: position 37,704,968 of record NC_133585.1, on the reverse strand, counting down.
AGTTTTAACAAATGAGTTTGAAAGTCAGAGTCACTTGGATATTATACTTGCCTGCCCATTTTCTTTCCAGTACTTCCTGTTTCATAATCATGTTCTAAGTTGTTCTGTCACCTTTCTGGCCATGGAATGATTTAAATAAACTGTATAAGGCCTCATTAGAGGGGAACAGTAAATTGACTGTAAAATAAATGTTTTCAAACTAACTAAAAAAGTAGATTGACAAAGACAATGGCTGTTTTTCCTTAAACCCTCTCCAATTATAGTTACTAGAGTTTCTATTTCTAACAGTGGTAAGCAAACCGTTTTTGAAGACAAAGTATCACTTAAAGTCAATGCCAATTTTTTGGCACAACTCAGTCAAATATATAAGCATACATTTAACTTTAAACTTGTTAAGTGGTCCGACTGGTTTCTGTTTGAATACAGATCTAAATTAAGAACTCTAATTCTTGATTCAAACCATGCTCATGAAAGAGTGAAGTAACAACTTTTTAGAACAATGGAATAATGTAAATCTTGTCTAATGCTCATATTATTTTTTAAAATAGGAGGCAGAGGTTGCTTTATCATTTGAAGCAAAAGTATTTGAAATGGGGGACTAACACTAATAGGCTATTCTTGGCTATTTTCAAGTTTTCTTTAACAACCACTATGTACCTAATGATTTTGTTGTGGAAAGCAATAGGGCAATGCCAGTGACTTTAGTGAAAGACAGATTAAAAATTAAATTCACACCTGCCTGGAGACATCACATAAGTCTTAGGTAGTACTTCAGTTCCACTTAAATTCCTAAAATAGGGGTTAAGTAGGACTTAAGTGGTGCAGAGGCTTTGGGATGGCTCTATGTGCTGGGGTGAGTTCACCATGATGCACAAATAAATGGTAAAATATATATCTTTTACTAAGCAAATATATTTTGTGGCTATATTTTCAGTGCCAGACCTAATGTGAAATTACAACCATTGAGTTATTCACAAGGGCCATTTGAGTAGGGGTTCTTCTCTGACACTTTGTAAATAGTTCCTTTTGTATTTGATGCCTTCTTTTTTTTTTTTTTTCCCCCCCTTTTCTTCAAGTAAATCATATAAATATAAATTTATGTATGTTTCTTGGCCAGTAAGGAAGAGAAAGACTTGTATTCTGTTGTTTTATTAATTATATTTATTCATGAAAAAAGCAAAATGCTTCCTTTTTAATGATGAAAATAGGTGGTAGCATTAGTTCAAGTCAAAAATGTATTGTCTAAAATTGCTTTGTTTGTAATTCTTGATCTGGGTCATATATTCCTACACAATACAGCTTTAGTCTACCATTCAAATAAGCATGAACATAGGCTATGATGTACTTTTTTTTGGATCTGAAGACATCAGAGGTGATATATCATGAATTTTATCCTTGTGCAGAGAGCTAGCACAATGTCTACACACTAGGGAAGTCTCACTTCAGCTTCAAAATTAGACTGATCGGTATTTTTGTTTTATATATGTAGCCTTTCTCCTAATCTGGTAGAAAGACATGAATTTCCTCCTCCTGTGATGACTCTTCAACAGATGCCCAGCACAAAACTTCCATGAACTTCTACAGTTTAGAAATAAAAGAAAGGTGTCTTTCTTGTCTCCCACAGAGGCAATGTATGCCTCAGCTCCACCTTTCTTCCTAGTTGCCAGAAATTTGACCCTGTTTTCTAAAGTCTTCCAAGTAAGAGCAAAAAAATGGAAATGAGATTTCCATTGGCACTATCAAAAGTACTGTAACATGATAATAAAATTACCCTGAAACAAAAGAAGGCAAAAATAGACGTTAACTATTAAAGTAGTTCACCCCACCTTATTTTCTGCCTGTCCTCTAAGGCTTACCAGTTGTATTTTAATGATTGTGTTGTGCATGTTCGTTTGTTTCTTTATTACCTAGGGTAAATGGTACATAGTAAAAGCACATTCTCCCTGTAGCTGCTCAGTAATACCTGCTGATTAGTTTATTGTCCCACCAAAGATGCTGTGTAGGTCTTCAGCTTGTAGTTTTTTGGGAATTAAAGATGTAAATTTCTAGTAAGTGTTTTCTTAGTGTTTCTCAAATGACAGTTTCTTCAGTCTACAGTAATTGGTATTTTAGACATTGTTTCCAAAATACTCCCGCACACACCTAGCTTTATTTCCAAGAATAAATGCCAAAAATACTTAATCACATTTACAACTTCATGAATGTGGGTAACATTCCTTACCTTCCTGAGTGCTGTTTGAATCCAGAGATTAAAATATTTTGGGATAATCTTAATACTTTGCCGTTATCAAGAAAGGCACAGAGGTATGGATATATTGTTTATAAGTGGGACAACTACAGAGATCATTAGACCAACAAGAAAACTTTCCAAGATTTCATAGAAATAGATTTTTTTTCTGTACTTCATTCTCAGAAAAGCTCTGTAAACATCTAATAAAACCAAGTAAGTGGTAGAAAATATCCTGATCCCTGCATTAACACCACTACTTCCTGTGGTTTTCAAGCCATGGCCCAAAGAATCAGTGGGTCTGCAGTCCTCTTGTACATGTTTTGCATGGGGTAACTTAGAAAGCAAGTCCCCTTTCAGCATAATCGAACAACTTGCATAGAATTTTGTGCCTCCACTGGAAAACTGTTGGGGGTCCTTCAGTCACAGAAGTTAAAAAACCCACTGCCTACTTACCAAGGTCGTGTTAGGGATGAATATGGCTCATACCTGTATATTTTTAGGATTATTGTTTTTCTGTATGTCAGTAATATCTTTTAAAGAAAAAACACAGGCCAAAGCACATTTCAGTGCACATTTGGAAAATGTTCACTAGCTCTGCCTTTGAAAATCGGATTTTTCATACACTTGTCCAAAATTTAATTTCCTTTCAATTAGAAAAAATTAAGCACACATACATTACCAAACAAAACAATGACATAATCCATATGACATATAATATTTATAAGATTAAACACCAAATAGCCATCTCAAAATAAAAGACATTTTTTAAAAGCCCTCTAGACACTTCTAGATTAGAAGGCAAATGTCCTAAGTAATTTAGTACCACAGGCAGCATGTTACAAACTGATTGTCCACCAGCCATCAAGAAGAAAAAACCCCAAACAACTGTACTTGAGTTTTATCAAAGTAATAAATGTAATTTATGTATTCAAGTTGTACAGTCTCTGAATTCCAGCAAAGTACAGTTTCCCATTAAATGCTACTTCTGGAATCGTCAGTGAAGCACTATGAAGTACGATGCTGTTAAGGACATTTATTTTTCCAAATACAACCCCACCTTAATTCATTTGTAAATATTTCCCAACCCTGCTAATAAGCCAAGATGTATTTATAACAAAATAATTTTATTCCCAGTGAAAGGCATACAAGTCTTGGGTTAATAATTTGTATCTGTCATGCCATACAGTTCGGAAACCAGACAAAACCTGCCTGGAACAGTGCAGTTGCCTCTAATTGAGAGGAGAACTCTTACTTTGGCTGTTTTGGCAGTCTCTTCTCTTCTGATTGCAAAGAGCACTAAGAGAGAATCACTCCCATATTTTTAAGAGTAGGGACAAACAGGGAGTCAGAAATACAGAAGTATTCCATAGGGGCTTAAAATAAGTTTGATGTTTGAACATGACAATGTATGGACTTTTTTTTTTTTTTAAGGAACATAAAAAGATAAGACTTCAGAAAGACAAAAAGGCTAACAAATTCAGGGACAAATGCAGTAGAATTTCTTGACAGGAGTGGCTGCAGATTACACCTTTATGATGTCTAGTTAGAACAATTACATTTGTAACAGCAGCTACAAAGAGCCTTTAACAACAGTATGGGTAAACCTAAGACAATCTAAAAGAAGAATAATTTTACTTCAAAACGTTTCTGCTTTCTGGGAAGCCAGAATATGATAGGCAATTCTAAAACTTTGAAAGGGGAAAAGTAACAAGAGGAGCTAAAAAAAAGAAATAAAATTAATAGCTTAAACTTAGCTGGAGCTAGGCATTTAGAAACACTTGAACCCGTAAGCGTAAAGTAAAAAACTCTCCAGCCAGAAGGTTCGTCAGCCAGCACACTGCATCACTAAGTGAACCAAACTCATCTCGTCACTGAGCGTGCTGGTGGCACACTTCCCCTTTGCTGTTCTGCACTTTGATCATACTGTGACAACACTTCATCGATAATAGCTACTTATATTATCTCTGTATACCACTTGTCTCCCCAGTACAAAATAAAGTAATAAATAACTGATTCTGCAGCTTTCTACTCATGGGATCACAGTTTATTCACATACTCGAAGGAGGCAGCAATTTGAAGCTATTCACCTGGATTACATGCTTGTAGGTTTGCAACCTTGCACTACACAGGTGGAAGTCAATAACCTAGCTTTATCGCCGAGTATCAGTCCACCTACCCATCAAAGACTTGAGAAAGGCAGTAATGAGGCCTGCCTGGAGACGCTATCAGCGTCGAGGCATTGCAGGATCAAAATACAAGGTGTGAACCATTTGTATATACTTACTTTCTACATTACATTTTAGGGGAGAGGAGGAAAGCGGGTGCAAATTTGTTACATAGATGACCTGCATCCCTTTTCCCCAAGAATCCAGAATGAGGACTGGGGAGCCTAGCGACTCTTAACAGTTACCTTGTTATGAACAACAGTTAATGCAAACTAATTGTGGATAAAAAGACGTTTTCTTTTAAAGCACCACCTTGCCAGAAAATATAAATTTTATTTAAACCATGAAAACAGATACTAATATCAAACTGACCTATGCAAGGTGGAACAAGAGGCAGCTATTCAATGACTATATGAGATGATGCGACTTCCATACTTTAAAAAAAAAAACACCAAACCGAATCTGCAGGCGTAAGACCATGCAAAGTATTTATTTTATAAGTACTATTTAGACACCTAATTAAAACATTTTTGTGGGAATTACCAAAAGAGCTACTGTATAAAACACTATGGGAATTAAGTAATTGCCCAGAAAAAAAAAAGTTATTTAATACCTATCATAAAATTGCTAAATTAGGTTCTGATTCAAAGTTCATTACTGTCAGTGGAGAGGGCTTGTATTACTCTGTAATAAATGGTTGAGCTGGTGATCTTTTCCTATTCCTGTGTATAAATATTTGAGAAACAGATACAGAAACTATCTTTATCCGTTAGCAATTGTGCCTTGCAATGTGAAGTAGAATATGCCTCTGTGCTCTGCAAGATACCACATTAACTACCTTCCTGGTCTATTGCTTTTATGATCTGTGAATACTTTGGCATATTATGAAGCAAAACAAGAAATGAGAGGCAGTAAATTAAGATTAGAAAACAGTTGAAACTAGTTCAAGGAACACTGCTTTACTTGACAGAGTAAATGTAATGCTAAGTAACGAAACATTAACAGCATAGTCTTTGTTCAACGTATTGCTGTTGTACAAAGACTCAGCTAAAAAGAGCATGGCGTTAGATTTTAGGGGTTTTCTCTTTTCAAGCTCTAAATGACACTACAGCATAGAACATTAAGCCTTTTTACAAAGTATATCAATTCTTTCAAGCTGCTCAGCTTTATCCCAACAGGATATCATTTTAGTGAATAAAATTTGAAGCAACATACAATCAAATAACTTGTAATTTGTCTTTTCAAATACAAATTTACATATAGAAGAGGTATTCCTTATGATGTAGTTATAGTTTTCTACTTATACAGTAAGGACAAAAAACCCCTCCATTCTCTGCAAGACTGGGGAGAAGAGAGTTTTGAGACAAATGCAATGTTTCCATCACTTCAAAAACATCACAGAATTGTTGCCAAGCAAGAACTCAAAGTCAACAGTTTTTCTGCAAAACCCTCTCTTAAGACAGAGGCATCGCCGTCATGCAGACATGACTGAATTGTGTTTTGAGAACTACTGCCTCTTTCAGTCCTGCACAAACACAAAACTGTGTCTCAGCATTAAAAAAAAAAAAACAAAACCAACACAAAAAAAACCACAAAAAACAAAACCCCCAAAAAACCAACTAACCAAACGTCTCCTCAGGGAAAACAAATCTGACGCAGCGGTTACTATTAATTAGCATTCCTATTTGTTCAATATTACTTCCAGTTTCCAAAGGAAGTGTGAGAGGCTGAACTAATAAAATGCTACTTCTCAAAGCTGCTAACACCCTATTTCCTGGGCAAACAAGCTATCCTTCAGTTCCAGACCATGCACTAGTGTTCTGGAGAATATCAAGGTTAACTACTTCCATCTATGCATCCTACATCTATGCACAACCTTTTTAAAAAAATAAACATTTAAAAGACTTTTTTAAAGGCCTTTTCATTATATTTTCCTGTTAAACGAATCTAAGGAAGAGGCAGCAGAAGAAAGGGGACCGCACGACAGATGGTCGCAAGCAAGCAGGTGACCCCTGAAGCTTTCTAGCTCGCCACGAATCAATTATTAATGGGGATTTCTTTTCTTACCGCCCCATCCCATGCAGAGAGGAGCAGCAGCAAAGCCTCAGTCAGAAGGCATCCATCCCTGCCCCGGGACTCGGGAAAGAGGAGCGTATCGGCGGTGGGGAGATGGTGCGGAGCGGGAACGTCCGAGGACCAGACCGCAGGACTTACTAACCCGAGCTCTCTCTCCACCAAGATATACCGTGGGAGTTGCAGATCGCCTGTGCTCTGCATCCCCGCTGCTTTGTTTATCGGAAAATATTCAACATGGAAACCTGACTCCACTTCTAAAAATAGCCGAATTTCCTCGGTTTCAACTTGAAGTCCCACTGCTGAAGTGTGACAACGGTGAGCAAATACCTCGTCTTATCTCCAAAAGGCAGCATGTCCAGCCGGGAGGGGTGCGGATAAAGCCCAGAGGAGCTCTTCAGGTCTTCACATGGGGTGCCTCGCAAGAGCCCACTCCCCGCAGAGCCCAGCGCCCGCGCGCCGGCCGGGGAGGCTGCCCCCTGCTGGGGGGGCGGCCACGCTCCCCGCGGACCCCCCCCGCCCCGCTCCCGTCGGGGCACCCCGAGGTGCTCGCCCCACCGGCCGGGACCCCGCGGCCCCTCCTCGGGCGGAGCTCCGGCCTCACACGCACCACCTACGGCTTCAGCTCCCGGTGCCTCAGCTCCCGCGGCACTTAACCCAGCCGGTGGCCGCCGAGATGTCAAAAAAGTGATAAGCCCCCGGGGGGCGACTGAGCTCTTCAAGAGCAGCGCTTTGTTTTGAGGTTACCGAGTAATGACACGACCCGCCCTCCCGAAGAGGTTAGATGCTATCCGGGGCTTCCACATATTTCTGTCTAGTTCGCTGGGCAGGGAAAAACACGTCGCCTGCTACTCGGGAGAAGTTGACTATGTCTGTTTTAAACCGAGGAGAACAGAAAAATCAAGAAATAAAAGCTCTGGGCTGGGACAGCTTCATCCACCAGCGAGCGCCGGGCTGGCGCTGCCGGGCGGCAAAGCGGCCGCGGGCCGGGGGGGGCGGCGAAAGCCCCCGGTGCTCGGCGGAGCGGCGCCCGCATGTGCGCTGCGGGGCAGCCGGAGGGAGCTGCTGCTTCTTGGTTTCAGTTTGCGCTCTTTCGGGGGTAAAGCCAGGGGAGGAAAAGGGGGTCGTTTTTTTAAAATACATATTTTTTTTTTTATTTTCTTTGGAGACAGCAAAGGGAAATGGAAGAGCGACCTTTCGCTGGGAAGAAAGGATCTGCCTCTATCCGCCGCCGCTCCCGTCTTACCTTGTAGCTTTCCTAACAAAGTAAGAGCGGGCAAAGTCGCCGTGATCGTCCAGCCACGCTTCCACCGCTTCCTGCTCCGGCGGGGGGGGGCAGCTGCGCTCCATGCTTCGCGCCGCCGCTCCTGCCGCTGCTCTTGTTGCCGCTGATTTCCCCCCTCCTGCTGCCGGTGGCCCCGGCTCCCGGCCCCGGCTCCCGCCCCCCACCTTCCCGCTCCCAGGTGTGCGGGCAGCGGGATCCGGCGCCAGCGCCGCGCCGGCGGCACCTCAGCGCATCCCCGGCCCGTCCCGCAGCGGGCAGCCGGCTCCACCTCCGCCCCGGCCCCGCAGCGCCACAGGGGGTGCCGCGCCCCGGCCCCGCCTCGCCCCGCCCCGCCCGGCACCGGCGGGAGCCCCCGGCACCGACGATGCTCGGGGAGGCAGAAGGAGGCGTTTGTATCCGCCGCCCGGGGCTGGCGGCTCTCTGCGCCGAGGCTGAGCTGGAGCCGTTAAGCCCAGGAGGTCCCCACGGGGCCGGGGAAAAAACCAGAAGCGATGAAAAAGTAAATTGTTATCCCGGAGTCTGGCAAAGGGATTTTTCTCCCCTGCACCCGTTTCACAGTTATTTTCTTTTCAAGGTATGGCCTGTTTCAGCCTGCTTCGAAAAAGCGGTAAATTGGATGTCACTTTGGAGTATTTCACTGCTGGGTGTCAATATATGCTCTTTCATAGACCTCAGCCAGGATATGAGTACTAAAGCCCTGGCTTTTCAATCTTTTATGCCTACGGTGAGGCTTTCAGGTCTGTTTTAGACATTTAATAAGCACAGCCTAGCTTTGAAGACGCTCCAGACTCACAGCTCCTACCTTCTCTAATATCAGACAGCTAGGATCGAAATTTTGGTTAATGCTGAGTATCCGTTTCATGTATTATAGTTCCATTCTAAGATGTGCATGTGCACACGTTTATAATCTGCATTTACAACAGACCTTACACAAAGTATGATGCACATGGATGGTTTCCTGTGTTGTCACATACAGTGTCTTTGAAGGTAAGATAAGAATAAAAAATAGCAGCATGTTTCTGGGGAAAGGGATACACAGGGTCTTTAAAATTACTCTCCTGTGCTATCCGTTGAGAAATATCATATAAAACGTTTTCTGCTACCCTTTCAGTGGATGCAACGCAGCGTGCTGCAGATAGAGTAGACATCCTTGCACACCTTAACAATTTTTTTTGCAGTGCTTATAAAGACTTGACTTACAGAGACTTGTCTTATAGAGAGGTGGGATTCTGCAGCCTGAGAAGGGGCAGCAGCAGGAACTTCACAGCAAAGGGATTAAGAGCCTGTCTGTGAGCCTGGGGAAACATTTTCTCTTCTGTATCTTTGTGTCACATCTGTGCATAGCACTCACTTGGACATATGTGTCCTTTGGCTATAAGAGTCTGTGTGTAATATGAGACACACAGAAAGTGAAGTTTTACATGAGCATTACTCTGTTATAAAACGAACCTCAGGAGAAATGTGTATGGTGACCAAAGAGTAAATGTGAATATAAAAGTATAAACCAGTGAAGACATGCTGCAAGAGTCAAGCTGCTATTCAAAGCAAAGAGAAATCTTTCAGCAGGGAAATACAGAATTACCAAGCAAACTGCATAAACAGACAACATAGCAATAAATAAAGCTGATGTTTAGTGTCAGAACCTGGAAAATGTCGTATGTTAAAAAAAAATAGAAAATAAGCCTGTCATGTAACTCATAGATTTCTAAATTAACCATTTCATTTCAGGAAAGGGGTTTTGAGGTTACAGTAGACATGGCAATAAAAGCTTCTAAGCTAGGCAAAGCTTTTGGAAAATAACACTATGTTAGAATGCTATAGAAGTATAACAGAAATGTAAACCATACAATTATCAAATGCAGATTTTATAAATATCTGAAATGCCATTCCCTGAACGGTTTCATATGGCATATTGATCGTAGTATTTCTCATCCCACCTCAAAAAGCAGTTGCAGACTTATCAGACGTGATCTAGACAGGAAAAACAAGAATGACCAAACGCATGGAAATATCTTTTCTGTAAAGAAGCAGGAGGAGTTTGTTTACAAAAGGATTAATAGAAATATATAGTTTAATTACAGGTATTTAAAAAGTAAGACGGGATTTTCTCTCTGTCTCATAGGAGAATAACAAGGTAATGGTCAATGAAATTATGTCAGCTGCAATACATAGCATCTCATTTCATGTAATTAGGAGTAGCACTAATAGAAATAAGCATTTATGTTGTAGTAACATCCAGTAAGCCCCAGTCAAGAACAGATACTGTACTGAGCGCAAGCAAGTAATATTAAACACTAGGCTAGCTGAGAGGCATACAGCATCCCTGTACTTCATGCCACAAGATACTGGGACCCTTGGGTGAAGCTGCCTCTGCTGTGGACAGCTGCCCAGGCTGGGCCAGTGTATGTATAAGCATGTATCAAAGGAGGGGGAAGTTGGGCAGTGCTTTGCTCGGGGTTGACAGCAATGCCATTATTTAGCCTACAGATAAGAATCAGTAAAGCCAATGCAAATTATTATCTTCCTGCAAATTCAATGGCAAAGCAGCAGTTCAAAAAATTGCTACTCAAGCAATGAATAGCATAGTCTTTCCCAAAAGAAATAGACATGGAACAGTTAGGGGAAAAAAGGGATACTTTCTCTGTATCCGATGAATTTCCATGAATAATAATGAACATGCTGTTTTCATTTTTAAGGTGACAGGAGGGGATGAAGGCCAAGCATAACAAAGAAGTGAATGGTAAAAGTGGAAAAAGTCTTCCATAATTCTGGCTTCCAAAGTGCTCTGAAAAAGCTCCGTGTATCTTAGCTCACGCCCAGCTTTTCAGTTTGTCTCCTGAACTCAGACGACAGAATTGATGCGCAGTAGCTATAAACCTGAAAAGGATTTGTAGTAATGACATACAAATAAATATGTCCAGTTCAAGTGTAAAAGCTGCTTGTGGCAAAGCAGTATGCTTGAGAGCTCAGTATAGAAGCCAGGATGCTTTTCCAGCAGTGGGCCATTCTATAGCAGGACTGGTTGATGGAAAAGCTTTTTAGCTGAAGTATTTCATATGTAAGTTTTGCAAATACTGTCATGTGATAAGATAAGAAAGGTGGGGGGTTTTTGTATGTCCAAGGCACATAAAGTATAAATGCTGCTAACTCATGATAATTAGTAAGAACAAATATGGAAGTACGTCATCAGAGAAGTATTTATGTGTTATTTTATGTTCAAATAACTCTATATTTATTTAAACTTATTGGAAAGTAATTTATTTGAATATCATTTCCTGTTAAAAGAGAAGAAAATAAGGTTTCAAATGTCACCACAGTTGACTTATTTTTCTGACTTACTCATTAGATGAAATGGAGCAGCATTCAGCTTTGCTAAGAAGTGGGAATTGGCTGTCTGTCTACCATCGCTTAAATCTGGAAAACAGTTGGTCCATTTTGGCTCCTAAAATAAGTTTAGGGCTGTACTATATTGCCAGTGAGGCTAGAATATGATAAGGTAGAGGAAACTATTCCACTTCTTTATTAGCCAGCACTTTTACACACAAACGCAAACACACACGCAGTGGAAGAATCCTAGTATTAGTAAAGCAAGTTTCCATTCCCCTTCCATTATTTAAGTTGCATAAAGAGAGTGAAACAGCAACAGAAATCCAATTCATTTAAAATCTAATTGTTACTTAAGTGATGAAAATACTAAATCATGAGAATGTCTTATCAGTTCATTCTCTCAGTCCTTTCCAAATAATTACTGGAAATGCTTCCCAAATACACATAGCTATGCTGAGCTGCTCACTCATTGCATAACCTGCCTTCTCCTCTGGGATAAAATTGCATATGTCCTTACAGGAAGCCATGTAAAATAGTAGCTTCCTCCTATTTTGATTTGAATGTGATTGAGCATTTGCGTCAATCAAAGTACCATGCGAAATTATTGTTAACCACAGGAAAGCATCGGCTTCTCAAAGTTGTTTGTAATTCACAGACATTTGTCTGGAAAATACTGTCTAACTTCATCTCCTGTAAAATGTAATTTAGAATTTGAGTTTAGCATATTAGCGTTTAATATGTCAGCTGACCAGTATGCTCAAATTTTAACCTTTTCTACTTTCTACTGGAAGTCTCAGGATAAATTTGAAGACTGTTACCAAGTCTCTCTCTCTCTTTCTCAGCCTTCTCTCCATTAAGCTAAGTAGTGCCACATCTTTCAATCCTTCCTTGAACGTCATGTTTTCCAGCCCTCTCATCATTCTTTTTCAATTTGGATGTTTCCCATATTGTTTCTACCATTCCTGCCGTGTCTCACCAAGCTAGGATCAAGTAATCCAGTTGAACACATAACAATACTAAATGAAGCAGAAGGGATATTTTGGGTACCTCGAAGGCTATGTTCCTGCTAATACAGTCACCCTTGGATATGCCTTCTTGGCAACAGCCTGATATTGTTGACCTGTGGTGACCGACTGTAGTCTCTATTCCCTTTTTCTAAATACCTGCCATGTAGTCAGATGTTGCCTGTGCAGCTGTTTACTTCTGCCTAACTCTGTTTTCTTGCTCTTGAATATTTTAATTTCATCCTGTACTTGCAATCAATTTCTCCAATTTATCAAGATTATTTTGAATTCTATGCCTGCCCTCCAATGTGTAGTTGGCCTCACCAAGCTTAGTGCAAATTTGCTGAAGGGCATGTGTCTGAGCAGTGTTTGGGTATGATGCAAGTAGGTGAAACCGTAGGTGGACTTCTCAGCATCATTACTGGTTTAGCTAGTTAGAACTTCTGGTGCCTGCGTGCCAGAAGCACATCGTCAGTGCTTCTGAGCATTCAGACACAGCCCTGATCTAGAGTAGGGAGGTGATGCCATGGTTGTATCATGTGGGTTAAAAACAAATGCAATACATTGATTTGTTCAAGTGGGCTACAACCTCCAGTAACTGTGCACCCACATAGTCCATTTCCACTTGCATCCGGCAGACTTTTCTGGGCTTCTGACATGTTGAAAATTGAAGCTGTGATCAACCTGTTCTTTCTTTTAATGTATACATAAAGTTTGGCAGCGTTTGAATAGGAGGTAGTAGGTAAGGTGGAAACTTGTGTAGGCCAGATTTCATTCCCTTCTCAGGGGCGTAACAAATCCTTTTTTCATTTACATGATACATAGCTTATTTTTAAAGAGATTTTTAGCACCTACTGGCTAGATAGTTGTTTTCAATTAGCAGTTGCTCTTATTAGTTCTTTTACTAGTAATTGTGATTTTGAATTGGGGTGTTGGTTTTGTACTTATAGATGATTATAAAGTCAAATTATAAGGAGGTTTTTTTCCTAATTGTGGTTGTTGGGAGAATGAGACTGAGTGATGAAGTGTATAAATCAAAGATTAGTCAGATGTTTTTCGAGTACCTGTTCTTGCAATTTGGACCATGCTGTTTAGGACTGTATGGACTGCTTAAGTATGTGTGAGAAGGAGAACCCTGACTCTGCTGGAGTAGTGCGATAGCTTTCACCCATGTCAGTGGATCCAGAATTTAATTCAGTTCACAGCTTCACTCTCTCTCCGCATTCTCAATCAACAGGTAGAAAGAGTTGCCCCAATGCCCATTAGCTAAAGGCATCTTTCTCACCACCATGCAGCTCTATGCTATTCTCTTTCTTTCATGTTTCTTAAACATAATGCTGCTTCACTCAAGGCTTTGGAGCAGATAAATTATGTAACTGCAGAAGACAGAAAGATATGTATCAAAACATGTTGAGCATCTGACCAGCATTGGGAGAGTGGGCAGCAGGGTGTACAGCTCAATGTTTTCTGCTCTGAGTATTTGTGTAATATGGCATGCCAGAAATGGAACATGGGGGAATACTCTCAGAGGGGAAAACAAGAGGTAAATCCACAGCAGTTTGAAATACATTACTCTTGTGATGATCTCCTCATGTTTTCCAAATAAAAGGCTATGGAACCTTACCCAGCAATCCAGCATTAATGCAAGGTTTTAGAAAGATTATTGGTTTTATGCAGGGATTCAAATCCAACATGTCCCCGAGTATGTTGTTTACACAGTTTTCCTTGTTGCTGAACATTTCTACTGGTTTTCCTTTGAATTTATCTGTCTTCAATAGCATGTATGGAGCCTATTATGTTTTTTCCAATAGATTAAAACGTTATCTACTCTCCCATTTCTGTATGCATAGACGGTAATTCTCTGTTAAAATTCTCACATATTGACCTAACAATTGGAGTTTCTAGAGTCTTCCTATCATCACAAATTATTAGTATCATTTCTCTCAGTAAAGCCCTTGTTTTTCTGGAGATGTTTTTTTCAGCACATTTTCTCTCTGAAACCACAGTGAGGTGTAATAGCACCTATAACTCCTACCAGCTATCCCACATCTTGTACAATAAGAATAACTTTTGCCTACACTTTGCTCTGAGAATGCGTGTCTTCTTGGGTCTATTGTTACTGTTTCTTTCTTTCATAGTCACTGCTTTTCACAAAATCATTTTCCATCTTGGACACAGTTTTCTTTGTTCTTTTAATGAACAACTTTGTCTTTTCTGTGTTAAAATATAGTCCAGACCTTACTAAGTGATCTTAGTTAGTCTATATTAATGGCCTGCCCTTCCCATTATTTATCAGTCTATAACTTTTTGTTATTTGCAGCTTTTTCCAGAATAATTTTATATTTCTGTTCAGATCATTCAGTATGGTTTGGGTCCATTTAGTATGGACGACCCCGATATTATACATTGCTGGGGTTTTTACCAAAAATGCTGTAAAGTTGTGAGCCAAAGCCCTACAGAAATCTTACAGAAGTTTCCTTTATCAAACTAATTCATAATCTCATGGGAAAATAGGAAGTTTGGGGTTTTTTTTCCTGACAAAACTCATTTTCTATGTTGACTGAAGTTAATTGTACTATCATCCTTTAATTGTACGCTGATTGCTTCCTGTACCAGCCTTTCCATCAGTTTTCCTGACATTGATGTCAGGCAAAATGATCTGCAATTTCCTTATTAAATAATGAAACAATGCTTGCTTCTCCTCTGTCTTCGGGAACTCATGTGGAATTTCAAGACATGTTTTTCTTAGTTTGGTTCTTTTTAATTTTATCTTACTGAAGTTTAGGGTTAATACCTGTTAAACAGGTAGTATTTTACTTCCTGATATTTTGGAATCTTAGTAGTGAACATACGAATTTCTGCTTTGATAGCTCACATGAGGAATATTTTAGCAGCACAGAGCTGGTTAATCTTTCTGTTATTGTTTGTTACTATCATTATGAAATCTTCGTAATCCAGGCTATAACATTCACAAAGTGTATATGCAGTTAATTTCATTGTTTTCTCTTACATAAACATATGTAAGATATACATATAATGAGTAAAACTGCTGTTTAGTTATTGCTTTGGAAACTCTATGAAGCATCTGCTGTATACTGTCTAAGGTGCTCAGAAAACTTGTATCACAATACAGTCCTGCTACAAATAGGTAAAAGTAATAAATTTGGCTAATGCCAAAGTTCTAAAGCATTTTGTGAATCTAAAATTTTGCTCTCTCACTGACATTATTTACTTAGAGTAATAGAAGACTTGATCTTGTCCAGACCCCAAAGTAATTAAACTGTTGAACATTTCCTATTGATCTATGTGGAAGACATTTTTTGACAGATGAGGTGTTCCTTTGACCCATCTTGCACTCTACTTAACTGAATAAATTAACTTCTTGACCCATTAGGAGGAAACATACTTTAGTAAAACTGTCATCTGATTTACTCATGAGAGCAAGCATCATTGGTATTCTATATGCGTCACTGATACTGTAAAAATAATTATGAATGAAAATCATCACTATACTTTCTAAAGACAACATCTGGAGGCAGGACTTCTTTGTACTGGAAGCTGTACCACAAATATATCTCTTTCTTGGGTGGGTATGTCATCAAATATTCACATATTTTTTAATTTATAGAAGGAGGAGGGGGATGGAGTTTTGTACCTAGTCCAATACAGAGCCTACAAGTAAACACAGAATATATCATTGAAGCATTATGCAGTGGGCGTAAAAATTGTTTTAAGGGCATAAATTAATCTGTGATTGTGAAAGATCAACAAAAAATTAAACAGTAAACAAGATGAATAGAGAGATTACTTATGTATATATAATGTTGATATTATAACCTAAAGGTATAACCACAAAATCATCACTGGTCTGAACAGGCAAGGAAAATGTGTAAGAGATTAGTTTGTAACTAAGGCTAACTGCAGCACTGCTAAATGAATATATTGGGCTTGTATGACGTTTTAATTATACTCAAAAAAATGTATGAGCACCGTCAGATTGAAAAGAGGTTATTATACACAAGTCTGCATCTAATTCTGGATCCCATTTGATTTTTTTTGGAGGGGTATGGCACACTCAGAATCCTTCCAGTTTCTCCTTCAGCTTTCATGCCTATCCCTCAAGAAATCTGTGGTGTAGACATTTGTTCAGCCAAGGGAGTCGGAATGAGTGTATTGACAGTGCACCATTGCTGATTCCAAATCAGCTGCAATCTGCTGAAGAGGTGTTCCCCACAGTGCCTGTTCATCCTGCCTCATCTCTATTTTTTAAAAAGTTGTGGCTGACCTGAAGACTTAGAGCCTAGTATCAAAACCTTTTGATACCAGGTAACTAGTTTCTGCCTGGTAAATAAAAGAAGAAAACTGTTAGAGCAAATCAGTGAAGTGGATCTTCAGACTCTCCCATCAAATTGCTTGGGGTCAGCACCACCCTGCCTTCCTGAAGAAGTGAAGCTGTATTTCTCAGGAAAATAGTGAGTGATCCAAGAGTTACCAGGTCCAAATTGTCACGGGTACATATCTTTTCACACTTGGTGCTCTGTTTCTGAAATTACTACTTACATTTCATCACCGTCAGGTTGCACGTTAGGTTTCTGAGGCAAGGGTTGTCCATGGCCACGCGTTTCTGCAGAATTTAGCATAGTTGGTACTTCATGAGCTACTGTAAAACCAATACAAATGACAAAGTAAGACAATTTTTTTTGGAGCCCAAATACCATTTGCACCCCTTAAAAGCTTTTCCATTAATCAGTGTCCCCTCATTAGATCAGTGAGGACAGCAATAGTTGTCACTGGTCCTATACTACAGATGGCTATAGCAAAGTGGAAAGAATATGTGATCTGACCTAGGCTATAGAAAAAGTTTCTGCTATAGCTAAAATTACATCAGACAAATCACTTGGTTTTGGTACTGTGTTTAGTCTTAAGCCACTGGGGAGCTGATTTTTAATCTATTTGTGCCTTCTGTAGCCATGGGGGTTACACAGCTGCTTCTGGCAGCTTATACCATGTCCTAGGAGAGACAGAAAGAGTTATGTCAACAGCGTGTTGTGGGCTGCAAGCAATCCCGCCCAGTTCTCAGATGTAGCAGACCTGATTTGGCGTTTTTGCTCCCAAATGGATAATGTGAGCATCCGAAAACAGCACGTGTCTCACTGGTGACCACCTGTGGGCTCATGAAGGAGAAACTTAGCCACTGAGCCCTGAAAGCAGGTAGCTGGTTCATCCCTGAGTGTGGCCAGGCTCTTAGGGGTACTCAGAAGGAGCTCAACATAGGCAGTTCTGGAGTATAACAGGGATTTAGTCCCTGAATGGGACACCAGTATGGATGTGGGTGGCTCTGTTCATATCCTTAAGCAGTTGGTTAGGTACCTTGGGATTTAAAATGCCAGCAGTGCCATATGTCAGTACTCCTGGAAGCCACAGCCAAGCATCAGTGACCAGCTACCTGGGATTTTTTCCTTTAAAAATGTAGGCATAAATTTATTTTGGTGGAATACGAAAATGTGAACTGTGGCTATCATTCTTCAGAAGCAAAAAGTCTCATGTCACAGAATCACAGAATTGTAGGGGTTGGAAGGAACCTTTGAAGATCATCTAGTCCAACCCCCCTGCCAAAGCAGGTTCACCTAGAGTGGGCTGGACAGGAACGCATCCAAGCGGGTTTTGAGTATCTCCAGAGAAGGAGACTCTGCAGCCTCTCTGGGCAGCCTGTTCCAGTGCTCTGACACTCTCAAAGGAAAGAAGTTTTCCCACACGTTCAGACAGAACTTACTGTGTTCCAGCTTGTGTCCATTGACCCTTGTCCTGTCACCAGGCACCACTGAGAAGAGCCTGACCCCATCATTTTGACACCCGCCCTTTTGATATTTATAAGCATTGATGAGCTTCCCTCTCAGTCGTCTCTTCTCCAGGCTAAACAGACCCAGGTGTCTCAATCTTTCCTCTTAAGAGAGGTGCTCTATTCCCTTGATCATCTTTGTAGCCCTCTGCTGGACTCCTTCCAGTAGTTCCCCATTCTTCTTGAACTGGACACAGTACTCCAGATGTGGCCTCACCAGGGCAGAGTAAAGGGCTATCTATCCAATAAAGGAGGCAAGTACCTGCATGTTAGTTCCTGTGGTACCCCACTTTTAAGGACTTCAGTGTAGATTTTAGACCAGGGGAGAATCAAACTGTGTGAGAACAAAGCTGCCAGAAGAGCTAGGTATACAGTGATACAGGGACAGTCATATGGAAATAAACACAGAATTTTGCTAAACAGTTCCAGTTTGGAACAATAATATTAAGGAAACTTTTGATGAGCCTGAAACTCCTTCCAACTGCTTGTGAGCTGCTGGCTGCTCCTGACGTTCCTGCTTTCCGGCTGCAAAGTCTGGTCTCTTTTTACATACCCAGAGAAAAATAATTTAATTTTTATTTGAGCTTATTGAATTAATTTTATTTATTTTCCAAGTAAAATGGTTATGTGGAAACAGAAGTTTGTGTGGTGTTCTCATAGCTTAAATAATAATCTGAGCACCCATGAGGGAATTAAATGTGACGGCATGGGCCAGCCTGCAAAGACAGCTGAGCTCTTGCTGGCCATGGCCTGGCTTCTCAGTTCGTCCTGCACCCAACACGTACACATCGCTTGCTATTTTCCTCCTTTCCATATGAGACCAGATGACCGATGTGCAAAATGGACTGAAAGGCAGGATTTTTATGTGTGTGATACATGGCCTTTATCCGTCACTTTGTTTTCCTCTGTTAGTGATCTAGAAGAGGGAGTTTTATGCTACCTATAGTGCATGGTAAACACTGCCAGTAGAGTGATATTAACAGAGAAAAGCATATGCAGAAAAGTATTGCAGTACTGGACTTCAATACTTTCATACAAACTTCAGATTCATTTATACTGTGTAATCTGAGTTTGCAGTGTATGCATTTTGATTATAACTGCCAAAATCTATTTTACCTTTGACAGCTGACTTTATGGATTTTGCGAGGAAAAAACACTGATGATTAAATGGGTATTGACAGGATTGGAATCTGTGTTTACAGGAAAACAGCTACTGCAGGTCCCTCTGAACCACACATCTTCCTCTGTTCTTACTTTAAGGTCCTGAAAACCCAGGATAAATCAGGAAACATTTGCCACTGTATGTTCTTTCAGTGTAAAGGAAATGCAATGTATTATTGCTTATTGGCCAGAATACTTTTTTAGATAAATTTATGTCTCCTATCAATCTGCTGTTTAGTGTCTTTCAGATGTGGATTGATTTATCCTTCCAGCATTTCTGTTTTAGGCAAAATCTTTTTGTCAGTTTATAGGAGATAAATCACAGCTATTTGCTTTAGTTACTTAGTGGCTAACTCTTAATTTCTTGATCTCTGCCTGTGTGCGAATAAAAATATGACCTTGTTTGGTTACTTAGAAGTAGTTTGGGGAGATAAGAGAATACAGAGTTGCATGGAAAGAAAACTAGCAAAAGCAAAAAAACCCCGCAAATCAGTCTTTTGATGGTTTTGAATTTTTAGTGAGGTTGAAAGATGTTCATTTTATATGGACTAATATTCAGTTTATCTGATGCATGGAGTTTAATATTACTTCTAGGAAAAACAAATTTTGCCTTTGCTATAATCTTGTAATTCTATTGCTTGCTATAGTATGAATTATTTAGAATGGAAAATGTATAACAAAAAGGATATAGGTATATGTACATAAACAAAAGGAACAGGAATTGGAATTCTATAGTGCTTATAGTTTATAATAAGGGAAGAAAATAAAGAAATATAAGTTGTTCTTAAACTAGTCAGTAAAACTGAAAGTGAATGCTGCAAGTTCTCCCAAGTGCTTTCCAGCCATAAAAACTTGTAGAATGTAGATTTTAACACAGATATAACCCTGCTGAGCATTGAGCTGAAACATGCATAATACTATTGTTTTAATTTGCTTACAGTTTTTACTTGCTGCAGTGGTCCCTGAAGGTTCAAGTTGTTCTTCTTTCAGAGTGGCTCAAAGCACTAGGACAGTTTGGTCACTTTACATCTCAGTAGGAAAGCTTCAGATTTGAAACAACCTCCCTCGTTCAAAAATAGAGCTTCTTTCTTTTTTCTTTTTTTTTTCTTTTTTCTCCAAGATTCTTGCTGTTTCTGAAGAGCTATGCTCACAAACAGTAATATACAATAATTTCTGAAGCTCTTACTACAAGTTAATAAAAAAAAAAACAACAGTGAAATGTCTTTCGGCTTGTGTGTTTATCTGTGTCTTTGAATATCTGTCAGTTCCTTTAACTCCAGGATCCTTCAAGTCCACTAGCCAGCGTCAGGTAAATCTGGTGGAAAGATAAAGATAACAAAATAGCGTGAATATCTCGAAAAAGCGAGCGCCACTGAAAAGAGACACAGTGTTAACGCCCTCATTGAAAGTCAGGGTGTCACTGAACATCTCAGGGGAGGACAGTACAAATGCAGCCAAGAGCTTTACAGCCTGCTAGTGCTGGAGCTTCTGCTGGAGCTTTGCACCGTCCCAGATAGGTGTCAGGCAGTGAGGTCTCCCCTGCGCAGTGTTAGTTAGCCAGAACAAATGGCTCTCCTGCTTCAGGCTGGATTCTGCCTGCTCTCTTGCTTCTTTCCCTCTGCTAAGGTTGAGCTTAAACATTTCTTACCCACTCCTTCAGAAAACAGTGTGGAGATGCCTTAACTTTTCATTTGCCCTCCTATTTTTACTTTCTTTTTGGAAGCAATCATAGAAATGTCCCTCTGCAGATTGCCCATCACCCTATAAATACCCTTCCAGCTTCCACATCAAGAGTAAAGTTCTTTTCTGGTATCTCTAGTGTTCTCACCATATTTCACCATATTCCTTTTCATTTGCACTCTTACCAGCACCAGTGCTTGAAAATAAATACCTCTAGTGCAAAAGCACAATATCCTCTCCTATTCAAATCCCTCAGAAAACTGTTGTAGCATTTAGAAAGACAAGTTAATAGTAATAGAGAGCCACGACCTGACCATGCGCACTGGTGGTTCTGGTTTATTGCTGTCCTTTTGATCTCGCTGGGTACTGCTCACAGCTCTGGGCTGCTTAGCAAAGGTCCTTGGGACATGGACCAGGCCTTTGTGTTTTGTACATAGTGTTGCTTCTTTTCTCTGGCTGAATGTCTTGACCTTTAAAAGGCAACTCTGAGCCTGTCAAAATGTGTTTTATTTAATCAAGAATGTAATTCAGAGATAGCAAATCTCTGTTACAGGCCTGAAATTCGCTCTGCGTACTGTTCGTGCCAACCCAGCTTTGCTCACACAGATGTTCATGGAGCTCAAATAAAAAGAGCTATAAACACAAAAGAAAAGGCCTTCAAAAGGATGAGAAAAGCTTTTCTTAGTACTACTTTCTTCCTTGTTAACAAAATGGGTAATTTGGGTTCAGGTTAACCTGTTTTTATTCCAAAAATCTGAAAAATATAACTGGTACTTTATTCCGCAGCAGAGTAGATTAGACAGCGAGCTAAGCACAACACAATGAAATGAAACAATTTAAAGAAAGCTATTAAAGGTAAAAACATTTGTGTAATCAACAACAATGTTCCTTCAGTACAGGACATTACAAGAGAGCTGGTTGTGCTGCAGGCCTTGTTGATTTTTCACTGACTACAGAGTAGAATAGAAACTTTCTACGTAAATCCTTGGGTGCTAAAGTGGCTGTGTAATCTGAGTTTTCTGACCCTGGCAAAGCAGCAGACTCTAAACTCACTGCCTAAAGAAATTATTTAAAAAATCAGCCCTGGGAGGAGAACTTGCTGTTTTATTAATGTTTATCAGATTAAAGAAGTGAAATAACTGAAGCAATACGCACAGTGCATAAAAGCAGGGGAGTGAAAGGGAAAAATGCTTTTGAAGTGTGCCATGGCCTCTCTCAGAGAGCCTCTCTCATCGATCTCCTGTCCAATTCATCCTGTCAAACAGCTGGCATGGTGTGTGCTCTGCAGGCAGATGAGCTGCATCATTCATACAGCTGTGCTATCTGGAGCACAGATGCTTTCACTTGGTAGCTCCTAGCCAGCTTCCAGAGTCTTGGCGGGATCACTCACAGATGTTTGACACACAGAGATGAGACAGAAATTCATTGAAAAGGGATATGAAGTTAATACATAGACTCATCTTACTGTTGTCTTTGTCAAAGTCTATAAAGTCCATCTCTGTGGATCTGGTAGGAAATGATATTTGCACATAGCATTAAAATTCCTTATTGAAAGTTGTATATCCCACAAATTAAGGAAGGAAGCCCCTTCTGCTTTCTTTGTAGGTAAGAACTTTGACATACTTGTGAAGTGCACTGATCTGTCACTGCTGAGGCCGAAGTCCTTATCCACAGAGCATGGTGCATGGCTCACTCTTCAAAGAGCCTTTTAATGTGCCTGAAAAGCGACTTCGATTTCCTTGTCCTAGATGAGTCTCTGCCTGTTCACATCCCTTGGCTCCCTTAGGTCACTGCAGTTTTGCCAATAGTGAAAGTAGTAATGACTTTCTTATGTTAACACGGTCTGCTGGAAAGTGACTGGAATGACAAAACCTCGCTTCTCACACGCTGCCAAACAGCCTCCAGATGGGTGGTGGGCTTTGTTCCTACTAACTAGAAGTTTTCATAGAAAGAAAGCTTGAGGCAGCACATACATGCCATTTACTCAAGTGCATGTTCCCCTATGAGTTGTGGTTTAACTCATTCACTACGCCTGCCTGCTCTGCAGCCTCTGATTCTCTGATTCATTGCTGCTGCTGGGCAGCTCAGCAACCTAGCAGAGGTGTGAGGCTGAAGTAGCACCCTTCCCTTCTTCTCAAGACCGCACATGTGCTGTGGTTGACTAAACCTCCACATCAAGAGATTTTACCCTCAGGGCAGTTCCACTGAATACTGCCATCTCCCTCATCCTCCTCAGTGTTGCTGTCAGGGTGGTCGGAAGGTTGCTTGGGATTAATGCCAGTACACAAGAACGCAGGATTTAGACCAAAGACCTTTCTCATTATTCCTAAGGACTAAACCTGTCCCTACAGAAGCCAGTGGAAACTGAAGTGGCCCTAAGTGTACATTTACAGGCAAAGAGAAAACAAACTAATGACAGAGAAGAAGTGTTTTAACAAGAGAATCTAATTTTTCCCTTTTCACCATGTGTTATTCAATGTACGGTGAGCACTGTATTTGCTGGCAAAGGAGGGAAGTCTGGGGAATCTATTCATTTTCCTCCACATTTAAACAAACACTTTCTCATAACCATGACCAAGAAAGGAAGCAAAAGTACTTAGCAAACTTATATTAAGTGTTCTAACTCAATGTTTATATTTTGTTCCTGAAAAATATACTGACTGTATTGATAGCATAGTAGCATTCAGCTCCTGCAGTCTGATGTGGGAGAGGGCTCAGTGAATATTTTTAACCTTGTATGGAAACTTAATTTTGTTTTCAAAATACCTGCAGCTCAGAACAGTCTGAGCCATTCTGAAGCAAAAACTGTGGCCTTCAAAGAAAGTTCCTACGACTCCTCCAGGGAAATCATGTCTGGGAGAAAAAAGCTAGCAGTGTCCAGAGATAGGTCTCCCTCTGAGGAAATCTGTCGCTTCCCCTAACTTTCCAGTATTTTAATAATGTGATTTTCCTGTAGGAAGATGATTTCTTTCAACCAGATAGCTCTTAGATTAATTCCAAATCGCTACATAATGCCTTACTAGCTAAGGTTTTATAGATTTGCATTTGGTGGATAAACCTGTGATTTCACTAATCTGGAAGCTTCTGGAGATAAACACCAATATTTATGAAATTGTACTCTGTTCCCCTAAGTCTGTATTTTCCGGTATCGTGCCAGAAGTTCTTACTTTGGGAAATGTAAATCAGATTTAAAATATGTGATTGAAAAGATAATTTGGTCTTGGGAAGCAAAAATATTTAAATTTTGTTTACTATTTAGAACTTCTCATTCATTTTGAACATTTCATGCTACAGTTCCCTTGTGTGTAAGTGAACTTCTACAGGTTAAGGATGAGCTGCAGCTTCCAAATACGATCTCCGAAGCAAAAGGAAAAATAATGAGTAACTATTGTATTTTAAGAATACATCTGGAAGATTTGGATAAAAGATTTTTATTTCTTTCCAGAGCTTATCATCCCAATTATGAAAATAATGGCCCTCCTGCCACAGAATGGATAAATCATAAACTGCATTGCATGGCAGGTTTTGTGTTTTAAACGAACGGTGTTGTCATTGTGTGGCTTGGTTTTCCTCAGGAAAGTCCCACATCTTTTGCGGAGCTGAAACAAAATATTTTGCTTTTACTTATTAGCTGCCTTGAAATAAATTAAATTAATTGTAATGATGAAAAAAGGAGGAACTGTGAAAGATGGGTATTTTATAGCAAGGAGTGGCTCATTGTTTCATATTTCCGTGATAATGACAGGATATGATGCATAGATTCCTGCCCATCATTAACCTTGCCAAATGCAGTAATGCAGTAGACACATCACAGGCTTAGGATGAGAAATGACTGAAGTGATACCTGGATTCATCTTTGCCATTCCACTTCACCGTCATATTCTCATCACTACTCCAAAACTAAATAAATTTAAGAAGTACAGTCAATCTTCATGCCATTGGTCAAATTCTTCTCTTTACCCTGTACTGTATGTTTTGAGTGACTCATTTCCCTAGGGTTTATCTAGATTTATGCCAATGTAGTGAAAAGTAGAAGCTTATTGAAAATGACATTTTGTCTTCTTTGGGAGATTTGCAGCTGAAGTGGTATTGCTATCAATCAATCAATAAGGAAGTGCCAAATCTGGATGATGGTAATGTGTTTATTTCACCTTGGTAATTTTGCTTTAAAAGCTGTTACTGTTTTTCTTTACACAAGCAGATTCAGCTTTTTCTAAAATAACATTTTTACTGCTTGTGTACCACAATAGTTTATAGAAATGGTCTTGTCTCTGTCTCCAGTGCTGTCATGGGAATACTTAGTACTGTCCATCAGTCTGAATTTCTCTGAGTGACTAAGACAGTGGATGAGCCACATCAGCCCTATGAACTTTGCTACCACACAGGAAGTACAGTGATATTCAGTAAGAGCTAAGGGTAGACATAGGTTATCTGTACGACCAAACAAAGTAAATAGATATCCTCTGGATTCAAAATTATTTGTTCTGATGCTTTAAGGACCTTATCCTCCGTAACTCTGTGAGCTTAATTCAGATTTACATTGGTAAGGAGAGGAGATTCAGGTCATTTTTGCTGTGAAATAACAGGTATAAAAAGGAAAACAACAAAAGGTCTCGACAATTATTTCTTGGCAATTCCAACTTCCCGTTAGAAGCAAACACACATGCTTTTTTCAAAATGACGCAGATGTCTCCGCACATCCATAGCTTGGGAAGACACAGATGGACTCATGTTTTGAGAAAAAACAACAGGCAGTCAGTTTGGAGAGGAAAAACAGTCTTTGATATTTTGTGGCTGTTACTTTTTGATAGAGGCACGCACACGCAGCCAGTCCTGTTGCAGCAGGGGAGAGCTGGGTAGCCCTGCACAAGTGCTTTCCCTGAATCTCCCAGCTGCCAGTGCTGGTCTCAGAGCCAGAGTGTGCTCTGCTGTGCACGTGTGGGATGGAGGGAGTGTGCAGCGGACACGGGCAGGTTGCGGTGGGACCTGGCCACCAGCTCTGTCTCCACCATAGTTGTGTTGCAGGGATGGTGGGAGGCGATGCTCAGGCATGGCCAGAGGTATGCTATGGGGGGAGGGGGAGCTTAGCATGTGCCAGGAGCACACCAGTCTCGTTTAGCATGCTCTTCTGTTTGAATTGGCTTCTTCATGGAAATGAAGAATTTCCATCTCACAAATTAATCTATGGCCAGCAATAAAAGACCTGTGGAAAAATGTGTGGAAAGCTGGAGCTATGAACCAGAGAAAGACACTGAGTACCTTAGCGGCTCGAGTTCTCAGTTTCATGAGCAGGGTTTCCAGCAGTGTGATTTCTTCCCATATACAAGTAGGGGTTTAGTTATGCTTCCTTCTGATTTTCTGCCATTTCGGTCTAATTGGCTAATTTTTAGTGGCTTGATATAGCAGAGTAAGAAATCCTTACCTCCATTTCTACCACTGCATCATCTAGGACTATTTTTGTTATAACTGATTATTTGTTATAACTAATTATTAACTTATTTCTGGACATAAATAAATAAAAAAAAAATTCCTCACCAAAATAGTTCATAATTTAACATGAGCAATAATTTACATTATTTAATTATCTTTGTCTCAGATTACTTCAGTTGCAAACCAGGCATAGAATATTTAATTTACAAAGGCATTGAAAGCCTTCCTTCATTAACACTTAGAAAAATGTTTACGTAAGAGAAATAATAGGTGCTGTATCATGTCAAAGTACTCCTGAGGAGAAAGATGTGTTCAATTCACAATAAATATGCAGAATCCCATATGGAGAAGTGTGCCGAACATAGGCTTGAAACACCAGCCTGCCATTGACATCTAACTGAATTTGGCCAGAAGGCACACTATAAATACATGGGATCTAATTTGACATAGGTTACATTTCAGTTGCCTTCTACACTAGAGCATTGATCTTTGATTTTGAATCATTATTTTTCCACATATCAAGTCATTTGATATATGAAAGTATGTTAGTGGAGACTGGAAGTGGAGGAAGTTGCCAATTTGTCTTTTCTAAGAAATCAGCTAGGAATCAGCAAACTGTCAAGCAAGGGTTTATTCCTGTTGCTGAAGTAAGACGGATTGCCCTGCCTGCTTTGACATTTACAGCCAGGGCAATTAAAAGTCTGCCATCCATCTGCAGCTTATAAAGGAAAGAATTTTGTCTCCTTTTGAAATTTCCTGTACTGTAGGTGACACGGGGCAGTGCTCTGAGTTGATCAGTGAAAAAGGGTATAAGGGAGATCAGAGAAAGAGAGAAATGGGTTTTGTCTGTGTCAGTTATAAACAGCAGGAGAAGAGGCTTTTATTTCAGGAGTCTCTACCAGTAAATGGATACTATTGCATGTTATCCCTGAAAGACTCCTTAAGTCTTTTTTCCAACCAGACTGGAAAAACTCATATATATATCAGGAGGTTTCGCATACTACCATAAAGTACTTGGTTATTAGGGAAACTTCAAATTCCTTTTACCACTGCAAGAATAAAATTGTCACTTTGGAACTTGCCTTCTATTAAAAGGCAAAAAACTGTAATTCTTTCCGGGAACTTAATCAGAAAAAGTTTTCAGGGAAAATTTTCTTTTTAGCAGAAAACGCCCACTTACAAGCTCCACGTGGCACAGATTCAGCATATGATTACATAGCAGGGGCTGTGCAGCAGTGGAGAGTGCTGGTGGGGACTCATAGGTCCATTGCTTGGCAAGGTAGAGCAGACATTGTTTAGCTTTGGTTATATCAACTCAAGCCAATAAAATAATTGCTAGTGTTTAATACTCTTAATATGTGATTAAGACTATGGGGAATTGCTGGGAAATAGCTACAG
The DNA here is from genome assembly GCF_964106895.1 of Numenius arquata. Classification (NCBI taxonomy): domain Eukaryota; kingdom Metazoa; phylum Chordata; class Aves; order Charadriiformes; family Scolopacidae; genus Numenius; species Numenius arquata. The sequence continues at coordinate 37,677,376 of NC_133585.1, read as the reverse complement.
CGGCCAGACATTTGCCAAATGATAGTCTCTTGGAACAAATTGTGGCCGTCTTGTGCGTCAACTAGGTTTCTGCTCTTTGAAAAGGGAGATGGTAAACTCCACTAATACCTTATCAGATAACAAAATGGATCATAGTACCTTAGTGCTCCTTCCTTCAGTGTCCTAAGGGCTTCCTATAGTATGGCAGGTCATAGAATCATAGAATCATAGAATCGTCCAGGTTGGAAGAGACCCTTGGGATCATCGAGTCCAACCATCTACCCTACTCTACAAAGTTCTCCCCTATACCATATCCCCCAACACCACATCTAAACGTCTCTTAAACACATCCAGGGATGGTGACTCAACCACCTCCCTGGGCAGCCTATTCCAATGCCTGACCACTCTTTCTGTGAAAAATTCTTTCCTAATGTTCAGTCTAAACCTACCCTGTTGGAGCTTGAAGCCATTCCCTCTCGTTCTGTCATTCATTACCTGTGCGAAGAGACCAGCACCAACCTCTCTACAGTGTCCTTTCAAGTAGTTGTAGAGAGTGATGGGGTCTCCCCTCAGCCTCCTCTTCCTCATACTAAACAGTCCCAGCTCCTTCTACCGCTCTTCATGTGATTTGTTTTCCAGGCCCTTCACCAGCTTCGTTGCCCTCCTCTGCACTCGCTCCAGCACCTCGATATCTCTCTTGTATTGAGGTGCCCAAAACTGGACACAATACTCGAGATGTGGCCTCACCAGCGCTGAGTACAGGGGCACAATCACCTCCGTACTTCTGCTGGTCACGCTATTTCTAATACAAGCCAGGATGCTGTTGGCTTTCTTGGCCACCTGGGCACACTGCCGGCTCATATTCAGCCGCTTGTCAATTAAAACCCCCAGGTCTCTTTCTTCCAGGCAGCTTTCCAGCCACATTTCCCCAAGCCTGTAGCGCTGCTTGGGGTTATTGTGGCCCAAGTGCAGAACCTGGCACTTGCCCTTGTTGAAACTCATACCATTGATGTTGGCCCAATGATCCAATCTATCTAGGTCTCTCTGTAGAGCTTCCATATCCTCCTGGGAATCAACACTCCATATTCCATAGGAATATGACTCCTAGGTCATATTCCTAGTGGAAAAGATGACTTGTTATACCTTTGCTTGTCACAAGGCTTTCATTGTCCTGAGGAATGACTTTACATTGAAATGATTTCCCCTGAAAAATGGGCAGATAATTCACAGCAAAAAGTGTGGGGGGGTGAACTGCAGTGTTCAATACTAATGAAATGGTTAATGATCTGAAATTATTCAGGGGAATAGACCTTATTACATGCAGTGTTGTAGAGAGGGCACTTTCCTGACTTGTTTCACATCCCAAGTGCAGAACTTGTTTCTGGCAGCCAGTCGTTTAGGGAGGCTGCTGAGCTGGGTCCTGTTCAACCTCCAGCTAACTGGACTCATAAGGTTAATGCCTCCCAGTGCAAATTTGTTAAAGTTTCTCATCAAGACTTACTTTTCCTCTAGCAGAAGTTACTGGTCCCTAAAATTTGGTGCCACAACTATTCATGAAATTTGTGCTAAACACTATTCATTTAGAGGAAAGGAAAGAAAAAAAAAGCAATTCAAACCACTCTGAGTAATACTTAAACTAACCTGGATTATTTTATTAATGTCTGTTTTAAGGACTTAACTACCTGTGAATTATGTCAACACATTTTAGGAGACGCTAATCTAGAAGTGTGATTATGACAGAAGCCTTTTCATCCAGTTGATTTGCAGTCAAAAGAAGACAAGTGTCTTCTCCCTATGTCTTCTTCTCCAAGGCCTTATGGTACTGCTTGTTTGAGAAGTAAGGCTCCTCTGAAACTAAAGATAGCCAGAAAAAAAGAACAATTTAATTTACAATATAATTTACAATTTAATTTAATGCTGAGAAGGCATTCTGAGAAGCATGTTAGTAATATAGCTGAGGGAGAGTAAGATGAATAGGCTTGCACTAATGTCAGCACTAATAAAGAACCTGTTTGCAGCAGCTGAGATAGCGTGGTCAGAACTAGCTCCATTATGTCTGTGCTGTACTACAGCGTGCAGTGCAGATAAAACCAGAAAAACATTGCAGTGCCTGTGTTTGAAGGCTAGCTCTCATGGCAGCAAAATATCTGAGGCTATTCCAGACGTGCTCATGGGGAATTTTCACAAATTCTTATTTTCAACTTGCAAGGAGATACAAAGCTTTCTCTTAGGGCCTTAAAAGAGAGTTTTAAAGAATGACACACAAGTAGATGAGTCTCACTTCAAAGACTGCTACAGTTTTCATGATAATTTAAGAGTCGGCATATTCTGTTGTGTAATGCACTGGATGGGAAGTCAATAGAGCTGGTTTCTAACCTTTTGTCTCTCGGAGCTTATTTCTCCTCCTACCTCTAGTCTGTTAGGAGTGAACAATCTAAATTTACAAGACAGCCTCATATTACAGATATTACACAGTTCTAAATACAGTGGGAACATGTAATTCAGGTTCTCAAGTGCTACTGTAAGACATACAACAAATAATATTAAATATTACCTTGAGAGGTAATTTTTCAGTTTTATGGTGAGAATAGAGATGCAAGTGTGGAATTCAGCTGTGTGGATGAAGACTTTGGGGGCTTTAGAAATGCTCGTAATTTTAAAGCTGGAACTTCATCTGTGAGCTTGTGGGCATTTCAAATAAAGTGCTTTATTCTTTGAAGGTATGTGTGCATGGATATAATTGGTCAAGTATGTAGAAAAAACTACTGACAGAACTTGCCTCTGTACATATTTTGGGAAGCAGAGAGATTGTTTTTATTAGTGTGATCATAAATTATAATAAAAAGCATAAACTGTATAGAAAATGACAAACATTGTAATATGCTGACCGAAAAGTTCAACCAAGCGCTAGATACAAATTGACTTTCAATTCTAAGGTTCCAAATAAACATATTTTTTCCTCTCTAGGTTTATATAAGCTGTTCTAGTTCTCCACTAGTTTCCTCTTAGTTCTCAGAGCTGTGTTTATATTTGGTTCATTTGGCCTACTTGAGCATCCTTTTCTACTGCTAGTCCCTAAGTTTGATTTTCAAGTCAAGCACTCTTCTGGGGGTGCTCAGCACATCAGTCCCTCGAGGGCTAAATTTGGAAAGCATATCATCAATTGTTAGGATTAACTGCCTTTAGAATATGTTGTGGCAATGAGCTAAATTATGGATTTCCCAGAGCTTCCTAAAGAACTATTTCCTACTTCAGACCAGGGCACATGCTCTGCTATCTGTTTAATCAAGTGACAGAAGGAACAGCTGTAGCCAAAAGCCAGAAAAGGAACAATTATCTAGTCAGATAATTTGAACATCCTTAAAAATTGACTCCACAGTGCAGTAAAATATAATTTCATTTTCCTCCAGACATTAAAAATATTAATAAGAAGTCAGTATGAATTATGAACGGTACAAAGTGTTCAAACTAACTCAACTGTAAATTTCTTTTGGCGAAGTTCCAGAGGTCTAGTTTAGTCTTACAGAAAAGATTTTTGGCTTAACACTGTGCTGCTTTTGCAGTTCCTTTGTTTTAGTACCAGCAAAGAGAAGCAGAAGGCTGGACCAAGCCATTCTTCTCTGGGACAGAAGCTGAAAAGATCAAGGACTCTTGATATTATCTTTAAAGAAGAAATAGGCTACTGACTAAGGTCAGGAGTAATGGGAGGGAGTTATTTCATAACTAGTTCGGAGATCTTCTATGAGTTGGTTAGAGAAAAATGATATAATTCTGAAATGATAGCAGAGAAAGCACAAACAGCAGATTATTCTAATGGAGGCTTTTGTAGGCAAAGCCTTTCATTATAGCTGTTCAAAATGTGCAAAAGGGCAAAGTAACAAGTGTAAGTACATTTTGTTTTTTCTTTGAAGCAATGCCCAGTGTCACTTGAGCTTCATTTGTTCAAGTAAGTAGGAATATAGTGGTACAAAAACAGATGGTGTTTGCTGTTATTGGATGACAGATGTTCTCTTATCCTTGAGATTATGCAGTTAAGTGTAATGCATTTATAGCTGGGTTATGCAAAATTCTGAGCATCCTCAGCTCCCATTATCTGCCAGGGCAGCTGGAGGGTCTCAGTACCTCCCAGGAGGTGCATAGCACTTAGGAGTCAGGGACCTTATTAGCTGAACTCTTCACCTGAACACTTGCTTTTGATATGTCCTGATCACCAGTTCCATTGAAATCAGTGTTCAGCCTCTTTGGGATCATCTTCCAGTGACCCTCTTTAGGCCTGAAATCAAAGACCTTTCCTTCTTTTCAGGAAATTGATCAAATGCCAAAGAACCGTGTCTAAAATGATCGATTGATTGCTGCAATTATGTGAATGATAACCTTATTGAAACATACATACATACATTGTGTAGAGGTAATAAAGAGAGATAAGATAATCTTAGTGCTCAGTGGAAAATGCTCAGTGAAAACTAAACAGTTCCAGATGCTGGAAAACCTCCCCTTGAACTTAACACTGCTGCAGTACAAAAGCGTTGGGCGAGCCCTGCATCCAGCCTGGATCCTGCATGCCTCTTGAACACACCCATCCTAGAATTATCAAAGAGATTTTTCTCTCCTTCAAAGGAGGTTTCTTTTGAAATGGCATTTTTGGATTTATTAATATAGACCCTGAGTTGAGGCTGGCAAAAGTATAAAAGTCAAAGTCAGATTTCAAGAGCCACTGTACGAATTTATGAAAAGGAAATACAAACAGAGAATGTACATAATGCACAAAGAAATGCACAGTGCAAAGTGGGGCTCTGGCGATATGCATTTATTAAACACAAGCATTGAAAATCAGGATCATATTGTGAGAAGTATCTGTTGAAGTTACTGTTCCCAGATTTTGTGATCTTGGTTTGAGGTAAATGGTTTCTTGTTTTCAGGAATGCTGGAGATCTACACCTTATTTTGACAACGGTTAGAGTATTGATGGCTTTGGCATTCTGGGTGTTGATCATTCTAATCTGAGTTGGGCACTCCAAAGGGAAGCACACAATTTTAGTGAATGCTCCTGAAGGTGCTGGTTCTTTTGTATTGTATTATAGCACAAAGGCACATTCCAGAGTTATGGAATAATTCAGTTGTGGGTTTGTTTTTTTTTTTAAATTAGCAAGAAAGACAATATCATGAGCTAAATATTGTTTTGGGCCAATGTGTATAAAATGTTTTGGAGGTAACCTAGGAGCAAGTGAATCTTAAATTATTTATGATATATTGAATTAAATGAAGTAGTAAAATGCCAAAATTACCATATGGTGGGTTCTACTAACCTATTTAGGTTAGTCAGGACTAAAGAGGACAATAAGGACGATCAGAGACATGTAAGAAAACTCAGTAAGTTGATAATGCAACAGCAAATTATATTAATTTGTTGATTAATATGAATAATGCATGTTAAAAAGTGACTTCTAGAGTCAGGAATATTATTTCATTTTACATTTCAGTGCTCCAAAGATGAGGATTCCTTCATATAAAAGTGTAAATTTGATTTCACTTGATGATTCTCTGGTTTTGGAAAAGCAGATTTTACTTTGTAGCCTATGATATACTGTCATTTGAAAAAAATTAATTTGCAAGGAATTGCTGCTTTTAAAAAAGTGGATATCTTATATCAGCTCCCTCTAAATTTTTATCTTTTTTAAACAATGCTGTATTTTTATGTAAGCAATACACATGCCAGACACTTGCATGAAAAATACGATGTGTATAGTGCACTTAATTTATTTCTTGACATAACAACATAAGTTGAAAAAACACAGTGGTTTGTAGGAATTAAGTTATGACATAAAGCAGACTATTTATGTAAAGAAAATGAGACAATTTGCAATTAAAAACAGAGAAGTGAGGACTGGCTACATAGTTTGTGCAAATCTTATGTGGATTGTATAAAAGTATGAAAGCGACTCGCTGCATCCATATGACAAAGTGCAGGGCATTGTCACTCCGGGACAGATTACACTAACAGTACGGAGTAGTGTTTCATTATGGAGGAACCTAAATACTAAATCTAGTAATTGTAAAAACCCCATTGCTTATGGAAGTCCTGGATGAGCCAATGCCTGATCACCTCCTGTGACCTGGAAGGGTCCACGGCCGTACTCGCTGCCAGCATGCAGTCTCTTGCCCACTATCTGCAAAGGAAGGACATCTTTGGGACTTCAGCAGGCAGTGGTAGGAGTTATAGCATCATGTTAAACAAACATATTGTCTGCCTGAAATTACAACATAATTTCAGGAGGAGCAGACCAGCATGAAATAAGCATTTGAGGTTCAGTCCACTTTAGGCAATTTGCCCAAAATAATAGATGATGGTTAAAAATTGTATTTGGTTTCCAAATACCCATCCAAATGCATTCCACTTGGCAGCTTGACAGAATAGTCAGTTTTTACAATTATATGCCATTAAAATCAGAGGTCACAGAAAGTGTAACTATCCAAACATTAAACTAATTATTACTACCCTGTGCCTATAAAGGGCTTTGTTCCCTGTCAAGATGCCTTGACACTTTAGCATAAATACCTTCATTCTCCTCCCTTTCCACCCCTCTCTTCCTCCACCCCAACCCACACACAAAGCGGCATTTAAATAAGAGTCTTCACACTATGTCATAAATATTAATGACATGAAACTTAGGGCTTGGCATTTTTCATTAATGGCCCTCTTCATCACTGTTTCACACCTGGACTGCAGCCAGCCACTATGCAATGGGCTGACATTTTTTTAAAACAATGTTAATAATGAACTGAAACAAAATACTGAGATAATTTTTCACAAATTTAAATTGTTGGCAAACCCTCTCTCCACATTGTGTGCTTGGGATGTCATTTGGCGTGGTTTCTTGAACAATGCCCTTGTTGGCTTGGCATGGTTTGACTTGTAATTACAGTTTATGCCTTTCAGCTACAATACCTCCAAACAAGCTGTGGATGGGAATTTGATGTAACACTTGGGCTGTTTTTGAAAAAAAAATAAAATACTTTTTTTCCCCTACACTCCTGCTTTTCCAGTCATTTCCACAGAAGGATTAATGCCATTGTTGGTAATACAAGAAAATGTCTTTCCTAGTTCCTGTGGTCACTTGCATGATTCTGTCCTTTCAGTTTGAGCTGTACCAATTGCTTGAAGTTGTAAATTAAAAAACAAACAATGTTTTGGAGATATTTGTGACATCATTCAAGATTTAATTTTCTGCTTTCTGTCTGCCTGAGTGAAATAACATGCAGATCATTCTCCTGAACAACATTGACGACTCAATCCTACATGATAATGAGCCTTCTGAACAAGCTGCCAGATATTGTCACCCTTGCTTAAGCAGCAAGTATGTGTTTGGCTCTTCTTGCTCTTCATTGTTTATCTGAATAAGAACCACAATGTTCATGTCTCATAGGCTTGAGCTTTGAAGTTTCTAGATCGTCACTGAGAAGCTGGTGTTTCAGGGAAGCAATTGGTTCAAATGAGAGCAATAATGTGCTCTTTTGCCTTCAGTAGAAAGTGAAAGTAGAAGGTGGAGAAGCAGAAACATTTACTTGGCTCATTGCAATAAAATGTATTTTGCAGTCTGGTGTATGTCACGACCTTTAGTGCTTTGAATTAAGCAAAGTAAAGAGCAAACAGAAACTATAGGGTCATGGGTTTAGCAGGAACAGGAAATCACCTAATCCAAGGCAAAAGCAACAACCTTTGGCTCCTTCATGACAGGCACTTGTCAGCCTGCCTTGAAATCTTCAGTAGGGATTCACAAAACCTCAGTCAAACTCTTCTCCTTTTCATGGCCCTTTCATTATAAAATGTTTCCGAAGATGTAATCTGAATCTTCTTGCTTGAATTTTAGCCTGTTACTTCTGTAGACACATAAAGTAGCGTTCTACATGTCTACAAGACTGTTGTCAAGCTGTCCCTTAGTCTTTTAGGCTAAAAATCCAACTTTTCCAATATTTTATCATAATTCATATTTTATAGACCATTTATCATTTTTATTGCTATCTTTGGGAATGTCTCTGACTGGTTCATAAATTTCTCAAAGTGTGGTCCCTGACCTAGGCATAACAATCCAGTTAAAGCCTTATCAGTGCTGAGTAGAGCAAAAAGGTTGCTCCGCAAACTTGCATGCTAGCTGCATTCCAGAATGACATTTCTGTGTTAGCAGCAGCGTCGTTGTTAACTCATGTCCAGTTTCTGAGCAACTATAATTTCTGTTACCTTTTCTGTCTGAATTTCTTCCTCCTCAGCTCTTCCCTGTTTTGTTCTCTGTGCAGGTTATTATTCCTGAGTGTTGTACTTGCAGTTGTACAAGTTAAAAAATATCTGAAGTTTTCCATTCATATCTCCAGTTTATCACAACATAGTCTTGTCCTCCAAACTACTTACAATGTGCTAGACTTCATTTGTCTCTAAATCTAATGAGCCTGTTCTGTGATCTGCCATTTGGGTCAGCAGCGAAAATACTGAATAGCACTGAAACCAGGACAGACCCCAGTGGAAAATCCATTTGATGCATCCTTCCATTTTGATATAGAACCCAACTATTCAGCTTTGCACTCACACTTGAGATCCTTTTTCCCTAACTGACTTATGATGAGCGATGTGGTCACATGAGAGAGTATTACAGACATAACACTAATGAATGCTAAATATTTAAGATTCATACTTTTACTTTCCTCTTTTCAGGGATAAAAAAAATCTTCTGCAAAGCATTCAAATCTGTTCTGACTTATTTTTCAGAATTTTTTTAAACCGAACACGGCAACTGTAGCTTTACAGGCTATGTATCTCCTCAAGAGCTTTATTTCTCAAGAATATGATTCTGCAAAATTTGGCTTGACATGCAGTTTACAGATTAATCTTTGAAAACACACATTAAAAATGGCATATTTTGTATTGCTTTGTTTCTTCTTCAACATATCGAATTAAAAGATCAAGAAATATTGTTTCGATCTGAATACTCTTGATGTACTTAGTGTAAGCCTGCACATTTCAAAAGTTTGTATGATTTAATGGATGTGTACCAAATACAACATAAATATCTCTACCGTGCAAAGAGAAACTTGGGATGTATTTCAAATTCAGATAAGTATTTGAGGTTTAGACACTTTGAGCATTTGGTGACTGGATTTCATCCACTCTGAAGTCTCCAGCCATCCATAAACTCAAAATCGGTGTGAGAATGCTTGGATCCAGGTTGTAAGTTTTGTTAAGATCTCAAAGTTCTGAAAATTTACAGGTGTTTGCATTGGTGTTTTGGTTTGCCTCAGGTTATTTACATCTTTGTTTTAATATGCAAAGTGTTTTTTTTAAAAGTGGTGCTATGGAGGGGTGTTCATCAGATGTATACCCAACTGTATATAAAATTTTAACGGACCAGTCCAAAACTGATTGCGGAATGGGCTATGATGTCCGGCTCTTGTTCAAGGGCTTGAAGTATTTTATAAATGCTTACTTTTAATTTATACTTGTACTCTGAAATATGGAATGCTTTGATTCTTTATTTAGAACATTCATACCATGTTTTGACTCCAGCAAACAAAGGCAGATCACCTAGGAGTTTACAACTCGGAAAGGCTGTTTCCTTTCATCGCTGTCACCATTAGTATATTTTCTATACAACGGTAGCCGAAGTGTGAACTGTAAAACTCAGTAGTTGGAAAGCAGAACCATTGCTGTACTCAAGTCTTTCTAAGCAGAGGGCGTGGAGGATTGCCGAGCTGAAATTAAAAATGCAAGGAAAACACTATGCTATCTATTTTTAGGATGTTGTGGAATAACAGTGAAACAAAGTTTGACTTTTAAGGAAATTGCCACTTTTGGATGATAAAAGTAACTGTTCTCTGGAAATGGTATATAGATGTGAGCGTAGAGAACAAAATGTTGGTAAGGATGCATAACACTTCAGAGATGCTAAGGCACAGGCTAAAAGCCAGAGTTCTCAACTGCTTGCCAAATGCAAGTATTCCACTCTGAAGGGATCACAGCACCCTCCATTTCCATGGCGCTTAGTTTCCTGAAACCCTAAACCCTTTTAAGTGTTAATTGGTTCACTTCATAATGCTCCCTTTAGGGGAAAATAGTACTTTCAAACCATTTTTTACAGCTGTTGAAACTTTCTCACTGAAGGATTAAGTTGTTTACTCCAATTCAAAGTAGAAACACGGATTTGAGCTCCAGGTTGTCTCCTATATGAATATCAGGTTTAATCCTACAAGTTGGCAAGCACTTTGAACAGCCAAGAAGTGAAGGAGTCCCAGACTTTGTACAATACTTGTAGCCCTTTTACAAGTAATGCTTGTCTTTCTGTCCTTGAAGTGATATTAGGTGACCTGAACTGTATACCCATTGAAATCTGTGTAGAACTTGATCTACTGTCTTCACAACATATTTTCCTGCTGCTCACCCAGGAAAACCCTTATGCAACTGTATAGAATAATAGTACTGTTCACGTTACACAGGTCTCACAAGCTGAACTGGTGAGTTTTGTGCTTCAAGCAGAAGTGAACTCTATGTGTTACCATCCTTCTTTTGATGCCCTTGCAAGGATAAACTCTTTTAATCTGGACTTTTTTTTCAAAGCTGTTTGTCCAAACAACTTCAAAACCATTCTGGTGTGGAAGGGTAGGCTGTCAGCATCAAGTCCTGGTACCTCTGGAAATACATGTCTTCCCTATGAGTGTCTTGAGGGCCAGGGTGTTCCAGTGAAATTCAGACCTGAAGCCAGTAAGACTTATTTCTGTCAGCTTTCAGCTAATTGCAGTTTGTTGAGAATGAGCTGAAATCGGTGGGCTTCCAATATGGCTGGAGTGTACTTAGTTCTTGATAAGCATATGTGGAGTTTTGCTGTTTGGGCTTGGTTCTAGTGATTGCTGTTACAGCCCAAGAGCCCCACAACATAACTGTAAGCCTAAACCCACTGCTTTGAGGTCCACATAGATCTGGTTTCGGAGAAAGGTATACGTGTAAGGAGCTATGGCTTGGTATCATGCTCAATTTGCTTTCACAAGTAGAAACTAAAGATGAGATATTCTTGTGTGGCTAGATAAAAAACATCCTCTCGTACAACTGAGGCCATATGCAAAGTCTTAGTCTCAAATCTTCTTCAAGAAACTGTTTCTAAATACATGGATATGTGTTGGTCAATTGTTCATTACTTTTTTACTGCTAGTATATTTTACAGAAGACTGTATGACAGGACCAAAGCAACAAAAACGTTACCAGAAAATATTCACTGTTCTTCCCGCAAATGCTTGCACTCATTTTTATTTGCTTGTTGTGACAATATGTTTGCAGAAAGTGAATGTTGGACTTTAAATTGAGATTAATTTAATGATGAGCGAGAGTTTGTTTCAAACAAATTTAGTCTGGAAGGCTATCCAGTTGGGAAGAGGAAACAATGTCAAGGAACTAAGTTGAACAAACAGCTCAGATACTGAATGTTGAATATTGAGCACTCAGAAAAATTTCAGAAGGGTTGATGTTGGTTATCTTGTCGAAATGAATAGTGAGTAACTTTTTCAATGGAAAAGGCTGGCTGGTATGTTGACCAACAATTTCTCAACATGAAATTCAGCTGACTCCACTGCCTCTTTGTTCTGTTCTTCTCACTCAGGTTTACTAATGTTATATTTCAGAGTATTGCATTGAAACCAATTGTGGGGTTTTTTTTAAACAAATTACTACCTAGCTAAGTAAAGAATAAAGAACATGGTTTTGACACTACTTTAATTCTTCATTGTCTGTGTCTAGCTCTAACTAACTGTAGAAGCATCCTATTTTCTTATTTTTATGTAAATGAAACAAGTAAGCAATGTTCATGTTGCATATTGCCTTGGTCTATCTTGCAAAAATCATTAGGGCCTGACTTTTCCACGAAAAGGAATGCAGAATGCTGTCTGCTTGTAAGTTTGTGATTCATGCCTCCTGTCAAGGCTACCAAACCAGTAAAAACACTGGAATGTAAAAAAAATAAGCATGATTATGTATTTCAGGAAAACAATTTTCTCAAGAATGTTTCTGGAACAAATCTTCAGTGTTTAGCTATTTCTAGTTGATATTTCAGTGATGGAATGCCTACTGGCACCAATTTGTACTATGGAATTGTCCCACAGGACAATGCTTTGCTTTAGTGTGTTTAAGGTGTCTTTTTTCGGATTCTTGTAGCAGCAAATCCTTTAGCAGCTCATTACTTAATGGAAACTAAACAAAGCTTCTTCCAGGAAAAAAATGTTGATCTCTATCACCCCACAGTGAACTTCTTTTCTTAAATACATAACACATGCTTTTGGAAAATATCTTCAGTTTAATCTGGACACTGTAAACTCCAAAGACAAGGCTATGCCCTCATTCATCCATCTTGCATAGCTCAAAACTCAAAACTTTCTGTTGAAAAGGAAATACAGAAGATATTTTTTGTGTATAGAAGTCTACCTGCATGCTGTGACCAGACTTTTGTCTGTCATTCCCATTAAAAATAGCACCCTACATAACTAAGAACTCAAGGGTAGGCTATTATACATAGATCTCCTAAAGGCACTGACAGACCTGCTTTTCTTTCTGCTAGCAGGTATTTCTTTAGGTGTTTTTCCTTATGGAAACTCATTCTGCTTTTTATTGTTCAGGAAGGTCAGTGCTAGCTGATCCCTCCATATCTGGTGACCTTATTCTGGTGGAGGAGCTTTGTCACAGCTTTTCCTTTCCACTAGAACCACTACTGAAACACCAGTACTGATTGAGCAAAAAGTAGTATAGTGTGTAATTGAGATGCAAAAGCCATGACTTTAGCAGCCGATAACTTAATCATAGATTTTGAAAAATATAATAATGACACTGATCTTTGATCATGAATATCATATACTTCATGTACAATTTTAATTCATTTGGAGCAACACTGGATCAGGAAGAAAGGTCTGTATCAAATTTTACTGCTGTTGTTATTTGCAAAGACACAGTGCACTGTTTCAGTGGATCCACGCTGGAGGTGTGCTTCCACATTGGCTTTTGCTTATGCTTTTGCAAAAAAAATTACCCTTCTTTCTGCAGGAAAATGGTTCTGCAGAGTTGAGCAACCATAAAGCATAATGCTCTGAGTCTCATGAAAGCAATGAATAAAAGAAAATTACTAGCTATTTTGCAGATTTATTTTGGAAACATGGTTTCAAAAATGTTTGTCATTTCAAAGCAATAAATTACAAGATTTTATATCTAGTCATTACTGTTCTGACTTTACACTGTAGGAAGACATCTTGCTCAATTTGTCCTCACTGTATCAGTGAGCAATTCCCACTGGGAAGTCTCAGTATGTGGAAAAGAAACTATTCCTGAAATCAATATTCTGTGCTGCCAAAGCAAGTTGCTCCTGTTTCTCCTCCCACTTCACCCATAATTCCTGAAAATATACATTTCCCACATATAAAGGTAGAAAACCTAAAATTAAAAACAGATCACTTGCCTTCTCTTTTGAGGATTGTGAAATTGCATACTTTGTGTTTATAGAATAGCTACTGTCTAAATGTAGAATACATGGCAAAATACTGCTGAGTCCTTTTGCCAGGTTTATATTTGTGACTATTTTACTTTAAAGTAATCACTTCTGATTTATAGCAATATTATAATAAAATAGGACACAATATTGTCTACTCTAAAGAATCTATGCTTTGAAGTAAGCGAATAAATCAAGCAGATAATGCAGAAGATCTGCTATCCGAAGTCTGCTGCATTCAATTCTGAAGTTCTGTACCAGTTCTTGGATTACATTCAGATAACTGGAGGACAATTTCCTCAGTACCTCTAGCAACTGTTTGTTTTTGTAGAGGAGGCAGTTTTCTTTTTTAAGCATTACCACCATATAAGTCTAGGTTTCTCTAGAGGTTATCTAAATAACTGATGCTATTTTTGATTACACTTCGTTCATTGGTTTAACATCGATAGGTTTTGCGTTCATTAAATTTAAATACAATTTTAAAATTCATGCTATGATTATTTTTAACTTGTGAGATGCAAAGAAAGTGAACTAGTGCTCATTTTGGTTATATAGAATTATAAGGTTTCATGAACATATGAAAGCCATAGTGGTATGGATAGGATGACAAGCATTCGGCACATAAGCACAAAGTCATAAAATATCCCCCCAAACTCAGAGGATCTGATCTCTTTTCCATAATTTGTCTGCAACATCATTCATGAAGGTCTTACTACTGCTTATGCCATATTATCATTGGAAAAATCCTATGGATAAAGGGCCAGAAATAAACTCTTTTAGCTGAGTAGCTCTACTTTATAACTTTATAACTGCATAGTTGTTTTCTTTTTAATTCATATTCCTTCCTTATTTTCTCATCCCCTCACATTGCTTCTTTGGCCCTCTTACCTATTTACTACACCAAAGCAAATATCTATGTGTATGGTCTTTGATAGTAGGACTATGTATAGTTCACCAATGCAAGATCACTCTTACTGCCTTATTTTTCAAAAGAAGAATCTTCCACAGGGCACATTTGCACTAAAAAGCAAAGACAGCCTTTTCAACCCAGCTGGAAATACCTAGCAAAAAAGAATATTACACAGAAAACGCTAGCTTGGCTGGCGATAACAAGGTTGTAGTCATCTGCTAGGAGTATGAGAACTGAGTGTCCGCTTTGCATGTCTAATCTGACAGAATGTAACTTAATAGTAACTGATTGCTTTTTTCATAACTTGCAATAATAGAAGGTACTGAAAACTATACTAAATTTGGTGCATTTCACTTAGGTTTCCTGCCTGGTCCTGTCCACTAACAAGACCTGGATTCATTATTTCATACTCACTTTTATGGCCTTAGGCACAGATTTAATGCCATACTTATGTGGAATAGTGAGGCAAGAAAACATGGAAAAATACCATGAAAAAATATCAAATGGTCCATAAGATCAACTCTGTTTTAGAATTTTTGTAGCTGTTTCGTATTTTATGTACCTGGCTTGCCAGAAATCTTAGGATCATTCCATAATTTATGATATAGGATATCAGGTTGGGGTTATAGACTTCTTAGTATTATGGTGAACTATTTTGGATCTGTTTCAAAAATGACTTTGTGTGCTCATCGGGTGCAAGTCTTGTCACTTAATCTCGTCTTAGTCTTACGAATCTCAATATGATTACACAAAGTTCAGGGAGTTCAATACAGAGGCCTTACAAAAAGAAAGAGCCAGAGGTAGCCCCAACAGAATAATAACTATTCAAAGAATCCAAAAGGAAAGGCATTTTTCATGGATATTTCAATAATTTTTCCAGATCTCTATATTGCTTTTATACCATTTCTCATATTTTCTTTTAAAATAATACCACTAATCAAACTCCATGACAATAATGCATCTTGGTAAAATCAGGGCATACACTGCTTTTTACTACCACAAATAGCTTTTTTTTAATTGTGAAGTTAGGTTGCTGAATGCTCCCTGACAGCTGATGATAAAGGACAAACTGACAGGAATGCGTGCTTAAAAGGTAACATCAAATCTAGGTCTAATTAGTTGGTGGCCTAAAATATAAAGAAAAATTATTAAACAAAAAAAAAAAAATAAATAGAAACATCTGATATTTCAAAAAGTGTAAAAAATTAGTATTACTACAGAATGAAGTCCTTGTCTATTCTTCAACATCATTCATTCAAACCCATTCTTAAAAAAAGGTCATCAAGCTGCTCATATTTCAGTGCTTCGTCATCTTCATAAAAATTCCAGATGCTGTTGTTTCTTAAAATACATAAACAATTTGTTGTATAGCATCTGCACTCTTCTGCAGCACTCACAATTTTGCTAGTCACGCTTAAAGTGCACGATTACCTCATTACTAAGCTTTGGGAAATATGTTGCTAATTCTACAAGAGTTCCCCACTGGGCAGGCAATAACACAGTGCATAAAGAGACTAAGATAGATTAATAAATAAATAGCTAAAGAATTATTACTTTTCTGTTGGTGATGAATGTCTTTTGTTTTTCCCAATACCATCCTTCCATAATATTGGGGTTTTTTTCCAAATACAATTAAGGTGGGTATAGAAACAATGCCATTCAGGTATCATTCTAAAGAAAAGCAAAAGCTGTAATGCTGCTTAGAGCTCTTATCTAAATGCTCCAATTACCCAACAGGCATTGAGCTGAAAAAAATGTCAGACTAGTCCCAGGAAAATAATGTGAGGAGAATATGATAAGTGTTTTGTACTATGAAGATGAAGATGCACTTCAGCCTTTGTTATGTTGTCTGACTCTGAGGGACTGTGCAGCATGTCCTGCCCCATTGCCACAATGCATGGCTGTGCCTCAAGTCAGGTAAGGACTGCAGAAACTCAGGTGATCTCTCTCTATTCCGTCACACTTCCAGGAAACAGCCAAATTTGGAGAGATTTAATTAAATCTCTGGAATGTGAGGGGAAAGTTCTTTTTCAGGTCTTTCCCAGATCTTAAAACTACTGATCACTCAGACCCATCAGTAGCAAAGACAGAGAAACTACATTAAGGGTAGGGAGAGGAAGGTTTGATAAGGAAAGCCAGGACAACAGGTAGCAAACCATATTGCTCTCCTACATGCTCTTCAGTCCCTAAGGGGGCACCAGTCACCTGTCCTCAGGACCAGTCCCACTTTTTGCGAATGGCAATAAATACAGAAGACAAGTCTTATGATTTAAGCCCCAGCTTATCTCTTTTCCCTTCTTATATCCTGATAAAAAGAAGGAAGGAAGCAGAAGGGGGAAGAAAACACAGCAGAAGAACTGGAGGAGTTAGAGGGGAAAAGAGACTGATGCATAAGCTATTTCTCTCTAAGAACTTGCTTAACTCAAGCCTTGGTCCCCAAAGTATCTTCAACAACCCGTGATTCATAAAAGCCTAGTGTGGTTAATGGTGAATATTTCTATTCTCATGTTCCCTGATTTTCAGGGTTTATGACTTCTTAAGAGGATTGTAATGTACCGAAATTCATCTCTACATAAATAGTTCATGTATGTGGCTGGCTGCGGGTATGTCTATCTTTTGTATAAAAGCAGGGAAGAAACCTAAGGTGCTAGGTCACTCGTCTCACTGTGTTTAACCGTGTCACTCATCCACTTTAATAATAAGTACATTTAGGGTAAGTGTCATGAAATTGACACTGCATTAGTAGGAAAAATGTTGATACAAATTACTTGCAATTTTCTGTTTGCTGTAAAAATAGGCCATCTTTAGTAGATAATCAAAGTAGTAACTAATCCTTTACCTGAATTTAATTTTATTGCAGAATTCTGTAGGTTTGTACTAGTTTAAATATTAAATTCCCACCTCAACTGCTTCTTTGCACAGGCTGGGCCAGATGTGCATCTGGTATAAATTAAGATTACTCTGTTGATGCTACAAGAGACAGGAAGATTTCTGTCAAGCAGTGGTCAGTTCCTGTATGATTAAACATATATTATGTCATGCATTTGGGCATAAAATGCTTTTGAATCAGGATTGCTTTGCAACCAATCTGCACTTTATTTGCCCTGCATGTAGTAATGGCTATAGAAGGGGTAAAGCACTGACCTCTCAGGCCTGTATGACCTTAGTGATACGTACCTGGAATGAGGGAAATAAAAAGAGGGTGGCTCTAAAGGCAACTCGATGGGGAAGGGACATTAGGAAGGCAAAGAGGTTGCTAAGAAAGTCAGGGACCAGTTATTTACTGCGTATGATGAGAACTAGCAAGGAGTCAATGAAAGTATCAAATATTTAACTGGTTATAAATATATAAAAAGGAGCTGTTTTTCACACAGCTGTGGGAGTCATCGCCACTGCATATCGTGGAAGTCAGAAATAGGAAGGGGCTCATAAAGCGTTAACAAATGTCATGAGAGTAGGACTATCGGTGGGTACAAAGTACCCAGACCTGGATGCAAACTGTGCCTCAAGAGGTCACTAATTCATTAATTGCTCCCTGTAAAGCTGGAACCCTACAAGATAAAGCGCACATGATGCATTCACAGTTTCTTATGCTTCTCTCCTGAAAAAGTACCCACGACTGGCCAAGGTTGGGGATGTTCTGCTACTGGGCCAGCTGTCCCCGCGACTCTTCTCGGGCTATGTTTTTAGTGCCATTCATGATGCATGCTGTATTGCTAGAGGTATATACATGGATGCAAATATATCAGAATATGATCGAGTAGAACAGATCATTGGCTGATGTTCATGTAATTGCACTGGTTTCAACAAAGCTGTGCTGGCACATTGCAGCTGGGGAACTGGCTCATGACAAGGTTGTCTGTTCCAGCACTTAGCCACCAATGTGCCATTTAATTACATGCTGGTGTAGTACTCTTAAAGTTAATGCAATTATAGAAATATAATATTGGAACAATACAGTCATGAATTGCAATCTTTATGGATTATACTTTGTTCTTTATAGTACGCTCAACTGAAATATGCCTTATTTAGCTTTAAATATTCTCTTACTAATGCTATTGAAGCATCTAAAAGTAAAGTGAAACTAAACAGTTTGCTTGAAAAAGAGGGAAAATTGAGATTCAAGCTGATTCCTACCTGGAACAAGTCATACATAATAAGAAATAAACAATGTTGTTTTCTTCCCCTCTTCTATAACACTTTTAAAACACACATTTATTGCAAATGTCTAGTAGACATCAAACAGTAGTACGAAAAGTCTGATGCATCGGGCTACATAACTGAAAGCAGAGTTAAACATTAAAGCCACAGCCTTATGTATGATAAATTATTATGAGTTAATTCATGTGTATTAATGCAAGCATGCTACTCTCAAAAGATATGATGTATCATAAAGTTTGTCCCTATGGAAGTTTCTTTATGACATTATATTCTTCCTAAGTGTCTGATGCAAAGAAGAAAAGGTCAAATAATTAATATTATTGTCTTAAGATAAGTAGTCTTTTCAGTGTTATTATTTCCCATTTTTATTAGTTTTTATTTCCAATTTAGGTCTTTTAATATGTTACTGTCGACATCTGTAATATTCCAAACCGTCAGAAGAAGAAGCTAAAGTTGTTAATGCAATAATTATCTATTAGATCTGAGCTCTGCACATAGAAATGTTACTCTGGAATTAGGACTGATAAATTAATTTGTATTTTCATATTTTATGGGTTCTGTGGACAATCCAACTACAGATGTTGTTTGTTTGTAATACTTTTCACAATTTTGTTAGTTCTTCAGTGTAGGATTCATTGACAATTAAGCTCATGTGAAGTACACAGAGTAGAGAAACACATCCAAATCATCAAATATGTTTATAGACGTTTCACCCACTTTCAGACTTTACAGTTAAGAATTTATAGTTTCTGTAATGGGTTTGGGAATTCTTAAGCAATAGCCTATCTACAAATAATTTTCCTACTCTATCAACTTTCCTTGCATTCTCTTTTTAGAACTACAATAGAAATATGTATTAAATAAATATTTTTACCTACTCATGAAGATTATTTCACAGCAATACTTATGATTTTGCCAGACAAATTCCCAAGTATGTTTACTAAACATATTTATAAAAAAGACCTTGTCAGAATGTAATTCTATCATTAAAAAAATCCGCAGCAAGCTAATAATGTCTGATTAGTCCCTCGTTTCCCTTCAGTCGGTGAAAACGATTTCTGTTTTCAGACAAATTTTTTCAAGATAAAAGAAGAATTTCTTATGCTACTTAATGGAGCTATTTACTAATAGTGAAGAAAAAGAATTTCTTCATGGATTGGCTATGATGTCTGTGCTAGGTGCCCTTACATGAGGCACTGCTAAATGTAATAAAATAAGCTTCCTATAACTAATAGAAGATTATATACATCTTTTTTCTCCTTCTTTTGTGACCAGTAGAACTACATTTTACTTTGGCTTATCCAAAGTATTGGATTGCAACCAATCACAATTCACTTGAAAGGCAGCAGAAGGAAAAATGAAGAGCAAACGCTGTATTTATGATCCCTATTGTGTAGTTTTTCTTTGTAGAAGGTGCACATCTAGGGCTTTAGAGTAATCAGAAGTAAAGGTTTGGAAATATTTTCAAAAAATATACTTTGTGCACCAAAAAACCTCAGTGCAGGGCAGTGAAACTGTTAAATACTTCAGGCTGTTTTTTCAAATAGTTTTCACCTGAGAAAGTAGATTTCTCTGAGACCAGTCAAAATGTTTTGTTTCAAAATTTAGAAAGTGTATTTTTGAATTTGAAACTATGCTTGAGATTAACTATATTCACTTAATATGTCAGTGTCACTAAGTGACATAAATTGTGATCAGTTGGCCAAAAATTCAATTATGTATACACTTCTATTCATGCTTTTTTAAAACTTATTTACTTGATATTAATTTCTACACCTTTTATAGATTATCTGCTCAGTAGATATAAATGGGCATTGCACAGCTGAGACCCTGACCCCATAACTGTTCGTTCTGATCTAGAGCAGCGATTTCAATCCACAGCAGACAGAGAAAGTCTTTCTTTAGGGCTCAGTTCACAAGGATTTTCATATTACCCTGGGAACAGAGAAGATTACTGTAAAATATGGCACAACTGTGCATGTAAGATTGACAGATTTGTTGAGATCTGATTTATAACAAATTCTGAAGTGAAGAAAGTTTCACCTGACTTCTGGATTTGTAAGAAAATATTGTGGAAGGTCTACAGTCCCCACCGTTCCACTGGTTTCACATCAGACTTTTGAGGTTCCTTCAGAGCATCGTTAGTCCTTTTCATTAAGCTACCTGTGGCCATGGTTCAGGTCTAAACTTTTCCTCTAAAGTAACTAAATATAATTTAAATAAATAAATATTATAAATAAACATGAAAGCACTCTCCTAAAATACTCTTTAAAATGTTGTGTCTCTCCCTCTTTTTTATGCTTAATGGTCTTCTAGACCTTGATGTAATCTTTTCATGTTTTTCATTAAACAGTACCTACTTTTGCTTCATTTCTTGTTTTTCAAAATGTGACTGGTGCCATAGCACATTAAGGGTTCCCCTAGCAACACAAAACCACACTTTTTCTTGGAGCTGCATCTCTCTAGTCTAAAGCAGTTAAATCATGACCTTTTAGCTACAGCAGCTTGTTCTGAGATTAATTAAGAGCATTTAAAAACAATAATGATAAAGTTTAGCACATTCTTTGATCTGCAGAAAACAGAAGTAAATGCTTGTATTTACTCTCAAGTAAGGGGGACGGATCTGGAGCTTTCTACAGCCAGATTAGCAATGAAATATTTGCATCCTGGGTTTGTATAATATACATTTGAATGGAATTAGAGGTCTGTTTTGGACTTTACATTCAGTTTTGTTAAATCCTGCCTTTACTGAGATGGGCACTATGTGAATACATGCAAGTTTTATCTAAGGGCTACCAATTGCAATGAAATCTGTTTATACAGTTTTGTATTTGTTCTGTGTCACAATACTTCAGCTCTCCAGATTTATTACACTCTCCATAAACAGCAGGATGTGTGTATGCACACACTTCAATTTGCTGAAGTTTACTCAAGCCTAACTGCAACGAAACATAACAAAGAAAATGACTTGACATTCAAGATATATTTAGCTTGCTACTAACCCTTTCCAACAGCAGAGCTTGAAAGCCTGCACAAAATCCTTTTCGGGACATTTGTCTCTTTCCCCCTTAATGGAAAAAAAATTCATAAGAAAAATATCTAATCTGAATCATTTTACCTTAAAATATTAAAACCACAATGACAGAGTGCAAATAGGGAAATGTAGTTTTTCTTATGATGATAATTTCCTGAAAAGTACCTTCTCAAAACCTTTTCAGCACAAAATAAAAGTTTTGCTTCTTGCAGCTTTGCTCGAGCTCGTAACAGGAGAACTTCACTGTGCTTGTGCCAATCTGTGATGGGACTCTCTAAATCCTGGTAGAATACTTGTCTTTCATTACTTCCTTTATCATTTTTCTTGACATATCATACTATTTATTGACAATAATCTGTGCATATCCTACCCTTTCATTAGTTTTGCACTGTTAGAGCTTAAGTACCAGATTTGGCAAACTTCTTCAAACCAAATTTCAAACCACTCATTTCAGAATGAGGTCTCAAACCCATAATGTAATAAGCAGTTGTTTGTGAAACTTTCCAGGATGGGGAAAAAGCACCAACCATCAGATAGCTATGAACTGCTCTCTCCTTTTTTCGCTCCTTAGTCTTGTCCTGTGTTACTAGGCAGCAGATATTCAAAGCTCTGGATATAAATAGTCTCTAATTTACTCCAATGATAAGGCAGATAGATTTGTGGTGATCTCATTGTTTGAGGTGGGTAAATGTAGCTGAAAGATAAGTTTTCTTACACAAAAAATGTAAAACCTCCCAATATCGTTAACTTTTATCTTTGTTCCCTTTCTGCAGGTAAGCCTAGTTCATTCAAGGCCACCTGACAAAAATGGTTCCTAATTTTACAAATTTGGGAGCTTTCAAATTTAGGAGGGTTATGTATGTCCAAGTGCCTATGCATATAGGTCCAGATGTAGAAAAGCACTCTGATTTGTGAATTTTGGCAATCAAGGGTTTTATTTGCAAGCTTTGTGTGCTAAAAGCAAAAGAACTCTGGATTCCAGTTTGAACGGATGTGCAGGGAGGATATCTGCAAGCAAATGTTACCCTTACTTGAAATGCTGTTTTATTTACACAATCGATTAATTGAACAGACATAGAGCTGCTGCTGAAGGATTTATGAACAACCTATGGAAATGCTTTATGTAAGAAAACTCAGTCCATTCTTTTAGAAAAGCGATGAGATATATAACTAAGAAACATAACAGGAAAAATTACAAAATTAAGTTCTATGGGTAAATGTTAAATGATTTTAAATAAAAAAAATAAATAAAGACCACATACAGGCCACTGAAAGTTATAGGTGATAATTAGATTTTATCTTTCTGGTAGCATTTAGCTTGTAAATAGCAATAGCCCTTGTGTTTCTGCTGTATATGGTTTAATTTCAGAATAATCAATTACAATCACAGAGAATTTTTTCTTTAAAAAAATAGATAATATTTGTTTTTGTTTTACCTTTCTGTAACAGTTTTTTCTACATGAAGTTTTTCAACATAACTAACTGAATTTTGAGAAAATTCCTTCATTTTGGAATAAATCTCTTTGAGAACTCTGTCTGGACATAGATTTAGGATTAGAGGAGTCAGTAGAAATAACTGAATGTACCTACTCATCTATGACAAATATGACAAATATTACTATTAAATTTTACATCTATTCCTGCTTACCATTCTCCAGACACCCCAGTGAATGTTGCAATATTGTTAAAAAAAGGATGAATGACTACACTCTGAATAACTTCAGAGAAGAGTAAACTAAAATTTTTGTTGTACTTAAAAATAAATACTCAACTATATATGATGCTATGGAGACAGAAAAAAATAAAGTGAAGGTTTCTAATATTAATTTACCAAGTCTCTTCAACATGCAAACAGCATTTCCAGTTTGATTCAATTTGTTACGGATATTCCCCCAAACACTTTCATTATCACACAGGGTGCTTTAATCATTAAAAGACCAATGACAAGTGGTAAAAAGCACGAGGGTTCCCATCGGCTCATGGTGAAAGCAGTTCTATACATTTGTGAGGTGGATGGTGAATAAATCTGGACATTTGTAGCTGGTCCTAATATATTGTAATCTGTAGACTTGATCCAACGTCCACCTAAGTCAGGGAAAGTGCTCCAGTGACTCGTGATTTGTGATACAGTTCCTATCATGACTTTTTATGTTGGTTAGACTCCTTTCAGCTGGTTGGTGCCTAGTGCCATTTTGGTGTTGTGAAATTGGCTTTCTTGCATTTGCTTTTGCTAACATTCCTATTATTTGTGGGAAAGCACAGTTCTGGCCCTATGCCTGAAAGCTAGCTGCTCCTGCCCTTCCAAAACACTGCCAGTGCTGCAGGTGTGCAAAGCAAGTTGTCCATGGGATCACCCGGCCATTTGTAGTGTGGTTTTAACTCAGCTTCCATAGTGTCTCACCCATAGTGCCTCACCCCCATTAATATTCGCTTTCTATATGTAGAACTGATTATATGAATAAGATTCTTTGCGGCTTACCAGCTGTAAAAATTAGTTCTACTTTTGCTCCAGTACACTTTAAGTCTTCTATGATGCCCAAATCTGAGGATGCTTTAAAATGTTATGCAAGTACCAAAGCAGGCCGTTTCATCTCTAAAAGAATAAACTGAGGTAGAACACAAGTCAAGAAAGTTTCCAGGAGAGGAAGCAAAAAACTGGCTGTTTATTCATAACCAGATGTACTTGTCTCTGTCTGTTTGTATTAGTCCTGGCTCAGCTTTCTCCTTGGTTGTGGTTTGCAAGTATGAATGAATATTATGACATGCTGTCTCCCGGTGGTTCCATGTAAATAATTATGAGGAAGGGAGAAGTAGATGGAGTTACGCACCCATTTTGCATTTTAGCAGATATTCTGAAATTTCATACCTAGACAAAACATGGCATACTGCTTAATATGTGTCACTGCCTTCATTCATCCTGCTAAATTTCTGGCGTGTATAATTTTTTTGCGGCAAGCAGTTCCCAGCTGGAAAGGAGAGATTATATCCTGGTTGCCAGTATGAATGAATGACTTGTTTAGAAAAACACAGAAGGTGCAATTCCAGTTGCTCATTGTGAAAAGGAGTGAAAGGCTATGATTAAGAAAAGACCAAGTTATGCAGAAGTTCATAGTTAGACAATAAATATTTTAACAAATTAGTAGAGAATGTCAAGCGTTCAATTAGGAACTCTAAAAGATACTTAAAAGAGAAATGGCCAAGCAGCACCGAACTTTGAACAGCAACAGGTTCTTTACCTTCCTATCGTATTCTGGAGTAGAAGCAGCTCCAATCATAAGTGAAATGCGATTATGGCCACATTGCATGGCAGGGACTTTCAGTGGGGGCAAAAGGGAGGATAACACCTGCACGCACCTGGTGAATTTGTGCAGGTAGCCCTTACGTACACCTTTCTTCAAAATCTCTGACTGGCTGGGAAGTATTTGAATTCATGCTTCTCACACTTCTGAGATGTATATAAACACCATTTTGCAGATGAGAAATCTGAGTACAGCAAGTTCACAGCCTGGCCTTCAGAGTTAGTGGAAGAGTCCAGCCTCATCTGTAGGGATTAAGGCCCAGGAACATTCAGGAATTTTGCAGAGAGCCTGGGAGCGAGGAGCAATCCTCACATGCTGGTCTGGGAATGAGATGTCACTCTGGTAATACCCAGTGTTTTAATCACAAAGCATTTCCACTTAAACAAAATGAGACCCAGGGGGTCATTAGGAAAAAGACTGGCTCCTTTATTCAGCAGATTTCAAAACTGATTATGTTTATGTTGGACTGAATTATTTATCCACCTCAGGAAAGTCAGGGAAAACTGAAGAAGAGCTCAGAGTAGAGAGTGTGGCTGAGTGAATCCAGTGAATTTTTCATTGAACTTGGGAACATTTGGGTCATGTTCTCACAATCAAGTTTCCTCAAAAATTGCTTCTTAGGCCTAACGTCCCTGAAACTGAAACTGTTGAATGACAGGAAGATGAGCTAACATCTCTTAGCAGATCTCAGAATTTCACCTAACAGTATTGGCGGGGACTGGACCAGCTGCAAATGAAGGACGAATTGAAGTCAGGGGAAGAAATACTTCTTGGACTTGCCAGTTTCATTGTGAAACTTTGAAACTGCAGAGGCCTCAGTGCCACTGAGGTGGTGTTACTGTACCCTTAGGAGCCCAGAACTTTGGTCAAGTGATACGGAGCTTTGGCTGTAGTGCTGAATTTAACCAACTGTGTATCAAGTGCCTATAAACACAAAGACCATCTGGCTTTGATTACAGATACTTAGCAATTTTGAATAGTGGGACCAAACTCTGACAGCAAGCTAAACATTAGACAGGGGTGCCCAGAGCTTCAAAAGAGGACATGTAGAAACTATGGTCCCCTGTCTATTATGTCTTTTCCGCTGGAATGAGGTGAAAGACCCCTCTAATTACTCAGCGAGATCAACTGTGCTTCCTGCCCCTTCTCTCTGGGTGGCCCTGCTGCTGCAGATGCCATCTCTTCAGCTGATGTAAATGAATGAAGTAATGATATTAGAAGGGTCTTGGCTGGTTTCACAATGTAAGAATATAGTCCCCAATTGCTCAAAGTCTTCTTATTGTTTTACAGAACTGTGCTCTTTACACATTAGTACTTCATATCTGATGAACTATAAAATGTTTTTTCCCAGAAGATTCAAGCTCAATTTTGCACATTTGGAACAATAATAATTAAAAATATCACACACTTATTGCATTGCGGCATCATGAAAAACATATTACGGGAAGCAGCTGTGCATATTATTACGAGAATTTTTCACTTTCAGTTCAGGGTAGCTGGATAATGTTAAACAGAGTGTATTTTGATGAAAACCTGTGCTGATTTTACCTTGTAACTGATTCGTCGGGTGAAATTTTTTAAATTAATTTTTAAAGCTTGATTATAGGAACTCAAGCACATTTGAATAACTCTGAGATAAAATACTTCTGTACACAAAAGGAACAAAAATATCCCTAGAGCATACCCAGACTTCATTTACTATGCCTCCAAACAAAACTTTCCCTCTGTGCACTGCTATGTAGCTCCACATACTCATGTTAATGGTGTCATTAATCTTTCCTGCAGTAATCTCTACCTCTCAGCTTTTACACATTCAGCACCTGGGTCAAATTTGACCTGACAAGTTTGTCCTTGAATACTATAATTTACAAAGTCCATGTTAAAAGTCTATGTATCATCAGAGCTGCTGCATTTTATCAAATAACTGCCACCAGCTCTTGCCTGAAATAGTTCATTTGCAAAGCTGTTGCCACCAAACTGTGGAAACCAACTATCAGTCAAAGGCTTGTTTTGCTCTTTATTTTATAGCAATAGCAAATGAACTGCAGATGGAGCACTGTTTATACTTTCCCATCATCTCTGGAGCGCCTGGAACTGTTGCTGTGATGTCATTACGTTTCGGCAGGATATAGAGAAAGTAGCAACGCTGGAAATATTTATTTACTGGGTTAGGACCAGTTTGACTTGTACTATAGGAAGAACATCAAGGTGCTTGAAATGGAAGGCTACAAGACCTCACTTTTTATGTAGACCTATAGTGGAAACACCACACAGAAAAAAAAGTTTGATACGTCTACTGATCAAATAGAAAATAGAAAAAATTGTTATTAAATTTTATGTAGCTTCGTTTCAGAAGGAACTTTTGTTTGGGGTGTATATCTGAAATCTCTGTCACTGAAATATTGGCCTTTCTGGCTGTGATGGATGAGTTCTGTTGGATTAAAGCATGTGATTTATTATGTTCCCACTCTCAGGTGTCTACCTCATCTGTCTGCACAAGTTACCTTGCAGGAGTTACAGAAGTGAATGATTGCAATTAAATTTGCCAAACTGCAAATCACAGAAGCTGCCGGACTGGCATGTGTTCGCCATGGGGCGATCACCTCTGGAAAGAGGTGAGTGGACAGCTGAGAGTAATAATGCCTTAAAACTTTATAGCCAAATCTACCAGTGCCCATCCCAGACAGAGATGGAGAGAGCATAGGTAGATTCAAACATATGATCTTGTATTATAATTACAATGCATTTCTGGAGTACAAATGTCCAACAAACCAGTGTGATTGGCCTGTTCAGGGGAGTAGACAGTGAGGATAAAGCAGAACTAAACGGGCTGGTGCAGCAAACCAAACTGTCCAACCAGCCAGAATTGTTCTCATCAGCACAGCGTCTCTCTTGACCTCACGGCAGAAGTTCCAGGAAGGCAGTGCAATGGCTTTGGCTTTTGGTGGATTGTTTCTCAGCATTGTATTGATAAAATGTAATTGGTTTTATGTCTTATCATAAAGTTTGATTCTTGGTACTGCACATATAGCAAAACAGTTTTGTCTTGCACACGGTGCTGCAGCACCTCTACTACCTCGTTTGTTCTCTAGCACTGTACAGGGCATCGCTAACTTACACTTATTTGAACACATACTTGCATATATGAAGTGGTGATCTTGCTTGATAGAAAATATTGCGATAGGTTCACCTGGCTTGTTTGCAAGTTTTACAATTCATAGTACAAAGCTCTTGCTAGACAATGAGGAAGTAATATTGTAAAGAAACCCTGTTTTCTGGCCAAGCAGACAAAGTTCTTTTTGTGATACCATAACCTTGATTTGTTTCCTTTATCACTGCTTGTGCGCTTTCCAACTCTGTTATCAGGCTTTCACAATGACTGTCTCAGTCACTGATGTGACTTATGGAGTTTCTGCTGCGAGTACAGATTAATGGATAAAGCCTGATGTAGAAAGCGAGCAAGTCTATGATTAATTTTCTGAATTAATGTTGCTTTGCTTTATGCACAGCAAATACCAGCTGGCTTAAATGACTACTTCCACATTCTCCAAAGAGGGAAGAGTCTCCTCACGATATAGATGCAGGATGGCCAGTTCCACACAAGCCCATTTGTGCAGTCCTGGCTTAAAGTGCTCTGCCTCAGCCTAGGGCAGGGTGCTGATAGAGGGATCAGTGCTGGCTGTGAGGACACCTAGCAGGTGCCTGTAATTTACATTAACTATAAAGCTGATTTCTCTTCAGTCCCAAGGTTAGCACCTCTGTGGGGATGCAGCCCGGTTAGCTGGCCTGATTAGGAGGTGCTGGTTGTTTTGCTTCTGAGCTACTGCAGCCAATCCTACGTGGCAGGGATGTGACTTCTGATGACAGCAAGGATTGTGGAAAGGCCTAATCCCAAGTAAGAAGTTCAGACTGGTCTAGTACGCACTGGTGAAGTAGTGAAAGTTTGGGTAGATTTCATTCCCTTCTCTCTAGCAACTTACAAGAAGCTTTACATCTAATTCTGCTTTCCTAAGCATAGAGTTCCTTTCAGCTCAATTAAGCCAGTCTATAGTAGAAATGTGGGAATGAATTTTTCATGTGGCAATCTACGTATGGTGGACAAATGTCCTTTGTTTTTATTTTAATAATGAGATTTCAAAGCATCTATGCAAAATTATTTTATTCTGACTGTAGTGTTTAGTACTCAATTTCATTGCTGCCTGTAGGAAGGTGCATTATTATGTGTTTAATAGTCACTTAAGACTCACTTAAAGGTTTTATTACAGCATGCTTTTTAATAGTGCACAGCTTATTTCTGGAGAGGTTCTGTTCCTGTATTTGTGTTTAACTGATGTTTTTTAAAAAAGGGTGAAACTTTAAAGATGTTAGTAGTATCTCTTAATATTTATGTTGGAAGGATTTCAGGAAGTCATTTAGTCCAATTCCTCTGCTCCGAGCAGGGCTAATGTCGACATTAGAGCAGGATGCATGTGGCCTTTTGCAGTCATGCTCTTGGTGTCTGAGACCTGAGGTTTCACAGCCTGTTCCGTCCTCTCAGTAGGAGCCACAGTGAAATGTGCTCCATGCAGCCACTCAGTTCAGCTCCCAGGCAGCCTCGGAAAAAGCTTGCTAGAGATTGCTGTGACCAGTGACTGTGCATCTGCCAGCCTATTTCTGAAAAACTTTTTCAGCTTGTTTGGCCTTCCTGTATTGAACTTGTGCTGTAAGGCAGAGGAAAGTAAATGTTCAGTAAAGCTTCACAGGGATACAGAACAGTGTGGGATATAATTTACTAAAGGTCAGGAGAGGGAGAAATGGGAAGATATTTTGGCAGCCAAATGCAATCATGAACTTGCTTTCTGTTCACTTGATCTAGTTTCTTCTGCTCTTACTTCCTCATCACCCTTTTTTGTCACTAATATAGTGTTTCCTTCTCTGAATAGTTTGACTGTCAGTCCCTCTGGCCTGGGGAGGGGAATCCTGTTTTTAAAGAATGCCAATGTATATACAACTCATATTTTCTTCTCATATATATTTTTTTTTTACCTCAGAACTACTCATTGACTTTGCAGACTCAGAGAAAATGTAGGTTAGCCTGCCCAGTAGGTTTCTCTGGTTCTGCCCAGCTGTAGATGTATGCAATTAGGAGAGAATGCAGCTAAATGAGATCTTATGAGAAGGCTGGGAGAAAAGTTCCTGTTCACTGAGCAAAGTCCCATGATTAACTATGACCCTGAGAATCTCTCCTACACTGTGGTTAGAAGGAAACAATTAAATACTCCAAGTCACAGGAATGGGTGATATGACGAGAACAGCCGCTGTGGTGCAGCTACAGACCTGCACAAGGGGAGGACTAATCTGGGTAATTTAAAAGATGTTTTTACCCTTGGGCTAGATTCTAATTCTGGTTATGCTAGGGTAAATTAAGCATGACTTTACTGACATCAAAGGCTCTGGTCAAGATGATCTAGCTTCACGCTCTTGAAACTGAGGTCAAGCCCACTTGCTTTTCTAGGCAAGTTCTGCCCAAAATAAATGGGTGGAGCAAGGTCAAACCTATGATTTTATTCTTTCCTGTGGGCACTTCCACAACTTGGTATTTACAGCTGGTTTTGTCTTTTAAAGGGCATTTTTGTTTGGCATTTGAACTGGCAATTGTCTGGCTGCAACTATTCAACTGCCTGGTTCTGATGGGATGAGTTGGGGCAGGCAAGTTTGCAAAATAGAGATGCAAAGGGGTATGAAGTGATTTTTTTTTTTTTTTTTATGGTACTGTAAGAAAGTAGTACTGGATTTTAGGCATTGAGGTCAGGCTATTATAAAAATGGAGCTTGTTCTTTAGCCTGTACCAATTTTCTTCTTGCACTTTAAGTTAGTGAGCCATATGCAG
The DNA here is from genome assembly GCF_964106895.1 of Numenius arquata. NCBI lineage: Eukaryota > Metazoa > Chordata > Aves > Charadriiformes > Scolopacidae > Numenius > Numenius arquata. The sequence continues at coordinate 37,646,622 of NC_133585.1, read as the reverse complement.
AGCAGAGATGAAAGTCTGAAAGTAAATGCCTGTGATCTTATTTTGAGTAATTTCTAGCATTTTTCTTTATAATAAAACATAAGCATCAGGCAACTGCTGAGACACAGATCTGACTTCAGGTTGTGCTTAGCTCCATGTCATTCTTAAGTTGGAAACTTATACATGCACCAAGGACGCCTTTTCTTGAACTAACATTCACTGGTTTAACTTTCAGTATTTCTGTTCATGATTGTATCACATCTTGCAGCCAGAAGAGAAGAACTAAGTGTCTTGCCTCAAGGCAAAATCCGTATCAGTGCAAGTAGCAACTTTCTATCTACATGCACTTTAATCGTTCCGTACCGCACATCTTTCTCGTGTCTCTCAGTCTGCCTGACTGCTGTGAGGAACTGTGCTAAAATCAGGGGTTTCCTCATAGGAGTAATGCCCTCTGGCATTTCTTATTTATGAGTGATTTCATATTGCTTTAGAATCAGCAATATGCTATGTAAGACGTTTCTAAAAAATAGAAATCTAGCGGCTGGCTTTGCTGTTTTTCTTTCTTATAGCTTTTTTGACTTTGCGAGAGAGTATATTTTCAGTCATGTTCACAATCCAATGAAAGTTAAAGTTTCTAGTGTGGGTGTTTACTGCATTCATGTGCAATGTTATGCTAGTGTTAGCTACTCATTGTTATGCAATGTTAGCTACTCAAAATAGTGAATAAATTAGAAATAAAAAACCACCTCCTGAAACTATTTACACCCCACGACTTAAGGTTGAAAATACATTTCTTAGCCGCTAGGTGGCAATGAGATGTGGCCTTGTAGCAGGAGACATGTGGGGACCATCTGAGGTAATATTGGGAATTGAATGTGAGAAGCCATGTTCCTATGAAGTGACCAGCACCATGCCCTGGGGCTTCCGACGTCTCTCTGCTCACTTACAGTGACTGCAGCTTCATTTAAGAGCCAGTCAGTATGAATCAGTTTTCAGTCCCTTGGTTGTCTTTTGTCACTTGCCACTTAGCAATGCCATCTGTAGTATGTTTTAACATTCTCTGTGTCCTTTGGCAAGTGACCATGTTCTGTTATGTTATTGTTATTTCATGTTATTATATATGTTATGTTCATGTTATTTCAGCTGTGAGCCTGATAATCTACTGAAATGATGATGGCTTTTTTTTAAGAAAATGCCAGTTATCTTGTCAAGTTATGCTGAGTTTGAAATCTGCTCGAGTCGGTGTTCACTGGTTCCAGCAATAAGAAATAAGAGCAGGTGGGGTATTCTGCTTACCTAGTAAAGAGCTCACAATAATTTAAGAACGAGTTCTGAGAGAAATATTTTCTCCTGGCCTATCCTGTGGTTGAAACATTTACAAAGAAAAGGGGTAAAAATATTCTATCGGGATTTTTTTCCTATTGAGGCAAGGAGATAACTCTGAGGAACATCAGCAGAGCTTAGCAGCAATTGTCCCAAATTGCAGTAAAGGCAGACATTAGGAAATCTTCATTTTAATGGATGATCTGGGAACCCTTTATCTGTTTGTAGTTAGGCATTGCTCTGTAGGTATCACGCTTAAACTGAAGGAGTTCCATTAGTAGTAGGATACTACTTCAACAGCAATAAGGGCTTCATAGGCATTTCCTTAACATCTAAGAAGGAACTGCTTTTGAAACAGCCACAGGTTGTCGTCTTCACTTCATTCACCACTTCTAGTTCCCAATGGCACAGTCTGAGTCAACAGAATTGACAACCATGTTCTGTATGAGGCATAGTGTTTGGTAGCATGTGCTGCAAATGCTTGTTACAAAAATTATACTAAAAAGGAAGTTGCTGTAGCAAGGTTAAACACTACAGATATAAAGCAGCAGTATTGTAGATGTTTATGCAAATTTAATTTCTTCTATGTCCATTTTGGTATCAGTCTTTAGTTATATGATCAGTCCTATAGCTTTCTCCCACTTTCTGCTTATTTCTTTGTGCAGAGAACAAGTGTATTCAGCTAAAACTCTTGACTGAAACAGTTTGAGGTAATGACACAGTTATGAGCATATTTTCTTGTGTGCTCAGGTTCAGTTCCAGTCATCATTTTGTATGTACGTACAAAAAATATATACTTTCTTTAGTAAAGTAATGTGATCTTAACATGTAAAACTGAGAACTCCGTATAAAGCTCAAAAAGGGAAGTGAGTTAGAAGCCAGAAAAAGGACATGGTAACAGTGAAAAGATTGAATTTCATGTAATAAGAAGCAGTCTCAGCATGCGCATTGCTTAGCCAAGGTAAACCACACAATAAGTTACTATATAAACAGAATCATAAAGTATATAATCCTTTAATCTTGAGATGGCATCAGTGCAGTTCTGTTGTAATTACCTTTATTATGGATAGGAGAACCCAATGTGGTTCCAATTCCTGAAGAGGTATGGTAACTTCTAATTGTTGGAAAATAGATAAAGACAATTCTACAGTTTCACGTGCATGCTTAAAATTCAGCTGTCAGACGTATTTCTATTTAGCTATGCTTTGGAAGGTGTTTAAGGAGAACAGGAGTTTAATAAAGCATCTGGATCTTATTGAAGACCTGCTTTTTGGTTTTGTGTTTCTTAATTTACTACTATACTTTCCAGCTGGGCTGACAGAGGCACAAAGAGGACAAGACATTGCTCAATGTCACAAAACAAATTTGTATCTCAGCTTAAATTTGAAAGTTTTCTTTTGCCTTTTCCTTTAAACATTAAATTTAAGAGCTTCCAATATGTCTTGATGGTATTTTTGCTCATCACTTGCAGTTTGCCTCTTAAAATGTTTCCTTATTTTGGAAATGATTTTTTTAAAAGATGTTATAGAAGGCTTTACTTTTTACACTTTGTTTTGGTCCACTGGTGCTGTTTTGTAGAAATAGTCATCATCCATTTTCTTATTCAAGACCACAGGGGGTTGGGTGTGTGTGTCTGTGATTTGATAAGACTCCTGGCTGTATGCAGCACTGCTTATGTGTGTCTACATGCTGGTGCCCCACTTCCTTACAGATGACCTTGTCCTGGAAATAAAAAAACCAAAACCAATACAAAACAAACCTTGAGCTACTCTGTAAAATGTGCTGTATGTTAGATGTAATCAATACTTGATTCTTAATACAGATAGTTGGCATGTTCCACTATTTCTCTATTGTGTTTATCCTAGTTAGGGGTCTTCCCGCTGGCTGTTCATCCTCTCAGCATCCATTCTCCAATTATTTCCAACTGAAACTTTTGCTTTCAAAACAAAGAGCTGCAGTTGCATCCATGTTCTGATTGTTGCCTGCTGTATTCCTCCCTCACAGGACCATTTACATATTTAACAAGTTTGTTGTCCTCCCACTCTGTTAAACTATGCCAAAATGCAGAATGTAATTGAGAAATAATGTACGAGTCCTCTTGTAAGGAAATAAGGAAATCCAAAAGGAAATTCCACTTCTTAAGCCTCTTCAATTCTGTTAAGGCAAACAATATTTTTGGTTGTCTGCTTGAAGGGGAAGCCCCAACCCTAGCTATTTCATTGAAGATGTCTGTAATCTTGGCCATGCTGGCTGTCTACCACTTAGGTAAGTTAATGCCATTTCTGACATCTGTAGATCATATCCTTTGGACTGTTGCATAACCCAGCCAAATCATTTCAACGGGCATGAAGTGAAAAGACAGGAAACGTATCCTAGGGTATAATCTGAATGCAATACATCGTTTCACAAGAGATATGAAGAGGGCTCTTGAGACAGTAAATAGAAATACATCTAGAAGCAGCCATTTGGATCTCAGATCTTTAGATTTATATTCATACTCACAGATCTAATTACTACTAGTGAACTGGAAAGATCCATATTGGCTCAGCTCTTCTTTAATGCGCTGCTGATCACAGCTATATAAGCCAGTAAGCGAAAAAACAGAGCTTGGCAAAATTAAAACACTGTTTGGTCCAACTTTTTTGTTCATGATCCATGCAGAAAAAGGCACGGGCGATTCCAATTTACTTTTTATCACATAGATGAGATCATCTCTCTGACTTTTGTGGAACAAGCTATTTCCTAATGCAAATTACAGCAGCCACATGGATGTTTTATCAGAGGAGCCATTCTTCTAGCTGGGATCATTGGAGTACTTTCTGCTCCCTTTCCTCCTGCGTTACTTTTGAAGTGCTCCTGTTCTCAAGTGGTGTGGAGGTAGAACCACAAACCTGCAGGAGCACAAAGGACCTGTGGATCTTATTCACTGAATTGGTAACAAACCCTGAAACATAGATAGTACTTTATTGTAAATGTGGTACATAACCTGTGATTCTCCTAAGTGCAGCTGCAAGTGTGACGATTCCTCCTTAAATCCCTGTGTTTATTCAGAGGTGTATCTATTACTGCAGCTCTGAAAGCATCACAATATAATACCTTTTGCCTGTATATCTTTACTCTGTTGACTAAAATTCTTATCCCCTAACCGAAAATTCATGTGTTTCTCACTCATCTGGCAATGCTTAAAGCATTGTCAGGATTTGAAACTCTCCAAGTCATTGGACAACCATCAATACATGTACAAGTTCTCACTTTGGAGAACTCCTTGAACATGGTTGAGATGGATGTCAGCAATTCTACATGTACCAGCCAAAAAAGCAGTAGAAAAATACAGAGGTAAGAGTGTGCTAACTAGTATTGGAAAACAGGCTTGGCAAATGAGAGCATGCAGAGCATAGTGCTTTATAGGGTGGTGAAATTTGTTGCTTTATTCTAATTTGCTGTGTTTTGAAGGGTTTTGTGAAGCTGTAGTGGCCCTGGAGACAGTAGGGATGGGGAGCCAGAGAGAAACATTCAGTTTGCATTCAGTCCCCAATCTCAGAAAATTTTGAAACCTGAATGGTTTTCTTCTGGGACAACTTTTAGTGCCAGTTATGTTACAACAGAATTTCTGAAGCAGCATGCCCATCCAATTTCTCTCTTTTCAAGCTTATAGAATAGCAAACTGATAGCATGCATCCATCCTTTTGGCCCTGTAGAGCATAAGGCAATTGAAAAGTCATTGGGCTGCCCCTGGAAGCTGGATTATGGATTCTAGCCAAAAGCATGGAAGCTGTAATTGGTGTGGAAGACTTTTCTTCTCTTAATCATGACTTCATATTTGATCTCTTTCCAGTCTTCTCAAAGAACAAGTCATTAGCCACTCCTTTGGAAGAAGAAAGGCTTGAGGCAGCATAGCTTGAGATTTGTTTGACCTTTCAGCTCTGCTTTCCTTTGAAATCAGGATTACTTCTGCTGTATGCAATTTGGATTACATAGGGAGTCCAGACATCTGAGAGAGTGAGGCAAACGACAATTTAGGGTCAGATTTTCAAAGGAGCCTCACTCCAGTGACTGAAACAAGGAATGAGACTTTTGGGGAACCCCTATATATTGGCTTGTACATTTTTTCAGAAGATTTGATAAGTGTTATCAGAGTAGTTGCTGAAGCTACTTGCATAAAAATCTGAATGGGAGGTGAAACTTAAAATTGTAGCCGCTAAGAACAGTTCTTACCCTGTGTTGCATGTTGAAAGCCTGCTCACACCAGGAAAACATTTAAGCAAGAATTCAGTATGTAAAAGGAGAGTTAAATGATAAAAAAAACCCTCAAGAAATGCATTATAGTTATCTGCTTTGACTGTCCAACAGAAAGAGCATGCTGCTTTCCCCAGGCCCCAAATGGGTTTGCAAGGCTGACCTTCAAGAGAAACTGATCCAGTATGTCTAGAAACAAAAGATTGCTGAAGGAATTGCCTTTGCTGGATGAGCAGCTGCAGAGATGTTCCTCTTAAATGAAATTAACACCATACCAGACAAATCCAATAAAACAGAAACCCTAGTAATCATATTACAGAATGGTTAACATTTTGAATATTCAACCCATTTGTAACCTATAATTAATATAGCTAATCCATCATTTATATAAGCATGTTGCATCAGTTATATGTTTTTATTTGTTTAGTGGTGGCAATAAACTCAACCGTTGTGCTTCTTATTGAAGACTTAGGGCCTGTTATGGTATGCTCACAACTCCCTTTGTCCTCAGTAACATCTCCTGTAGGCATGAAAATCTGTGACTCAAATTACTATATACTATTATGGAAAATATGCCAAAACCTATCTTGTTGTTTGTTCTGCATGTAGTTGTTTCAAAATATCCGAGAGACCAGATGCACATCCAGAACAAAATGCTGCAACTTAAGGCCAACAATACTAATTTGATAGGCGTATAATGTCATCCAGTGTATGGAAACAGAAGTCAGGACAGCTGATTTAATCAACAGAAAATACTGGATGTGGTTAATAGCTTTTAGTGATTGGTTGTTTTACTGATGGTGGGATTTGATAATATCCAAACGTAAATACTGTTTGTACGATGTAACCCTAAGTTACTGTGATTTTTTTTTTTTTCTCCCCTCCCCTTGGGCAGGGGGAATTTGGGTTTTATCTTGAGTAACTGAGACAAAAGTATCAAAGTACAGTAAATCCAACATAATACTTTCTTACCCCAAAATACACATTCCAAAACACTGGAAGAACATGGCTTTTTTTCTGAATTATTTACTTAAGAAAACAGATGAAAAATAATAGCTTTTCCTGTGGCAGGGAAAATATAGTTCAGGAAGCTCATGACTGATTAAATGAATGTACTGTGTGTACATCTTTTTATGCAATATACACATAGTTCCATCTTGCTTCTGTATTAGTGCATGGAGTCAGAGAAGAGATCTCTAAAGGCAAAGCAGGAGTTACTCTAGTAGCTCAGAAACCAAAAGGAAGATAGCTTGAAAAATGACTTTACTTGGATTTTCTTTCTACTTCACATACATGGTTATAGTATGTTGGAATCTCATATACGTACATGTAAAATTTGTCTTTTAAGCACAATTAACGTTCTGAGGAGGGGGTTTAATATGCAGTTGGAGCTTAAAGAGCTACTCGGAGCTTAGGGATCCAGTTCTGTAGTGTATGCTCAACCCTGGAGCCAGGATAACTTTTTTCTCATGTGTAGGCAAGGAGAGTGAGGCTTGAGCCGAGCTGGTGGCTGAGGGGATGTAACAGCTCTCGGTGTAGAGCAGGCAAGTGACACTGCCTGTGTGTCCCTCCCAGAGCTGCCAGACTGTGCTGATGTAATTTGCTCTGAATATGCTGCTCTTCTCTACTTTCTAATCAATCTGAAGGGATCAATAGCAATGCTAAGCATCTGTGTAACTGCTATGGTGAATAACTTCTTTGAATTACCTGTTTTCAGCTTGCATTACCAGGTTATTTTTCTTCCAGTCAGAGGCTTGTATAAGAGAACATGTCTCTTCATAGGGAATTTAAATCTGTTGTATAAAGCCTATTACTAGAGCCAATTATAAGTGCAAAGAATAGCCTTTTTTTGTTTGATGTGTATCTAAAGGAAGCATGCAAACCACATTTCTAGTTTATCTGACCTCTCTGTAGTAAGTTCCAATCAGATTTATTTTTCAATTAGCTATAAAAAGGGCAGGATTTTAAAAGCTGTAATTCCACAGCTTTTCCCACCACAACCTCAAACAGCTGCACTTTGTGCTGGGAAATGCCTTGCAGGCTGAAGGAGGGATCCTTCTCTCCAGGCCATGTAGATGTTTTACAGCTGCGAATATGGCCTTGAGGTTACAGTAACTTCCTTGGAGAGCCCATCTATACATGGGACTGGCCAAGCAATTTTGCAGTTATGAGGCGTGACCTTGGTCTGTTCTTCCAAATGCCTGCTGTGGTGGGAAGAATGTGATGATTGGAGATCTGCACATCTTCACCTTCTGAAGCTCTGCTTTTATCCCTCTGAAACCTCACTTTGTGTATACCTACTCCATTTTGGAGCTCTGCTAACACATATGGACGAGTTTGGCGAAGCCCAAAGTGAGTGTGCCTGTATGTGGCAAGCAGCGAGTGCTTGCCTGGATGTGAGGTGCTGAGTGGGGAAGCAGAGAAGTCCTGGGGTGGAAACTGCGCTGACGCAAATGCCTTGTTCCTGGTAATTCAAGTAGTGTTTGTTTTATGTACCCTAAACTTTCTCAAGCAACTCTGAAAGCCCCAGCTCTAATGTCTGCTTTACAATTATCTGACAACTAATTTAATGAAAACTCTCTAATTAAGTGGAATTAATGCAGCTCATGTTCTTCAGGGCCTCATCTGAAGGCTTTGCAATTACTAATGGGCAGAACTTTGCAGACGCTGCACTGATCAACTAAGATCTGCCTTAATGTTGTTTAAAAAAAAAAAAAAACAAACACCATAATTGCCCTCACCATGTTGTTTCTGCTTTGCTATTTCTAAGCTATGCAAATTCAGGAAGTTGCCTCTTGTACATGATTATAAATTACTGGTTGGGGTAAGGTATCTAACAGGCAGCTTAAATACAATAAAATATTAAATGCATTTTCATATTGTATGCATTCTGTTTACTTATTATTCACCAATTCACCAGAGACTCTGCATTTGACTCAGAATAATAAGCATGAAGGGGACAAGTTGTTTTCTCAGTAACAAGAGCAGATACAGCAGAAGGTATTTGGCCTATAGTTTTTCCCTTGAAGAACTTTGCGTGAAAAAGATATGAAGAAAATCTCAATAAAATATCAAGATTTGACCTATTTCTGATTATATGAGAAATGAACAGGAGAAAGTCAAGCCAGGAATTTAATAAGGGGGAGAAGAAAAGTAGCGTGCGAAGTGTATCCCTAAAAATTAGAATTTTCTTACAATTTGTAAGAACAACAGCAGGTTTTATTAGTGGCTTATAAACAACATTGAAACCTGGAAGTGACAATTAACAGCAGCCCACGGCTTGTTAAGTCTATGATAGAAGGTTATAATTCATATGCCATCTGGAGGTGGAAATTTTGTTGAAAGCAGCTCTTAACATGAGCTCATCACTTGGTGCTGAATACTCTTTTGCAGGACTATCTCAAAGAACAGCAATAGAAATGGGGGGCAATGATTTCCAGAGTAAGAAATGATAAATTCTGTGAGGGGAGGAGGGCAACTATATTTTTGACTTATTGATATTATTCTGATTTCAAGGGTTTCAGTTAGATCCAGAAGTCTGGGTGCTCCATGGCAGTAAAGGACCTATTTGGCTAAGAAGGCATAGGGAAGGTAGATAGCAAATGAAGAACTACTAGAATCCAACAACCAGACGGATGCATTTAGTTAGTATGGAGAGACAAATGAAGTTTGAGGACATAGCTGCAAAAGTTGTTGTTCTCCTGGAAAAATATAAAATCCTCATCTTTCTCTGTGGACTTGTGTGGCTTTTCAGTGGTCTGAGGAGAATGGAGAACCCTAGAAGCCAAGCAGGATGGTGGTTCAGTAAATAAGGCATGCTACAATAAATATGTAAATGAGCTGACCAGTCTAACAAGTATTAAATATATGTTATCGCATGGCTTGCCTTAGACTTGTGGATTAAACCATAGGGAATGTGTGCTTTGCAATGGTGTGTGGTTCTTGTGTCTTCCTAGGTGAGACTGGTGATCTGGTTACACTGTGCCATGTACCGTAGAAAAAAGGCCTGCCACAGACTTTCCTACAAAACTTTTCCTGAATATCTGGCAGGGAATTGAAAATGGGAGAAAAATATAAAAATAAAATAATAAAGATAGCTTGATTGAATCTATCAGCTGATCTGACACGTAAGAAAAGATGGGGAAACTTGTTTTATTTAGGCTAGCAAAATAGAAGACAGGCAGTATGTCATACATACTATATAAGAAGGTAAATGCTAGTGAGAAGACATTAATTAACGTAAGCGATAACATCGATGCCCCAAAAAAATCACGGTGACAAAGCCATTTTAGACTGCAAATTAGAAGAGGCTTTTAATTTTTAAAGCAGGGAAAGCCTGGAGCAGATTTTTTTCATTTGACTCAAGGATGTCAAAAAAGCGAGCTACTTCTCTGGTGCAGTTTGAGCTCTCTGAGAGGTTAGATGATATGGTGCCTGTCATAGCAGAGATCGGGTCTAATGGCTCATGAATTTACCTCTCGTCTGTTTTCTGTTCCCCAAAATGGTTTGGGGGGAGTGTTTTCTGCTCCAGTTATGTGCATCATCAGAATAGTAATTAAATTCATTGCAATTAACACTGTATAATTGCCTAAATCAAAGTGGGAGCATAGGATTCTGCCTTTAAAGTCCCCATGCTCTAGAACCTAGTGCAGTTCCTAGGCAGTGGGATTAGTAATAAATTGAACAAAGATCCTAAAATAGATTTCCAGAAATCTAGCCCGAGGAACTGTCTGAGGCAAAACAGTTTTATTTATTATTTAACACAGAGGAAAAAAATATACAAGTGGCACCAGTAATTAAACTTCCAAGAGTGATTACAACTAAAACTGAAATCACATATGACAAACTCAGTTTGTTAAACAACGCACCATTTAAAGAAATATTATGATACACATCATGGACTCCAAGCAATCCGATGTGGATGTTAATTATTTTTAGCAGTTAAGTTCTGTGACTAAAATCAGACTTTTCTAATAGCTGTGGGTGTCTCCATGTTCCTTTAAGTGTTTGACCTTGAATAATATTTGCTGAACTAAATGACTGCAGCTACAATTGGCACACTACATATTTTGGAGCTGTGGAAAGATGAGCTCATAAAGAGCGCACACGACCCACGGCCTGATCCATGGGCAGTGACTGCTGTAAGCCCAGACAACCAATTTCATTTTCGTGTGCATTGGATACTCTCTGCTTCCATTTACATTCAAAGATCCTTTTGACAGAATAGGTGATCAGTTTTCCTACCCTGACCAGTCATCTTTAGTGATGCTTTGCAAAGATGTGCTGTCAGCTGAAATTCATACCATTAGTCATATTGTTGATTGGTATAGTCATTCCAAAGTCTGGGCTGTCTCCTATCAGTTTCTTCCTTACGTATTCTTTTCTTTGAATTATTGCTGATCTGGCACTGCATTAAAATAGTTCTGTGTATATAGAATATATTTTATAGTAATATATGTATTTGCTTATTTTGCTAAGGACTTTCAGGAATAATCTTTAATTTTTAAAAACGCTGTCCTTATTTAAATTGTACTTGTTTCCAAAAACACTGGGACTTTGCTAACAGACCATTCAATTCTATGAGATTAAGGTACTATAGGAACATTCTCATCACATGGGAAAGATACAAGAGAAACCTTAATCATTTCGGTCTAAGCCCAGTTCAAAATGAGACTCACTACTACACCCAAACCATACTACTGTTGTTTATAGAATCAAAAGCTATTAAAATCAGAGTTATGAGGACCTCAAAGTCAATTAAACCATTCTTGAAGATTTTGCAGAGCATTTATTCGGGAACGCTGATCTTATTAGACCTATGAGGATTTCCTGTGAGAATGGTAACTTCAGTCAAGGCTAAAACCAAACCTTAGAGAAAAATTCTTTACAAATTTAAAGCCATGAAGCAAATGGATTTCTTTGGAGTTGGGAAGGTATAATTCTGTTTGGGATTGCATTTTTTTTTTTTTAAAAGGGTCATCTCAGAAACAAGTCTTCCTCTTAAATTTGACAAGAATATGACCAAAAAAAAGTTTATTAAAAATACTATTCTGTTTAGTATTTTAATCTGCTTTATTTTGTATTATATTCTGGTTTATATGGTACATGGTAAAGCACAGTCTGCTCAAAGAAATTCAGTTGCTGAAATAATACTCTTAAGGGGTAAGCTGAGAATTTCTGATAAATTGAAAATAGCTAACTTGGAAAAGTGATATCTGGTATCTTCTGAATGAAAAACAGCATGTCTTTTTGACGTGCATTCGTGCTCTCTGCTGATCTTAGCATTTAAGAATGTTTCAGAATAGGACAGGACTGAATTAAGAAAACTTGGATGAGTAAATTCTCTTGTGGCTATTTAGGAAGTTATAATCTGCAAAAGAACTTCAGTTGCAAGGAATCTCTTCTACTTAGAAGGCAAAAAGGGAAAACTAAAAGCCCCTATTGCATGCAGCTTGCTATTTGATTGCATTCTCGCCACCCCCACTATGGAGCCAGGTTTCTCTCAGAGAAAAAAAAAAATTAAATGGTGATTGTTTTTTTTTTTCATAGTGGTGTAAGAATATTGTGAACAGAGGCTGACTGATTCCGTTCTGTGCCATTGGACTGGTGGCTCTCAGTGTTTGTTCAGGGCTGCCAAGTTATGAAATGTTTGACGTACAACCTGAGTGTGAATAAAGGTTTTATTACTTAGGACAAGACATCTTGGCTCAAAATTTCCTTGCTTACATTTCCACGGGTATTAATGACCTGTTAGTTAAACGTGGATGTATAAATATCAGATGGACTAAGACAGATCAAATAATATTTCTTCTTAGTTTTGCCCTTTAAATGTTTTATGGTTAATATCACTGGGCTTCCCTCCTCTTCTCTTGATGTGTGTTTACTGGTTGTTAGTCACCTTTTTAAATACAAGATAAACTCACAAATCATCTGCCTGCTTTTATTGTAATTTATATGAACAGAGTTGTCTCTACTTTCATACATGAAGGAATAGTTTCTAAATGGGGCGTGTGCAGAACTCCTTTTTACATTTGTCTTTATTTAAAGTATCTCTGAAAAATGGCAAGCTTTGCAGGGTGTAATATCTTTCAGATATGCTAGGAGAAGCTTGACTCAATCCTCTTTAGGTCTGTCTCAAGTCTTCAAATACTAATGTTGGTGTATTTTTAAAATTCTAGATTATACATGTACTCTTGCCTTTCACTTTTGTAAAGAAAGATTTATCATTTAATCTCATAATGATTAAAAAAGGAGTGATATGATCAGTTTTTTAGTTATGTACTTTTTCTGCTCTCTAAATGTATTTTGAAAGTGAAGACAAATAGGAAATGCAAATATGAAGAATTGTGCGTTTCAGAAAGGAAAATGATCTGTTTAAGGATAGTGAAAGAGAAAATGAAGTTTCAATGTTTTATATTAAATGTTTTTATCATTTTTGACAAGATCTACTTGCTAATACTTAATCATATTACTTAAGTAATTACATAGTATTTCAGAAATAATAACTAATGCTACAAATTACATAGTAAATTCAAAGATTACGATTACTTTCTTTCAAAAGGGATACTTCAGTTGTGCTCCTGGGGTGCTGCAGTACAAATCCGATCTGGACAAATGTCCTTACATCTGCAGGAGAATTTCAAAAAGTGCTTCTGGAGGAAACTGGCACTAGACTATAGTAAAACCATAACGATGCCCAGAGTTATTTAAATTCACTAATATCTCATTTAGCTGCCACACCAGAGTCAAGTGGCATTTAGGGAAGAGCTCCAGGAACCTCTATGCATAGAAGTAGTTTTGCAGTTACCCAAAGCCTATATACCTTTTTGTTCTCCTCACGTGTGAGAAAACTAATAAAGTGAGAACCAATATGACTGACTGTTGATCTAAAAGGCTTCAAAGACTAGTACCCAAGGCTTGCTGGCTCCTAGGCAGCAATGCTGAACAAGTAAAGTGTTACAAGCAACATTGTATTTTGTTCCTCTTGTCAGCCAAGGTTTCCAAATGCTGTAAAATTCTTCTGTGTTTCTGATCCTCTCATAATATTGCTTTATGATACTATAATTGTACAACAGTTGTGTCAGCACCCTATGAGCCAACATCTGGAAACTATTAAAATTCTTCATAGAGCATAGGATGGCACAGGAACAACTGATGCATCTGGAAAGATCAAAACCTTTCTGTTGTGCCCTGGTAGGGTAAATGATTGCCAGGCGAAGGCTGGGAATCTCTCTGGATTCTTCAGACAGACTTCTGGTATACGGACGGTATGATACAGGGCTGCACATATAGTATGACCACAACTGAAACAAACTGAAACACAGGAGGTTTCCTGTGAACATCAGAAACTTTTTTACTGTGAGGGTGACCGAGCACTGGCAGAGGTTGCCCAGAAAGGTTGTGGAGACTCCATCCTTGGAGATATTCATAAGCCAGCTGGACATTGTCCTGGGCAACTGGCTTTAGGTGGCCCTGATTGAGCAGGGAGGCTGGACCAGATGACTTCCAGAGGTTCCTTCCAACCTCAGCTGTTCTGTGAAGTTACACTGAAATGAAGCTGCTGCATATGCTTAGCTTTTAAGAAGCAAGTGCTTTTAATGCTTTTCTGCTATGAAACTACCATTAAAAATGCATCTGATTATCAAAATCCCTTGCAGGCTAAATAAGAGCTCATTGGCACTGAATATTAGAGTTCAGAGATGTCACTTTAACAGCTTCGGCACAACAATAGGAAAGTCACACCTGAAACTAACAACTCTAAACAGGCAGGCTGTCTTTCTTTGGCTTTAGTAAGGAAGATAAAGGCCTGTTCCTAAAGTCTGTTTATGGATTGCTGGGTTTAATAAAAAAAAAAAAAATCTGACTTTGCATAACTGCTCTTCTTTAACATGCAGAGTTAGAACTGGTTTGTGCTCTATGTTTAAAACAAAGTGCAGAAGACAATAGTAGAAGTGATACTGGCTTTTTTTTGGGGGGGGTGGAGGGGAGAATGCCTCCAGCTATGACTTCCCACTCAGTAAAGATTTTGACCTGAAGGAATGAAGAGCAGGCAGATGCTCAGAGAGCAAGTGATGAGGATCTAGAAAGAACATGACAAACTAAAATCCTTTACAAACAGATTTGCAATTAGCTGCTTAGCTATGTTCTGATGAGATTTCCAAGGACTCAAGGAATTCTTGCTGGTTCGGAAAGAGAACTTAACCTTCTCCTACTATGCCTCATGTTCTGTCAGCTATGCAGAGGCAATGGAAAACATTTGTCAAAACAGATGGCAGTGCTAGCCCCCTGCCATTGAATACAAATGGTAAGTTCAAGGTCCAGTTAATGGTGGGTGAGCCAAGAAACATTTGGAGATTTAGTTTAACATTGAATATACCCCAAAGAATACACTATTACAATTCCAGGACTTCTTGGCTATAGCCAAACTCTGAATACTGCAAGAACAGTCATTTCACAGTTTACACTTCCAGCCAGAATGAAGAACTGCTGAGGTGCACGAAAACTAAGATGTAGCAGTTAACATGGTTTTCAAGATTTTTGAAAAGATGTTCGACAGCTGGGTCAGTCCAGCAGAACATTTTTTGCCCAGCACTTCATGATAGTCTACTATGCCATTCAATTGCTTTTCATATACTAAAATTCATATTATATTAAAAGCAATTATGTGTATAGAATATACTAAGAGACTAAACGTGAAAATATCTGGTTTTTCTATTAAAAAAATGCTGGCATGTTACATTAAAGTGAGTTTCATGGAACAGTTAGGTAAAATGTGGAAACTGATTTGCGTAGCTGAAGTGTTTGTAATCGCTGGTGGCATGACTACTAAAAGCAAAACAAAGTTGCGGTGGAGATGTTGTCTTACATGCATCCAGTGAAATAGATACTGGGGTCATTTGTGCTGATTAAGTTAATAATGAAAAAAGCTCTTGCTACGATTTAAACAAGTCACTGTTATATAAGCAGATGTTACTTGCCTGAGTTTAAAATACGCATATCGAAAAAGCTCCTATGAAGTGTTTGCAATAGAGACATCAGTGCTTTATATTGACCCTTGTCAAAATCCCAGTTATTTAATGGTGTATTATTCTGTAAAGGTAGGTTTTTCTATGGAATGGATACAGTGCTACTCACTGCAATGCAGGAAGTACAATTTTATACTGCACCACATATGTCTACCTATGTATCCTTTGCCTGTATGTTAGGAATTAGGCATCGAAGATGGGAAGTGTAGCACTGTTGAAAGCATAAATAACTACTTAGTCTTACACACAAGTGCCTCTCAGCAGGTTCAGAATGCTTCTTCCCAGTATCTTCCCTCGCTGCACTGCCTCCTTCTGCACGCTGCAGGGGATATACAGCCTCAACTAAAGAGCAAGGGCAGAAAGATAACTAACATGCCTGACAGTTGTCAGACTACCCATATTTGCTTTCCTCAGTTTAATGTTAATGACTTCATAAGGATTAGTTAAGGCCACCAGACCTACTCTGATTTTTTTTCTTCTGGAATTTCTTGAACCTGTGGGGTAGACTTTTAAACCCATGAGTGAAAGCCAAGTTACTGTTAACTGTACATTAAGGTAAGCTGGTAAACACCCAGTGGTATTACTTTAGAGTTGTAAAGAAGCATTCACACGCACTATACCCTGTATAACTTGCATGTGAGTATGGAATGATGGCAAGTACTTAATTTCTATACCTGTGGTTTCAGACTGGACCTAGAGACCATACTTAAAATCCAACTAATTTTATAAAGATGTGAAACTCTTCCTCCTCAAAACCCTTGTGATCTTTATGCAACAAGTTTGGCCAATATGTCACCATTACTTCCTGCAAAGCAGCATTGGGAGATATGTGAAAAAAGCTTTAAAGTTTTCTCTTAGAAATTAGACACTGAAGATCAGTTCAAGAGCAATATGCAGATGTAAACACACCTCAGTTGGCAGTAACATTCAACTTTCAAAAAACTGTATGTTCCAAATAACTGTGGTAAATGTACGATAAAGTACATAGACATATGGGAGGTAATCACTACTAAGAAACCTTAGGATCTTCTTGACAGATCACAGTTTGCTGGTGTGGCTGTCTCAGGAGGATTGCTGTTTCTTAGAAGCAGCACATTTCTACACCTTTTTTCTTGACAGTACCTGGGATGAATGAAGCCTGCTGTTATCTAAATATTTTTATAGACAAGAGTCTATCTTGAAGGAAATGGCTGCAGAGATCCAAATTGAATGGCAAAGAATTATGGTTGCCAAATTTGTTTACGTAATTTTTTTTCACTTTTTGAGTGAGAAAAACAATACTTTTCACTGTGTAGTTCGACACTAATAAAAGTAATTCCTGGATTGAAGCATTTGGAAACAGTATAAGGGAATGAAGATGGATGTATAAAACTAGAAAACCACTCCTTTAAGTATATCTATCATTTAAAAAAGAAAAATCCATAAGTGAACTGAGTTTTCAGAAGTCTGGCTAATGAACGAGGTATTTTTTGTTTCTTGTGAATGCGTTCAGTACTGTTCAAACAAAAGAAATGTTATTTTCCCTTAGTAACTCTATAAAGCTAGGTTCTTCCACTTGAACCTTCCAGTGACAATAATACAACACTTTATTACATGCCTTGCTGTGGCTATTAATCCTATGAGCTTAGATCATTTTGTTAAAACACAGTTGAAATGTAGTAACCTGCCTATTTTATCCTCCTACTCAAATTTGTCCTCGTTTCAATAGGGATCCTTTGTAATTTTGACTTATTAAATTCTGTGAGGAAGAACAATAGTGGTCTCCTGATTCTTATCACATGGGGTCAATGAATCAGATAAGTCAAGGTCTGATAAAATGCTGCAGTGAAATCAGCTGTATGCAGGAAGCACTACTGTTATTAGGCCATGTTAAAGTAAGTGCAATTACCCATTCTTTCGTAAACAGCATCAATATGCTACGCTTAGCAAGTACCTCTTTCTCCTGTAGAACATGGGTTTGGTTTTCTTCTGACTTTTAAAATGTACCATGTCATTTTAAGTAGCTAAATTGTGTGATTTACTACCTGTTCTTGATAAATTGAGTTGGCATCATGAAGACTGCATTCTAGCTTTCTTCCCTTAAAATACAGTCAGTTCTAAGAAAGCAGAATTATTCTTGTGAAAACAGCATTTTTATATTCCTCTTGCATGTTTACCCTCAGCATCATCTTACTGGGAACATGTTTAATCTGCCAAAAGATCTTCTGAACTCTGACTGAAAAATCATTCTGTAGTCCACATTTCTCATGCAAATGCCATATGACTTCAGGTAGGTAGAGAACTTCAGGTTCTCTAAGCATGTTGTCTGCAACCAACTTTACAGTTTTGTAAGCCTTATGACTGCTGCATATTCAAAGCACTGTTCCCTTATTAGTTAGACTTGTATAACTTCTATCTAGGCAGTTTGCTTTCAATCTTACCTCGGTGTTCACAACCTCATCTTGCTGAGAAGTCTTACCCAGGCTCCTTATCCTGAAAACTTGGGGCTTTTTATTTGTTTGATTAACTTCCATGGCTTGCAAGCAATCCAGCTTTTGTTCAGTCGGTGTTCGGTAGGCTGGTGCATGCCTCTGCACTGCTTGGGTTTTCTTTAATCAACATATGGACTATAATATATTGTTTGTTTTGAATCTGATGTCATGGGAAAAAGTGTTGCTTGAGTCAGTATGGAAACTTGCCCAGATACGTTCAAGTTGTTTCTTCCTTGACTGTAGTATCTGCTTGAAACTTTTCACTTGCCTCCTAATGGTTATTCCTGCTCATCCACAGGCTGTTTCCAGTCCAAATATAGTGTTACTTGATTGAAAAAATCCAAGAAGCTGTTCTCTTTTTGGCATGTGTTTAACAATCCGACCAAATCTCTTCTGAAATGCCATGGTCCATTTTGTCATAGAAGGTCACAGGCTCGCTAAGGCTGTCCCTCCGGACATTGCAGTGAATTCTGTGTCTGCACAGCTAGAAAAACTCTGCTGAAATGTGGAATGTTTTTCCAAACCCGCTTTCCCCTCCCTCTGAAGTCGCTGTGAGGAAGGAGTGACCTTGGGTACCCTTGTGAAACTCCTATTGACCTGCAGTTTGGAATGTGTGGCCAGTTCAGGGCTGTGCCGTGGGTGCTGTGTTTGGGGGTTTTATTGCGCTGAAGGAGCCTTTCAGATGACATTTAGGAATGACCTAAAAAGCACAGCTAAAGTGATTTTATTTGCTTGACTGCTTAAATAAAGAATATTAGTCAGGGTAAACTAATGTAACTCCACTGATATTAATAGAGCTGAGTTACAACAACTGAAGAACAAGCCCTTAAATTCTAGGGAAATTATTACACAGGCTGAGCTTAAAAGGCTCTAGTGCTGTCTTACAGCATATAAATAGCGTTGAGTGTTTAATACCCAACTAATCTCTAATCAGTTTTACCTTTCTTGTAAACTTTTCTGTTATACTTTTTTATGTTGATGTCATGGTTTTGCTGTAAGAAAAAACCAGAGCTCTGTTCAAGATAAGCTATCCTGAGCTGTACCTTCAGATCTGTAGCACCTGCTCAGCACAAGGGGCTCTGCAGGCTTCAGGGCTTGCATGTTCCTGTTGAAACATTTGGAAAATCAAAATGTACCCATTTCTGTTTTGTGAATACCAACTGGGATTTTTCTGTAACTCTTAACCCAGCTGATTAAGAATGGATTTTCCTGGGGACAAAAAAGATACCATTCTAACTTGAGGGTTGTCTCACTGCCAGATTTCAAGCTCCTGTTATAAATCATTATGGCTCTTCAGAAAACAGATGAAAAATATGAATGTTGGCAAAACCATCCTTCATTAAGCTTGTTCCAAAAATGGCTGAACTATTTTCTATCAAACTTTAAAAAAAAAAAAACATATTCCGGGATTTAAAACTGGCTGTTTGAAGTTTGACATGTTTGAAAACTGAAGTGTGTAATGAAATAATTAGTCAGACTTAACTGTCAGTATCACAATGTGCTCACCTTTTAAAAATCATTTAAATAACTCAATGGGAAGGGTCAAGATACTTCCATTCTGTTTCTTTCTAACAAAAGATACCTTGGTAGACAGACAAGTTCCTTGAATAGAACTGGATGCTATAGGACTTCATAAGTGGGTTCCAGTGGTGGAACTGAATATAGTGTGTGTAGTGCTTACTTATTAATTACCTGGATGCTAATGGAAGATGGGAAACAATGTTTGTAGATCATACGTATATATATTTTTACAGACACAGAAAAGAAATTCTGGAATGTGTAATCAACACTTTTAAAGCTGTTAATTTTGCTTAACTTTTCCCAGGACATTTCCCAGCGTGTGGCCAATTTGTCTGGCAGTTAAACTATTAAAAAATGTCCTTCCATTTCACTAAACAAAAAAACCACCATCCATTACAGAATAGTGGTCATGTTTTGCAAGTGCTGCAAAATATTTTCTAGCATTCTAGGTTGTGTTGTATGCTTTCTTAGTTTCATGTAAAATGACTTTGTTCATACGCTCAGAAGTGATGTTGGTAATAATTTTTTAACACATTATGGAGTTAGGTCTACCTCAACGTCATCTGACAAACCACTCTTATTTTTTCAGCAATAGAAATAATTTAGAAATGAATTTATTTTTTATTATTATCTATTATAAGTCAATGAGGAAATACTTATAGGGAGATCTCTGGATGCTTTTAGCTACCTTTGGTGGAACTGCTGAGGCTGTAAAACCTGAAAACCCTCTCATCAGAGAGGGCACGTGTGTAACTTCACCAAAGAAAACATGCTTATGTGTTGCTGAAATACTGCATATTCTAATATCTAAAGCACTTTAGATTTGAACTCGGCGGGGAACTAAGTTATAAAACAAACACAGAGACCTTTGTGAAGTCAGCCTCTTCCGGACATCCTTAAGTTGCAATGAAGATGATGACAAAATTTCATTCATCTACAAATAGACTCAAAATAAACAGCTATTTGAATGCAATCTTCCTTTTATTCAGAAGTTACGATACTGCTTTCTGTTAGCTCGTCTCAACTACTGTATTTCCAGGTCATCTATCAACACAGTTATAGTTACCCCTTTAGCTGCTCCTACCTATTAAATGATGAGAGAGAAACTAGGAGCTGGGCAGAGAATATATGGACTATCGTTACACCTTTGTCTGTTGCATTCAATGATTTTTTGCTCAGAAAAAAGTATCTGGCCCTTAGGAACACCACTTGGCAATGACAAATGTGTACGCATTCTGACATTCAAACTGAGGGATCGTGTCCTTGAGATTTCTTCTTAGTTACTAGTCTGTATGACCAGTGTTTTTAAAATAGTGGAGGCGATATCCAGGATATTTTTGCTATTTATAATTCCCATTGTTGTAACTCTCTGGGGATGATTAGATCGGATGACTTCAGTGGTGTGATAGCTATTGATATAAATAACTTTCCAGAAGATTTCCTTAGGACTTCAGAACAAATTAGCCAGTAAGAAAAACATTTCTGAAGGAGTTTAGTTCCCTAGCTATTTTCTGAAACCCACTCCAGGCACTGATCTGCATACAGAAGAGCTAAAAATCTTTAAAAGATAATCTTTGAATGCCTAGGCTTTTCATCAAAAAAACCATCCCAGTTTTCAAACACCTAGGTCCCACATTAAGGACTCTCAGGCTTCTCAGTTTCTTAAGCATTTCTGAATACTGTGTTTTCTGAGAAGTTTAGAGAAAATGGAAGAAATGCTCACCTAGATGAAAGCCAAAATAAACTGTATGTATTAATCATTGATCAGAAACAGATACTGTGGTTCCATGAATAGCTAGGGAAATCTGGTCAAGGGACAGATAATTATCCAAAACTCTCTGCTTGCTTGAAGCATACCTAAAGGTCTGTGTTGGAAAAGGTCTTTCCTGTGAGACTTCCAGGGTTTCCTGGTTTCAGCCAGGAAAGAAATAGTGGAAGAAGTGCCTCTCACTCCATTGTGGGGCTTCTGATCCCTGAAGAAGGCAAAGGGAGGCATGGTATGTGTTTGAAAAGAAATTAATAAACTTCTGATTTCTCTTTCATTGAGGGTCTATTTCATTCCATATTTTGGCTGCAATTGTAAATCACGTTTTTGTGCGCTAATGCTGATGAATTGTTTTGCTCTTCCCTATAGGACCAAAGATTTCAGGCAGCCCAGAGGTCTAAATAACCAAAAGGTGAACCTGTTTGTCATTCTTTTCCTTTATAAATCTGAATTCATTCACCCAAATGTTCAAACTTTGTGTGCTTGCACTTGCACATGTGTATACAAGTGCAATTTGGATAATCTCCTTAGATCACCATGAAAACTGGAATTCTTAGACCTGATTGTCATTCTGGACATTCTGCAATTCTTAGACCTTGGACCTCATCTATTCCTATAATTCAATGGTTTCATCAGAAAAGGTGTCCTTTAGTTAGCAACAGAAAATGCTGGAAGTCTTTGATGTGTTCTCACGCTTGCATTTTTCAATTAAGTGACTTGTCATGGGCTAGAAACAGCTTTCCACATGTGTGCAGCCAGCACCCTATAGTTATGCTTGATTTATTGAAAAGACAGATATTGCTATGGCAGTAAAGTGTTCAAGGTGTTGTTTGAGGTAACCGCAGCTCTTTACCTTAGCAGAATGAAGGTAGCTAAACTTTATTCCAATAAGAAATGCTTGCCGTACTGTGGCATGCTGTTTGCTACGTGGAAACACAGATGTTGCTCAGCTCAGTAGTGCTCCACACACCTTGAAATTTCCTCTCTGAGTGACAGCCCTGCTTTTCTTGGAGAATATTTTAGAAGTGTTTCAGAGCCATCTAAAATTGGAAACCTCCAGACAATGAGTCTGGAGCGCACTCAATCTCACTGTCTATGTTGCTGAAAAAGATGTTAAACAGCACTGGTCCCCTGGTCCCAGTACTGACCCCTGAGGAATTCCAATTGTCACTGGTTTCCACTTGGACATTGAGCAGTTGACCGCAACCCTTTGAGTGCGGCCATCCAGCCAGTTCTTTATCCACCAAGTGGTCCGTCCATCAAATCCATGTCTTTCCAGTTTAGAGACCAGAATGTCATGTGGGAAAGTGTCAAATGCTTTGCGTAAGTCCAGGTGATTGATGTCTGTTGCTTTCCCCTTATCTACCAATGGTGTAACACCATCATAAAAGGCCACCAAATTTGTCAGGCATGACTTGCCCCTGGTGAAGTCAAGTTGGCTGTCACCAATCACCTTCTTAGCAGAGATTCCAGGAGGATCTGCTCCATGATCTTGCCGGGCACAGAGGTGAGACTGACTGGCCTGTAGTTCCCCAGGTCTTCCTTTTTTCCCTTTTTGAAAATGGGGGTTATGTTTCCCCTTTTCCAGTCAGCAGGAACTTCACCAGACTGCAATGATTTTTCAAATATAATGGAAAGCAGTTTAGCAACTTCATCTGCCAGCTCCCTCAGAACCCGTGGATGGATCTCATCAGGTCCCATGGACTTACATACCTTCAGGTTCCTCAGATGGTCTTGAACCTGATCTTCTCCTACAGTGGGCAGTTCTTCATTCTTATAGCCCCTGTTTTTGCCTTCTGCAACTTCGGCAGTGTGGTTAGAGCCCTTGCCAGTGAAGTCAGAGGTGAAAAAGTCATTCAGTACCTTCAGCCTTCTCCATATCCTGAGTGACCAGGTCTCCTGTTTCCTTCCGGAGAGGGCTCCCATCTTCTCCAGTCTTCCCTTTATCTCTGACATACTTATGGAAGTTTTTCTTTTGGTCATTATACCAATGATTGTTATGCACTGGGGGTTGTTTCTGAAATTCTAGTTTGATTGCTATGAGATGCCTAATTTCTTAACTGGGTCTTCTGCCAGGGCTTCTCTAAGGACTTCTCCCTTTTGCCCATCAAGCCAGGTACTGGACTAGGGAATTATTCACCTGAGACCATCGTGTATTGCTGTGAGCTAAAGCTCTCCAGCAGATCTGCAAAAAGATGAGAGGAGAGACTTGGCCAGTGCATCATGTTCCCAGTCAAGTGCTGGGCATACTTGACTAGGATTTCTCCACTGGAAATAAAGGAGATACTACTCAAAAGATACATTATCTGAAGATACCGGGGAGGAATTTTGTTGCTTCCTCTGGTATTTTTTGAGTGTTAGCAAGCTGATGAGCTGAGACTACCAAGACAGTTCTTTGCTGCAGAAAACTGGCACTGAGGAAGCTGCCACCTGGCAGAGTGGTGTGTTACTGCCTCCTTTACTGCGCTGCTGCTGCTCCCTGGCGCAAGGGAGAGGTTATGGTAAAAATCCGTAATTCATTAGCCACGTTAGGGACTCTATTTCTAATGTTTGCTCTAGATTGACTATGATAATGGCAGAGAAAGAATTGCTCTAATCTCTGTCCTTGTAACTTTGAGATTTTTAGTCTTCTATATGAAATTTCATACAGACTTATTTTTAGAGACTTGTTCTGTGAAACCGTCAAGTTTCCTAAAAAATAAATTAAATAAAATCCTACTTTTTAAAGAACAAATCTAAAGTTAGCCAATCATTGTTGCCGTGCTCGATCTGGATTTCCTCCTTCCAAGAAATAAATGCTTCTACAATCTCTATGACTCTACATGGGGTACTAATTCCCTGTAGCAGTAAGGCAATGTATTTGTTCAAACTAAGTTAATTTTCAACAGTGAAAGCTAATCAGAAGCAAAATATAGTAGAAGAAAGAATGAAAAAACTAACACTATTTTCCTGCTCTAGCTCCCACAAAAATTTTCACACTTTCATGTCCTGGCTTCTAACACAAGAGACTTTCAGATTCAATAGAGTAAGTTGATTATATTGAGTCTAAGCTTCAGAAGAAAGTATTTTTTGTTCTCTGTTTTTGATCAGAGATACCTTTCTAATTAAGGAAAAATGAATCAGCAAATAAATCCCTCGTGGTCAATTTCTAGGAAAAAAAATAAAGCTTTGAAAAGATGTTTGAATTGCAAATAAACACCTTTGCAAATGCATTCATAGTGCTGCCAGGCTTTAATTGCAGATGGCCACTGTTTGAAAGCTTATCAAGTTACGGTTTCATCCCATTAACAGGCAGTGAAGTAGCAAAAGACAGGTGTCACTTTTCAGGGATCTGTCCTCTGTACTGTCTTGACCACAGGTTAAGAGAATGAACGTCTCCTGTGGAAACTCAGCAGAGGTTTACACTTCAGTATCTGGGTGTAACTGTGCTGGCTCTGATATTTGGAGAGAAATCACAAGAGGCTTGTGGTAAAGGTCCAGTATGCTGGTTTTGGAGGGTCTGGAAAGATTGTCCCTCATCTGAGCTTACCACTCTTTCTTCAAAAACTGACCCTTTAGCAGAAGACTGTTTGTCTTAGAAAGATACTTCTGAAGGAAAAACAGTCTTTGTCGTGCGTATCTCCAATCACATGTACCCCTCTAGAAGGTCTTAGTCCATCACTTCAAATGATGGTGAACAACAGATCTCACCACAGTACTTGTAACATACCTGTCTGTGATGTGTCCTTTCCTTGCTTCCAGTAGGCAATTTTATTGTTAATTAGCAAGAAAATTAATTGATGTCAAAGTTCCTCATTGTGTCTTTTCTATGAGCCCTTTATGCTGTGGTGTGTGGGTTTGATTTTCAGGCTTTTTCTAGGAGACCTTACTAAAGCATTTATAAGATATCACAAACACTTCAATGGCTTCTAGGCTTTGATATTTATATTGGGTCCCGACAAACTTCTGATAATGAGGCTTCTCTGCATCATTATAAGTTGTCATATAATTTAGTCTACAAAGAAAATCTGCAAGAGAACATATGAAAGCAAAGTGAAAGCTCTTGGGCTTTTGTGATGGACTGAAATAGCAATATAGCCATAGTGGTGGCTTTGTGTAACAGTGCCACTCTGGAGCGGTCATGGGCATGGATGAAGAGATGAGGTTAGAAAGGAGACTCATTACTAAGATTACTAAGATTTCATATACTAAGAGTATATGAAAACTGCATCACCAGTGTGGAGAAATGTAGACCTCTGGCACTTCTGTTTGTAGCTCTCCACACTGGTGTGATCAAACAAATGTGGATGGGGTAAGATTAGTGGCTTGCCATCTAGTTGCCTTTGAGACTATATTTACCTTCATGACCACAGAGATTCACCTGTGTTTGAGTACGTCAATTATCCTCAGCCGTTATATTTCTTTAGAATAGCTGGGGAAACGTTTTCTTCTAAAATAATGTCCATTATAGACCTGAGTTTTCCTCTTGCTTGACAACTAGGAGGTCTGAATAGCTATGGTATGTATTCTCCTTCTTTCATATGTAGTTGCTATTAAATTTTGTGTTATTCTGTGTCAAGAGATTGGATAGTATCTACTAATCTGTTTAAAAACTTGGGGTGAGGGAGGTGTGCTCTTCCAGCTGGTTTATGTATTGCAGAAACCCTACATTGTATAAAGGTGACGTAGAAAATAATTCAGTTGCCTTTTGAGGTCAGTAATGTTGATAGCTTGGGGATTTGCTGGGTACTTGAGCCTGACTTCTTTAATCTGTCTCTGATGGCTCTTGCTCTGGATTGAATATGGAGTGAAAGAGAGAACTGGGTCTAAGCAGGGACACCGGCGATGTGGCTCATAATTCAGCTCAGTCATTGCAAAGGGTATGGATGCAAAGAGCTGAGCCACCTGGCTCTGTGCACTCAAGATGAAATCTGAGTGTTGCTCCTAGAGGTGGTACAGGTAGTGTGACTTCTCTGCTCAAGACCTGTTGCTCTCTGAAAGTGGGGGCCCAGCGATTCTTCCCGTTTGTCCAAATGAGCCCCTTGAGGCTCTGTACCCTGATAGGAAACAAATAGTTTAAGATAATGAAAAGAACTGAAGACCCTTGAGGTTAGGAAGACCCTCCTTCTGACATGAGTACAGGCAGTTGATTCAAATTTTCTAAGTGCAAATTTCCAGGCTACAGCTGAGCAACTTCATCATTTACCTTTTGAGCCATGGCAAACTGTCTTCCTCTGGGAGAACTGCATGCAAAAACCAGTGTGATGCTAGTTTGCTGTAGAGAAACTGGGGGGCAGGAATTACCACTTGAGGGGCTAAGCCTGATTTTAAGGGTGTTATTGCTGTGAGGGAGACCTAAAAGCAGAACTAATAAATTCAAGAATCTTTCCTTCAGTGCTTGTTGTCTTGTTCATGTTGCAGATCTGCAGCTGATACGTGATCACTAGTTCTTTGTTCATACGATCTTGCATAACAAAACAGCTGAATTCAAATGTATTTTTCATCGCTTCCTCTCCTGTTCACACTGCAGTCTTCTCTCGCTGGAAGGAGCTGGCATGTCATTGCATTTTTTGAAAAAGTAATGAGTTCCTCTTGAAGGGGTATATCAGAAAGTCATAACAAAGCACAACAACCTAGGCAGCTGACAACATGGTTTAGAAGCAGCTGAAAATGAAATTAAAAACCCTTCAAGCTTGTTGTTCTCAAACTGCTTGTGTTAAATCTGTTCTGTAATTGCTGCCTGCACAAACTTAGTAGGAATTAACCTTTCCTTATGTTACTCTAAGACAAACACCACTCTCTGGAAGTGGTTTACAATATGTGTAGTGCGCCACATGTATGTGTTTGAAATGCTGATCTTCAGACCCCAGTACACACCACAAACTATTTTACACCGTATTCCTTACAACAGTTTAACACTTTTTCAAGCTCAGTTGTGAATTCATTTCATACCTTCTTGGACTTTTTTCCGTTTTCTTTTAAAAGAGTATATTAGTTTATAATATATATACATAATTCTTTCAGAAATTATGGAGCTTATAAAAGCTCTTCAAATAAATAGAAAACGTTTGAAAATGAAATGAATGCAACAAAGTCTGTTATCCAGAATTCAAATACGTGCAAGTGCTTTAGGCTTTAATGAGGTAATGGATCATCTGCAGCTCTTTATGAAAAATTTTAGCGTACCTTTTAATTTCAAGCTTATGAATAGCGGCCTTGGAACATCTTTTGATTACAATACAACTTCAAGTTATCTGCTGCCCTACTTTGATTCCCATGGCAATAGCTTTCAGGAGTTCTCTTAGTTAAAAAAAAAAAAAAGGCTTTGATATATGACTAAATGCCTTAGGGTACAGAAGACAGACGCTTCTGTCCTTGCATACATGGGGAATGACAGCAGCAGACAGAAGGAGAAAACTTCAGGAATAGTTGTGGGAAATCCCTAGATGCATTCTTCTTTTCAAGATTGGATAACGAATTGATAGGAGTGGAATTCAAGGTGGAATCTTTTTCAAGTTATTTCTAAAAGTGAGGAGCTATGGTGCTTACATAAACCACATAAAATGCTTTTGCTTAGGTGCTTTAATGAAAGTTGTTGAATACCAGGCTCTTCTCAAAATATGGCCCTAAGTCACTGTAGCTCTGAAGTAAGATTGAATCAATCAGGTGAATACAGACACCATTCATTCTGGTAATAAAATAACAATGTGTATCTGTGAGCAATCTGAACAGGAGTAACTTCAAAAATATGAATTTTACAAAATAAATACTATAGAGTTGGTAGTTTTTGTCACAGGATAGAGACCTGTGTCAACCCCTGTGACCTCTCTGGAAATTAGAAAGCAGATAGAGAGTAGTTCCTGTAAATGCTCTACCTCTGGTGCTCAAGCATAACCTCAGCATTCACTTCATCTTAATGATCCAAACATATAAAAATGGCAGAAAATAACTAGTTACACATTTGATAAATTACCGCTGTGACCTTGATCATACCCTGAAGTATCAGCTTCATGTGATACCAGCTAAGGCTTTGTGACATGATTTGTCACTTGTGCAGCTTCCAGATGCTCACAAATTTGTTGCCAATGAAATTTGACAATAAAAGTATTGTGGGAACTTATTAAAGACTTGATTTTTTTGTTGATCATGATCTTATACATAACCTTAACTTTTAATCTTATTTTTATACATGGCACTTTAGAAGTCATTGAGCAAAAAGTGAGGATACCCATAAGTAATTATTCAATGGCTAACCATTCCTAAATGTCATGTAAAAACCTGAATGACAAAGTTAAATTGCCAAATATAAGCACAGTGTGCAAGGATTAATTATTATATTTGTTAGGAAACCATAGTAAATTGATATTAACTTTTACAGAAGGCTAATGAATAGCTTCAATGCACTAGTAACCTAATGCTTGGAAGAAAACATCTCAGCAGTACCTCTATAATTAAGACTTCAGTTCCCAGTGTCAGGCTGCCTTTGGGGAGTGTGCTGTCATAAGTCTAGACACATTTTTGTGATACCTGATATTGTTGTTTCAAGGCAACTTCACATTCAGCTGGAGCAGTGCAAATGATAATATTATGGCATGACAATGTTATTCTTTTAATGGATTGTTTGTACCTTTAACAAAGAAAGTTTTATGAAATTTGTATTGGCTTGATTTACAGAAAGCATACCCATTTAATGGTTCATTTTGACATAACTTTTCTATTTTACATTACTGCTCAGTGCATAGGGACAGAATTGCTTAAATTTTTTTCCTTTCCTTTATTTTTCTTGCTTTTGTCTTTAAAAAGCTCCAAAGAATTTCTGTGTACAATGTGGTTTGAAATAGAAAAATATATTAATTTTGAACAGGCATTTTGTTTTAGTAAGTATCCATTTCAGGACTCTTGTGTATTTATTGGTGTGAATGGCACAACTTCAAAGAATAAAGATAAATACTTCATTCTTAGTGTTGAAAACAACCTACTGTCAGCAGAAAAGCTTTTTGAACTGGTTGGAGCCTAGATCTGAGAAGTTATTAATTTCTGACATCTCTTGGGCTATCTCTTTTCTTTTAGCTTGCTTTACTGAACAGCATTTGCTACAGCCAAAATAAATGTCACTGTCTTGTCCTGAGAGGGAGGCGTGGGGCAGGGGAGCATCGGCAGAGGCACCCAGAGAAGTAACCCGCCTTTCAGTGATGTCAGTATCTTCTGTTTGTGGTTACTTGCAAATCCTTGAAATCTGGTGTAGGGGCCTAATATCTCATTTATGAGTTTAGGAACTCAGGTCTGGAAATTTTGACTTAACCTTTTTTAATAGTGGGAGTGCCCATCTGCACACAAATGTGAAACCTAACGTTTCTCAAATGATCTTTTTCTAAAAGTGAGTTGTAGAAGGAATTTGACCTGTAAAGGTGCCCCCTATTTTATTAAAATGCTTTTTGTTTTTTTTAAAACCTTTTGATTTTACCAAGGTTAGGCTAGGATGTGAAAATCAATCTATGCTCTCTCTGCCTATTACACCTATTACACCTATTACACCTGCTTGTGGCAGTCACGCAGTCCCCACAGGTGACGGTGTTGGAGGAAAGCTGTCAACTGGGTGAGTGACTGCAGTGCCCTGGCAGGGAAGGGACCCTTCCTGGTGCTTCTCTGATTCTATGGCAAAGACCAGACTCTGTCCTCCACTTGGGTTATCTCACTGAGAGTCCAGCAAGGGTGCCATGTGTCCAGCACAACACACAGTGAAACGGTGCTTTCTGTAAAGACCCCAAAAATACTCTTGCGCTTTGAAATTCTCCAGTATTTCAGTAATATGGACTATATCTTAGAGAAGCTGTTTTGTCTTGTTTGCTGCTGTGATGCTTCCCACCTTTCACTTCCCAGGTGAAACAACAGGAATGGTTTATGCGTAGAGGTAATGTTAAAAAGTACTTGTATGGTCTAAATTGGCAATTTAGGGGAGGGGAAAAAGAAAGCAGGGCATTTTATTTTGCTGCTGGTTTCCTCTCTCCTTTCCATTGGCTCCATGCCTCTTCTGAGGGCAAGGAGGAACTGCACAGCACCATGTGAACTTGGCTTGGCTGTGAAGAATCAACAAGAGCTGTATGGATCAGTACTTAGAAATGGACTTAAAAAATAATATTTATGTATCGGGAAAGGTTTTAGAGATTTTCTTTCTGCCCAGGTCAAATTTAAACTCTTTGAGCAGGATCCACAAAAGACTGTGCTTGAAATCAAGCTCCTATATAAGATTTGACACAATGACAGTTTGTCCAAATTAATGGACTTGAAATCTATTTTTCTCTGGGAAATGTTTAATATTATTCCTTATGTTAGAATGAGTTGACAGATCACAGAAATGAGTAACACTTTCTCTAACATTATGTTCTCTGCTTCTGAAGAAATACTGAAGACAAAATGTTCAGGATATTTATCCTCAGAATCCCTACTGGACTCCAAAGACTTCCACAGCTGAGGAGACAGGAAAAACAACCATGGAAAGTTAAAGTTCAGACTCCTCAATAAGAAAAAGCAGGAGTCTTCAGCTCACTACTTAATAGATTCTTAATCCTTAGCAACACTTTTTTTTTTTTTTTTAATATTTCAAAATACCTTTCACTGCAATGTAGTATCTTATTTAGGTAGCTTACAAAAATGAAATATCACTTTTTTTTTTATTTTACTTGATTTTATTTGAGCTGAAGCAGTGATAAAAATAAGCAGGTTCATATTCCTGGTTTTAACAGCGAGTGCCTAAACATACCCCTTGAAAAAGTTTTTATAAAGCCGAATTACTTCTATAGGTGAAACTTAAGTGGAAAAAATATTTAGCATGAAATATACTTTTGTACCTCCACTGAGCCTCCATTTTTCATGGGTTTGGTGCTGGTTGGAACCCAAATACCTTTCTTTCCCATGTGGAATGTTTCCAGCAGGTCAGAAGACAACAGGCTCAGGTCTTACCCCAAGACCTCA
This sequence comes from Numenius arquata, assembly GCF_964106895.1. Lineage (NCBI taxonomy): Eukaryota > Metazoa > Chordata > Aves > Charadriiformes > Scolopacidae > Numenius > Numenius arquata. Next base: position 37,615,351 of record NC_133585.1, on the reverse strand, counting down.
GACAAAGGTTGCCTTTACTGCAGTTAGGTTCTTTCTTCCTTAGCCCTGCTTTTCTTTGAATCTGAAATAATTTTCAGTTTCATTGCAAAGAATTAAATTAACCCTTGTGAAACAGAGCTTGAAACATGTATTGATTTCATATCTCATTTCTTTCTGAGAAATAGGTGCATGTGCAGTATCCTTTAATCAGGCATCAACCAAATTATTTTTAATGAGCAACTAATAAATGGCACATTTCTCTGAATTCTTCATTATTATGGCAGTTAAGGCAGTTTATTTGTAGATATATACACAATAGAGAGACAAAGAAAGAATTTTTTGTGACTTGCTGAGTGTGTCGTATGTAACGTATCTGAGCAGCAACCATAAGGAAAGGTCAGTTAAGAAAGACACTGTCTTTCACAGAGTTGCAATCAGGAAGAAAAGAAGCTGTTAATGGCAAAAGAATAATAAATGTTTAATCTGAGGAATGGCATTTTTGCCATTTTTGTGACCTTACAGAAGGTAGCCTTCATTAAATGCACACTGAAGAAATCATTAAACAGCATTGATACGCTAATGCCAGTGAGTTCCTGTGTTTTGGAAGACAGATGCATTATTTAGTTCATTTTTTTAATAAGAGGAAGTGGATCTATTTAGGAAAGGTGAGGTGCAGTCCAAACTTGCTCCCATATCAGCGACAATACTAGATTAATTTACGGCAAATGCAAGGGGCAGAGATAATGAAGAATGATGGGGACAGGGGGACAAGATAGACAGTACTGACTGTATGTAGGTCAAAGGCTTCCGGCCAAGAACGCTTTTATTCCTCTCTTGAAGGCTGCAGCTGCTCTTCCCACTCATCAGTAGACTGAGGGTTTAAACACTTCAACACTCTTCCCCCATCATCTACTATACTTTTGTCACCAATGCACAGATTATTTTGGTGTAGCTGAAATATTTAATGGAGATATTAACAAAATATTTAATTGGAAGGATCTAGGACAGAGTCCCTGGTCATACCCTAACTGAGAGAGAGAGAGAGAGTAATAAAAAGTGTCTTCAGCTAGAAAACAGATGTTTCAACACAATTCTGTTTCATAGAAATGTTTGAAAGGGTTTGTTGTAATTCCTCAGTGAAACAAAACCAGATTTTGAAACCTTGAATGCAATCAGAAGATGGATTTGTTCCCTGGCCAGCTCTGCACTTCAGCCTGAGGCCAGGTGTTTCGGCTGCCCCCAGCTTGGGTTTCCCTGTCCATCACCTCCTTTGCTCAGCAGCCCTGGAGCAGTATGGGGGAGCAGTGCTCCCCAACCGCAGGGAGGAAAGGGAAGAGAGCTGTTCTTGTGTTCGTAGTAGAATTGTGGAACAATTATCCTTACACCTTTAACTGTGGATTTTTCAGCCTACGAAAGAGGGATGGTAAGGAAAAGAAATGTGCAGGTAAAGGTATCCACTAAAGAAATGGAGAGACCACAGTCCTGTGGAAAACAGGGAAGCCAATGCCAGAGTAAATTGGGAGTAGCAGTGCAAATTAGCAGTTCTAGTATCTGTAAAAGGACGAGACTGTATCATTCCCAATGGAAATAATCTGTGAAGCATGCTGTGCCCAGGTATGAATCACTGTGTGTCACCTCCTAGCTGAGACCCTGTCCCGAGTCCTGACACATTCTACTTCATCAGTCTTTCTGTATGGAGACACTGACACATGTGGTCAGTAAAAGCTAACGTAAGGCACGGGTGGGTGAAAATGAGCCTGGGCAGGCCTTTGGTTTGACTAGATTAAGACTTGATCTTGAGAGGTCATACGGGCCCACTTTCTAGCATAGCGCTGCAAAAAACCAGCCTGGTCTTTGATCTTTTTCTCCTTTCCAATTCCTTTTTCTTTTCTCCTATTTATGCTCACCCACCTACTTTATTCCCCCCTTTTCCTTACTTTTTTCTTCCCTATTTCACATTCTCTCTTCTCCTCCTGTGTTTTCCATATGCTTTCTTTCCTGCTCCTTTTTTTCCTACATTCTTCCCTCAAGCCATGACAGCTTTTAGTTACAATGAGAAATGACATATTGTGAAGGTGCTGTATTTTCCAACCTCTTCCCATACTCACTCCGAGTTGGGAGCAAAATGTTCCTGGTGTGCTGCCAGCTGAACCTCTTGCAGTGCTACAAAGCTGGCTCCCTCCCATGCATGTACTCCAGGGATGCACTCCCACAGCATGGGCTTTTTGTCGGCTATTTCCTACGTGGCTGGCCGTCTCTTCCTTTCCGGCACAGGACCGAGCAATTATAAATCAAACTATTTAGAACAACTGTCCTTAAAGACTAGAGGTAGCAGATCTATTTATTATAACACACGTCTTTCTGGAGAAAATTGCAAAAACTTTGTAACGTTCAAAACATACGTGCAGTCATCTTATATTTAGCATGGCAGTTAAACCTATTTGAGACAGCAACATAATTACTGTATCCAGTTTTCTGGATGGGTTGGGATGAAGCGTCACTTTATTTGCATTTTCTTTCAACTTGAGGATTATATGGGGATCTATCTATCATCTACCCATGTTAACCAGGCAAACCCAGACTGTCCTCCTTACAATATATTAAGAAAAGGCTTAAGATTCTATTCCACTGTAACTTCTGGGCTCTTTGTTTAGCAGCTGTTCACATCTTTTATTTAAAGCTCGTAAGCTTGTTACTTGACATTTATTTGCAAAGAACAACAGATGCCATCTATTACCCCGCCTATCTTTAATAAGTACTTAAGTCTTTTAGTGTATTCCTCCAATTAGTGCATTTTTAAAAGATAAATTTTGCTCTGAAGTGTATTCTGAAGTTGTGGAAATACTACTGCTTTCAGCATTACTCTGCAAACAGAAAAAAATGCATATTATTGAGGGGGGAAAAGGTATGGTAGAAACAGCAAATAGAACACAATGAAAAGCAAATGTTTTGCTCATGTGAATGCAAATTTGTAGTTTTAAATCATGAAATATTGGCCCAGTTTCTGTCTTCAAAATTAGATTCCTTTTAATATAAAAAGAGGCAGTAAGATAAAACATTTCACGGTGTTTGTCAGCAAAGGGGAAGGCACGAAGCTCGAGGAGAAGTGTTATATAACCTGTCCTATAAACACTGCTGTATTTATAGTACTTTATTAGTACGTCTTCCTCCTTTTGCTGAGATTGCAAGCCTGAAGATCTATTCCTTATATAGCAGGCAAGCATTGCTTTACCTCTCCTGTGCTGTCAGTGTTTAGGCTCTCCCGATATGTCCTGTTCTTGCCTGTGAGCTCAGAGAAGAGAGTTCAGTACGCAGAAGAATTGAGTCCCACATCTTTACTGAACTTTCTGTCACAAAAGCAGCTTTGTCTTTGGTGTTCAGATATTTTGAGATGAGTTCAACTGTTTACCTTGGAATAAAAGGACATACTAACAGTAAACACCTTATCTCTGTTTTTAATTTGGTTTATTTCTTCAGGTGTGTTGTTTCTAGATGTACAATAAGATGAAAGAAAATGCAAGCCTGTAAGAAGCAGCTCTACTCTCCTCTTTTAGGCCAGGCTGTGAACAGCCCTGGTGTGTCTGGGCACAACCTGGAAGTTTCCTCTCCCATGACTCCACTCACGTATTCTCAGAGTGTAATAATACAGCAGGCGCTTACTGTCGCACACCAAGTCTGTGGTAAGCCAGCAACGCTGCCCTAACAAGACCATCTTGCCATTTCCTATGGGACCCTAAAAGCTGAGCTGACAGGGGCTCCTCGCAGTGCTGCCCACAGCACTCCCTGCTCCGCTGCAACAGCGACAGAGTGGGATACGTCTTCATTGTCGACACTCCAGTTAAAAGTCCTTGTTTTAGCACAAAACCCACGGAAGTGGAGTGTTTTTGCTTAAAACTGGGCTGCAGACAGTGGTGGCCAAGGCAGAGGAACAATTCCTGATCTGTCCCCAGCCACTCACAGCTGGATTTGCAGAAATGTCTTGAACAGATGCGGCAAAACCCTCTAGGAATCATCTGTCCGGATCCTTCATTGAGTAACGCCCATGTCCTACATATAGCTACTCTTTTTAATTTGAGATTTATTCTCTTGGCTTCTGGAGATATCAGCACCTCTGACCTTTTCTGGCCTTGCGCTGAGCTAGAAATCTCTGCATACTCTGTACTGCCTGTGGCTAGATCCAGATTGCGAGCATATGGTACTCCCAGTTAATCCTTTCAATTATTCTTTCACAAGCTTCTGGCTGCCTGGTTGGACGATGCCTTCCCACAGCCATGTGTCAGCTCTAGAACGGCTACTTACAGTCATTAGGAAATTCTGCGTCACAAACCATCTAGTTTTAATTGTCCATTTTCTCTCAGGAAATTCAAACCAGAGGACACAAATACACAAAGCAAGAGGGTTTTAATTTGTTCACATTTCCAATATGCCTGTAATTAATTTGCTCTTAAACAGAGGCAACAGTCCACATGAGTGTGCTCAGACTTGAAATTTGGAAGAGAAGGAGGAAGGAGCTGAAGCTGGGTCCTACTCATACTCCCTTTAACTCCAGGCAGACTGGGCATGTTCTGGCCTGTTTCAAATGGGATGGGTTACCCCTCTAAGAAGAGCACATGAAGCAAAGCGGGTCTCCCTACATTTTTATTTTATCATAGCGGTATTTTTGAGGTATTTTTATTATATCATAGTGGGTGGATGACCACGGGCACTTTGTCTGCGTCATGCACAGTATTTCCAGCACCCCTGATGGGTGTTGCGAACATCAGTACCATCTCCCACCAAGAGGCACGGTCTGAAGTTAGAGCATTACCCTCGAGTCCCTGATTATAAAACAAAACAAAACCAAACCAAACCCTGGATAAGTAGAAAGGAATTCCCCTTTTGTTCTGTAAGCTCCTTGGGTCAAAGGCCCTGTAGAAATCCCAATTATTGTTTATTACTGTTCTTGGTAGGAGATGTGGGCAAAATCCTTTCAAACAGGCAGTTCTTTTATGGCTATCTTCTGAGCAACTCTAATTGCATTACATTTTCCTCCTCTTCAAAGATCCCAGAAATATCTCTGTTCATATTTAATGTCTGGATGTGTTTGTTATGTTGATGGTAATTTACTTGCAAAGCATAATTATGGGAAATTCCTACAGCTTGTGATAAAGCACACAGAACTGGTCGCCACAGCAGGTTTTTCCTCACTTTCAAGTGACCCTTGACTCACTCAGAGAAGTCAAGACCTTTTCTGGGGAAACAGAGCCCTTTGTCAGTGATTATTTTGTTGCAAAGATTTTTTTCTCTTACTGCAGTAAGATTTGGAAAGTGAAGATCCATTTCTGGGGCTGCTGCTTCTGTGCTTTCTTGGTCCCTTTTTGATTTTTAAACTGTCATGTAGCACTTATTTTTAACTGGCGGAACAATAACTCTCAGCTATTTTTCTGAAACCAATTGTGTAGTACCTCTACAAATACGAAATAGTTGTATGAGAGTTCAGAAGAGTTAAAGCATGTTACAGTTTACAGCCCACACCTGTTTGTTACGGATGTACCTGATTCTACTGTGGAATCCAGGGGATCATTTTCATCAGCTGAGATGCTGGCTCTGCATCTTTGCCAGGTTTCTGTGGGCATCTATTCCTTCTCTTGTTCTCCCTCCACATGAATTTAGGGTCTCTACCAAATGAAGAGTCATTTCAGCTCTGTGAGTGTGAAAGTTTCAAAACATTAAGTAACAGTCTCCCTGCACTACTGTGTAGGCAAAGTCGAGACAATAAAAGCAAGATTAAGCCATAATCCAGTTTTAATATGATTATGGAAAAAATAATAGAGGAGCAACTACGAGACTGGTCTCTCACAACAAGCTACCTCTTGCAAGGCTGTGCGTGCCAGAAAGAACGCAGAGGGTTTACCGCCAAGACCCGGACCTTATCTTGGTATCATGAACCTTAGCCTTATCTGCACTGCATCTTTTGCTAGTCCCTTAAAACCATTTCATAAACTATTATTTCCCTGCAGACCAGACGTGCCTTCTTGCTTTTTGGATGAAATCTCTTAAAATTCCAGTAAGAATGCTCTATAGCATTTGGCCTTCTTTTTGAACCTTTCTGGATTTTACACTAGGATTGTCTATAGTTACATATGTAAGTTCATACATGTAGCTATATATCTATCTATATACACTTTCATTTATGTGTCCATTATATTCATAAATGCCTTTGTGTTGTAGTTTACTCTAGTTAATTTTCTTGCTTTTGTCACTTTTATTTACAAATTTGTTTGTGGAAAACAAAAATAATATAAGAAATTTTCAGTTTATTTTTGATGTTGTAATGTGCCAAAGGTGGCCTTTGAAGCTGTATTTTCAAGCATAGAATTTCTTTCATAAGGAAGGTGCTATCAAAAGATAGTAGGTGATGGTTTCTTTGTATCTAAAAGTCATGTTGATCATGAGATCACCTGTGTTATTTACACTTAATTTAACACAAACTAGAGCACCTATTGCATTGTAAATTCTCTCCCAAGAAACCGCCTAACTCAGATTTCAGTAAAGTCAAGAGACTAAATTTCTGAGAAGTAGCATGTATTAAAACAAACAAAATGACAAAAATCACAAAGAATTATGACTATCCTGATAACTAACAGCTTTTCAAGGGTGAATAATTTTCAAGGCAAGTTTAACTGCAGTAATATCTGGGGGAATGTTTTTTGCTTTAAAGATTTAAGCTTAAACTTCACTTTTTTTTGTCAGTCATAATGAAAATACTACTAATAAGTAAGTGTAACTTAAGGAGTTTATTTTTACAGCATTACCATGGGCCTCCTGTTATGTTGGAAAGAGCACAAGATCAGATGAAATTAAATTTTGGGCTAAAGGGTATGTTTCTATTTTAGATGTCCTTTAATAGCTCCCTATTAAATTAGTGTTATATAAACTAAGCTTTAGCATAGTTCTATTTTTTATCCCTTTTTACAGTCGGTATAATAAAGATACAGCACTTGAGGACAGAAAGTAACAAAATACAAGCTGTCAGAATATGTGGCCAAATCGCCGTTTTCAGCTTGAAGTGCATTTGTGAAAAGAAGGGCAGCTCTCAGGGGGTCGATGGAATTTCTGATTCAGTGGCTCTGTCTGGAGAATGAAATAGGGAATCTCTATAAAGTGCCCAGACACAACCAGCATAAAAACAATACAAAAATATGAAGAGCCCAACAACCACCAGACCTTTCTGAATGAGTAATTTTGTAATTCTATCACATCAGACTTGGAGAGAGGGGAAAGCTTGAACCCAAGGGTCTGAGAGGAAGTGCTTCTGAGAGAGGTGCCAGCGCCCTGGGGGAAAGAGGCCATGGCCGTCTCCCTGCTCAGCTGAAGAGACTGAAAAGGTAGAAGCGACCACTTTCTTACAACACCTGGGGACACGTTCAAAGAAGGTTTAAACCAGATGGTGTCCAGCCAAACATTTTGGTTAGAAGTCTTGCATAAGCTGTAAAATACTCGGGAACAATCTTCCTCATCTTGGTCAGAGAACAGTGCACCGACTCTTGCCTACTAAGTGACGCGTGTCACTGTTAAACATCCTTATGACTTAACGCATGGATGAGCTTACTCTGCTAACAGGCATTCACTGATATTTTTTAGGTACAAAAATAGGCTGGCTTACTATAGACTAATACTCTCATTTTTGTCATGTATAAGCCTTCCACTACAGACGGTGTGTTTAATTTCTGCCTGACATCTACAGAAAGCTGCAGGCATAAAATGGACAGCCACCGAAGCAACACTCCCCTTGGTTTCTTACCTATGCACTATCTTCTCCAGGAAGTGAATTGGCATTGGCATGTGCTTTGTATTTCAAAATGCAAAGCATTTGCACTTATTTAATTTAATGCCTTTAAACTGCTATACTTGCACCAATGATAATTATTATTCTTAATATATTCTGGACATGTGTCTTCCAAAGGGTATACTAAAGCAAGGAAAGAGATTTATGAGAGAAGTGAGATAAATTATAGAAACAAAATAAGCATCTAAAACTTATTGAATGAATTAAGCTCAGGGGACAGGTAACTTAAGGCCTAGATTTTAAAATAATTTGGAAGTGATGGAAGCGAATATTTCACACCTTATCAGCAATAGCTTTAGAACCTATCAAGCAAGCAAACAACAAAAAAGATACTTCTATTCAAAATCAAGTTTAAAAAAAGAACAGGAAGAATGCTTCTTGTGAAAGATGCTTAACGACCACTTAGGGAGTAATGTGAAGAAAATTTTCTTACTGGCAGGTAGTGCACTTTCCCAAAGGACTGCATGGTATGACTGGTTATTAATGCCACTGATGTAGTAAGAATATGATATATTTGGAGAAGACTGGTAAAGATGCATGGTTCTCAGTCATGCTGCTTTTGTATAATAGGACTTTTGTCACTAAAAGAGGGCTGTAAGAAAGGGCTGATGAATTACATTTGATTTGAAGGAGCTGATAAGAAAAGCACAAGTCAAGAAACCACGTTTTGTGTATTTGGATTGAATTTTGCAAGAATATCTGGGTGTCTTCATTTGCAAGCAATGCAGCAAGGAAGGAACACTCCAGTTAAAATAGTGAAGAGTGACAGCAGCGTTTCTTCTTGTGTAAGCTGGTGGCCCAGGGCTGCTGGCTCCCACTGCCAGGAGCCATGTCCCCTCCCTAGCTGCTCACTCAGTCACTGCCCAGAAGACACAGTTCAGCTACGAGTTGTGCTGGCTCAGCCCGATGGTCCCTGTGGCCTAGTGTCTTGTCTCCACTTTGGAGATCGGCACTTGTGTGGCCCTGCATGTGCAGGCTCAAGTGCCAGGCAGCACACCAAACCTGCACCACAACACAGACACAGGTCTTCCCTTTGCTATTCCTCAAACCAAGGCTGGATATGGGCTGTTCTTCTAGAAGTCTTTGCTGAGCTGAGCTATCCGTCCCATGCTCAGCCAGAAGTATGTTTTGACTTCAAATGGACACAGTATGTTGAGTGATCTTGTATCGTTACGCCTGCAGGCATACCTCCAGCACTGTCCCCTAGCTCCTGGCTCATCCTGGCTGCTTCCCTCCCGCTGCCCGTGCCACAGCTAGGTCCAGGTCTGATGGCAGCTCACGCCTCTGCTGGATGCTTTTTAGTAGTTCGGCTTTGTTCAGTCAGAACAAACTTTAAATTTCTGTTTGTAAAATACCATTGTACTGCAGGCCTGCCGGCTTGCCAGCACGGTGCAGTGGAAGGGGGGCACTGCTGACAGTGGTGCAAATCCAGGTTATAAAGGCAAAATGACCTGAGTGGTGGTTACTAGAGGAGCTGTGATGACTGTGAGAAGAGACTATGCCTAAGGGGAAAATAGATGTTAAAGAGCCAATATCTCTTACTTAAAAGTAGAGTGAAATTGAGAAACAAGTTAGTAACAACAAGAAGTGAGGCTAAAGCATCACTGTCTTTGTGGCATAGTTGTTATAGCCCAGATGGGCTTTTATCAGGAACAGATAGTGATCACGCATAGCATATGTGCAGCAGCATCTAGCTTAGCAAGCTGGAAGTTTGAACTACAAATTTTCTTACTGCTAGTGGTGTTAGTATGAGCCAGTGATATTAATTTTAATTAGAGCTGAATGAAGAAAAAAAAAATTTAACTTGTTCCACCAAAACCCCCAAATTTCCCTTTTGGTGCCATATGGAAAACCTTACATTAATTTTCCAGTGAATTTCTGTTTGTACAAAGATAAAGCACAGGAAATGTCCATGTGTTCTGGCAGGAGTATTCACACTCCACAGGTAGATGTGATTATTCTGAAAACAGCTTGTAGATTTGGTGGTTTGTAAATTAAAGAGAATCAGCAACAAAAAGCATAGACAAGGTACCACTTGCACGATGCAAATTCTGAAAAGCAAACTTTTAAAGTGACATGAAGAATTCACGAGCTATTCATCACTTGATGTATTTTTATTTAAACCATCTGGTAGGTGATCTGCAATAATAATAAAACACCACTAAATCCAGGTGTCTATTAAAATCATTTGTATATATATATACAAACAGGTAACAGGGTTGCATTCCAGTAGTGCCTTCCAGGTTTTGAAGTATCTCTGAAGAAGTGAGCTCTCCAAGTTAAATCCTTATCTAGATAAAAATGAAATATGGGTGCTATAGCATATACCTGGGCTATACAGGTATATGCTGCAATGTAGTCTGTGGTCCTTTGGCCTCACTAGGATGTGACAAGAATGTTTCGTGGCTCTTTCCTCACCTGTATGTGCACCTTTTTTCACGTAGAAACCAGGGTGCAAAGGGAAGGAAGGGAGGGGACTCCTGCCCTAGTAGGAGTTGAGCACAGCTACAGCATGTCCCCTGAGCTGGGGAGCTCCTCCAGGCAGCCCCAGGCTCAGCACGGGCACCTCTTCACTGACCCACGTTCCTTCTGACACAAGAAGAAAGATCACACTGGAGCAGCACGTTTTGATAATTCATTACGCTTTGCCTCGTTATCTCTATGCTGAATCCTGCAGATAACGTGTTATTCATTCAAGCTTATCTTCTAAAAAGGTAGCCAGTCTGGATTTGAAGAGAATGAGAGATCAAGAAGACACCATTCCCCATTCTTCCTTCACATTAGATTTTAAAGTGTTTCTGAATAAAGATTTTAAGATTTTGGAATTGGGTGAGTCTGAAGGTATTTTTTTCCATTTCCTGATGACTGTCTAAAAGACTGTGAGAAATTATTTTGGTTTGAGAGGGAGATACTGAAACTTAAGTTGAAGCATTAAATTAAGCAGTATGAAAATACACAAAGTCTTTCTCCGTTGGTTATATATGGAATTTGGCCACTGCCTTTAGGAAGACTGAAAACACCTAAAATGAAAGCACCAGTATATGCATAAAGTAGGTCAGATTCTTCCCTCTCCCACAAATTTAAAAGCCTTCTCTTCCTTGATAAAATCTACCCGGCTAATTAGCTTTGCCTCCTCTCATAGCACTAACTCTTACATTAGGCAGTGACTTGACAAAACTGGTTTTTTAAACAGTGTGTTTGTGTGTGTGTCTGTGTGTGCATTTCTCTCATATAACTGTAGTGTGTCAGACGCTGAGAAGGAAGATTCTGCTTTGAGAACAAACATTTGTTTGAAGCACACCTGCATCCGAATGATTTCTTTCACTGCTGAGCTTGTGAACTGGCAGGAAGGAGCTTATTCTGATTATTAAAAAATAGGAAAAAAAGATGATAAATCTTTTCTGTTGTCTATATAACATATAAAAAAAAATACAGTATCATTAGTATTGGTGTGGAGAAAATTGAAACTAGCAAGACACACTTGTTACCCTGCTGACTGGTTTAAAAACAGTACCAAGTTTTTCTTTATTAGCTCTTCCTCAGTATAGTCTCTTGAGTCAGAAACTCTCCTAGATGTGAGAATATAGCATTTGCTATAGAAAGGCCTTGATCCTGCTGGGGGTTGTGGAAAACTGTCAGGGAAGAAGTAAGTCTTGCCGAGCACAGCGCAGAGAAGCAGCAGAGCTGCTTTGAATTTTTGTGTTTTATTCCTGTTGAGGCATGCCCCTCATCTTATATTCCCATAACACTATGCTGAGTGATGTGAAAGCTGTTTTCTTTCAAGATGAGTGAGTACCCTCGCAGTCTCTGGCAGCTGATTGATCAATGTTACAACTGGAAAGATGATGCTCCAAGATGCTGGAACCAAGCAATTGGGCATTGCTTGCTGCAAGTGCTCTCCACAGCTGTGGTCCAGACAGTGGTACCTGGAGCTAAACCAGCACCTTAATCCTCTTCTCACTAATTCCATCTGTTCTCAGGTCTTCAGCAAATTTTCTCATCTTTTTAGCTTTCAGACACTAGTGATAATAGAACATTGCAAGAATGGATTTATTTATCCAAGGCTGTTTGAAGACCTGAAAAGGATGCACTTCAAAGGCAGGAAAATGGGATGCAGTGAGGGTGAACAGAGGAGAAGGATGTGCAGTCAGATTAAATTAGCTCTTCTTCTATACGCAAGCAAAGAAACCAGTTTCTGTCTTCCTTTTCAAATGTTTTGCTATGATAGCAAGGGGGAATATGAAATGGGATAGATCTCAGTTGAAACGGAAAGTTTAAAGCTGAGCTAGTAGAAAGGCCACTGGGCAGGGGAGGAGGAGGACGGGGATGCATGGTTGCAAGGTGTCACTCCTCGGCTTGGCAAAACCAGCTTATAGAGACAGGGGGCTACCAATGCCGAGCGTGCATGCTTCTGCAGCAGATAGCTAACCTAACGTATGCTTTGCATGCCATGAAAAATGTTTCAGTTGCATATGCAAGCATTGTTGCAAAAAATGTGGAGGTCAGCACAGAATCCCAGTCTGCTGCAAGAACAAAATAAAAATGCAGTGTCTTAGGAAGCAGGAGCAGTCACTGTGACTTCCTCTGCCATGCGAAGAGAGAGTAGGCAGAAAGCCTGGAACAGAACTGCCTCAGGTTTATTTACAGGTGTTACTGGTTTTGCTGAGAGATTAGACAGACAAGATGGTGTGGCTTATGCAATGGGATTTTCAGTGGAGCTTGAGACCTGATATAAAGCACAACCAAACCTGAGGTGTACATACAAATACTGATATCCTTTTAATATCCCAAATCAATATAGCAGGGAAAAGTCAGGTAGCAGTACAGTTAAAAGATAATTTGACATTTTTTGGACAAACAACACGTGGACCTACAACTGTCTGTCTTTCCTCATTCCCACCCAAATTTAAATACTGGAGGAGAAAGCAGCATCGTTTGCCCCCTCTGTGACAACACTGATTTTGTTCAGTTTGGTTTTCCGTTTTTTGCTATAGTCTTGTACATTGTTGGAGGATAGGGTTTTGGCATAGAATTGGTATTTTTCTTACCTCTGGTTCATCCCCACGGCTTTAATTTGTTAATTTTCAGCAACCTTCTTCATTGGCTTATATGTATTGGGATCAGTATGTGAAAGGTTTAGGACAAAAATGGACTGAATGTTGTGAAAGAAACATCTGCACCCTTTGTAGGAAAACAGGGAGTGCATGCGTATTATCAGAAATGGAAGAATAACTGGGAGTCTCGCTGACTGTAGAGAAAGAAAGAATACTGCAAAAGTTAACCTGCTCAGGAATTGAACTGGATAAATTTCATGATATAGCCTAAACACACAAAGAAAAGGTAGGTGTGAAGACAGTCAGAAGTGCTACAAAACTTAGGTTATGAATGCTGTAGGTTGGGTAAAACACTTAAAATGTGTTGCATGTTAGGTGGTATTTTAAAATGAAGTTTTGCATTCATATGATAGGTGCCCACTGGAAAGGTATTTTGCCAAGATGACCAAAGGAGGAAATATGAGTCGTTGAGAATCCAATTATTTAATGCTCTATCTGCAGGACCAGCTCAATATTGTGAACAGATCACCAGTCTTTTGCAGGGAATCTTCACAGAAAATGGCATGTAAACTTGCGTCTTCGATATATATAAATGGCTGGCAGATGTGCCAAGTCAATGCTCTTCTAAGACTCACGACTCTATGATACGGTCAAGTTCCTCTCCTAATTTTTCGTTCATCTGACCTTTCCCAGGATCCAGTTGCTAAGAGGCCTGTGTCTTAACCACAAGCAGACATACTGGAAAACCCCATTATTTGTTGTGAACCTGCCTCCTACCTTCATCTGAGGTTCCCTACCTCTTGTGCTGGAAGAAAAAGGGAGCAGCTATCACACCATTTATGATTTTACAGACTGTTTTATCTTCCCTCAGACACCTTTCTTCCAGCCCAAGGGTCTAGTCCATTTAACTGCTCCACAGATGGAAACTATTCCGTACCTTTGATCTTGTTTCTTTGAACTTTTTCCAAGTCTATCTGGGGGCAAGTAGGTGGAGGTATGGGATGGACAGACAGAAGAGGATTGACCAAAGCTGTAGCATTCAAAATGTGGGTGTAAAGGGTTATAGTATGTAATGATGATCTCTGCTTTGTTCTTTATCCCTTTTCTAATAATTCTCAATCACTATTCTGTTTGTTATCCTAAGCATTGAGCTGTTATTTTTATTTACCTACAGTAACTCCAAAATCCTACTCCCAAGTTTAGTAATTAGTCTAGAAGCGATCATTTCATACATAAATTTGTGAATCATTGCTGCATTTTTATTTACTGATTTTTGTCTGCCATCTTATTGCCTCAGCACTCAGCCTTATAAGGTCTTCTGCTGTGCCATGAGGGGAACCCTGCAAGCACCTCCTTCCTTCCCTTGCTCCTGTCACGCGTAGGCAGCTCGGAGTAGCTGGGGAACAGCCCCTATCTTGGGATAAAGCTATGGGCGACGACTTACATTCTTCAGGCTCTGTGCTTCCCTGCCTGATATTTCCTGGTCAAATACAAATGCTCTGTCTCTTTATCTTAACTAGGCAGTTGTCACAAATAATTTTAGGCAAAATAAAATGTTCCAGCCAAAGCCTTCCCTGCATAAATTAACAGGGGAAAAAAGTGAGAGGATCTTTATAGCCCTATTGCCATGCACTGTTACAGCACTCGAAACAACAGCTTTGTTTAAAGCTCAGCAGTGCAATCTACAAACCAGTAAAACTATTCTGCTGTGATTTCACATAAATTACTGCAGATGACTTCTCACTTATGATGTTTTAATTCTCTTTTGATTGCTATTTCTGCTTGAAACAACAGCTCACTTCCCTAGTCTCCAAAACTGTACTTGTTAAAGGATTTTATGTAATTTGGCAACAGTAACCAGAGCCATAAATGAAAAACAATTATTTCTTTTTGTCAAAGATAAAACTAATTATTTACCACCTACCACCATTGTATCAGAATGATTGGCATTTAGGACAGAAAGCTATCTGGGTATACAATACATTTCCTATTAAGTTGTCTATGTTAAAATTATAAACTTCCTAATTAGGTTATTCCATTCCATCTCTTTTTACGGCTCCCTAGTCTGTAGTATTTTTATGAATAGTTCATGCTGTGGTGTACTTATTAATATGCTTCCACAACCTAAATGGCATAATTAGTTGCATTTTTATCTCAAAGGTTCAATTAAAAAGTAATCTAGTAGGAGGTAGGATTCCCAATTACTGAGTGTGGGAAAGACACCTATTTTTTTCTCACTGTCTTTCATCTCAGATGGAATTCGGTTGGGTTTTTTTCCCAAATAAACTGTAGCTTTTCATCCCTGTGGAGGAAGGAGAGAGGTCATAGAGACCTGTGGAGACCATACATAATGATGTCTATTTTTATCTCCACTTTTCTTTAAAGATACAATTAAATTTGTAGTACACTCAAATTGTAGACACTGTACGCTCTGTCTTGTAGAAAAGACAGAAAAAGTAATTATTTTTATTGCTGTTTACTGTAATTGAAAAATATTAATTTTTCTATTCCAGGTTCATTAATCAAGCCTTTACAAGTACTTTAGAAGCAAAATGCAATTAATTTACATTTTATTTCTTACAAGTGTTCCAGTTTGGAAACTTGTAAATAGATACCACCACTCTTTTAGAAAATGTCAGAACATTTTAACAGATGTAAATCTGTAATTTAATATTCATAACATAAAAGCATTTAAAACTCCAGATATAATTTCCAAGGACAATAATTGGGAATCATGTGAGGGGTTTATTAGTAGTCTGCTTTTTTCCTAGTGAAGTATTCACAATAGTTATTGCAAAATTGAGCTTTCAGTTAGAATATTTCCCATTGATACTTGTAAATGAATTGTACTAAAGAAAGAAAAAGAGTAATGGCACTAGCATTTACTAAAGAAACTTGGCCGGTCTCTCCACCGGGGCAGTGCTAGAGGACTTAGTCTTGTGTACATGGGAAATTCTCCACATTAAAAAGTATTTTATAGGTGCCAAGTCTTTGCTTCTCACAAAGAAGGCAGCTTGAAGATGACAATGAAGCCATAAAATCATCTAGAGCATTGAGCAATAATTTCATGTTCAGTCCTACCAAGTAGGAATGCAAGCCTCTTGAGAAATGCAGCGCGCCTATCTCCCACAGAGAGTCAGTTCTGGCCCAGCACGGCAAATATCGCAGAGCGGGAAAGGTTTGGAGTTGTCTGTGGGGCCATGGAAACCAGGGGGATTTCTCACAGAAACAGGTGCTTGGGGTCATTGTTATAGCACAATGAGGGAGGCAAGCAATGTGATCTCGTCACAATGGGTGTGTTATCATCACCCTGACATAGTCAATGGAAAGTTATTTTATTTACATACTTACTTGAATCTATTTATAAGATTGCACAATATTTAATGTTTTAAATGATACTGCGTTCTGGCTGATCCTATTTCCTTTGAATTCAGTGAAATTGTAAGAATAATGCTAAGGTATTCTGAGAAGTTTTGGTGATGGTGGCTTTTTTTAACTAATTATAAATCTATAGCCCCTTTTTGTATCCAATTTGTGCTCATGTATTAGGAGGCCATATCTAGGGTCAAACCCTGAAAATTCTTGTGACTGTACCTTGGTTACACCCAGCAGGCTGGACTCATCGTGGATGCAGATATAGTAAATCCCATTCCATGGGGGCTGTATCTAGGAGGTGTGTACCCTGTGGCTGGGCTGGACTCAATCGCTAGCATTGTTTTATATGGTTATCTGCAGCTCAGTATGCAGATGATGGAGTCAGTTGTAGTTTTTCAACTAATTTTAAGGTCACAAAGTAGAGTTTTGAGGGGTTACTCTTAAAGTCTGAATAAAGCAAATCCCTTCAGTGAAAAGACAGGAGCAGAAATCTAAAATGTTAAACTCTTTTTAACTGAATTGGTTTTCCTCACTCATTTATTCCAGGAAGACACAAAGCCAAAAACTTCAGGTCTTTAGCCCTTCCAATTTGACATATTAGGTGGCCACTAGCTGAGGGTACACACCTACCTTAGTCTCATCCACATCTCTGCATTATATCCAAATTACCCCTTTGGCAGCATGACACTGATTTGCAGGATTACTGACAAAAATGCCTACGTTAAGGAACCTTATTTTTAAAAGAATAAAAATATGCATCTATCTACAGCTTTTCACAAAAATGTTTTTATTAAATGTTAATCTATCTCCATATGACTGTTATCTTCATATAAGAAAGTCTTGGACCACCCAACATTTTTCTCTGTTAAACATTGGTTTGAGTGTGTGTATAGAGTAGTTCTTGGGCCTCTTTCCAATTCATATAAACTTTTTCCTTAAAAGATATGAAAATGGGCATAATTTAAGATCAGAAGGGATCTCATCCATTAAAATGTTCCCAAGATTAGATAATGGTTTGGCAAAATAAACAGAATTTAATTCTCTGGCTCTTTTTATAGGAAATTCATTACAGACAGATTTCAGATTGGGGCATGGTTCACTGGCGAGAGTGACAGACTTCAAGCGTGGCTTTTTGCTCTTTTGAGACTGCACACAGTGTCAATTGAGATTTTGTGGGATTTGAAATTAATTTAATGGGGTTTTATACTTATCTCTTACACTGAGGCGATAAAATAAGGCAAGAAGTTCATGGACAAGATGCTTCTAACATCCCATCTCAAATCCTGACCTTGCTTTTGGAATCGTTGTCCCTGTGTTGTTATCCACCCTCTGTTTCCTCACCCAGCTGTCCTCTCAAAAATGCAGGCGCTGATTCTGCAGTCAGGTCAGCATCATCCCTCCTCTTACTTTGCGCAATAGATTGCATCACAGGAGCCCTAGAAGTTTGCATGCAAAAGTGAGTCAGTTTTTGATATGCTCTTAACTATATTTACATTTTGTTTACATTTGTTTACACAAGTTCACATATACGCATTCTATATATTTTTCTATACCTTTGTGTGCTCAACTAGCGATGCATTTTTGTTACTTTTTCAAGCTGCGTATGTGGCACTTTGAAACTGCAGATCAAATACCAGTCTGAATACTGTGACAGCTTCACAGACACACTGTTTTGCTTTATATTTATAGAGGTATATGGCTTAATACAGTTATGGAACTATGGCAATGTATCATATTACTACCAACTATCCCCTCATTATAGAAATATTAAGAAAAGCTGTAACACAAGAAGGATAACTGGCAGTATCTAAACTGGCAGTATCTAAACAAGGATTGGAAATTTCTGTCCATGTAGGCACGTCATTAAAAATTCTTTTGGGGACATAAGCTGTTGTCTAGGATTAAAAACTTCAGAAATGTAGAGTCCATGATTGCCATCACTGCATTACTGTAGAAACAGCCTGGCAATGCAGCTGACTAGAACTTTGCATAAAACTTATTCCTTCCACATCTGTGTGCTCACTGTCAAAACCAATGCATCCAAACCCAATGGTCTGCACACCAAATAGCAAATGTCTCAGCTGATGGAAAGAGAGGGACATTCAGGTACTTTCAGAAAGCTAGGCCTTTGGTATAATGAAAGTGAAATTTAAGCTGTGGCTAAAGTCCACACTATTTATTCCAACTGCAGTGAGAAAATAGCCTTAAATGTTTAATCCAAACAAGAGCTGTGGTCACTTAGTCGAAGAGCACAACACCCATACAATGAAACAAAGCAACAGCATTTCCTTTTGTGAGATTCACACCCACCAGCATGAGTTTGCTATTTTTGTATTTTCTAATGTCTTTGCATTGTATCCCTGAATAAGGTAATAAAAATAAACATTAAAATACATGACACAAAATACCAGTCTAAAGTATCACAATAAAATGAAAGCTGGCAAGACACAACGCTAGAGAACATGAATCATGGAAGGCTTGCAGGAGAACAAAAGGGAGCAGATCTGTCTTCGTTGGCTTTCATTTGCTCTAATGTTCTAACAAAGTCCCAAGCATAATGAAGGGACCTGCTTTTGGCTAGCTCTGCAGGACCTAATGGTACTGTAGATGCACTATGGAGAGTTTCAAGACAAGGTAGGCAGAAACTATGGCAGTGATTTGTGAGTGTGCTGCAGCAGCACTCCAATATGGACCAGTGTGATTACAGCAGAGTCACTTTGTCATCTGTAAAATATTCCAGGTTTTATTTATAAAGGCAAGCAGCTCAGACAAAGCAGGACCTAGTTTTTTGAGAGACACCTTTTTTTAAAACTCTTCTCTCCCAGGGTGAAGAAAAAAACCCCTGCCTGTTCTGGAAAGATATCTGCAGGTTTGGATTTTGATCTCTCTATTCAACCTTTCAGACACCATCCCCTCAAAACAGTGTAGAAGACCTGCTGCAGCTAGTATCAAAAGGTAACATGCTTTGCTAAAAAATATATTCCGATTAGTTGTTTTGTTTTTTTTTTTTTAAATGAAAGTGCAAAAAGCCTCCATGCAATACAGGGGAAAAAAGGGTTATATTCTATTCTGGTGATGAAAAGATACATGTTTCCTGGCTTGCTTTATGAATGATATTTCTGATACAACACATTCAATTTTCGTCCTTACAGGTGATCTCTGCCTTCCCCTCTCACCCTCCCCAAACAGACAGGCTTTTTTGAATTATATGAAACCTTGTTCTCAAAAATAATTTCCTTGGGTGGGTTCTGAGCCTTATCTGAGATATGCTGGAGAAGAATGGAGAAAATGTACTTACAATGGAGCTTCATCAAAAATAATGATGGGAAGCAGTAGCTGGTTTGTGACATATAAACTAGGAGAAATCATTTAATCCATCACTGACGGATGGTGACCATCGTAAGCACGTAGTCATTGCATTTATCTCTAACAGTTCATGGAAATCTCAAAAAATGTAAGGCCTTATCAAGAAAAAAGAAGAAAACAGGAGTTCAGAATGCTGAAGGTCAGTTTATAACAGCTTACTGTCTAGGAAAGTGAGAATATTTTTCTTGAGTAACCCTGCAAACAGGGGCATTTGAATAGTAGCTTATTAATGCAATATAAGTATTAGTTAAAGTTTAACAAGTCAGCCTAGGTATGCTGCTATGCTGTTTGACATTTCATAGCAACAGCACTTGAAGTATTTACTTATTGTTTCCTTACCATTAATAATGAAATAGCTGAGATCGCGTTTGCATTTCTCTTCTATTAAACAAAGCACACTCGTTTGTAGATTTAAATGGCCCACATTTTCTGTCACGAGTGACCAGAGATTTTGGCTATTTTTATACGGAACAGCTTACCCTAATGTCAGAGTAAAATTTATGTGGTTATGAATTTTCTTCTAGTTTCTTCAGTGAAAGTTTCATATGATTTATTTCATAAGCTTGTTGCTTTCTGTCTCATAATCCAACAGACTGCACCAGAGAATAGTTCATAGGAAGCTGGGTTTGCCCACCAAGGGGTGTGTTCTTTGCATACGCCTGAGCAGGAACTGGAATGTGGGACCAGTTTTAAATACAGATATTCAAGTATTACGTGTCAAAATAAAATGGCCTAATTTACAGTGTTGTAAAGGTTTGCAGCTTTGTTGAGGTGAGCAGTGAAGCCCTGACATCACTGAGCTTTCTAGCGACAGGCTCAAGCTCTCAAATGTTAAGTTGAAGAGGAAACTATGGTTGGTGTAAATCAAATTGATCAGAGACGCAATGAAAGTCACAAGTCCAGTGTACAGGCACACATCTCTCTTCTACCCTACATGATGAAGAGGAGGCGCAGAATGTGAATACAATCTCATCAGATGCAACTCCCCTTAGCGTGAGGCTATGGCACCATCTACGGGTGAGAGTGCTGTCCGAACCACTTGCGTCCATTTCCCCTTCTCTCCAAGGTTTACAGTTCTGCAGGGCAATTCCCCATCCTTAGTCCCTTGCTCCGTACCACCCTGCTCTCCAGCACAGCAGGACACGGTGTGCTGTGTGCTGTCCCAGAGGTGAGCTCCTCTTTTCCCACTCCACAGGACCCTGGCCACGTCTTAAGATCCTCTCCTCAAAAGTGGCTGTGACCAGCTGCCCACCTACACTTCAGGCGTCCTGTGTGGCACATGACCACAGGGTCTCCTCAGGCCTTCAGGCTCTTTTGGGGGCAGGACCACTGCGCTTGGAAGCCACCAGGGAGGGAAAATGGCCTGTTCCTCCTGGTGACGCTCAGGGGCGAGCGGCTGAAAGACAAGCTCTTTCTTGAAAGGCTTTTTTCTCTGCTGCAGGCCTCTGGCGTGGTGAGACGTCCCTCTTGCACAAGGAGAACTGGGACATGTTGCAGGCCGAGAGTTCTGGTCATGGCCGCACAAACTGCTGGGGCAGCAGTTTGATCCGGGGGTCACAGCCCTGCAAGCCCATTATTTCCATTCCTTGGCACTCACAGCAGGGCTAACGCTGGCCTTCACACCTGGTAAGTAGGGTGCAGCAGCAGAGCAGAAGGGGGCTGAAGCCTCACAGCGCTGCCAAACGTGGATCCTGCCCCACTCTCCCACAGCACTAAGGTGGGGCCGAGCCTGAGGTAAAACCTGCGGCCCGGCCACCCGGACAGCTCGCTGCGCAGCGGCCTCTGTTTCTACAGAGACGGCATGGCCTGGGCAACAAAGAGTTGTCCTTCCCTTTCGTGCGCTTCAGAGTCATTGGCGAACGAGGGTAAAAGCTGATGACCCCTCGCGCGGCGGCCATGACAGCGTCCCGCCCCGGCGCATGCGCGACAGCCCCGGCAAGATGGCGGAGCAGGAGTGAGTGTGGCGGAGCGGCGGGTCGGGCATCTGCCGCCATCCGCGGCGCCTGTGTGGTCGTCGTGCTCGGGGTGGCGGCGGGGGCGTCCTGGGGAGAGTGGGGGGGTCGGGGTGCGGTGCTGTTGTTGGATGTGACCGGCTTCTCTCGCCCCGCAGGCCGAGGCGGCGGATCCCGCTGGTGCCGGAGAACTTGCTGAAGAAGAGGAAGGCCTACCAGGCCATCAAGGCCACCCAGGCCAAGCAGGCCCTCCTCAACAAGCGGAAGGTAGGCGCTGGCCGCGGGGATGGGGGCCCGGGGCAGCGGCCACCGGCCCGGGGGTACAGGGGGGAGCTGACGGGGCAGAGGGGTTGGCGTTGTCCGGCGGTGGCGGCTGGCTGCGAGGGGGGGGAGCCAGGGTGGATCTGCAGAGACTCCCTGCGCGGGGAGTGGGGTTTGCAGAGCGGCGCCGCACAGCAAACCTTTCTGTCTCAGGATTTGAGACCTATTCTGCTGCATCTCGGCTAATGCAGCAGGCGCCTGTCCTGGTAGTGGCTTAAGGCTTTCCCAGTGAATCTGTGGGGTTGGTGGAATTATGTACAAAACTCCTGCCATTTTTGTTAAATACTGTATTTACGTTCCTAAATACGTGAATGCTTTGTTGTATTTCCAAGGCGAAGTAGAAGCATAAGCAATAATGTTAAATAGCCACCTTTTAAGATTCTCATTAGAAAAATGACCCTAGTGATGAGGTTTTGATCAGGTCTACCTGCTTTGAAAATTCAGACCAATATTATGGGTGATTGGCAAGGTGAAATAGGACAGAAGAGACATAATGTTAGATACTTTAATTTTAAAATGGCCTAATAATTTATTCAGTAGTTTATTTAAAATATTGTTGGGTAACTGCTATGCACATTCAGCTCCTGTTTTGTGAGAGAAAGCACTATGATTTAGGTAGATGTACTTGTTCCTGAGCCAAGGATAGGCATTTAAATGTCTCTTTAATGTAAAAAAAGCTTTACATTTTCCCATGATTTTGAAAATACGTTGGTTTTTTTTTTCAAGTGAGCTGGCTGTTCTGTCTTTAGATTAGTAATAGTTAATTTCAGTGCTTGACTTCTTTTTTTTTTTCCCTTTTGCACATGTGTGCTTTTATAGAAGAGGACTCTCAACCCAGTTATTTTCTGTTGGATGGTGATTTTATGTCATGGTAGAGTATTGCTGTAGCAGCTGTTTTACCCAGACACATATGTTGTTTCTGGCTGAGCTGCGTATGCAGGTGTGAAGATCTCTCTGTGGCCACAAAGGCTTCCATTTCATTTCTTCTGTGCCTAGAAGTATCCTGGGTCTTGCTCTGTTTTTGCTAATTTATTTATTTTTCTGGGGAAAATCTTTGTTCACTGTTCACAAATTATAGCTAGGTGCTTGTGGAGTCATATGTTGTCCCTTAGTTCTGTCTCCTTTGGGCTTAGATCATGACATTTATTTTCTTCTTACTGCCTTCAAAACTGAAAGAGCATAGCTCATCAAGTTCTGAATTTCACTTGGCCTTTGAGAGGCTCTGTTGGGAAGGCTGATGATTTCTTACCCTTTTGTCTTTAGCACCAGAAGGGGAAACAAATCCAGTTTAAACGCCTTGAGGCTTTTGTTCGAGATTCATGGCGCAAACACCGAGACAATGTCCGGCTGAGGCGCATGGAGCAGAGACCTGGACAGACGGCTGCACCTCAGGAGCACAAACTAGCCTTTGTTGTGCGGATTGTAGAGTAAGAAACTTTGGTTACTCCTTACCTTTATTGCTACCATTTGTAGCTGTTGTATTGTTTCTAAGCAGAGGAAGGGTGATAGACCCGGACATGTCTCCTTGCAGGTAATCTGAGGTCTTCTGGTGCTCTGTTAGAGAAATGTGGTAACTAATAGTGTTTTGTTTTTTTTTTTCTGATTCAGTATTAAGGGAGTGAGTAGGAGGGTAAAAAGAGTGATTGAGTTGCTGCGGCTGAAAAGAAATTTCACTGGAACATTTGTTAAACTGACTCCGTTATTGCTGAAGATGCTGCGAATAGTGGAACCTTATGTGGCGTGGGGGTAAGTACCAGTCCTGTGACTTGATAGTAGTTTGTATGTAAATATCATAGCTCTTTGATTCTCCATCAGGTATCACAAATTCATAGCTGGCTTTTCCAGTAATGGTCAAAACTTCGTCAGCTTTGTATGTAAAACTTGTTATTGTCCTCATTGTTCTAAATGCAACTTGTTTATTTTCCCACCTTTATGCAAAGAAATAGGATGGGACTTGGCGCTGCATCATATATCTCTCTGTTACAGAATCTGATTTTTGTTTTTGTACAGACACCCTAACCTGAAATCTGTACGAGAGCTCATCCTGAAACGGGGCCAAGCCAAGATCAAGAAGAAGAGGATACCTCTGACAGACAATATGCTGATAGAGGAACATTTAGGTGAGGAAGAGGATAAGAAAATGAATCAAGGAAAGAGGCGGATGTTGAGAGTTTGCAATTTCACCTAAGAGGGAGGGAAGGGAGAAAAATCTTGCAAGACTTGATATGGAGGACTAGCAATTCTGGAGTAGCATAAGAAGAGATAATACGGTTGGGTATCTCATGTGTATGTTGTTTAGGGGGTGGCTTTCTGTTGTTTTGTTGGGGTTTTTTAATTTTTATTTTTTTTCTGCAGGGAACTGTGGTATTATTTGCCTGGAAGACCTTATTCATGAAATCTACTCAGCTGGGAAATATTTCAAGAAAGTCACAAACTTTCTATGGCCATTCCGTCTGTCAGTGGCTCGCCATGCTTCACGTAACAAAGTGGGTTTCCTCAAGGAAATGGGTAAGCCTGGCTGGAGAGGCGACACAATCAACCAGCTTATACGACAGCTCAACTAGTCAGGTGAGGAATGCCTGTTAACTTGTAATGGTTTCCTAAGAATTCCTGTGGTGCTAGTGGAGATGAGGGGTGTTCTTTTGTTTTTCATTCTTCATGCTACAGAAGGGACCTTTAAGGTAGGGGAAACTAATCAAGAGTGTGGGTCATGTTAGGTATCAGCAAATCCTATTGGATGCCTCCATAAGGACTTGACTTCTGGGAGATTGCATTAATGTGACTACTGTTTCTTTTTTTTTTTTTTCTTGTTCTACAGGGTCCAGGATTTATAACCTGTTCCTTTTCACATGTAGTTTTCATGGACATTATCTCTATGCAATGATATACTATGTCTCTTGACTGTTGTTGCCTCTATAAAACAAGAAAAAAATATACAGATGATGGAAAGGGACTTTGGGCTGGTCCTCCTTGAAGAAGATGAATAATTGTATGTGGTACAAGAAAGAAGCAACTTTCTGGAGAAATCTGGCTTCTGCATCTCTCTAAAACAAGCTGGTTTTTTATACCTGTTGCTGCTGGTGCTGTACCAGTCACCTCCTGATTTCACGTTTGGTATAAAGCAGTGGCTGTCAGTTCCCGATTGAAATTCCTGTTACAGTTGACTCACTGCATTGATCCAGTCCTCCCCAGGGGAAGTGCTTGAAGTTGCACTCCTTGAAGTGCACCTCCCTCTAGGTGTAAAGGGGTAGTGCAGTCACCTGTTTAAGAATGTTGCTGACGGGCAGAAGACGACACTAGGTATTCCTCTGTAACTGCCGTGCAAGCTCCAGTAGTGGATAATATTTTTTGATGTACCTAGATTGTATTTATTTTAAAAAATCGTGATTTTATGCTACTGATTTACAAAAGGGTGCCTCTTCACCTCTGCTCGATTGTTCTCTCAGAGAGAACTATTTCAGAAACTTTGTAATGGACAGGTGGAGTACATATAGTCAATGTTTTTTAAATAAACTTTTGAAATTATACTGTTTTAACAGGAAGAGTTGTATATCACTCTAGAAAAGTGGGAGAAGTTAAATATTCTAGCTGAAATGAATTTGATGAAGGAAATAATAGATAAAAACATGGAAGAGCTTTAAAGTTCTAACACAGTTTTCAAATCCCTAATTTCTTCTAGTAAAAAAACTAGTGAAGAATGCAGAAGGAATCCTGTGCTATTTAACAAATATGGAAGGCAACAGTGTGCTTAATCATGAGGTCACTGTGACCTATTTATACTGGCATTTGAAGACATAAGTGGGGGCAAACTATTAATCCATTAATGGATTTCATATCAAATCCACAGTACTTGTTTTGAGACTCAGAAGAAACAGAGTAACAATATTGGATGGGTTAAGTAGGATGGCTTTGTGGTATTCTGCCATTGGTTCTATGACAGTTACTAAAAACAGTTACATGAAAACATTTAAAATATGAAGTGTTACAGAGTCTGAATTACAGAATGCTATACAGTTTCAAGCTTTATTCTGTAAAACAAGAATACAAAGATAAAAAAATGCTTGACGGACACTAGAGACACACACCAACTTGGAACACCACCATCCCCAGAACTAGAGTCCAGCAGTTGCTAATATACAAGGCTTCATATATTTTAAGATTTTCCTGATAAAAAGCTGCTTTCATTGTAAAGAGGTACAAGTAGCTTCAGAATTGTTCTGTTGATTCATTTTAGGATTGTTTCTGGTAATAACCGATGCTTTTAACATGAAGAACTGGCCTGTCATGAGTGAGTGGTTTGGGGTTGTTTTTGTGGCAGAGATTTAGGCCTGCCAATAGAAGGCAGTTTATAATCTTAAAATACTA
Source organism: Numenius arquata (assembly GCF_964106895.1). NCBI lineage: Eukaryota > Metazoa > Chordata > Aves > Charadriiformes > Scolopacidae > Numenius > Numenius arquata. Next base: position 37,589,111 of record NC_133585.1, on the reverse strand, counting down.
AATTACAGGATCTGAATACAATTCTAGCAATTAATCCTAGATTTCAGCAGTTTTTCTAGTGAATGCAGTGGTTTAGCATACCGTTAGTTTAGCTCATAGTTAGGTATGAGCTGAACTATCATTATGAATATTTTATTTATACCTCTTTCAAAAAAAAACGCCAGCCTAGTTTAGTATTATATCACATTATCACAGAGAAATATGTTGCGGTTTTTCTGTATCATACTTCAGCAAGAGCAACAGTAATGATGTGTTCATGACTTAGCTGCACTATGAACAGAAACTATATACACACACACCCCATCTTACGGAAAGGAATCCTTTTTGTAAGCCACCATACTGTTCACTTTGTGGATTGTAGTAGTGAAGGAACGAAGACGAACCTCTTCCGAATTGGCTATGAATTGCGGTCCTGATTCTTCCCACTTCTCTGGCACTGCCAAGTCTTTATCTGTGTATATCAGCAAGTCAAAGGCACCTGTAAGCACGTGAGAACAAGTTAATGGTAATACACGCCTAAGAAGTTGCCATGTTAAAGCGCATCTTTTAGAAATTGAGACACGTACCAAGGCTCTCAGAAATTACACTGATACTAGTTGCATGAAAAGAAATAGTAGTTAGAAAACCTGAAAACAAGTCCTGGTTATATTAACATGTAGCCATTTTAGTTCTCTCAAGTGTGATGTGAATTATTTTTTTAAAAATACGTTAAAATGCTGTGGAGCTGAGCACTATGTAACACTAAATAGGAACTCAGTGGTTATTTATATAAGCCTGTCCACGGCTAGAGTTTATTATTTATGAAAACTGACATTCCTCAGAGTACACATACTCATTTCACAAAGCTAGTTAAGCCACCCTGAATTCTGTCCTTTCGACAAAAAAAGCTTTTAAGTATTTTGGGGAGGAAGTACTACTAGTCCCTTTAAATGAAATTGCTCCAAGTTCTTTAATGAGAGATGGTGCACAGCATTTACATTTACAATTATTTTTACTGTTTGTTGTGCAAGAAACACTATAGAATAATTCTTAAAAGTGTATTTGATCTAACATACTGTTTTCCATACTGTATACAATTGCAAGAGACATGATCTCAGTCTAACAAAATGCTGTCTCAGAAATGTGATAGTATGTGATGTAATAATTAGAAAGCCCCAGAAAGTTAGCAGAAAATATTTTCTAAAGTGAAAAAGTTGTTGAGATTTTCCAAAAGCAATGTTTGATTTCTTTAGTGAAGTTGGGAATACTCACAGGCAGTTTCCAGCAGTGGCAGGAAAGTTACTGTGGCAGTTATTTGTCTGATAACAGATCGAATTTCATCCTGAATAGCTTTCTGAGATTTTTCTCGTGGTGCACTGCAGAAATAAGAAAACTCTGTTAAGAAAGCTTCCACTATACTGAGTTTTCTTTAAATACAGTTCTCTCCATTAAGCTTTGTTGGTCTATTTGCTATATGATTTTTTTATAGCAGTGACACTCCTTCAAGCCCTAGCTAGACAAGCTTAGAAAAGTTAAGTGATAGTTGGTTTCTGTTTATTGATGTTTGTGAAGCTTCACAGTATTTGAGAATAAATGTAACATTCCTTGCAATCTGGAAAGAATGAGAACATTTTGGCATAACAAGAGGAAAGCAGTAGTTCTTTAGGGCGTATACCCAATACAGGATTTTATATACTTCATCAAAGATTAAATTAATCAAGTTCTGTCCTGATGCTTTAAAAAACAAAACAAACCAAGAAAAACAAAAAGCCCCCACACCTGAAGATCATGTATGCTTCAACCATAAGGTAGTAGGTTTGGTAAGGTTTGATGCTCATACTGAGAAAAGGCTCTCTCATCTGCTCTGAGGAACCAGAGCAGCGCTGATGCACACAGCGTTTAGCTTGTACCTGCACAGCTACCAGGTACAGGGAAGAGCAGACGCAGAGGAACACTGTCACTCACCTCTCATCCTTCACAGTTTTGTCGCACTCTATATCAAACTGCCACCGCTCCAGAACCTCGTTGTTCTCGATACTGGAGATGACCACCACCAGGCGCTGCACGATGCACTTGTACAGCCACTCTGAAAGAAGCCACAGCAGTTATTCGCACGAGAAAGACCGGAACCGGGAGGGCACAGCAGCCTCCCACCAGCCGTTTGTAGGGTCCCCCCCGCGCCCCGCCACCTTTCATTTGTTCCACCACGTTGTTGAGGTAGTTCTTCAGCTCGGGGTCGGTGGTGACGAGGAGGGTAAGCCCATACTTCTGAACACGGGTGAAGGTCTCGGGGGGGTAGATGCCCCGCTGGTAGAGGATGCTGTTGATCCCGTAGGCTGAAGCGAGAAGAAGGGGTGGGTAGGTGGGGGCGGGAGGCAGCCGGGCCGCCCAGCCGGCGGCCATGCCGCCCCGCATGCAGGCCTACAAGTCCGTTCTCCCTCCCCCTAAGGCTCCCCTACCGCCACAGCTCCTTACAGAAAAACTCGGCGACGATCTCAGCACTGCCCCGCAGGGTAATACCCTGCTGGTCCCGACCGAGCTGCTTGGCCATGGGGGCTACGCGGCCACCGCTTCCCCGCCGCCCGGTTCAAATCCAGCCCCGCCCCTTCCCAGCCCCCTCAGCCCGCCCGCCCGCCGCGCAGGCGCGCTCGTGAGGCCGCGCTCGCCTGCGCGCGCATGCGCGGGGCGCGGCGAGTGGCCGTTAGCGGCTGAGGTGAGGGAAGGGGAGGGCTCGGCCCGGGCGTGAGGGCTGCCGTTGGTGGAAAGGCTTGTCGGGTCCAGGTTGGGCTGCTCCCTGTTGGAAAGAAAAGGCCCTTCCGCCTTAAGCGTCCCGCCAACTGTCGGTGGCGTTGCGTGGGGCCCGGCCGTTACCTGTGGTGGCAGGGCTGAGGGGAGCGCAGGCTCTGGGTGGAGTGAGTCCTCCCCGTGGAAATGCTGTTAAAAGTTCGGTTTCAGAGTTTGTTTAGACGCACTCGTCCCGTGAAATTACGCTTCCCAGGTATGAATGAAATGAAGCGAGTACCTCATATGGGTGATTTTTGGTGTCATTCAGTATGTCAATCACGTAGTAGCTGTATACAATAAACCCGGTCTATTCTGTAAGCAGTGCATGTAGGGAGAACCTGGGAAAGCAGGATGAAACAGGCACTTTCTCCTTAAATCCGTAGGGTAGCAAGTAATACAAAAAGAAAGGGATTAAGAGTCAGGCAGGGAACCGCCAAGCTCACCACTCTGTTCATACCCACTCCTGTTGGCTGAAGGGGAGTTGCTCGTTGGTCAAAGCACTTAAATCCTATTATTTAGGGATTATTTATTACAGGGACAGCAGGAAAGACACTAGCAGTGACTATCAAATGGAGGAAACTGGCAGAGGTTAACAGGTAAGAGAGATTGAGTGAAACAGCAAGTCAATGTTAAGTGTTGAAATATTTAAATAGTATCATGGAGAAGCCATAGTCTAGTGGGATAGTAACTAGGTAGCCAGCTAGTCAGCTGATAAAATCAATCACTAGGCAAGGAAGTGCAAAGTGAACAGATTTGTTAGGCAGAAAAGAGCTGCAAGTGAAATCCTTGCCTGAATATGATTTTTCTGAAGTGTCTGTAATGAATAGACATTATCATCTAAGACATTCTTGTATTATGGCTATATTGACCTTGAAAGAAACTGATCAGAACAGCTTTAAAATGAAGTGACGATTGAAATAGAAGTATTTTAAACCTAGGATAAAAAGCTTATGGTCATTACACAGTGCAGTAGGCCAGCTGCTAGAAGAGTGAATCAGTGGTGTGATTACTTATTCTGTCATAATAAAATACATTTTCTCAAAAGCTAAGAAGCTGGTTCCAATTTTTGCTCCAAGATAAAGTACAGTTTGCTGTGATTAAAACAAACAGTATAGTCGTGAAATCATATGCTGAAGTTCTGAAAGGGTCTGAATAATTTAGTTATTAACCTGGAGAACTTTATTCTGGGTCTTGATCACTAGTGATTGTGTTAGACATTAGTCTTCTGAATAAAATATTTTCTGAGTAAGAGTGGTGTATTTTAGAGCCTATGGTAATGGAAGCATTTTTCATCTGAAGCCCAGCTTTTAGAAGCTAGATAGCTGTGAATATCAGCTGTTTTGCTTCAAACTTTATGTAATATCATGCACTTACTCATCTGTCCCAAAATAGTTTCAACCTCCTTTTTTTTTTCCCACTTGGCTTTTCATCCGTTTTGCTTTCTCTGAGGTTTTTGGAGGGCTGCTGATTTTTCTGATAAATATAAGAGCTTAGAAGTCCTGTTGCATGAGGCCAGGCAAGAATAGTAGAGCTTTTGATTAAGATTTACATGTTTATCCTCCAGCTGTTTTAGTTAAAACCAAATGGAAGAAAAAAATCCAAATGCTGCTTGGTTTACCAAATTATTTTTACTGTATTTCAGTATAGATGGCTTGAAGAACTGATGTTGATATGACCAGGCAGATATGCGTATCAACAACAGACTTAATTGCATCTTCTTTATTTCTTCCAAGATTCATCTGGAAGGTGTTGAGAGGTGGTGGTGATCCCCAGGACCTCTGTTAAAACTCTTAAGCTTCTTTCAGTGAACATGGTACGCGGTATTTCACAGAGTTTTAGATCACTTCTCTACCCCCAGTTCTGTATTGCAGTTAACACTGATTTCTGCTCTGATGTCCTCCCCCCACAAAAACCCAAATCCCTTTGCATTTTGGAATTTTATTTTTTCTCTCTTTTGGGAAATACATTTCCCTTTTACAATGTGTCACTACTTTTCTTTACATTTCTTATATATGCTGTAATGTAATCTAATGGTAAGAGCTACATAATTTCAATACTTCTGAAATTTTTTTTGTGGTATAAAGCTCCTAATACTTTCTTTTGTCTTTTCAAACATTATTTTTTCTTGGCTGATTCATTAGTTTTGAAAAGTTCAGTCTTTTAAGTCCATGAATTAGTGTCTTCCTTTTTCTTAACCATGTATTTCTTCTACTAGAATGTTCTTCATCTTCTCTTTTTCTTCGCGTGTCATCAAGATGTTCCTCTCCTTCCTCCCCCCAAATAATTCACTTGCGTGAAGGTCTAGTTATTTGATGAGGTATGTTTGCCGCTTTTCTTTTAACATTCTCCAATTATCTCATCTTTGTTTCTCTGTTACAAGTCCTAAGCTCTGTAGCCCTTGTCTTCATTTTCTTCACTTCATTTAGGCTGGTGTCACTCAGCTTTTCTGCCAGGTCAATCCAATATCCCACAACTGAGGCACCCAGGGAATATATGCGTATCTGTCACGTAACTAATCTGCAGTCATCACTTGACCATAGCCCAGTCAAGTGTACATAAGTCCTTTTGTCATGTTACTGAACGGGCATGTGCCTTGTGATGACGATGCCTATATTTTGTGGGTAGGGCACATCCAGCTACATGACAGGAGGAAGGCGGCAGGGCTCTTGTGAGGGAGAACAGCAGGGGGACCGCTGTGGGTTAGTGAATGATTTGTGTAGCTGACAGCCTGCTTCCTGACCAAGTCTAAGGGACTCTCAGGAACGAAGATGACAGGCTGAGTTATATGTTCTGGCACACCACGAGCTGGCTATCCTTGCTTTAATTATCTCATGCTAAAACCTTAATTTTCATAAGGAATGTGAAATCCCAGTTGTATTTAATTTAGGTCTCTTACGATTCTTTAGTCATTTATCTGTTTCCCAATTACAGTTCAACGTTATGACAGAATTTTTTTGCTTCTCTTTCGGTGGAAGGAAATGTCCCCTATTTAGCTTGGCTTTTCTGCAACATGTAATGATTGTTTCCCCATGGCAATTGTCAATGAACCTGGGACAGTTCAAATCACTGGTATGTCTTCACTTTTTTTAAGGCAACCAAGGTCATATTCCCATAGTCATTCAGGAGACTAGAAAACATAATCCACTTGTAGAGCTCATTCCCAATTTTTTTCTTTTTTTATTAGTATTTTTTCCCCTCAGGGTGATGTGGACAGGTCTCTCTTTCCAGCATAGCAAAATAATCTATAAAGTGAAAGTTCTGTTTGCTACAAAAGCCCTCATATCACATTAACAAATTGTCATATTAAGCCTCAGTAAAACCAATTTTTCCTGTGCAGAGAAAGGAAGTCTTACCCCAGCCAAAAAGCCTTAGCGCTTTGCCTTTTCTGGGAGATCTCAAGCTCTTTTGAGTCATTTCTTCCCACACTTTAGGAGGAGATTCTGTACTTATGAGCCCATAGAAATAGCTAGCCCTTTTGCCTTCTTACCTCTTATTTTCTGTGCATTGCTTTGATTCTCGTTATCGTTTTAGAATGCTGCCCATCCCTATAGTTGCCAGCACTCAAAATTCATGGCAGATGTTGAGCTCACTCTTGTTCTGCAGGTTAGACTTTTTGCTCCCTTCTTTCCTCGGCCCAGCTTGTGGGATTTGTGGATCACATGCTGGGTGAGGCAGTTCTCAGTTGGCTGAGCTTCCTTGACTTTTGGTGAAACTGTTAATTTTCTTTATCAGCTGTTTAGTTTCTGTGCTATCCAAGGGTGTGACATTTGGGTAGTTCCCAGGAAGAGCTTTTCCTGGACACAGGGTAGACCACCAGCGCAGCCAAGTACCCTCACTGTTCCTTTATGTAAGAGTTATTTTTAAATCTTCTAAATCTTAAAATCACTTTGCTATCTTTAAATCACTTTGCTATGTGTGAGCTTCTTTACTGCCTTCCTTTGTGTCTTCACAGCTCTCATCCAGGATTCCTTTGGTGATTTATTATTATCTGGAATTAACCCTAAAATTAACGTAAAATACTGCACTTTTTTGACAGGCATTTTATTACCGAGCTCATTTTGTTTTCTTTTTTGTTGTTGGTCAAGTTTGTTTTCAATAGTCTTCACAGGACAAGTACAGGTACCTCCTGTCAGTGGTCAAAATACTATAACATTTCTTTTCAAGTTGGATAATGCTATGTTTTAAAACATAACCCATGATGTTATTACAAATAGCGATGCTGTATTCTTTCACCAACAGCAATTAGAGTGGTGCAACTGGGAAAGATTGTCTTCAATTTTAAGTATTAATTAAAAAAATAGATTTGAAATGAGTCTGTATGGGCTAATAAACCACACTACAACTTCTAATATAATGAGTAGACTTCTCAAAGGGACTTCCTCATTTTGGTTTTGAACACTGTAGAAATTTTTAAAATTAATTTTAATTTTAAATGTTATCAGTAGTACTGAGTGTATTTTGAAATTAGACTTACTCAGGTGATCACTTATTTCTTCTAGAAAATGAAAGAGATTTGATGTTTCCTTTTTTAAGCCAATGTAAGAACACCATTTATCTTGAAAGTAGCTACATCCAGATACTGGCTGTCTTGTACAGTGAAATAACTTTTAGTAGATTTTGAGAGTTTTGAAAGCTACTTCTGTAGAAAACCATTCAGTTCTCTTTCTCCCCCTTCTCCTCCCCTCCCCTTTCTCTAAAGACCTGACATTTTTCTAAAAGATATGTAGGAGAAAAATTAATGAGATATTTGTGATGGTTTTACCTCTAAACTACCAGGAGATGGCACCAGGCACATATGTTATCTGTGTCCTTTCAGTTTAGTCTTGAATTTCAGCAAGTTTCATTTACTGTTGCGTACTTCAGTTTAGACTTTTAGTTCTAGATGCATTTCTTTTGTTAGTTTTTAAAACAGTGTTCCAGAATAAAGGAAATACTTCATTTGATGCCCAGTTTTGATGTTTACCTTTGGTTGCTGTTGCGCTAAAGGAAATTTAACTGACAAACTTTTTTTTTTTAGAGGTTTCAAGTGAATAGGGGAGTCCTGTTTCAAAATCAGAAAGAACAGAACTTGAACAAGCTTTCTGTGCCTTCAAAACTTCATAGTGCTTGATGATGTCATGTTACAGTGGTATCAGATAATGTGAAATCCACTGAACCCAGCTGTTTACAACTTAATCATCTTTACTACTTAATCCCCAACCAAAGGTTGATAATTTGAAAGATGAATGTTAATCCAGTTCATATTAGCTCCTGTCACTTCTGAAGTTTTCATATTAATAAATTAATGGAAAACTAAGGAGTTCTCAGGTCGTTTAGACTTACTAAGATGGTATACTGCAGTTTAGCTTTAAATTCAAAACAGATCTTCTAAAAAGGCTAGAACAGATTTATCAGCAGACTTAGACTGTCAATGGGTCATCAGATACTGAGGAGTAAAAGGGTCCAGAAGATTGGTAACACCATAAATATATCTTGATACCATAAAGACTTTTGATAGGATCCTGTTGTATGATTACAATGTGTAGGATGACAATTGGTATTTTGTGATTGCTTAGAAAGCAATTAGAAATTGTGTCACTTCTGATGTATAACCACGATGGCATTGTTCAATTAATTGTGTTGCATGCAATACAGTACAGCTTAGATAACGCCTAAGAATTATGATGACTAAAGAGGTAAATATATTGTGATAAGCATATTATTAGCATTAGAAATATTTGAAGCAAAAATATGAATAATTCCTTAATTTCCTCTTGAAAATTAGAGTGTTTATGCATTTTTTTCTAAAGTTAGGTCCCCAGGCAAGTTAGGTGCCCTGTTGTCAGAATGATAATCATTACTGAAAACAGGCAGGCAAAATACTCAATTTTTTCTCTTAAGTATTGGACAGCTTAAGAAAATGGTAAAGGATGGCTTTCTAAGTAAGATATGTAGTCTGGTATGGAAGAAGGAATTCTTTAAAGAACATAATTTATTTCAAGAAAAACATGCTTTTTCACATGTTTTGAGAAAGAACAAATGGCCATCAATGTGTCATGACAGTGAGATGAGCTAAAATATTTTATGATGCACCCAGGCCACATGTGCTGGGACTATACCGAGCCCTTCTCCACCTCACTACCTGCACCTCTCACTGCACATTGCTACCTTGGGAAGTGTAATCCTCTAGCACGCAGACAAATGCCCGACTTCTCAACTTTCTGTGATGTCTTGGTCAGAATTCATCTGCTCTGCTGCTTAATAGCAGAAGAAACTCAAGCAGCCTAGGAGTGACATAGATTGTTAAAAATACCTTTACCTGAAAATCAGGGCAATATTTGTTTACTAACATTCATAGCTTCAAAGCAATTAAAAAAGATTTCTTTGCACAAGAACAGCATTGAGCTAGGTATGGGAAGTATCAGGCACAAAACAAAGCTTATACAATTCCGCTTTAAGTGTAAAGAAGTTTCTCTCCATTCATCGCACAGGTCAAACAGAAGGTGAAATGTCCTACTTAATTATTTTTTAATGACACTCACCAAGTAATAAATAAGTACTTACGTGCTTCTTAGAATTTAGTCATTTATTCATTTTCAGTCTGGCAGCTACTTAAGAAATCAGGGAAGACTATTTTGGATTCTATTTGCCCTTTAAAAAAATCACTTAAGGGCGGACAGTGGGACTGTTTTCAAAGTAGTTAGGAGAACAGATGAAGAAAGGGTTTGCTAGTACAGTTTGAATAAAAACACTTTTTTTTTTTTTTAAATAAAATCACTGCCTGTTGTATTAGTCAGCACTGGCAAATTTTTGATGAGAAAAACTAGATAAGAGTGGAACAATATTTGAAAGTTCACGCTAGTTATCTGCATCTCCTGCACAATGGATGGCCTCATCCAAACCTCATGATCTGATGTTGCTAGGAGTGTAAAAATGGAAACCAGATGGCTTGGTAATGTGAGTAGCAGTTTGACGCTAATTGTTCCTTACGGTCTCCCTTCCTTGAAATCTGATTTGAGTGGAAACATGGCATTATTGCTCAAGGTAAGCTATTCCTTGGTTATAATCTGACAGTTAGTGAACAGGTAGACTAAGAGTAGATACTTACTTTAAGGTTCAGGTCACTCTTGCTACCGAGGAAAATTCACTGAGCTAAAACAAAGTTGTACTTCATTTGTGTTAGCCAAATGATTTGTCACATCTTTGATGCGATAAGTTTCTTTAAGCCTTTAAAGATGTTATTGAAGAAGTCCATGAAAGTAGACTTACATGTAATGAACCAGCAACCTAAGCAATGATCTGACGTTTGTCAGAGAGATCAAAAAAAGGTCATAGATATAAATAAATATTTTTTATTAAATGCAGTGTTACTGCAGTTTTTTCAGAAATGCAGTATAATATGTTAAAACAGGAGAGAAAGTTTACACAGACCTTCTGCTTGATGAGAAGAAATCACTGGGTAATAACTGATTACCCAGTTATATCGAGGGGTGGCATCATTGCTTTGCTGTGTTCTTTACTTAAGCTACATATTGGTCCAGGGTTTCTTTTTTTTTTTTTTTTTGACAAGCTTTCTGCAGGTACCATGCAGTGTGACTATACAATGTTTTGCAAGGTGACGCTGTCCCTTGTGGCTACTGCAGTTGGGAGTCTGCACTCTTTAATTTCCACCCTTGCTTGCCAGGGACTTTGTATAAAATTGGGCTAATCAGTTTAGATTGAAGTTTCCAATGAAGGATTTACACATCCTGCAAGCTTAGTTACATTGCGTTTCTGCAAATTCTACCTTGCTCACTGCCATCCTTTTTTTTTAAAGAACAGAGAAGTTCTGCTTTTTTTTTTTTTTTTTGTAGAGGTGTGACAGTGATGATGCCCACACTCAATTATTTAATACTGTCATATGAGAACAGTCATTTAGCATTGAGAAGATTGAGGTTCTTTTTGCATCCAGAAGATATCCAAACCCTCATCTCCCATGCCCAGGGAAGTGTTCTTGTCACCAAGCTTTAGGCTAGTTTGGCTGGCAACATTCTTTATCCCATCTGTTGAAGCTGTGCCACAGAACAAGAGGGAATTTAAATCCATTTAAGGACAGAAGGGAAAAGAAAGAGATTGAGTTTTAATGGTCAGACCTGGAAAAGAGAGTCCAGAACTGCAGTCCAGCTGCCAAGTTATTTTGTGTTTCACATACTTTATTTTCCATATAATTTCACTTTGCATAAGCTTTTTAGTACTGGTGAAATCTAAAATTGCTGAGATCTCCTGCTCTGAATTAAACTCATGTCAGAGAATCTCTTTTAATAGTTCTTTTTAATGACTGATGCATTTGTTTGTACTACATTTTCATTGTAAACAATGTTTACAAAACTGTATTAGTGGGAAACGACAATGAAGACATGCTGCCCTAGTGATCATAGTAAACTTCAGGGGTATGTCTTCTGTTGTTATTACCTAAATAATCTCCTAAAATGCTTCAGGATGATTCACCATCTCTGCTTTCTGGCTGTGCTAATTTGCTAGGTAAAATCCCTGCATCTTTTTGTGTTCTGTTCAACGTGCCTGAAGTTGCATGTAGCTCTTTCCACTCAACAGCATGACCAGATTGCTGAGCTCTCTCTGCCTAAAGCTTTATCTCACTGTGAATGGCTGTCTCTCGTTACTGCCACACACACATTTTACATCACACTGATGATGTTTATATTTCATCTCTATAGCAGCCTTGACCTTGCTCTGTCCTTGGGCACATTTTGGCCAACTAGAAGTCGTAATAATCTGTGCTGACTTGGAGGTTTTTACACATTACTCTTGCTGACTTAGCAAGCAAATGGTGCTGTTACTCATAAAGAGGGAAAAAGAATCTACCTAAATTCTTTGCAGACAGTAGAGGACATGCACATGATTACTCCATCTCCAGTGACAGCTGCACTGATATTTCATAAAAAATATGAAAAAATGCTGATAGTAACAGATCTGGACCTAGACTTAAACAAAAACCTAGAAGAAAGAAGCAGTAGCAGTCACGTTACATAGATATCCTCCAACATTAAACAGGATGCTGTAGAGCCAAAGGGCATGCTCTAATGGTGGGTAAGTGTTGTAAACAAAAGCTTTGTGTAACACCTTAAAACATGCAGTAACAAAAATAGTTTGACAGAGATCTCCTCCATGTGGGTGCATTCTTAAGAGTAAGCAAGAAACTAGAGCCCAGGAAGCATAGTGTTTACTCTCACATTCTCATTTACCCACGACTTGCTGTGTCATGTTACCTCTTTTTTACCCCTGACCCCATTCTTCAATTTCACCTACTTCAAGACAGGGTTGCAGTAATCTTGGTACCATAAATAACAGGTTTGTAAAAGGTTCTGTGATGTTTGTCTGGGCACTGCCCATCAGCCACCTTTGCTTGAGAGAATTGTTCCGGTATATGTAGTTAGTATAAACTGAATTTTACATCTGCTGAGCACAACTAGAACTGGAAAATTATTTGCTTTAAATTTGCATGGAGAAATCACATGAGAAACTACTGGCTGCACTGTATTTTGAGACTTCCTGAAGATTTAAGCGAACAATTTAGATACTAAAAAATGGGCCTCATTTCTTGAGATGATGAATTGTGATTAAGCATGATTTAGCCAACTTTCACTATGTTAAAAGCTCATAAAAATCAACTGTACCTACTTTACTAGATACAGAGCAGCTCATGTCTGAGCTGCTGTGACAAGGGAATAACTTTTGTTTGTGTGCAAATGACAATGCTTGGCTTTGTAGACCTTCTGAGAAGGCAGCGACACACTTTTCACCTTCACAATTCTGTCCTTGATGTGATTTTAAAAGCATTTTGGAAAACTTGATTAAGTTCTAATTCACAAACAGCTCCTGACCCATGTATTAATGAATAATGACCACAAGTTACTATGGCCAGATGTGCGTAACAGCTAGTATGTGTTGGTCTGAAACAAAATACTGACCTATCTAGTGCACCCTCAGCTTTGCTTTATACAGAGTATTTCTATTATGTTAAATAACTCTTGGTCTTCTTTAAAACAGGCAGTATCAGTCCCTGCTGAACCCTGTCATGACCCTTTTTTCCCTTTTTTCTGATTGCAGCCCTATTCTCATTGTCGTTATGGAGGAGAAGGACATGGTCTGGGAGTGCGACAGTAGAACTGCATGTCTCCCCTATTTCCTCTTGAGATTTGTGGCCTGGAATTATCAGTATCTTTAACAGCATTAAGGTGAGATTTTATGGAGCCAGTCTTTTCTTGTAGTTGATAAAGGTGCTGTTACTTATTTATATGCTTGAGAATGAATTTTCTTATATTTGGTTTACTATATTATTAAGTGGAACACTAGAAACCATGCTTATGTTAGAATAGGACTGCCATTTATAAGCGGACTTGGTTTTGTGAAGCAAAATAATTGTTCCCAGAAATACATGTTCTTTTCCCATCAAACCTCCATTCTATTTGACACACTGACTGTTCATTCTCTGGGAATGTAAAATCATTTTTAGTGATTTGTGGTCTGCTGTTGCTAATATTTCCGTGATCCTGTAAAAGTGAGTTTTTTTTCCTCGGTGGTCAGTTTTTGCGTTTTAAATAAGCAAAATGTCAATTAAACTAAAAACAGGACTAAATCATGTATAAACTAAAATTGGCAACAGCTTGCTGGCAGATTTTATAAATCATCCAAATCTGTCTATATCTGAAGAAAATGAAAAACAAAGTTCTGAATATGTAAGGAACGAGGAAAGGCATAAATTTACATGGTGTGTGGCAGTGCAATAGTCACAAGTAAGTAAAATTTCAAATATTCCTCATTTGTATTTACTGTGTTATATGCTTTTTTATTATTCTATCTTAGACACAGTTTTATATATATAAATATATATACTTGCTTTGGTGGATTTGGTTTCCTTTTTCTGTGATGCGTTTTTCAGGTAATAGAAGTGAAAAGGTTACACATGTAATTCAACATGTACTTATTTGAATAACATGTTATTTCTAGCACTTTGAAGGAGATACAGAACCACAGAATGGTTGAGGTTGAAAGGGACCTCTGGAGGTCATCTTGTCCAATCCCCCTGCTCAAGCAGGGTCACCTAGAGCAGATTTCCCAGGACCATGTCCTGATGGCTTCTGAATATCTCCAAGGATGGAGATCTTCTCTCTGTCCCAGCTCTGTCAGCCTTTCGTCATAGGAGAGATGCTCCAGTCCCTTAGTTATCTTAGTGGCCTTTTGCTGGACTCTCTCCAGTAGCTCCATATCTGTCTTGTTCTTGGGAGCTTAGAACTGGACACAGTACTCTAGGTGTGGCTTCACCAGTGCCGAGTAGAGGTGAAGGATCATGTTCTTCAACTTGCTGCAACACTCCTAGTGCAGCCCAGGATACTGTTAGCCTTCTTTGTGGCAAGGGCACATTGCTGCCTCATGTTCAACCTGGTGCCCAGATCTATTTCTGCAAAGCTGCTTTCTAGCTAGTTGATCCCCATCATGTCCTGGTGCATGGAGGTTATTTTATCCTTCCGTAAGTGCAGGATTTAGCAAGTTCTCGTGTTGAACTTCATGCGGTTCCCATCAGCCCATTTCTCCAGCCTGTTGAGGTCCCTCTGGATTCCAGCACAGCCTTCTGGTGCACCAGCCACTCCTCCCAGTTCAGTATCATCAGCAAAGTTGTTGAGAGTATGCCCTGTCCCATTATCCAGACCATTAATGAAAATGTTACAGTAATGCTTTGGATAAAGATCTTTACCAAACAGTTTTTTCTCTAGGGAGGAGACTTCAAAATCGTGGTAAATCAGTTGGGTCTTCTAAATTTTGTGTCTCCTCTTTTCGACGAGCCTTGCAGTTTCTTTCTTTGGGCAATTTGTACCATAGGCATCTTACGGGCTTTGGACACAAAAGCTAAGCAATTGCCTTTGTCTCTTGGCAGTATTAAAGACTTCATAGCCCCAGCCATCTTCTACGCATCATAAAAAGACTTGGAGTTTCTTCATTTTCTCAAAAAAATTGGCAGAACGGGAAACCTCAGGAATCTACAGAACATTTAAGTCTGCCAGATGCATCTGTTTTACCTTTTTCTTCAGAGAGAGGCTCAGTGACCTCTTCTCTGTCTGTGACAGCACAGTGGTTCTGCTCCTTTCAGCACCTGGTGATGGGAAGGTTGGCAGCAAAGTTTGGCACCTTTTTAAAGTGAAGACACCTTTGGTTGCTTCTGTCCAAGAAAACAAAACACCAAACAGAACTCTTCACCTTTGGTGTCTCAGTAGTGGCTAGAATCCTAACTGGTTGTATAATGGAGTATGTGACTGGGTGTCTGATAGTGGGGTATTGGGCTTGACCATCTTCTGTCTCTAAGTCTCTTCTTTCTCCTGAATACCTGGGTGAGTTAACACAGCCAATATAACATCGCATGTGATTATGAAGGAGTGAAAGCCTTCAGCCCTAGTCATGCCATGACAAAATCCACAGCAGAATACCTTCAGGAATGATGTTTAATACCTCTTTTCTGCCTTATGGGAATGTTCATCAAGGCAAACTCAGTTAAACAATGAAACTGGTATAGTTACACCACGTTTACATTCATGTAAGTGGGAACAGGCTTTGGCGCAATACCTATGAAGCCAGATGTCTCTCAGAAACTTACAAGAAGCAACAAGAATTGAGGATATTTGAAACATGATACTTCTCTTACTTTTTAATGAGTTATCCAAACTTGTTGCTTTAGTAAACGTATTTATTTTTCAATAAATTATTCTGGTGCTCATGTAGTTTCTGTTTACAAATGTTTGAAATGGCAGCTTTTTCTCAGTAACCAAGCCTAGCACATCGGCCTGCTTGTTTACAGTGAATGCTATAAAAGCTGCATTATGTATTTCCTGCAGAGAAGAGTTTTTCTTCCCCCTTTATGTTCAGCTGGTCTCAATGTATTTGATCCTAGAGGAGATCAGCTCATTGATAAATTGATTTGGCTATTAATGCTGAAAGGGGGAACAGGAATCGAGGCATTCAGATAGGAAGAGCCCTAAGCTTCGCTTTTATTCATGCAGAGCACAGTTGTACAGAATAAGTGTTGAGACTGGAATATTCCTTGCCATAATGAATGTTAAGGAAGTTACCTACATGCACAAGGATAAGAGTCTAATTGTTTAATTCTCTGTGAGTTACTGTTTTAAAATTACCGTTTAAAAATATTTTGGTGCAGTGCAAACACTGTTTTGTGAAAAAACATTGTTTCATGTGCCATTCTGAGTGATGTCCCATATTGAATTTCTTTGCTGCTTGATTATACAAGCAGGGCACAGCTTTCATTTCATTGCTATATATTCCATAAATTCCGGGTTGCAAAATTTAATTTTTTTTAATCCATGTTTACATGAAATTAGCACTTTTGAAGTGACAGTTTTATGGAAAATATTCTGATATGTTTCCTTAAAATTACAAAAATTCATATCCACCGAGCATTTATTTGCACATTGGAATATGACAGGTGGCATCATGTGCCACTTTCATTAAAGCACCAGCTGATCTTGCCATTGCTAACTGAAGACTAACATTGTAAGTTAAATCATGATTAGCAGTATTTTGGGTTTGCATTTGATAGAAATAGTTACAACTGACAGTTCTTAAAAACCCACGCATTCCATGAGTGTTTGAGGGAGGTCTGCACTGTCTAGTAAATGCTATGATGCTGGTATTTCTAGAAGCCCACAGGGAGTGTTCGATGTCAATATTATTAAAACAGAGGTCACACAATTGAAGTGTATGATTCTGGCTCAAGAGTGCAGTCAAAGGAAAGTACAATATTATAATGCACAGACATAATCAACAGTGTGAGTTTGTTCTTATATGTCCTGTGAAAAGTTACAGGAAGTTAGGTCTATCAGGAGGTACTTCATCAAGCAGGGAGTGGGGAGAATCAGAAGATTATGAACTTCTAATACAAAAGTTTGTACAAATGTCTGGATTTATCCAGACGTGCTAACCAGAATAAAAGCAGTATTCTTGTTCTGTAGGAGGTTCTACTTAAGCTATTCTTGACTTCTGATCTACATGAAGTTAAATTAAAGCACACTTTTTGAGATGTGTATCTTTTGAAAAGTTTTTACTGGATGGATTGCAAGTCCATCAAGTACAAGGTATCTGTAGTGTTGGGTGGTCCCAGCTCAGCACTAACCTCGTTCCAGTCCTGCTCCTGCCAGTGTTACTCAAGTAACACTTGAGTTAATAACTCTTATTAATAAAAGAATAACTCTTATTCCTAGCCCCATCCTAGCTGCCCACAGTGTGCATGGCCTCTTTTCCTTGCATAACATAGACCTGGGAATCTCTTCTGGATCCAGTTGCAGCTGTGTTTCAGAGGTAATAGTGCTGCATGACCTTTTGCTGAAGCACAGGAATGTGTCAGACTCGGTTCAAGGATCTCTTCACTGCTCTCTGCTGGGCAGTGTAGCCCTTCTTTTGTGATCAAAGTGCTGTACTATTTGGAAATCTAATTATATCCTTTGGTTTATGGCTGCTACATAATTTCTGCTCCTTCTAGTTCAGTTGTTCAATGGATCTCCTGAGTGTGTGTATTTGTCTTCAAAGGGAGACTGTTGCTGTTCCCTCGCTATTGGGTGTGCTTGAGGAAGGCACTCCACGAGGGTCTTTTTCACACATGTTTTAAGTCAGTGTACTCCACAAAGGAGGTCTCCTTTCCCCGTGTGAATGATGTGCTTGGTAAATGTTAGCAAGTTCTGTAGTTCTGTTGTGTCCATATGTTCAGTATATCTTTCTTACGCTGTTTAATTAATCCCCAGTGCCTTCACAGCTCCTTACACAAGGGGTAAGTTTGCTGTAAGAAAACTAAATTCCGGCAAGTGGGATTCTTTCACTGTTCAGTCACTTTTAATGTCCATTTTGCTGTTTTGCTATGAAAAACTGAATTATACCAGTAATCATATCAAACAGATCTGAATGAGAATTGTTTGAATTCCCATTAACTCTAATTGGCTTTTTAAAACTCAATATAAAAACCAGATTGTCTCTAATTAACTTCCAAAGTACCCCTTTTTACACAAAGGCTATCCCAGGGGATACTTGGCAGACCTCCCTGTTGAGCTTTTTAGCAGATACTTGTATGCAGAAATCTAGTAGATAGTAGATTAGTGTAGAGCCACACCATTTGTTGCTGTGATACTTCCTTAAATGCAAGCATTTTCATAACGATGCCACTGAGGGAGTGGAACTTCTGGTCATGCACTGAATCCCAGAGTACAGTTTGGACCACAACAGAAATACAGTTGTGAATGTTTATTGAGGCAAGCACCGAGGAATGCAGAATACATAAAGAGACGCCAGTACCTTGGTATTTGAAGTAACTGCAAGTGAAAAATAGATTAGTACAAAGTATTGCATCCATCAGATAACTATAAAAACAAACAAACAAACAAACAAAAAAAACCACACAGAAAAAACCAACCAAACCAACAAAAAAAAAGTTTTTTGCTGTCTTATTTCTGAGGAGGGCAGAGAAAAGCCTGGGATCACATTTGCCTCTCCACCTTCTGCCTGTGCGTGTTTCCTCCTGTTTATCCCATTTCTGTCCATTTCACTTTCAATATTGTTTTTCAGGTAGGCCACATGTCATGTAGGCATAAATTGCCTGAATATGTTTTTTTGAGTTTGGAAGCTGATTAAAGGGCCCACACAAACATAACTTTACAGCATTAGATATGTGACCTACAGGAACAAAAGCTGTTGTTGAATTTGCACAGTGGGAAGTTTTAAGATGCTATATGTTGCTATACCTTATGATTATTAAAATTAAAGTCACTGTGAAAGCGATGATACTGAAGTAGTAAGAACTGCAGTCTTGGAAGCATTGCCAAATAGTCTGAACAGAGAAAAGGAAAGACAAGTAAGATGTGGAATTGAAGAGGATTCTAGAAAATCCACAGGACAAAGAGAAAGGCTTGGAAATAGATTCACTGAGGTCTACTAAGCTGCAAACCTTGTTCAACCTTTTTCTGCATTTAGGACATTCATAATACCTCCCTGTGTGAATTATTTGATGTCTGCTAAGGACTGAAAGACCTCATTAGTAAGTTTTCTTCCCATTCCTGAAAACTGTAGAAATTTAACATCTTTTGAGACTTCTACTGTTTTGATAGATCTGTTTGAAGGGGGCTGGCAGACCTGTAAAGCTATTGAGAGGGATGGCTCAGACAGATGAATACACCATGATACGTCAAGTCTTGCTTCCTAAGAAAGCAGCTCTTCTAAATTCTGATTTAGGTCTTCAGACTATTTATTTTATGACCATAGCCCTAAACTCTGCTAGGAGCTGCTTCTGCTACTGATTGATAGGATCAGGGAGGAAGATAATCTGAAATAAAAGGATAAGAAAGTGCAACTGTTTGACATAAGGAATGTTGATGATTTCTAAGGCTTGCTGTCCATAGGTGGAATACACTATTGGAGAAAAGTAGAATTGTCTGAACCAAGTATCCCCTATTTATCTATTTTTTTCCCAATTCCCTGCAGTTTTTTCTTTCTGTAAAGAAAAAAATGAAGAAAGCCAGGCTATCTTCAAAGTACAGGGAAAACAGAGGTGCTTTCCCCCCGCCCCACCCCAAGATCTCTAGAGAAGAAGAGTATGTAGAAATAGGAATGGGAATTGCAAGATTTTTTTCAACAAAATTCTCCATCATATGCTTTTAATTGTGTACCTGCACACTCAGTTAGTTGGCTGTTGGCTGGTCAGGAGACAAGGCCTCTTTTTAGACACGTTTGTTTCTTTGTCTGTGGTTGTGTTTCACAGTTCTTTTGGCACAGCATTGACCCATGACGTTATCGAGGTTGGCATAAAAACATGAGAAGCAGTAAGCCTACCAATTCTTTATTTTTACTTTTTATACTTTATTTAGTGATGCTAAACCAGTATACTCAGGAAGACCAGTTAGGGTTTTTTTTTCTCATCAGTCTTAGGAGTGCTGATTGATTATATTAAATGGATCTGAGCCTTGATGTCTGACCAGCCTGTTCATCTTAGCCAGCTAAGTTAGGAAGGAAATATAAACTTACTGGTGAACAGGACTTAAGTTGAAAAAGGGTAACACTAGTCACATTGGTGTTTCTGGTACAGTTCTCAAGACATAGCAAATGCTTAAGAATGTCTTTGCTTTCCAACCCAAAGTATGCAAGCTGTTGTTCTTCCATTACTTACCATATCCCAGACATGCAACTGGTACCAGTGAAGTCTTCTGCATGTTGTTTGTGTTCTCCTATTTAGCATGCCTGACAAAGCAGAAATATGCAGATGATACTGCTCAGCACTTCTTTACAAACAGATTGTTTGTATCTTTTTTTTTCAGTTTAAGTCAGATGTCATTTTTACTTAGATGCATTTTGATACCTCTCTTGAATCTGCATATGTTCGCTTTTGTAGATTTGAATATTTTGTTTTCCATAGAGAAAATTGTTTTAGAAACACAATGTATTTGTTTACATGGGGGATAGACTATATGATTCTAAAGCTTTCTGTATCTTTCCTAAGGAGACAAAAATGTCAGATTTTGTGCGTTTTCTTATACATGATTTTCTTCTGATGTCTTCTTGTCTTGAGGGAAGCCATGCTTCAGTAAAACACTATGTTAAAATATAGTTAAAAGAAAATTGATCTTAAACTAATCCTTTGAGTCAATTAAATAATACTGATCTCAGTAGAACATCTATTAGTGTACATGTGATGTTACTACTAATACAGCATGAATTCATTACAGCCAGGGGTAGCCCAATGAATTCCAGATGAATTCACAATAGCTGGATTCTTAAAATGCTACCAGGTTTACTTCAGGTTTTCTGTTTCCATGTGTAATTAATACCAGAACCCAGCACTGCTACCTGCTCCTATTTAAAAAATAAAAATATAATAATCATATACATGAAATCAAACTGAAAACTTGAAAAGGTGTGCCTGAGTTTTGGCATTGATAATCTAAAATAACAGTTTTGAAGCCATCTGAAGACATTGATTTTATATAATCAAAAGTTGTTATTGGTTTATCTCCTTCAGCACAAATTCAAGCAGCCAAAATACTCCAAACTATTTTAATATAACTATCTAGATTAGTAGCTTACTTGAAAAATTATTCGTATCACATTTAAAGATACTTAAGTGTAAAACTGGCTACAAAGCTATACTTCAAAGATATTTATGAAAATAAAATGTATTTTCAAAGATTTGTTAGTCATCCTAATCCCAGGTAGAAAGCTTCTTTTCCTAAGGCTGGCAAAATCTGTTTAAATTGGTATGTTTTGTAAAAAGACATGTGGAAACTTACAGAGTCTCACGCTGTCATGGGTTGTATTGATAAGCTGGTTTTTTTTTTAGAAGTGTCATAGACTTGTTAGAAGCTTCACCTAATGAAGTTCAGCATTTCATGTAGAATGTTAGGTTTCAGACTAGAATCTCTTGCCATGTTTGGACCCATGTGACACCACACATTTTAAATTACATTATCCCAGCTTGGTACTGGCTGTTACCAGAATCAGACCCTCAACTCCGGCAAATGTATTTAGGTTTGAAGATTTCACTGGTCTCTTTTTTCATCAACCCTTACCATATGGTTCACACAGTATTTCCATAGTTTAATAGACCAGATGTGTGTTTTGTGCACACTTCATCAGAAAGCACTGCACCAAGGATGTGGCAAAAATAATCTCCAATAACTATTTAATGTATTGGTTATGTGATGATATAAATCAAATCATAGTCCCATAAGGGCTGTCTCTTTTTCTGTAACATAGAGGACATGCACTGATAATGCAGAGCAAGGGAGCAAGTTGGGACAGCTTTTTTGTTGCTTTCTGTTTATGGTAGGAGGATACTTGTATCATAATTGTGAAACTAGCCATTTTTTACTTCCAGCTGTCTTCCCAGCTGAAGTCAGATGTGTCTTTACACCAGCATTGTTTTCTCAAAGTTTGCTTAACCCTGACAGTGAAGAAAATTTACTAAGGTCCCCCCATCTCTGAGATTCATAGTCCAGTGACAGCTTAGGGAAGAGGAGGGTGAATATAAGATGTACGTAAGGTATCATGAATCATATTATCATGAATTAGTACGTAAGGTATCACTGAATAAGAACACACTTACCACAAATATTTAACAATTAGTTTGCAACTCACAAGCAGGGAAAGGACAGGACACACTTTTTGCTTATGCATAGTGTGAGAAGAAAGGCCATATCAAGGTCTGGGAGGTAGTGCTGGATGACAAAGACTTTGTATTAGCATTCTTATCCCTGGGACTCCCAAATAGGCATGAAAAGAGAGTTCTCAGCTTTCCTCCACTCTTGGTTGGATCTAGCTACCTCCTATGTGAAAGCTCAGGACAAAGCTGGGTGATGGGCAGGGCTGTCAAACACCAAGAGCATTGCACTGGGATGTGGTACTCACAGGCCCCCGTCAGTAACCATGATGTTCTCTTAACATCTATTTAAACACCTTCTGTATGCAAATGTTTCTTTGATTCCTCTGAGAAAAAAGGCAATGCATTGACTGGTTTAGAAGAAATTTTTGTGGCTAATGAATTTTGGTGTGGACAGAACAAATACTTGATGATCTTTTTCTTCACTAAGGCCATGCACTTTATACCTTCTCCATCAAGAGTGCTGTGGTCTCCACCTTCACAGCCAGAGGATCTTTTCAGACTGGTAAAGTAGTGAACATTTTTTTAGAAGAAAAAAAATATCAACTGCAATGTTTTCTAGATACAGTCTGGTTTCTTTCAAAAGACTAGGTTCCTCATGAGACTCAGTCCTACTTTCCTTGTTTTAACATGCTTAGAAATTATTTTTGGAAGTCTTATGAAAAAGGGGCAATTAAGAAGTGCTGAATGGAGATAGAAATGCTGACAAAAGAGAAGAATGTAAAAGGAGAGCATGAAGGAGGCAAAGAGAGAAGGGAATAAAGATGGAAAGTAAAATTCAAAAAAGAAAATCCACACAACTACCTCAAAAGAAAAAGACAGCATTGAAAATAAGTTTCAATTCAAGGTTTTACATGGTCTTGGTGAAACTTAGACCTGATATTGCTGGGAATAAGTCCAATTGGACTAGTGGATTTGTATCTGATTAGAACATGACAAAACTGTAGCTCTTTTTTTAGACAAAATGTTCAGTGATTTATGAATTAGGCTGTTTTCAGAAAGGAGTTGAGAGTATCAGGGTTTCACTGAGACTTCGGCTCCTAAGTGCCTATAGCATTTCAGGACTTAAGCTTAGGCTAAATTTTAGAGATGTTTGTCAATGAGGAGCTTAAGTTCCATGAAACATTTGAACATTAATGCTTTTGAGAACAGGATCCATTAAATTTTCTAGGGACAATGAAATAACCAGGAAAGGATAATAATTGTTGGCTTGAACAAGAGGCACTTCAGGTTACCACGCCTGGCTGGGACGCTAAAGGGAGAGGATGCATTCACATTTTTGTTTAATGCAGCTATTCAGTAAAGTCATTCTTATTCCACAGATTTTTTTAAGGATAGTCTTTGCTGTGTTCTGCAAAGAATAATTTTATCACATTTACAATAGCAAAATGTCAGGAGTCTTAACTAAGCTCTCTCCTTGTTCAGGACAGTACAGAGAGTAAAACTCTGTAAAAGACCTCAAGAGTAACATAATGTAAAAGACTACAGAATATCCTTCCCTCAAGATGAAGTAGTCTGATGGCAGGAGTCTGTGGCTGTCTCTATAGAGGTGTTCCAGAGTGTCCATTTGCCAGAAAAGAGAAATATTCTTAGTTACAGACTGCCCAACACATTCCTTCACAACACTGCTGAAAATGTTTCTCGTTTTAGTGTAGAAGCCCCTCAGAATTAACTACTGAATGTATCACTTGAAAAGGTTGTGAGCTAATGATATTCTGGCTTGGGACTTTTTCAGTCAAAACCACATGCACGTTAAATTTTCGTGTGAACGTTGGGCCACAGAGAGGATTAAACACTCACCAAAATCGCTCCAGCAAACATAAAGATAGAAGAAAGCAAAGGCATCTGGGTTTTGCGCCTTTTTTCCTGTCACGCTGGAGAAATGAGCTACAGCCTGTTGATTTAATTGTGCTAAGTGCTGTGGGCCTTCAGCTATGTTAATCATGCTGGATGCAGAGCAGCTGTGCCACGCTGGCTGGGAGGCCAGCCCTGCTGCAGCCTCCCTGGGGCTGGGGCTGCGGGGGTCAGGCTAGAGGGCATTTCAAAGCACAGACTCTTTGCTGCCTAAAGAAACAGCCTCATTTTCTTTAATTTTATACCCGCTGTAAAATCAATTCCAAATAATAATATCTAACCTATTATTGACACTTTATCCTATGGGGAATAGCTGGTTTTGACTATTATAAGCAACCACTGATTTTCCCCAGGCCCTCAGGGCCTCCTGTTGTGACTGAGGCAAATGTTGCTAATAAACGCCTCCTTCAAAGTGACTTTTCCAGCTGAATCGGAGGGATTCCAGTCACCCATTTGATGGAACTTTAACCAGAAACGTGTTGGACAAATTAAATATGGGTTAGCCTCTTGCTCTGGACTATATCAAGAGCCTATAAATGCAAAATGTTTGAGTCACAGAAGACCATGCTCTGTAATTAACTATTGTAACTCTCCTCACAAATCAAAAGCAGCCTAACCTGCAGAGTTCAATATGTCAAGACATGGGCACTGAAATGGTTTAGAGAAAGAAGAAGAGGAAAGAAGAATAGGAGGGAAAGGTAAACAAGATTATATATACATGTCTATTATTGTTAGCTATTATCAGGGGCCTTGAACTTCTCTCCTTCTTATGGACAAGCAAAGAGCTGAAGTGCTTTAATGATTGGACTCACATTTGAGTTCATATATCATTTATCCTACTGGAGAAAAAAATAAAGATCTTCAGACTTACCCACTTGTAAAATAATGATGAGCTGGAAAGGTTTTGCAAACTAGATATTTCGTTTTTTCTTTCTGTTGGGCTGCTCCTGGAATATTTACAATTTGGTTTAAAATAGCTAGTCAGTGGGATGTTTGACACGTTGAAAATGACATGGCTGATGTTAGCAAGTATGACAGAGTAAAATAGGCAGAGGTTGGCTCTGGTTTTGGATTCCAGTGCGGAAGGAAGGATTTTTTGGAGTGGACATCAGGTAGCGCTTTTTTGTCTCTACTCAGGAGTTTAGTGTGTCAAAATGTGGGCTCTTGAGTAATTTAAAAGAGACAAAAAGGCTTTGATGAACAAATACTGAGCCTTATAATTTAATGTGGACCAAAATATCATTTTAATCCAAGTACAATGACATATTTTTAAACATGTTTATTGAAGAACTTCTGTCTTAAATTCTGTCTGAACATTATTTGCAAGTGTGCTATAATTCTGCATCCCTCTCTTACCAGCCATCTTCTGGCAAGCATTTGATGTTGTTGATCTTAAGATTAATCTTAAATCATTAGTTACAACCAGGTTTCTTGGAAAACTTGCGAAAGTGCAGTTTTCAGCATTGCTCATAGGTATATATTTCATCAGCGATAAATTTGAAAGAAGTGAGGCTTAAATTTAGGCTGGTATGCTACAATAATGTTTGTGCAGAAAAAGCTATTTATCAAAGATGATACCTGTTTGCTTATCTGTCTTAATTTTCAACTAAAAGTAGCTGCCAAAATAGCAAAGAGAGAATGACAGAATAATTTGCTTTTTTAATAAATGTGCTTTGTAAGCTAACTTTGACTTCCTTTATTGGGATATCTGTGACAATGTTGTATTGCATCCAGTAAGAAATGAAGAGCTGCTTGGTTACTTGTAGTTCATACATAGCTATAACTCAGAATAATCTCTGCCTCTCTCACTTCGCTGTAGTGCTTGTATCAGATACTCCTCTGTGATTGCATAAGACCTTGTATAATGTGGTGCTCATTCACGACTGGAGCTACAGAATGTAATTACCTTATCAAGAGCAATAATATCTTCACCATTTCTATCATGTGCTCTATTAGTCCTCAAACCTTCTCGCTTCCTAAGCTGGAGAATAAAAAAAAAAAATCTCTCTGTTTTTCAAGCTCCAATCTTTCTGATATTATTTTAATTAACATTATTCACACAGTTGTTAGGCCAAAGGAATCAGCTAGCTCTCTTGACTTTGTAAACTCAAGATGACCATGAGGATAGCAATCCAAAGGGTTAGAGAGGAAGTCTTTGTTCTTAGAAATATGGAAGAATAACTTGATATTCATTTCATCTTGCCCCTTCCACTTAGAGTGTATAGAGAGCAGTCAAGTGGAAGGCTCAGTGAGTAGATAAAGCTGAATAGCTTTCTCCTCCTTCCCAGTCTAAAACTGCTTCTTAGTGCTTATGGTATGATACAACACCAGGACATTGGTAAAGGGCTTCCATATCTCTGGCCAGAAAATCATCGGCAGTAAATATGAATGTATGCATGATGTGTGCAAGTGAATCTGGTATATACATACAGGGGCCAGAAGGATTCTCAAAGGCCTTTTTTCTGTTAGGCAAAATTTAGGTTTATAATACCACAGCTTTTTCATTTGGGAATACATCTAGGAGTTATAAATGTGAAACCAAGCTGGTTTTACCTAAGTTCTGTGGATTGCACGGCAGGACTTCTGCTGAAAACACTCAGTTTTCAGCTCCTTTCCATCATGGTTTTTAGACATCATCTTTGTCAGCATTGGTATCTCCTGTGTACAGAGCTGGGAGAAAAAGAAAGACAATTACTGTGACAGACTTATCTGAATCTTTCTAAATCTTCCTGGAAAGAGACTGGGACCTTGATGCGGATCAGGTACTGGACTGGTAGCTCTTGCAGGGCAGGGAGCAATGATGTACTGCGTTCTTCCATCTGCTCTCTTCACATCACAGGCTCACAGCTAATTGATCAATTGTAATTTCCAGATGGCCTTCCAAATCAGCCTAAGGCAATGCAAACTTCAGCAAGGAAGCATGACAGAGCTCCATTGTCAACGTCTCTGGTGAAAGAAACACAATATAGTGTTTCCTACTGTACTTAGAAGGCTGAAAAGCTAGGAACTATAGCTTCAGAGAGAACACATTGTTCAAACGTGAGTAAACCAAGTCTTTCAGCAGTGATACTTGTCATGAAACACTATTTTCTTGCATACTTTCATAAATAAGCTCTTGTAAAGCACTTGTAACAAAGGAAAAGGACCTTTCAATTTCATAATAATAGTGGAAAAGTTTTCATCTTTTTTTTTTTTCTTTTCCTCCTCTGTGCCTTACTAAGGATAATTTTGAAAGAGTGAGCTACTCATAGTTCTCAGATTACTTTGGTAATTGATTACTTTGGTTGGATCACAAGTGTGATAGCATGTTGTTAACAAGCGAAAATGCTAAACCTTAAGCTTCAGCTTCAGTACAGTTATAATTATTTGAAAACTGAACGTTAGCGCCTATAACCAGTATCTAAAGGGGGCCTACAGGAGAGATAGAGAGGGACTCTTTATCCTGGAGTGGAGCAGTAGGATGAAGCATAGTGGTTTTAAACTGAAAGAGGGAAGATTTAGATTAGATATTAGGAAGAAATTATTTACTGTGAGGGTGGTGAGACACTGGAACAGGGTGCCCAGAGAAGTTGTGGATGCCCAATCCCTGGAAGTGTTCAAGGCCAGGCTGGATGGGGCTTTGAGCAACCTGGCCTAGTGGGAGGTGTCCTTGCCCATGGCACGGGGGTTGGAACTCATTGATCATTAAGGTCCCTTCCAACCCGAACCATTCTATGATTCTGTGATAACCTTTGGCTTCATTCAAGTGTTTGAAGAATATCTGCTGCTGTAAGAAAAACTGTCAAACATGGCACAGTACCAATGGGTGGACATTGCAGATAAATTTGTTTTGATGTATATTGGCCAGAAACTAGAATTTGTTCATGGAAACAAAATCTTTTTGAACATTCTATTGTATTTTACCATAACTGTTCGTTTGATACAACACGTAGAAGACATCAGTGTGAACAGGGTTTTTTTTTCTGCCTTGCAAAAGATTGTGTTTATATGCTGGAATCACTAAAGCTAATCTTCAAGTTATCTTTTTTTAGAGCTATTGTAATGTGAAGTGTCATAAGACACTAAATTCTATACCTCTCTTAGTGCAGATGAAAAAAACAATTTTATTATCAGAAATCTGTTAACAAGTCATGTCCAAATAATGGTGCTAAATCCAGCTTTTATTAAACTCGGCACCGTGGAAAATGTAGATGACATGTAGCTGGGGATGTTTATTATGAGAATAAGGGTTTGTGTGAGTTTGTATCTGAAAATTAGAAGGGGGATGCAAACTCCCACAGATATGAAATTGAACAGAATGTTTGCACAAGCTCTTGCAAAGGAAAACCACCAGCTCTGAACAGCTCTGCTGCATAGTCTGAATATTTCTATGATCTTCCTGTGTTTGCTGTTTTTTTCATGCCATGACTGTTAGGGGCCTTCATTTGCTGCATAATATAGTTATGAGAAGACGGGAGACTGGACAGGATCTGGAAAGTAGCTTTTCCTTCAGCCATGACATCATGAGTGATAATAAGCACTTTAAGTTGAGTTTATCTGGTTGGAAACCCAAAACTCTTTTAAAAAGTCTGATTTTCAGGGCAAAAGTAACTAGGACTTCTGAAAATTATTTTTTGTAAGACACCATAAAAATGAGCTTCTCTAAACCGCTTTTAAACATTAAAACTGTAATGCTAAACAAGCACAGCAACATGATTCACAAAAGTGAGCATTTAGCTTGCATAATATATAGTACTGAGTGTGTGGTCTTCTTTTGATCCTTATG
Organism: Numenius arquata; assembly: GCF_964106895.1. Lineage (NCBI taxonomy): Eukaryota > Metazoa > Chordata > Aves > Charadriiformes > Scolopacidae > Numenius > Numenius arquata. Next base: position 37,560,555 of record NC_133585.1, on the reverse strand, counting down.
TAGTAACAAGGAGTTACCACACAAATAGTATCAATAGCTAGTGCACAGGTACCATATGGATACCACTGGTGTGGTGTGGATCCCTAAAGAAAAGTATTTGTGCTGATGTTTTAGTTCTGACATAGTGGCAAACTTGAGGGGAAAATATAGGATGTGAAAAAAGGATGAATTGTATTCTTCTGTCCTAGATTTAACTTTAGAAGATCAGTGCATGACGAATAGATAATGTGAAATTGCAGAGTTGGTGGTGAAGTTTTGCAACCTCACTATGTAGCAAAGAGTAACTGCCAGGGGACTGTGGATTGCCATTCCCACTCCCGAAAGTGTGCTATATGGGATCCTGGGAATTATAGACCATTGAGTCTGACTCTCTTCCCTAGTAAGATGGGAGACTGTAATAAAAAAAAAAAGAGATTTCTGAATGCATGGAAAGAATTCTGTTTGGCTAAGGTTAGCATGGCATCTTTAAAGGGAAATTGTGACTTTTTAGGTTGCTGGAGCTCTACAAGGGTGTGAAAAAGCATGTGGTTGAAGTGGATCTAGTGGACATACTGGATTTTCATACAGGATTTTACATAAGCTTTTGACCACCTTTCAAGTCTGCAGCTGCCACTGGTTGCTTAGGTAGAAAAATGCCATGCTTGCATTGCAGAAATATATAGGGGCCTCACAAAACTGAATGAATTGGAAAAAAGTGACAGAAAAGTGTCAGTGTAGATTACAGCAAGATTATGCATCTAGGAAGAAGTAAACTGTACTTAGATAATCCTGTCTTGGAACTGGAGGTTATAACTCAGGAAAGAGTGATTTTACCATCATTGGTGGTTCCACAAAACCGTTAGCTTAATGTGCCGTGGCAGCTAAAACAATCAAAACCATGGTGGGCATCCCTGAGAGAATATTGATAACAAGACAAAAGGTGTCATTATGCTACTGTACAAAACCTCAATGGGTCCACATCTTCACACAAAGTCAAACAGATAATCACACGGTTGATGTATCAGAGGGCTTTGCTGCCATTCAGAGGGACCTTGACAGGCTAGAGAACCTGGCAGAGAGAAACCTCATGAAGTTCAACAAAGGTAAGTGCAAAGAACTGCACCTGGGGAGGAATAACCCCAGACACCGGTACAAACTATGGGCCAACTGGTTGGAAAGCAGACTTGCAGGGAAGGACCTGGGTGTTCTGGTGGACCGTAAGCCTAAATTGAGCCAGTGATGTGACCTCGCAGCAAAGACCTCAACAGCCTCCTGGACTGCATTAGGCAGAGTATTGCCAGCAGATGAGGTCCCTTCTACTGAGCACTGGTGAGACACATCTGAAGTGCTGGGTCCCCTTCTGGGTTCCCCAGTCCATGTATCTACACATCCAGTGAGGGGCTACAAAGATGATTAAGGGACTGGAGCATTTCTTACATGCAGAGAGGATGAAAGAGCTGCAACTGTTTAGCTTGGAGAAGAAAAGGATCAAGGGTCTTACAAATGTTTATGAATATCTGATAGGAAGAAATAAAGAAGATACAGCCAGACTCTTCTCAGCAGTGCCTACTGACAGCGCAAGAGAATCATAGAATCATGGAACTCTAGAATATGTTACCAGGATGTTGTGGAGTCTACCTCCTTGGAGATACTCAAAGACCATCTGGAGATGGTCCTAGGTAGCCTGCTCTAGGTGGCCCTACTTGAGCAGGGTGGTTGAACAGGATGATCTCAAGAGGTCCCTTCCGACCTTTGCCATTTTGTATGGTTCTGTGTGGGCCATAAAAACTGGCCAGGTTTACCTGCTGTCTTTTAGTGACTGTCCAGGTTAGCATACTGGACAGCATGGGCCCTTTGTTCTGAGTCAGTAGGGCAGTCCTTATATCCTTCTGTAGCTTCCATAGGTTGAAACCTGACTTGTTTTTGCACTTTCTGCTGAATTTAAGTTCTGATCCATTTTCTTGTGGATCCATGCCCTTATGGAGCAGTAGACTTTGCCAAACTGGTACACCTTTTCTCACTTTGAGTTAATCCCCTGTTTAGTAAGAATGACAAGTTGTGAAGGGGCTCAGGACTAGATCCTTATCTAGTGAAGTCAACTGACCTAGTTTAATTTCACAAATTAAACTGCAAAACTGATCTACTTCATTTACACTAGGCCCATGTATCTTATAACAGTTGCTACGTTTTAGGACAAGATGCCCAGAATTAACTGGCTGGGCTACTCCACAAAACCGTTTAATTTAACTGAGAAATTTACTTTTTCCTCGGTGTTTTTGGCATATAGTTTCTGAAATAGCTGTACATTTTGGAACTAAATAACATGTTTCTTGAAGGCTTTTGAGGAAGAAAAGTTGGTTTCTTATGGTCTTGCAGCTGTCTAAGGAACTATTACACATTATGAACTGTTTATGCATTTTGTGACAGCTGGCAACACTGCTCCTCAAAACCAACAATAATAACCAAGTTCTGGTTTATATAAATTGATGTGTTCATGTATTTCACTGTTGTGCTGGCCTGTCTCTGTTATTACTTGTTGTCCACCACAGTTGTTAGTAAGAACATAACAGTGAATTCATGGAAATCTAATATCTCTTTTCGTGCTAAATATAAAAAAAAGTGCATTCTTGGCAGATGATAATTATCTGACATGAGTTTCTGTCTTAAACATGTATTGTTAATATAGCCTATTCCTGAGATGGTGAGAACCTAAATGTTGAAATAAATTAGCAAGAAATTAATCCTGTGATCAAAAAAAATTGCATTTTTCTATAATTCTTGATAGACACTTAATAATTTTTACTTCCTTCCTTAAAACTTCATCTGCACTTTGTTAGATAAAAACTCAGTGTAAGAATGTGGGTAAGTAAATGGAAAAATATTTCTGTTCATTTTGCATTTATTCATGATGTTGTCTGGAGAGGGCGCATAACAGACCTGACTGTGGACAAATTGCTTATTCTGGGCAAACATTTATGTGTGAAATTTTCCTTGGATCAAAATTTAGTGTCAGATTTGCTAAGCTTGAGATGCAAACTTATATATGTTATGTAACTTGGGCTCTTCAAATATTTTTTGCATTTTCAAAAATAATAAAGGGTAACCAGATGACATGTTAGCTGAGGTAATTTTGTAACTATCAACACAGTGGGGATTTTTGTGTTACAGGACTGCTCTAAATGGCCAATGTGGCCATTGTGATGCCAATGTGACCAATGTGACGCCCATCTACAAGAAGGGCCAGAAGGATGATCCAGGAAACTATAGGCCTGTCAGTCTGACCTCGGTACCGGGAAAGATCATGGAGAGGATCATCTTGAATGAGCTCTCACAGCAAGTGCAGGGTAGCCGAGGGATCAGGGCCAGCCAGCATGGCTTTATGAAAGGGAGGTCCTGCTTAACCAACTTGATCTCTTTCTATGACCATGCGACCCGCCTTCTCGATGCAGGGAAGGCTGTGGACGTTGTCTACCTGGACTTTGGTAAGGCCTTTGACACCGTCCCCCACAGCGTTCTCCTGGAGAAGCTGGCGAATCATGGCATAGGCAAGTGTACTCTTCACTGGGTAAAAAACTGGCTGGATGGCCATGCCCAGAGAGTTGTAATTAATGGGGTGAAATCCAGTTGGTGGCCAGTCACCAGTGGTGTCCCTCAGGGCTCAGTTTTGGGGCCGGTCTTGTTTAATATCTTTATTGATGATCTGGATAAGGGGATTGAGTGCACCCTCAGTAAGTTTGCAGATGACACCAAACTAGGTGGGAGTGTTGATCTGCTTGAGGATCGGCAGGCTCTACAGAGGGACCTGGAAAGGTTGGATCGATGGGCCAAGCCAACAAGATGAGGTTTAATAAGGCCAGGTGCCGGGTCCTGCATTTCGGTCACAACAACCCTAGGCAACGCTACAGGCTTGGGGAAGAGTGGCTGGAAAGCTGCCCAGCAAAAAGGACCTGGGGGTATTGGTGGACAGCTGGCTTAACATGAGCCAGCAGTGTGCCCAGGTGGCCAAGAAGGCCAACGGCATCCTGGCCTGTATCAGGAATAGCGTGGCCAGCAGAAGTAGGGAAGTGATGGTGCCTCTGTACTGGGCACTGGTGAGGCCTCACCTCGAGTGCTGTGTTCAGTTCTGGGCCCCTCACTACAGGAGGGACATTGAAGTGCTGGAGCGTGTCCAGAGGAGAGCCACCAAGCTGGTGAGGGGTCTAGAGAACAAGTCGTATGAGGAGAGGCTGAGGGAACTGGGCATGTTTAGTTTGGAGGAGGCTGAGGGGAGACCTCATTGCCCTCTACAACTACCTGAAAGGAAACTGTAGAGAGGCGGGGGTTGGCCTCTTCTCCCAAGGGAATAACGACAGGACCAGAGGAAATGGTCTGAAGTTGCGGCAGGGGAGGTTTAGATTGGATATTAGGAAGAATTACTTTACTGAGAGAGTGGTCAGGCACTGGAACAGCCTGCCCAGGGAGGTGGTGGAGTCGCCATCCCTGGAGGTATTTAAGAAACGTGTAGACATGGCACTTCAGGGCATGCTCTAGTGCCCGAGATTGTTGGTTTGTGTCTGTTTGTGGGTAGGGTGTGGTTGTGGGTGTTTGTTTTGGTTTGGTTTTGGTGTTTGGTGTTCGGGGACTTTTGGTTGGGTTTTTTTTGGTTGTTTTTCTTTTTTTTTTTTGGTGGTTGGACTCGATGATCTCAAAGGTCCCATCCAACCAAAAAATATTCTGTGATGAACATTATACTGTCTATACTTAACTATGTATGGAAAAATCGACACTAAAAAAAAGAGTATGTTTCTCATAAGCATGCATGGATGTGCTAATACTACTGCTGTAAGTGACAAAACTGCTGTTGAACCTAGTGTTGGTGAAGGTTTTTGATGTGGAAATGGAATTATTTTGTTTACTCTTTCCTCTGTGAGTACAAAACAACAGAATTTGAATTTCTTTATCTCTCTACTCTTTGTTCAGTAACTCTTAGCTCAACATAACTGAGATAGCAAGATGAGAAGTATAGAGCTGTGGAACATACTAGACAGTGAGATTTTAATCTTGCTTGTCCTAAAGAATCAAACCAAGAAAATAATGTATTGAATATACAATCATCCAGGGTATTTAGTACGCATAGTGAGAGAACTTCAGTATTACTAGTTATAAATGTTGTAAGATCTTTCTAAGCTCTTCATATATGGGTGGCTTTGATGTAATAAATGGCTATGACTGCAAATTCTGGTTGATCGGACCTGTAGAGCTGCTTTTATCCCTGAGATGCGATGCTACAATGGGTATTCTTATAAGCCACAGTAACATGCTACAGTGAGCTTATTCTCATTGTAGTATTTTTAGAGAGGAGGAAACTTCCCAATTGTTTTCTTTTTCTGTTATTGTTCTATTTTTTTATTATGTTATATATTTTTTCTGTTACTCTTATATTGTTTTTACAAATGAGAAAGGTACAGAAATTTCTAGAAGGAGTGACAGCAACCAGTAAGGGGGCAGACTGATTAAGAGACTAAGGAAATATTTTAGGCCATGACATGAAGAATAAACATGACAAATAAAACCTGTGGTAAATAGTTAACTATGATCTGTAGAAAATGATAGAAGAAAATGATGCCTGGCTTGCTCATGGATTTACCTATAGCACAATCAGCGGTGTGTTCACCTATTTATTTCCAGGCCTCAGTACATAGCTGGAGTGAAAATATTTACTAAACTGTGTGCAGAGATTTTTTTAAACTCATGGTTTCTTTGCAAACCAGGGTCCTACTGTTCACATATAGTTTCAATTGCTATGTTCTCCCACAGATGAACCATAAAGCTGTTCAGTACTGGGTCCTTATACCTAATAATAACAAGAAAAAGATGATTTTGCTATGCAGTACCATTCTGTTCAAGTGAGTCTCAATACTTAAATGTGGTCTGATTTGAGCCAAGTGTTTGTTAGTGGCTGTTGCAGCTGCCTCATAACTCAGCGTGACTAAAGCTCTATCCAGCGTTAGCAGCGTTTCTGATGGGTGTCCCTGCTCATCCCCTTTGACCCATCCAACTGCACTTGTCTGCTTTGAGATCGTGTCTCGTCTGGCTGCTATGCCTCTGTCTTCTCCCAATTTCTCTTCTACCTCCTTATTTATTCCCTCAGCACATCTTACAAGTAGATTCTTTACAATTCCCTCCTCCTTTTCTGTGGGGTTTTTGTGCCTCTGATTTCCTCCTCTTTTCCTTCTACATCTTAACTTTGGGTAATCTCTCAACGAGGACATTCAGTTGTCTCCTTTAGTCCAGGCTGAAATCTTTGTCAATCTCCATTAGCTTCCATTCTTGAATGCTTTACAACCAACTTGGCTCAACCACTCAGTTCCTTTCCTCTGCTGCAGTTACCATATGAGCCACACTGCTCTATCACTGCTCTGCCTCTTCTACCAAACTGATTCTGCATGAGAGCATCTTCCTCTGTTACATAGATTTCCAAACAAACATCTTGTGCTTTCATATAAGTTGTCCTTCATGTTTAGAACTCCCCATGAGTTAGCAAAGCAACTTCAAAATTGTTCTTCAGCCTCTGATATTTCTACTTTGTTCTTAGGTCTACAGAAATATTGAAAGCAAGTATGCAGATGATGTGCTGAAATGATTGATCATACTGTTAACTAATCTTAGTTTCTTTCTTTTTTTTTTTTGTAATATTATCTATTTGCCCATATTTGGGGGAGCAGCTGTATACTTCATATTTGTTTGTTTAGCAACTGCAGTCCCTGATTTTGGACTGTCTTAAGTAATACAAATAATTATTCATTATAAGAATGTTCTTTAATTATAATGTTGATTAAATGCAAGAGGAGTTACAAATCCTAGAGTATCACCTGAATTATATAAAATGGAGGCATTTATTTTCACCCATGCAAAAATTCAGTACATGCTGAACTCTTTCTCTGTTCCATATGACTTTATGCTTTTATTTATGTTAGCTCTCATTGGATACTCTCTGCTTTTACTCCACCCTTATAGTCTGTACCGTTGGGGGATGCTCTCTGGGGATCACAATGTATTGCTTTCAGGTTTTTTACTAATGGCTTTCACTTGCCTTTCATAGTGTTTTCATTCGTTGGCTTGAATCTACCTCTGTTTTTCCTTAAGCCTCTTAAAGAAATGTCTGCACTAGTCTTCTTGTTAAATTTGTAAGCCAGTTGGACAATGAACTTTGCCAGATCTTCCTAGCTGATTTATAGAACTGAAATCTCCCCATCCTCCAGAGCATTCACTCTGATTTTTATGTATAATAACCTTATTTACATTGTTCTTTCTTACTTCTGGCCAAGGAATCCTCTTATTCTCCCAAATAGAGTACTATGAGTGCTGGAGCACAGCGTATCTTTTGTAGTTGGCTGGCCTTTTCGAGATCTAGGAGTTCCTAATCACAAGGGTTTTCTGAATGGTTAACAAACAACACATCTGTCCTTTGGACTCCTTTGACTGTCAAAGAGCTGCTCTACTAAGTGCATCTGGGTTTCCTCCATCTGCACAAGATTATTCCCATTGAAGTTTCTGTATTTTTCTCATCTACTTCATTTCAGCAAAAATGGAATGTGAAAGGAAGTGAAATTTGGACTAAATTTACGTTAGCCTAACAGCTCTGTTGTTACAAATGACATAATGAAGAGCAGTATTCTTCAAGGAAGAAAAGTAAGTTTTGATGCAGAAACATGGGCTATTGAGGACAAGCACAGCAGTGGTGGTTAAAGGAGAGGTTGAAACTGTAACTAAATGAAAAAAGCATTTTATGAGTAAATCCAGTGTGGTGCAGTACTGAGTGGTTCCTACTGTGTAACCCTTTACACAAGGTAGGCTCTTCTTAGCAGGCTTCAGCTGTCTATAAATCCCCTTTGTCCCATTCTCTCTTTTATAAGCAGATAATGATAATTAATTGACTTCATTCCGGAAGGAAAGATCTGCTACCAAAATCCCAGAAAACCTCTTTTAACGGGGAAAATTTAGCTTTTGGCAATGCATCTACCTCTGACGCCAGCAGAAAGAGGGTAGAAGGAAGTGTTGGCAAGCTGGAGAAGAGCAATGGAAGAAGATGCAGATGCTGACAGTGGAGAACTAAGGGGCCAAGTCCCATTTTAGTAGTTATTTTCACTGACTAGGAAATACAATGTGCAGTGTTGCTACTATTTATATTGCTGCAGAATGCTGAGTTTCTAGCTGAAACCTGTTTATGTTAAGCACCATAACACTACTAGGTATGAGAGGAAACAGGAAAAGTGTCCTACCCCAAATCCCACAACAGATCAGTCTCATGTGTGGAAACAGAACTGGTCACCAGTCAGCAGCGTATAATGCATGTCACACTTAATGAAGAAGTAGCATGAAGATTGACAGACTTCACAAATCTCAGCATTGTGTCACAGAAGGATAAATTCCACCTTGAATCTGCTTGTTCCAATAGGAGAAAAGAGGCACCTGAGTAGATGCCATCAGGCGGGTCTTGAGTGACTCAACTGCAGGACCTGAGAGGGTATCTCTCAAGGGAACGATAAAACTCTAAATGCCTTGTTTTCCTAAGCATCTGCTGCTCAGCTAGCTGGACCTTTGGTGTGACCAGACATGATTTTCTTGTGTGTTGAGCAGCAGTAGATAATAGGAAAGCAACAGGGATGAAACAATTAATCAGGCTTCCCATCCTAAATTTTTGACGTTCCTTTTTATGGGTAGCAAGAGCACTGTGAGATACAACTGATGAAGGATACATCATGCATGTGAACGCTCATAGGACTGAATGTTAGCAACTGAAATGTTGATAAAATAATCCTGGAATGTAATGTCAGAAACAGTTGGAAAGATGGGGCCTCACATCACTGCCACAGAATGCTGCAGAATAGCATTATTTCAAACGATTATGTGATTTTTTTCTTTCCATGAAAAATTATACAATGACAATGAATAACTGTACCTAAGTGGGAAACTATAACAACCCTTTCTATGCTGGTGCGTAGATGATTAAAAGGAAAAAAACTAGCTAGAAAGTGATACTAAAACTGCACCTTGCATTAGATGCAAAGGTGGTCTAAAAGAATATGAAATATTTTACACTTCCCAAGTTTCCCTTGCTCCAGTGCAATCCTTTTATAGAAATAATGCTCATCAGTTATGTATGTCTACAAAGAGAGTGTTTAATCCATTCTTGAAATCCAAAAACATTAACACAACTTGCATCCACGTAGCTGTAGACCTTCAAAGTTGAATTCCTGAAACCAAGCCCTGGCTAACCAGAAACAGCGGGCTCGTGCTCAAAAACTGAGCCCTTCATACCACATCAACCATGTATGGATGTGAAAAAGTAGCTGAGATGCAAATTACTTATTAGAGTTGCTAACTGTGCTATGTTCATGAGAAAATCAAACCAATAAACCAGAGTTAAATAAATAATTAATCCATTCCTCCCTGCACACCTTACCCAGCCTTTTAGATCATTTGGTCTTCTAACTTGGCTTAGAGAAATTTTAGACAACTCTTCTAATTCTTTTCAGTGTGCTTATTTCTAGCTTTTCATCAAATGGCAAGGACTTCTATCTGTCTCCTCTGCAAGGCAGAACCAAAAATTGCAAAATTTATGTGTTTCCAAAGCTGTTTCTGCCACAGATATACTCATCTCTCACGTGGAAAAAGAAGTCATCTTTAATTCTTATTACATTGTCAGCTAAAGACATCAAGACAATTTAGGAGAACCAGGCATATGGTGTCTTCACAAATTTACTAGAGGCAAGATGTGCTTAATCTGTATATCATCAATGATCTCTGAAAATTCAGTAGCAAAAATTCTCTAATGCATTCAATAAGCTATAGCAGGGTAGGCTGAATTTTGTCTAGGATGTGATGAAGAGGTCCTAAGCCTCAACACTGAAAAAGACAAATAGAAAACTATCTGCTGGCAAATATTAAAAAAGATTGAATGTTTGGTCCACATAAACATTCACATTTCTAGCCTTCCATCATTTGCAGGAACCATTCGCCTTTACTGGTTGCAAGTTCATTGCTATTTTATCAAGAGGATTAGCATAATCATGCATCTAGCCCTAAAAATTATGAATAATAGCAGGAAGCTTATTTGCAACTGACAACAGGTATTTTGAGCTAAGACAGGCTTTTTGGACTTAGCAAACAAGGGAAATCTTGCATTTCAACAGTTATAGCTCTGGATGCTCTTGGCTGTAGAATATGAAGGGTGCACGGTGATTGATCGGATTTATACATAATACAGCAATGCCTACCTCAAAAGCAGCTGATGGGTGAAGTGAAGGATTGTGATAGAGTATTTTGTGATGTGCAGCATTGGGGTCACAGATATAGTAATTCCAATGTTATTCTTTGTGCAGAATTCAGAAAGTAGGTTATTGCTGGAGTATAGATCAAAGTCCATGTGAAATGACATCTGATCAAATAAAAGGCTAGTGTGATTCTAAGTCTCATGCTCTAGGGGTTTTATCTTATTATATGAACTTCTCATAACCTATCGAAGATAAGTATCAGTTCTGTCCAGGTTTTGAGAACTGCTCTGTTTCTCCCCTTGTAAAGGAGAAGAGTGAAAAATATGGTCTTTGGTCTTCGTATTGCAAATCTTGTATTAACATCCTAAATAATTTTATGGCAAGAGTTTTAAGGAGTCACTTGAGATACCATATACTGTTTGCTCTTTAGTCAAATATTCTGCCTTTACTGGTAAAAGGATACCCTGATGTTGTTTTATTGATGTTCTTCCTTGCATTTGGTTAGGTGGTTAACCTATGTACTTTGTGGTTGAACATCTGGGACAGCGTTTACGATGAGAAAGCCATAAATTTTACTTTTTATTAGCTGCCCCTGTTACAAACAGATTCTCATCTGAAGATCTAACCTGCCTAGGTCAGAGACACATAAATATTTTGGCAAGATTTGCTATCTCACATTACTCTCAGTTTTCAATCCCCCTCCTTTCCCCTCCAAATATTTGAGCCATTCCAAACTTCCATCATCTTTTATTGTATGGGCCCCACTGGGCCCCACTGTAATTTGCTTACAGGGCATGGACGTCCCCTCTCCGCTTTTTTCTCTGCTAGTATCTCCCATGCTATCTGGAACAGAACTTACTATATAAGGTACTGTGTTACCACAAACTCCAAAACTATACACCAAAGAATTCATTTTGGTTGCTTAATGAAGAATGCAAATTTGGCATCACAAATATTGATCATTCAGTCAGGCCTAGCTCCCTGCCCACTGTGAAGAGTATGGCACAATACTTTATCCAAGCAATTCTTCCATTGAGTGAGAAAATACAACAGACTTTATATGGAAACATGAATCACTGTTTACCATGTTTCAGACTAACATGGGTAAGAACTCTAAATTCTTAAACCAATAAAATTACAACAGAAATCAGTACCTTATACTAAGGACTACTTCACTGGCAGCCCACACTGCTTGCCGGCTCTCAAGATAGAGTAACTTTTCTTCAGCCAACAACTCCCATGTTTATCATAGCCGTTCTCATGCCATTAATCTACTCTAATAGGAGCCAAAACAAACACCTTTACTCCCTAAGAGACATTGGACCAATATGTCCCATCTGGCCTTTTTCTTCACACAGAATTCCCAAGGTAGTATCATGCTAAAACTAATTGTAGGGTGGAAGTATCATTCTTTCTTTCTAAGTACACATCAGTACCAAAAATTTGCCCTCCTTCTTCCATTATCTTACAGTATATGTTGTGGTAACATGGTTTTCAAATTTTAAAAGTCTATATCATATTTTAAAAACGTGGTTTTTATCTAGTCTAAGTAGTAGACAGTATCCTGAAAATTTATTGGAGGCCTGTAATTTACTTCATACCTGGCTGAGATTACCAGATGGTTCAAAGTGAAAGTTAAAAATATGAATAGAGAATTCTATTGTTTGCATTGGTGTTTCTAGTGAAGCTATGTAACATGAAGTGCACAATCAAAAAAGATCTCCTATGTCAAAAGTACTACATTCATAGTCCCATGTGCATTAATTCAGAGAAGAAGAATGTCTGAAATGTATTGTATCACTGCAATCCAGCCTGAGAATCATTTCATTAATGAAAAAGGAATCACAATTTTCTCGACTCTGTAGTCCACGGAGGGTAATATTGGAAGTGTAAGTTGCACGCCCTAGCAAAAAGGCCATTTTGTTGTCATGGCCAGGTGAAAAACAAAGATTGAAAAGTGATGTGAAAAACTGGAGTCCAAGTTCTGATCTGTTGTGGCTAGGTGTGGAGCCGTTGACTCTACTCCAGGACTTACTAGTTTACATTCACCAAGGAGCTGAGTCTACATGGGGCTCCAGAAAGTGTTTTCAGACAGTGTGGCACGGAGAAGCTATGGAAATTGTGAGAGACACAATGACCTGGTTTAAGAGGTGGTGTCTCTATATCTATTACACAGACCTATTGGGGAAGAGGCTTGAGCCACTGCTTTTTGGTTTAAGTCAGCAGGGTTAGTGGAAGAGCATTGTTCCTCCTCTTTGGATTCATTTATCTCTCTTCAGTACAGCTTAAATCCTTTGCCTTTCTGGCCATGGTGCAATGTCCAGCTATTTGTGTGGCCATGTGGGGGTATCTGAAGTGTGTGAGGCCACAGACAAGAGGGCAATTTAGAAAGCTGAAGTATATAAACTGATTTCCTGTGAATAGACTTTTTCCTTGAGCTTTTTTGCTGTTTATTGCTTTTCTGGTTTTATTCAGTTGTTCCAAATTACACTTTAAGCATTCTTTTATGGAACTTGGTTTTGTATCTGCTTATTCAAAATAAATTAATGGAGGCTTCACAAGAGAAACTGTAAGTGTTCTTTTGGCACTAACTACGTTTAGATAGCACGTACCATACAGTCATGTATGGCTTCCAATCATCTGAGAAATGCTTACCTGTCAGATCTTTTGTGACTGCATTGACTTTTGCCAAGTTGCATCCAGTAACACCAGGTTTGAATTTGTCCTTTACTGATGTTTATGGATTTGGAAGCTTCCAGCCAAACAGTTGGATATGATACTTGGAAGCAAATTTGGAACGGTTATGGACATGATTGGGTTAGAGTTAATAATTTTGCATTTCTGATCTGTAGTATTACCTAGGGCCAATAGAGGAAAATGCAGGTAATTCAGACTTCAAAATTTCTGTTGAAACTGAAGATAGAAATATTTCTCTACCTTTGTTATAGGACTTAATATTAAGAATATCATGGCGTGTGTCCTGAAGTGTGGCTAACCTCTCCATGTCGGTGCACATTCTCCATAGGGCAGTGAGCTGGCATTCGGACAGGTTAGAAGCAGTTCATTCTAGTTGTGCTGTATCTTCAAGGACCGTTTCAGAAAAAAGAGCTTGATCCTTAACAGTTTTAGTTGAAGTCTTTTGAAAGTTTCACAGTGAACTTTCCTTCCCCCAGAATTATTCTGCCCATGTGTGGCTAAGAGGTCAGCAACATTGGAATAAATTTGGTATCAGTATCTTTAGTGGAGCAGGCTGCAAATCAGGCACAATAGGTGCGCAAGTCAGTCATTTGAGATGCACAAAAATGCACCTTGATCACCAATGTCCACTGCATGTTTACATAAAATAACTACTCATTCTATCAAGTAAAATATCCTTGTAATTGATTCTCCTTACCAGATGACTATAGTAGTAATAGTACTTCCTACAATCATTCTTGAAGTACTAGTGTCTGAGTCTCAACATTGTGGGCAGGTATCATTTATGTGTTGAAATTTGTTTTTTAATTTGATCTCGGGAGCAGCCTGATTATCAGACATCAAGGTGCTGTTGCAGCACATAAGATGTCTTCAAAAGTGACTCTTTCTGGAGACTTTGGGCTGCAGTGAAATGGTTGGGGTCATCTTTCAGGATCTTAAGAAGAGCCCACAGGCTACTGCAACAGTATGATTTTCACCTTTCCTCTATACAGCATTCTTAGTGACAGTCTAAGCCCTTGATATTTTCTTCTTCTTCTCAAAAAAAATCTGTTCAGCACTTTCTCCTGATAAGAATGTCTAGAGGTATGGTAGTAATTGCAGGTCATACTTTTTAAGTACGTAAGCTTGAGGATTTTTATAGATCTGATATTATTAGATGACACCTTGCTTTGTGTTGTTTTGAAATACATTATGAGCTCAGATTTCTTTATTAACATTGTCATCTGAGGCAGAATTTATGATTGCTACATTTTGTCCAAATTCTGCTTTTAATTTTTTTTTCTGTTTCTTTTTGCATAAACTAATTCAGTGACGCATCTTTGTTCTGTTAGTCTAATCTATACCTTTGTATACTTATAAATCCAGCCCTAGGGAATATGGTCATTATTGTATGCTCCTTTGATCTGGTTTAGGTATGAAAAAGTAGAAAAGCACAGCCCAGTAGAAGATACCTTGCTTTCTTCTGTGGTCTGTCAGGATCTTGATACCAATGATTTCCATTCTGGAGCATAGACTGATTTATATTCTCCATCTGTTCATACTGATTACTAGATGGTACAGTGCTAGCTCTCTGGCTCATTGTCCAAGTCTTACATGCATTTTATAGGGTATGGTGTATAAATCCCAACACAGCACCAATCAATATGAATTTTCTTTCCTTTTACCTATATTCCCATTGATATCAGGAGCCTAAGTACTACATGTGGAACTTGTTCTCTCATTTGCCAGCAATTGGAAATATTGCCAGTACAGATTGAAAGACTAACAAAAATAAACAGATTTTGAGTCAGGCTATCTTTGCCTTTCAATCTGATTTTAGTCCATAAAATGTTAGAATAGTATTCAGTGATCCAATGGAGTTACCATGATATAAAAAGATGTGAGATCAGGAATCATTGTTCATTCAACCAATCGTGGTATGTGTACATAGATACTATTTAAAAATAATTTATTTATTCTTTCCTGTAAAACACACTAATAACAAACTTCGATGAGTGACGTTTGTGCATTATGAGTTATGTCCGATGATTTCCACAGGTAGATGCTTAGCTGTTTCTTTTCTGCTGCTTGGAGATTTGGAGTGTATTGACTTTATGAACTTCATGGAAAAATTATTGCTTTTTAGAGGGATTATTCAATTACCCGCTTCAGGCAAATGCAATAAATCTTACATTACACTAAAGCCAAGCATTAATCAGCAGACCCTGCGAGCATGACGGCTCTGTTCTTCTGAATGTCCAGTAGGCTTAAGACAATATTCCTTGGCTTCATTTCATTGCTCATAGGTACAGGTGATCAATTCTTATTATTCTGTAGCATTTTTTTAACTTACTAACCTCTGTCTTCATCTTCTGAATTTGCTGTAACCCCTAGTTGTCCTTATGCATTTTGATTGTAGTTGATTGTTCTCCTTTTAAGTGAGTTCTGTATATACATACAGTCAGAGGCAAAATATTACCTATTTTCCCCTTAACTCTTATACTTTGAAAATGTTTAGGAGTAATTTTCTTTAATATTTTCAGTACAAATGTTAACTCTGTTTAAATACCCTGTTTTCACTAGTGGCAAAAATTTATGAAACTCAATGTTGGTACTTTTCATAAAGTAACCATAAAAAACAGGTAAAAAGCTGCCATTTGTTGATTTTTTACTTAGAAATATGTTCAACTTAAACGTTAATCACAAAATACAGTTCCTTATCATTTATGGTTTGCTTGTTAATGCATGGAGAACATATTCCATCTAGAAAGGGAGAATGAAATATTTAGAAAGGCAAGAGCAAGACAACTGTTTTCGTGAAGTAAGCTTTTGTGTGAGGCTTTTTTTGTCTTCATGTTTTAATGGATTTTGCACAGCTAAGAACATTCCTGGCAGTTACACTGAAATGGCTTGTTCCTCCTCAGCATCTGTGTGGTGGAGAATTGCTTGCAAAGTCAATGCAAGCAACTTTTTGTTTATTTGTACTGGTTATCTTACAGACTGGAAAGATCCTATTACATTATATCATTGGACTCTGATGAATGTCAACAGTAATGAGAAGCTAAGAAAATATTTTTCAAGGATGTCAGTTAAAGCCTTCTTGGTGATGAAAAAATAGAAATATTTGCACTGCAAGAAGAAATTAGGGCGTATTTCCTTGATTAATACATCTTTTCTTGGTCTTCCAGTCCAGGCACTTTTATTCACTTTTCAGTAGATGGTGCCAGAGTCAAAGTAACCTCTCTTCTCTCTTTCAGAGACTATTTTTATTTTTGCCAGTGGTGTTAAAATGTAATTTCAAAATACTGTAAAAATGCTGTTAGTGGATATAGATACGCAAGAAAGAGGTTTTGTGTCAGAAAGCTCTTATGGTGAATTTCAAGATACTCGGTCTCATCTTTAAACCCTTGCTAGAAGCTAAGCTTAGAAAGCAAGACCTGATATGTCAAAATTTAGGAATGAGCTGGTACTGAATCTGCTTTACCTGATTAACTCCAGATTTTGCATGGGAGAGCAGATCTGCTGGAAACAGAAGTAAATACAAATTATAAAAAAATGAAACAGTGCGAAACACATCATCACATGGAGATAACACTCCCAAAGCCTCCTTAGTTTTGAACATCTCATAGTATTTTTGTGGCAACTCGTAATAGTTATTATTTATAACATTCACGCATCTTTCTCCTGGTTTGTTGAAACATTTCTCTGCCTTGGAAGAGGAAAGACGGATTAGCGGCTCTGTTTATTGAGATAAAGATTGAAAGTCCCCTAACTAGCGAAAAAAGCTGAGATCTTTGTATTTGATGTTTCCATTTTACTCAACAACATGATAGCTATTAAACTTGCAAAACAATGGAATATTTTATTTCCCAATTCACAAAAATATGTGTGATTTGGAGTGATGCTTTTTGGAAATAGTATGTGAGGGTTAAAAAGAATAGGAAACATAGAAATTTCAATTTAAGAAAACAGGAGATTTGAGAACAGGAACATAACACACTTTAGAGGTTTAAGGTGAGAGTTAAGAACAGGGAATAACATTAGTCAAAGTCATGTCCCCTAAGTATTGCTGTGGATTTCCAAAATAAATTCTTCAACTAATTTGGTAAACTTTTAATTTAAGGGGAAAAAAGTAAAAAAAAAATATAAAAAAAAAATGTTATTGTCAGGAACACCACAATATAAGATGTTAGAAACATTTAAACGTGGAATTTCTTTATCTAACTTTGTCTCCCAGTCTTCTCAGGTACTGGTCCCTGTGGATTCTGGAGCTGCCCAGATTTGTCTCAGGGCAGATCTTTTAAACTCATCTGCTATCTTGCCTCTGGCTTTGCTTGGCTTTTGGGACATCTGAGGCTCTCAGGAGGAGGCCTCCAGTTGAGAGCCCCTGAAATGGCAATCCTAAGGCTGGAGCCAGGCCCAGTTCCTCCAGCAGAAATAAATACCAACCTGTGAGAAATTTCAGGGAAAGTGAGTAATCTCTCAGAGAGATTCTCTGTCATAATTTCTAACCAGCTCTCATTGGAAACATTCCTATAAATGTAGTCTACTATTCTGAACATCCTGCTCTTCATCCATGTGTTGTCTTTGCTCCTGGTCTCATTTTGGAATTTCTTTTGATATTTATTTGCTTCTGTCCCTAGCGTGTTCCAGCTCACTCTGTATTAGAGTGAAGATCCAAACCAGAATGCAGGCCTGGATGCAGCAGTACAGATACAACAGTTCTCATTGAGCTTGTCTTGCTGCCATTGTGTCTGGATGATGATCATCCATTTGCTTTGGTAAAAGCAGGTTTCAACTTGTTTGATTCTGTCTGATAGCTACATTAAGGCAAAAGGATTTTTTGAACTATAAATCCAGTGTAGGGAAGATCAAATAGCTACCTAGGCTTTCTTTTTCTATGTGCGAAGGTCAGTACTTTCCATGGAGGAGCGTAAATATTTTTAGCACTCATTTGCCTACCTGGCTCTTCTCAGATGTAGAGAAGACAGTGTGCTGGCTCGGTCAACAACATCACTTCAGCTTGTTGGCATTCTGCTGTGCTTGTGATCACTGATTTTTTATTTCTATATCCTTGGTTTGTATCTCTAAGGCCGCAAACTTCTGCTTTCCAGTATTTGGGCTGAGTTAATGTACAGCAGGACAAGCAGGTGAAGACCTTCAAACTTGCTACATCTTCAGTCCTGCTCACCCATCCTGGCAGCACAACTGTGCTATCAAGTATTCTTTCGGTGCAGTAGCCACAAGTCCAGTACTCTTTGCTCTACAGTATCTCATCTGTCATCTCTGTGGTAAAGATAATTTCAGAGACTCCAAAATGTTGCCATATTCTGGTGCTACATACTGCCTTCAGGATGGGACAAAGGGATTTATGGATTGCTGGCCTCAGTCCAATTTTTATCTAGAACAGGCAACATTCTTTTGTTATCCACTTTGAAATACAATTGAGTGGCCTATCTTATTATACATTGTGATTAAAATTTCAGTCTGGGAATTGACTAACAAAATGGGTGAGTCAGGCAGTATTCTGACAGCAGTCAACTATGTCAACTGTCTTCAGCATAACTTGGCTTCTCTATAGGATGTCATCACACATTATCCTGAACGTGGTCCAGATTCAGCCACAGTTGTATGTTCTGTATATCTGACTCCCACAAAAAGGATTATTCAAATAGCCAGTCAGGAGCTTCCTCCTGACTTCACAAAAATTTGATCAAGTGAATTGAAGCTGTATACATTATTGCATATAGTCCCTGAATGTCCAAGTAAGGACTTAGAGAGGTGTATACAACTACCGAAGTTTTTAGGTATCTTTCTAGTTAGGCTCTTACACACCAAGACAATTCATGCATCCCTCCAGGCTTGTATGTAGCTGCCTAGAAAAAGTTAACACTTTTAAAGTTTGGCCACAGTTACATAAGGTGACTTTTCGTGACAGGTGGAACCAGCTTTGTCCAATAAAACACTGTTTTAAATGATTGCAGCAGCACATTTTAAACCTTTCTGCTGTGTAGTGGAGCATGAGAAGTAGAGTATCCTTTAATAATAATAAAGACTTTTTACATACAGCTTCCTACCTTTAAGTAACTCTGTACTTGGCAAACAGAAGTAGTTATGTGGGGAGGAAAGTGGTTAATCCAAGACTGTTCATCAGCTAAGCAGTGGTTTTTGGACTAGAACTCCCTCTTCCAAATCCCCTTGAGTTACCCACAAGGCACTGTAAGAGTCACTGCTCTAGCCATAATCAGGTAGATTAATAAGAATTTATAAATAGAATATCCCTATGCTAATGGATATGCACCCATCAAATCATTTCCCTTTCTGAAGGGATTTGGATACAGCAGTCTGTGTGATTTCTTCACATCTCTGCATGCAGGCTGTTCTTCCATTCTTTGCAGAACATTCAGAGGGAAGGGAGAACAATGCCTCCTGCATACATGTAAAGCATTGCACAAAATAATACCAAGATAATTAAAAAAATCACACAAATATTTCTTTACTGGCAGGGTCCAGGGTCAATGGCAGTCCAATACAGAAAGGAAATCCCTCCACACTCCACTGTAAGTTACAATAATGAGGTAATATGGCTCCTCAAGCACATTGAGTTCAGTGACGAATTAGCATAGTCAGTTCTTGACAGCCCAGAAAAGCCTCTAACTAGAAAGGACCACCCAGCTCACTGGCTGCAGTCTCTCTAATCACAGGCGACCACTCAGAAGTTGAAATATTTCTAACATCCTCAAATAAAATTTAAATTGTAGTGAAAGGTCAATGGCCAAACCTATCATATCTCAGAGGCCTAGCAGGAAACAGCAACGCAGATGATTGTGTACATTTCATCTTGTGCTGTGGCTTGTGACTGGGTATTTTCTTCAAGATTTTGTGGATGAAATTGATTTGGCTAGATAAAAGTGACTGAAGAGCCATGATCACCTAAAAACCCCTTTAGTCTCAGAGGCTTGGAACCTTTGTGGCTGCAATATTCTAATGGAAAATATTTGAGGACTGGTGAAATTTGTGGCTATTGTAAGTGAAGATAAAAGAAATATCTAATAATATGTTCCTGCTGTTGTCCAGCACATTGCTGCCTGCATGAAAGCATGTGGAGTTGTCTCTGTAGACAGTGGAGGTAACTCAGTGCAATGGGATGGGAAAGAGGGTGTCACTGGTTATAATTCAATTGTCACAGAATGCCTGAGGTTATTCTAGCAGACAGTGTGTACAGCTTCAAGATCTGAAAGGGCTTTTGGTGATGTGAAACATGCAGTTGCTAAATGCTGGATTTGATTTGTTTGTTGGAAGCTCAGAATAAAGAGGATAACTTTAAAAGGGGCGTTAATTCCTTAGCCAGGGACAGTTGCCATCTCACCAGAGGCACATGTGTGTAGGATTAGCTCCTCTCCTAGGCTCTTGAAGCTGATCTTTAATATAAAAGAAAAATTTTGAAACAAGCAGGATCTGTGCTGACCTCCCATATGAGGGGTAAGACTGGGCAGTGACCGTGTGGGTGGTAGAATGGAATTTTCCATGAAGTATGGGTGGGAGCTTCTCTAATAATTTACATTTATCCTGGTTCCATTTGGAGAAGACTGGCTTACTGGCAAGGTCAATGCCCAATGCTTGACTTGTTCCCACTTGTTTGCTTATGTAACATCATTTTGGGTACCTAAAAATAACAGCCCTTCTTAATAGGGTGTGACTTCAAGTAGAACTGACATGAAGCAGACTGAGATGAGAATGTGCAAGATGCTAATCTTACGATGAGGGTCACTGCCATGCTCATTCACTTGGAAGCTGTAGATGGGTTAGGAGATACGGAACCAATATTTAAGGCAGTGTCAGAGGTGGCCATGTAGCACATGCTTATCAGGACATATACACAGTCCAATGGAACAATGATTGATCTAGGGAGCAATGAGAACATGTTCACAGCGCTGACAAATGGATGAAAAGAAGTCCTGGTTTCATGAGTGTACATTGCTGCTTCAAAACCCAACATTTTTTAGATATCAGTATGAAATCTTACTGGTGGAGCACTGCTTTGAAAGATGTTCAATGTGGGCTCAATTTTCCACACATCATGATGAAGTTATAGATGAAGTATCTCCATTTGTTATTATCCATGGTTAAAATGAAAACAAATCTTTAATGGATATAGATATCCTTATATAAGATTTTTAAAAAAAAAAAAATCATTGTTTTCCTTCATCTGATTCAGGCTTTTATCTCCTTAAGTGTATGTATGGGCAAGGTCAAACTTATTATGACAAACTTCAAGCCTATTTGAATATTACAAGTGTGAAATTGTGACCACACGTCTTATATTAACACTTTGCATAGGAGACCTGTGTGCATGTGAGAGAAAAATCAGATGCATATATGAGGTGAAAATGGAACCAGTTGAAAAAGATTGGAAAGAAATGAGGGGGACAAAAAACCAAAATAGTGGTCTGTGAGTATGTGGTGAAATACGTAATATATATTCAGTTATCTAGACCATCTTCTTTGAGTCCAGCATTTGTGAATACCTCACAAAACAGTTTAAAAATAACTCTGAATTACTCTTTTCATAGAAATACTGCAGTGAAGACTTTTAATATAGAGGCAGCAAAATGATGGTGAACTTGAGCTAGACTGAGCAACCTACACATCAGACCTTAAGACTATCAAAATTGTGCTAAGGTCACAAGATTTTTCCATTTTTGTTGCAATAGAATTTGAAACTTTCTATGTAAACCAAGAAAAAGTGAACTGAATTTCACTGAAAGAATAGATTCTGTGTCTCTATCTACTTTCATCCATCTATTCAAGCATACATGCACTTCATGCAGAAGTGATGTTTGTAGGAAGAAATATTTCAAATATCAGATGAACTCTTCTTTAGGTTGTGGGATGCTTTCATACGTTTTAATTTTGAAGGTCACATCTATCTGGTGTTTTTTTACAATTATTAAACTCAATGCCTCTGAGAGGCTTCTATACAAACCCTCATTTCCCATGATTTTTGCAACTTGGCTTTTGAATGGATTTTGCTGTTTCTGGCACTATACAGACTTTGAAATTCATATAGTATCCAGAAATCTACTGAAGTCAATTGCTCTTTCTTTTTTGCTCCTAAAAAGTTTTTTGAACATTAGCCTTGAGCATGGCTTAAGCTACATTCTCATTACAGCATTGCAGAGTATATGCTTTCAGTGTTCCTCCACAAGATGGTTGCACTCATGTTTTACAAGCTGCCATGAAGGAAGGCTTTCAGAAGCCCCACCATTGCTTCGTAAGACATCAGATGTTCTGTAAAATTACTGAGAAAGGAAAAAAAGAAATAAAATAAATCAATGACTACAGATGGGAAAAGAAAAGGCTACAAAAATCAATACTTTGAATATAATATTATCCTGTGCATAAATAAAAATCATGGGGAAACATGCAAACAAATGGATTATTTATTTAGTTTTTAATTTCTGAAGGTGAGGTAATAGCATTTTTTTTTCCCCAAGGCTGTTAAGTAGCATCTGATTAATGAAAAGGTGATCACTACTGATCACAGGGAGTGTGAACACCTTGAAAATCAGTCCTGAAATTTGCTTCAAATTCCAGCAAACTGAAATTGAAGGCATTTTAGGCCATCCTTGGTTTTTAAAGCCACTACAGCACTGAAAACCATGAAGCTATTCACACTTGGCAAAGACATTTCAGTAGTGAGGCAGATGTAGCTGTGCCCCTAGCAGGGATGGACATTCCTAAGAAGCGCACATTGCACTTTTAGGTGTATTTATTGAGAGGGAAGTATCTAGCAACCATCAGGCATAGCTGTGGATGGCCCTTGGTCATCTTGCTTGCTTAGGGCATGGTTCTAAACCTTAGACGAGTCCGAGGTAGCCTCCTGCCTCCCTACTGCAACCAAACAAAATCATATTTATAGCATAGCCAGCACATTTTGCTAATTCCTGGCATTTTTAAGCTTTCCAAATACAGAATTTTAAGGAAAAGGGAGAGGATACAGAGAAGGGGCTTCCAGGCAGAAGACAGGGCTATGAATAAAAATGGCTTGCATTTTTTCCTTCCCTCTGAAATTTAGCATGAAGCGAGGGCAGTGATTGTGATAATAAAGGCAAATGATAAATGAAAGAAGAGGCACTTCAACATAATCTAGATAACAGGAAAATTTTAAATGGACAATTTAACATGAGGGTCTGCATGGAATTATTTTTCATTAAACAATCAAAGCTTGTGATAATGCAAATGAAATCCGTTTTTAGCTGCAGGAAATTTTGAGAATTTCAGAGGAATAAAAAATATGAGAATAATAATATCATGATGGTAATTCACAGTAATTATAGAAAAGCATAATTGCACAACACAAGCACTAATCAAAGCTCAGAAGAGTACTTTGGCAATCATTAGGATTTCAGAGCTATTAGCATTTACCTTTGTCATTGGGCACCACACAACAAGCATTATTAATTTCATGTCAATCTAGGGCATAATTTCCCTGATCAAATATCAGTTCATAATAACTAACCACAAAGATTAGCTTATCTGACTTTGATTTTTGTGAAGTATTTTAGAAAGAAGTCTTTACTGGTGATTGCTTTGGCAGTAGCAATGTTGTCCTTGAACTTAGGTTATTTCTCGAGGTATGTGGGCTATCCTGTATGTGTACAAATTCCATCAATTTCTTTGCATCTCCTGGCCTAAAAAAGCTTCAGAGCATTGTCCAGGCTTTCCCTCTTGATACCTTATAGGTGTCATTTTCTGAGCTTCATCCATCATGAGTATATTAATAATCAATGTATTGAACTATGCACATATTTTGTGCTGCTGTGGTACATATGTTACTCATCATTTGTTCTCACTGTAACTTCTAATCTGATGTACATCTTATCCTAAATTATACTATGTATAGAATGTGTGTCATTTGTTCTTTTTCTTTTTTTTTTTTTTTTTCCTCACTGACCACCTATACTTTTGCTCAAACCTGCCCTGACTGCCTAGTATGAGGAAGAGAACGTTTTACAGTTCATACCATACAGGGATATAGGTGAAGGGAACATTTGAGTGAATCAAAGTTGAATTTAAGAAAGAGGAATATGAAGCTGGAAAACTCACAATGTGCTCATGGAGAAGGGATGGTCAATCACTAGGAGAGAAGCTGGTTTTCCAGAAAACTGAAGAGGTAAATAAGAGCACAAGTAGTTTGAAACTGTGGTTTGGAGAAAGGATATCCCATAGTGAATAAAATCATGAACAGCATGTTTGGTTTTTTTCCAGATGAAGAAGTGAAATCTTTAAATTCACTGAAGCAAAAACATAAAGCATAATTATTTACACTGGTATTATTATATGTAAGTATTTGGGATATGTATCATGTTCTGTTATATTCAGCAGAAGAAAAGCTGTATTTTATGCAATAAAATACCCAAACAAACAAGAAATTCGATTCTCTGGGCCTTCTTTCTTCTTTTTATAACCCTCTTTATGCATTATTTTTTAAAAGATTATATCTGTTCTCTTACTGACATTTGCAGACTTAAAAAAATTCTATACCATATGTATAGCTTTTAAAGGAAAGGGTTTTCCATAGGAGAAGACATTGACTGGTAAGTAAAATATATTTCAATTTGTTGCTCAATAAAGCAAGATACAACTTATCAACATGCAGGTGAGGTCATTTCCCAGTGTCGGAAATAGTAAGTATTGAATATCTTTTCCTTTTCTCAACTGACTCACTGTCACAGTGCTTTTCTCTGGCTTGCGGCAGGATTGTTTTTCTGTTAGCAACTTATTTTTTAACACACTATTCTGACACCTTGACAGTTCATGTGCTAAATCAAACTTTACAATTACTGGCAGGCAGTTATTAGATGTATTGCACTTAATTAACTTTGCACCTAATTACAAGCAGTGCTGGCCGATTACAAAGGGCATAAATATATTAGTGCCCTAGCTGTCACATCATGAAAATGGCTGTTTGAACAAGTCAAGCAAAAGCAATTACCACATTGTGTGCATGGTGAAGTATAGCAGAGTGCAGAAAGAGGAATGAACTGTTTTACTGTTTGTAGGAATTTAATTTTGCACTTTGCATTTCAGGTGACCCAGATGAGCAAAGAGTATGATAAAAGGTTTCCTTTCATTTGTATAAACACTTCAAGAGTGCTTCATGTGTGTGAAAGGAAAACAAAAGTTGCATGGTAAGAGCTGACTTAGGTTTTGTTAGATACCCACCCTGTGTATCTGTAGATGATAAAGAATGAGGATTCCAGCATTAAGGAAGAAAAGCGGCCTAACATGAGATATATTCTACATATCTTAAGCAAAGCTTGTGAATCAGAATGACAACTGTGCAACTGTTACTTATACAGTAGTTGCCAAAATGAGAAGGAAAGCAGAATTTGGTCTCATCTGTAGAGGGATGTGTTGTAAAGAACAAATGTTAGCACTCAGCTGGCGTTCTGTGGAAATCTGTCTTGCGTTAGCACAGGAAGAAAACATCTCTGCTGGAAAAGTAAGCAAGGCATTCAGGTTTAAAAGGTTTAAACGTTTAAAATTTCGTAACTGGCTTTGTAAACAGAGTCTATATAAAAGAGATGTTTCTATGTGTGTCAAGTATGTGTTCTAACCACCACATGCTTTCTTTTGCATAGGAAAATATAGCATGTTAGAGGTGGCTTAATTGATTGTAGTTGTGCATATAGCCATAGAGGGGTGTTGTCTTCACTTTACAAGAATCCTGGCAAAGGAGAGGAACTGAGAACTATTAAATATCATAATTGTTTTCATTGCTTAAAGATTTCCTTTTTCTGCTTAGCAGCAGAATAGCCCCTGAATTAGCAACGTTTTGCAACAAAACTAAATAAAACCTTTGTTTTCCTTTTTAACAAAACTCAGTCCCACACTTAATTATTCAGCAATGCATGGACAAACCAACTTAAGCCCAGTCATAGGAATTTCATGGTCAACAGACTGTACCATTTGCCACGTACAAGAAATTTAATGCTTTGTACAAAACAGTACCGAGGTCACACGAGCCAATTTCATATATATTGGCCAAAATAGGTCACTAGAACTTGACTTTGCTTGGGGCAAATGGAAAGAAATAGAGGGAGTCACAATGTGGTGCTAAATTAGTGGCTGTAGGGCTTGTATGCTGTTGTTATTTACAAGCTCTGAATAAAGAGAACTCTGAGGGTGTATGTAGTAAACCTTTCCCAGCCAGAACAGCCATTCATTGTTAGTCACTTCTAAATAGTGAAACAACTGTGTTGTTTCTGATAACTCATGGAAAAAAATAGGTGGCCTTTAACAAAAGTTTTGGATGCCTTTGCAGTTGTGCTTGGATGAGAAAGTCAGTTGACGCTTTTGTGTGCAGCAGCATAAAGTAGAAAGTGGGCAGATAATGTGTTTTCAAATACAACATTACATCATTGCTGAAAACATTGCTCAATGTATTAAGACCTTGGGTGGCCAGCAATTTTTACCCTGTATAAAACTAGAGACATTGCTGTAGAAAAATAAACTTGTGCGGGAAAGTGTCCTGATGGAATGATCTGGGGGGAACAACCAATGGATTCAAGTAGCCTGTGCAAGAGTACTTTGCCTCTTTAGCCACTCTTTACTAAAAGGGTCAGAAGCTTAGCCCAAGAGGGATGTTAAATCCATCAAGGGTTCATGTAAAGCCCTATGATTTCAGTTTTCAAGGGCAAACTATATGCTACTAAGCTTTTCACTGATGAGAAACTGGGGGGTGCAAGGAATTAATGTGAAACACCATGGACTTGACTCTTCCAACACACAACATGAGTTATGTTCAACACAAAGTGTGTTAAAATGTTACTTTCTTAATTGAATGCACTGGAACTAACAAATACTCCATGAATAATGTTTAAAAGATAAAAGTAAATCTAAAGCTCCGTGCATTTGAGGAAAAACAGATAAAACAGCAATGAGAAGTTATTCTAGCAGAATATGCCCGTATCTTATGTGCATGAACTTTTTTTCTCATATGGATGGTCATAGAATCATTTAGGTTGGAAAAGATGCCTAAGATCATCAAATCCAACCATAAACCTAACACTACCAAGTCCATCACTAAACCCTGTCCCGAAGTGCCATGTCTACAATGTCTTTTAAATACCTCCAGGGAAGGTGACTTGTCCTTGCTACATGGTTGCTGCCTTTGTCCAGTTGCTATTAGTTAAAATATTCAACCTGAATAGTCAGTGTGTGTGTGTATAAATATATCTATATATGCTTTCTGTTGTATCATAAACCCATGGTGGGGGAAATGAGGATATATGCAAGAATACACATCGGCACTTCTCAATTTCGAAACAAGGTATCACAGCTTTTCTGTGCAGCAGCGCTGTCCGGAGTGGGACGGCAAGAGTTTCCACACATACAGGGTCAAGAGTCTGCTAGCTGGCTAGTGTGTGAGAGAATGGGGGCTACTGCCTCTCAGCTGCTTCCTCCTGGACGGGCTGTGGGCTTTGGTGAGAGGCACTGCTTGGAAAGGCTAGGAGCTATGGCCCTGCAAGACACAAACAAGAATCTGTCTTCTCCTCAGGACTCTCAGGAACTCAGCAAGAGCTTGAAGTTCTGCCTCTGAGAGGATGGACACTTCAGTCGTTCAGCACACTGCTGGTATCTGGTGCTTACACAAGGCAGGGACTCCCAGTCCCGATTAAGTTGTCTCCTCACTTGAAGCGTGGCCATTTTATTAAGCACTAATCATTTGGCAACAACAGTTGCCCTATTTTATTCCTTGCCCCTGATTCTCCACTCTATAGCGGACAAAAGGCTGGGAAGTCAACTATGGCTATTTTGCCCACTTGCGTAATATTTCACTAGCCACTGTGGAGTCAGCTTTTCCATATTTATCGTATTTGTACTAATGGAACATTGACAGAAAACTGAGCTGGTTATTTGTTCTTTTTATTCTGTAGATGAGACATTTCTCAGCCATGACTTCTGAAGACTTCTAGCTGTAGCACGCTCCTAAGACACAGAGCCTTCTAAGATCCAAGGATGTCATCTTACCTGTCTTTTACCCTTTTTTGGAAGCATCTAAAGAAAAACTGGAAGCTGCAGAGATACATGAGGAATTGACAGGTATGTAAAAGCCCTCTGTTAGATTTTCCATCCAAGTCTGCTTTGTTCATGGAACTGCATACTTTATAGTTTGACTTTTACACCCTGTTGTAATGACTCTTTCCATCTGAGTGCATCGTACTGTAGGAAGCTAATTGACTTTGACTTCTCTGCTTCTGTTCCCAGTGGGATAATGCCAGTTGTAATTCTGTTATTGATTGTTTAGAGCAATTAGCGGAAAACAAATTTCTCCAAAGAACAGATAATTTGGTTTTGTTGCTCTCTACCATTAAAGCTAAACAATTTGTTATCTGAAAAAAAATTAATAGGAAACACATTGCATCTGTTTATTAGCTGAAGAGAGACAGGTTACCTCATCATTAATGTCATCGGTAATTAGCGCTCTTGTGCTGCCACCATCTGCACCAGTGCCTGGCAATCTGTCAGCAGCTTCAAATGCCAGGGCTGATTGTGTTTATCTGTGCCAAACAATGGCCAGACCGTATGTGATCCTGAAATTTGTAAACAGTAGTTGGCTAATGTAATTTAACTAGGCAGTTTTGTTGTAAGTGTGACTGCTACCCTGGGAAGGACATGAGACTTTAAACCTCCAGGGCATTTCCCAGTCATTGGGTCACCAGCACCAGGCTCAGAATGCCACCCTCAATTAATCAGGTTTCTGATGGTCACAACTGTTTTTTGTTTCCATTTGGGACGAGGTCTGGAAAGGCGCTGTAGTCAGACTGGCAGGGCCTGCGCTCACATTCCATCAGCATCACTGCCCTCCACGATAACCAGCAGATAAACCCTGACATGTCCCACAGAGGCCTTGTTAATTGGATAGGCTCCTTAGTTGTTACAGAGTAGGTAACTTCTTATTCTACTCCAGATTGAAAAGAATGGACTTTATTTTACACTGGGTGAAGTTTCTTCAAATAAAAAAAGAAAAAAAAAAAGCCCGGGAAAAAGGAAGTAGTCCTGTAGGATTTAGGTAATAGTCTTAGTGTTTTGCTGACTTTGTTCTGTTATTTTTGACCTAAAAAATTCACCATACGCCAGACTTGAGTTTGAATTTGTTGTTTTCTTTTGAGAAGAAAAAGATCTGAAAATTCTGACTGCCTAATAAAATAGCTTCCAAAGGTCAAAGACTATTGAGATCCTACATGCAGGGATTTGAAACCTACGTAAGAATACATTCATAGTGGTGGAGAGCTGTCTACCATGCTTAAATTTGTGTCATAGTTACTATAAAGTAAATGATTATACATGTAATTGGTTAGTGAGTTACTTGTTTAGTAATTTTTCATTGGTACTCTCCTGTTCTGTGCATTCAATCACGTGAAGTATATATACAAGTACAGGTGGAAGTTAAATGCTTTCTTTGGCACATGGTTTTGAAGCCTACATTAAGATGTATTACTTCAGGTATCATATCATGTATTATTACAATCACTGAATTTCTATTAATAGTGCTTATTGCTGATACCTGGACATTTTTGTCTCCAGGGCTAGTGGAGCAGAAAGCTATTAAAAATGCAAGGACCCACTGGCATTGTAGAAAAATCCATTTCATAGTTGTATGGTAGCATGCAATTTCCAAGGGACTGCTAGATGTTTGCATTTGATGAAGCATAAGTACGTTGAGGAAGTAATTTCTTTTTCTGATGTGAGAACAGGGAGCTACCACTGAAAGCTCTGGATCTCAGTCAAAGGTGAGAGGAATCATGAATTTCAGAGAGTCCATTATAATGCATTTCTAAAGATCTGGTGTTGGCAAGAAGTGCAGCTGGATTAGTTGGTCTCTTAAAAATGGAGAGGAATAGATCAGTAGAGGCAATAGCAAAATAGGGAAGAGTATGAAGCATATTAGGAAAGCCATAATGTCTCAGTATGTCAAGTCCCTCTTGTGGAAAAGGGTCTGTGTGTATATATATGTATATATAGATATATAATTTGAAAGTTGAATAATTTAAGGAAGGTAATATTGTAATGAACAAGAAAGTAGAGGTATTTTATGACTTAATATTCTAGAATGTTTATTTACAAAAGGTAGTTTGCACTTGTGGACTGATCCAAAGCAACTTGAATTGAAATATTCATTTGGGTTTCAATAGGTTTTAGGCCCAGCCCATCTTTTCCAATATTTATTGGGTAAATTTACTGCATGTAAATTTTTACAGAATTTTCTGCCTTCAAATACCATAAGAAATCATCTGTCCTAAGGAATGTACTCTAAAGACAGAATAAATATGGCATGAAAAAATCAGGTGTTTAATATCCAATAGGAATAGCAATATGGTTTATAAGAATCTTTTGTTCTTCCATTTACTTTTGTATTAGTTCAGTAAATTAGGTGGCATGCCAATTTGCATATTATAGAATATAATTTTAAAGATCCATATCTGTTTATCCTGAGGTGACAGCGGATCAATACAGAAAACAAAGTAATTTTAGCTTTGGGATTAGAGGAGGAAAAAGAGGTTTTAATAGCAGTGTAGGGATGTTCTCGAATTTAATTGTAATCCCTCTGGCACTTTTCTACATGTAAAGTGGAAAAATGTTACAGATACTAAAATTAAATATGATGCCAATACTATAAATCCGGTGTAAGGGGTTATTGTATCACTGAGCTCTTTAAAATGTTAACATTCCTTGGCTTCATTTAGAAGCATTAACTAATTCCAGGTGAGTCACTTCAGACAGCAAAGCACACCGTTGGTAGACATCCATCACACAGAGCATGAGGTAACAATTCTCCAGGGGCATGTGTAGATGTGAGAATATTTTTTTATGGTGTGGTGACTAACATTCCTTTATTTCTCATTAGTTTATACTGTACTCTATTATATAAAAATTAATTTCTGTTAACTTCTACATTCAATTTATGTACACACATAATTTAATGAACATAATATAACTTAAAATAATAAATTACAGCCTTTCTGCCCCCCCAGGTAGACTGTCAGACATGGTGGTATAAATTAATATGTAATGCTGCAAAGCTAACAAATTCCATTTAGCCAAGAGGACTGAAAGGAGCTCCTAGATGCAGATCTGGAGCCTTGTGCTGGAGACCACTGAAATCAATGGAAGGACTTACTTTGACTTCATTAATTGCTAAAATAAGGGTGGGGATGGAAGACAAAGATCTGTGGAGAACAAATTAGGGAGACAGGTTATTATTATTATACTTCATTAGCAGTGGTGTTCTTGGAGATAAGTAAGTGTTCAGTCACAGGTTGCCTAAATAGCTATTCTAAGGTATTTCTAAGTGGCTCTTTGCATATCAGTATGATTTAGCTGTTTTCAGGTATAAAATACATCCATTGTTTTTACATGAGCTAAAGAAGAAAGCTTAGTGTTGTCATTATCATCACAAGTGATGGGAGTCATGATGGGAAATGCAGGTGGCTAACAAGTATGCAGGTTGCTCACAAGTATCCTGCCTGGTCTATGAGGGCCATGTCAGAACTGTGCTACCTGGCAGAGGTGAAGAGGATGGGAAATGAGTGGTTCCTTTAGACCTTACTCTCTGCTGTCCTTTTTATGTTAATTGCACTATAATGCCACTGGTATAGAAATACGAGGAAGAAAGGGAATTTAAATTAAAGGAAGCAAGATTTAACAAACAAACAAAAAACAAACAGAAGGAATCAAGACTGAGAATGAGGAATATAGAACTCATCTCTAATCCCAGAAATGATGTGATTTCTGTTTGCAGACCAGCATTCATTATGCTGAAGTCAACTACTTAGGTTACTATTAATTGGTCACATAGCAGCTGTGAAAAGGCCAGGTTTTTGATAGTTTGTGAATATGCATTCACAAGATAAAACTGAGTTCACTTTTTTTTTTTTAAAAAATTCCTGTAAAGCAGGATATTATGCCTCTGATACTGAATCTTCTCCTTTTTCACTCAGGATGAATTTTCATATATTGTTTTTCAAAACACCTTGATTATTGAGTTGGGATAGAAGAAACTAAGCAGCCCATGATACCATTTTTCATTTAGAAAAATATCTGATAATCATATAAGGTTATTATAAATTGTTTCTTGATTGTAAATAATATACATACAGACAATGGATAATTAATTGCAGGCAAAGATCAATTAAGAAAGGTCATCTTCAATTTGACTTATTGTATTTGTCTCTATGATTATCACTGGTCAAATGTAATTTCATACTTGTCAAATTGCAGCTCTGGAAAGGTAGGTTAAACATCACTGTAAATCGCAGGTATTAAAAGAAGTAATTAATATATATTTCTTAATTATTTCTTAGAGGTTTGGTGGTTTTGTGTCTGATGATACAACCAAAGCTTAAAGCAATCAGAGCTGACTCAAAACACACTCAAAATACTCATGTAATTTTAATAAGACTTTGACCTAACTGTAGGAGCAGAAATGTCTTAGCACAGTATACAAAAACTTGCAGTTGGCAGAGTCTTAAGTAGATACCACAGCAAAGTAAAATTCAATATCAAAAATACTGCTGCTTCTGACAAATGAGCAAAGTGTTGTCAAATAACTTCACTGAGTGCTTGTAGTAACTATGAGAGCACCACTATAGGCAGATAAAATCTGGGATCTAACTGTTAATATCTAAAGAGAGATAGGATGGCTTCTTGCATGAGTAAATGACCATCAAAGTAGGAATTTGGGCCTTTTTAAAATTCTCTCTCTTTGTGATAATCTAGTTAGATTGCCGCAAGAAGGATATTTTACTAGCTACACTTAATTTCTGATTATGCACTAATATTAGGCCTTAATGTAATGATCTGCTACTGAATTTCACTTCCAAAATACAGTAGGTATGTGTATATATGGGTGTGTACTAATAACCTTCCTTATTATCAGTCAGAATTTGCCAATGATGGAAGAAAATTTTCAGACCTTTCTCATTCTCTTTATGATGGGACAACTTCGTGCAGGTTTTGGCATGATTCCCCACTCTAGGAAATGTAGCACTTCTGAATTTCCAGGTGATCTATTATGAATTTCAAGCCCCTCCTCCTTTGCCCTGTGGATGTTGTGCAGCACAGCCAGATCCAAGAGGAATGTAAAGCTGTAATTTTGTTTAAATCGTGCAGCGATGTGAACAAACTCCTCAAGAGTCCCGTCCTTGGTAACGTATTATTTGAATTTTGCCTTATAGAATGTAGGAGGGTGGAAATACCCTGTCTTTGCGAGTGTGAATGCACAAGCACATGTTCAGAATCATCACGCCACCAGATGTTAAGAGGAGTATCTGGAGGCAGCAGGTTTACTTGCCAGGTTGCAAGGTATCAGAGAATTTGGGAATCATTTTAATTGACAGACTCTCTCTGACTAATTCTGTATGTGTTCCCTCACCATTATAGACATGAGACTAAACATCCTGCATGATCTATGAAAGGAGAGCTCTTGACAAAAAAAGTAGGCAATATTCATAATAGTGAACTCCAAACTTTTTAGCCTCTTTTTTGTTTTCTCTCAGCTTACCCAACCCTTCACAGCTTTTCTTCATTCTGTGCTGCTGTTGGATACATCTTCTCAGATTTATTGTATCAACAGTCAAGTTTTGAGATTCTTTTGAGACTTGTTGGCACTGCCATTTTCAATCTGTAAAGCTGTTCACAACCCTTCCACATAACCAAGAGGGTTATGGCAGTGCTCTGAGCAGTGCATTGGTGGTGGTTATCAGATCTGAGCTAATGCATTTCATATTTCATGGTGCCTGCTGATATTTATGGGGGTGGAAAAAATAAAACAGATTTTCCCAGAATGTTCTAGCCTATTTCAAATGCGAGTAAAGGGGTCATGAATCTGAATCCCTCATCTATCATAACTGCTGGAGGTAGAGTATAGCTGGACAAAGCCAACCTCATGCATCAGAGCTAAGCTGTGAGCTAAGGAAAGGAGAGGTTTAGTAAGAATGATCCTTGGTAGAAATCCACTGAAGTGACTAGAGGTACATTTGCTTACTGATGCAATCGCATTGCAAGCTTACTTTTCACCTCCTTTGACCACAGGGTGTGAAACTTCACTCTCTTTCTCCCCTTCATATCATGAACCATCTCATGTTGAAGAGGGAACACAAATTATACTCCACACCAAAGAAGAAAACATCTAGAAAAAAATATACTACAACTTCTTTCGATCTCTTTTCTGCTGGGAGCGGTTGGCTGACAGGGATACTACATGCATCTCGTTGATTATCTCACCACTAGTACTGACAGAAAATTAGCAGGGGTTTTTCACTTTTCTTTACATGTTTGGATCATGACAAACAATTCAATTTTGGGTACAGATCACTCTTTAGTAAATGTAGTCACACCTAAAATATGCTTCTGTGGTATGAGTCAGAGCTGTGTCTTAGAGCCAGAATAAACTTGCCTCAGGTCCTCTCATGGACCTGGGCTGAGAACCATCAGGCTCTCGCTTTATTGACATCTGTGTTAGAATGGAGAACTGCTTTTTATTTTTGCTGACTCTGTTATCTCAAATAATTAAAACTTATAACATCACAATCAATCCTCAGTGATAAAAGGACACTTCATTTTGGCTTATATCATTTGGGATGGAGTGAGTTTTGAACGTCAACTTGTGGTGTGCAGTTTCACTAGTGCAGGTCTTCAAAGATTTCACAAAATCATTAGCACAAATATGCATGCTTACTTTTGAATGTCAGACTTAAAACTCAATATGGATTATTTTAAATTATGACTCTAAGATTTGAGAATGCTTTTTTTGGAGGGGTTTAATCTGATATAGGAAAAGAGGATCACTTTTCCAATTTAGATGCATAGATTGCATATGCAAATAGGAATGGAAATTGTCTACAGAGCCTTCATGCTTCAAGTGCATTGTGTGATTATTTTTATATTCAGCCATGAACACATTCTGTGGTAATATTCCACTCCTTTTGTTTTACAGTATCAAATGAAGACTGAGACATTAAAAACAGGTCATAAGAGAAATGAAAAAATGTCAGTAAAAGCAGCTGATGAAAACTTTATTAAAAAGCTATGCGTGTCAGGCAGTGTTCCTTCTGTGATGTATATGTTTGTAATAACAGCTCTGAATTCTGCAGGGACCTATAAGTAATGAAGAAAATTGGTCAAGGAAAAAAGAAATTATTGGAAACTTGAGTGCTGTTGAGTCCCATAATATGCAAACTGTACATCTGCATAAAATAAACCTGTGCCCTGCTGATAGCTTTTATATTTTTCCCCTTGTATATATCAATTTGTTTGCCAAATTGAGTTTACTAAAGTAGATGTTTTATGGTGAGAATTAAGTCCCCAATTTCCATAAGTAGTCAACATTCATTGTCAGTTTAATATCAATAACAAGGCAAAATGTAAAACTGGACAGGACAGACAGTGTCTCCAATGAGAAAGTTGCCCTCTTACCAAGAATGGAAAGCTCCTGGTGTTAATATATCTATCCCAGTTGAGGAACAGAATCACAAGGGGAGAGAAGAGAATTATCCAAGCATTGCAAATATTACAGGAAGGAAGCTACATTGTGGAATCAAGTCAAAGGACACCAACATGAAGAGTTAGGCTGTACAAAAGACAAAAACGAAGGAAAAGAAAAACAATGACAAACTGTAGTGAAGGGAAACTACTTTTTTGCCTAGAAAGACAGAAACAGGCTGGAATAGTCTGAAATTGGAAAAGAAACAAAACTTAGTGACCTGGAGCAAAAGTTGCACAAAAGGTGTAATGTGCCAGATTACCAAAAATTACGTGTTTGAAACTCTTAGAGTAATGTGAATTAAGAATAAAAGGAAAAACCTTGTGCTCAGCAAGGTTTTAAGATGGGACAAGCATGTCTTACCAGGAAAGCCTTGGGCTCTTTCTTGGTTTCTTTCTTGGTTCTACTCTGTCAGAAAAAGGTTGCTGATCTGAGGGAGCTGCCTTCTGTTAACCTGATGATAGCACAATGGTGGAAATTTCGAAAAGCTGGACTTTCGAAAAGCATTCGATACTGTCCCCCATACAATTCTTGTGGAAAAACTGGCTTCACACGGCCTGGATGAGCATACGATCCGCTGGATCAAGCACTGGCTGACTGGAAGGTCCCAAAGAGTGGTGCTCAATGGATTTAAATCCAGCTGGCGGCTGGTCACAAGTGGTGTGCCTCAG
Source organism: Numenius arquata (assembly GCF_964106895.1). Taxonomy (NCBI): domain Eukaryota; kingdom Metazoa; phylum Chordata; class Aves; order Charadriiformes; family Scolopacidae; genus Numenius; species Numenius arquata. Next base: position 37,524,421 of record NC_133585.1, on the reverse strand, counting down.
GGCCCAGTGTTAGGACCATTTCTGTTTAACGTCTTTATTGATGATCTTGACAAGGACATAGGGTATATCGTCAGCAAGTTCGCAAATGACACCAAGTTAAGCAGGAGTGTTGATTCCCAGGAGGATAGGGAAGCTCTACAGAGAGACCTAGATAGATTGGATCATTGGGCCAACATCAATGGTATGAGTTTCAACAAGGGCAAGTGCCAGGTTCTGCACTTGGGCCACAATAACCCCAAGCAGTGCTACAGGCTTGGGGAAATGTGGCTGGAAAGCTGCCTGGAAGAAAAAGACCTGGGGGTTTTAATTGACAAGCGGCTGAATATGAGCCAGCAGTGTGCCCAGGTGGCCAAGAAAGCCAACGGCATCCTGGCTTGTATTAGAAATAGCGTGACCAGCAGAAGTAGGGAGGTGATTGTGCCCCTGTACTCAGCACTGGTGAGGCCACATCTCGAGTATTGTGTCCAGTTTTGGGCACCTCAATACAAGACAGATATCGAGGTGCTGGAGCGAGTGCAGAGGAGGGCAACGAAGCTGGTGAAGGGCCTGGAAAACAAATCATATGAAGAGCGGTAGAAGGAGCTGGGACTGTTTAGTATGAGGAAGAGGAGGCTGAGGGGAGACCCCATCACTCTCTACAACTACTTGAAAGGACACTGTAGAGAGGTTGGTGCTGGTCTCTTCTCACAGGTAATGAATGACAGAACGAGAGGGAATGGCTTCAAGCTCCAACAGGGTAGGTTTAGACTGAACATTAGGAAAGAATTTTTCACAGAAAGAGTGGTCGGGCATTGGAATAGGCTGCCCAGGGAGGTGGTTGAGTCACCATCCCTGGATGTGTTTAAGAGATGTTTAGATGTGTTGGGGGATGTAGTATAGGGGAGAACTTTGTAGAGTAGGGTAGATGGTTGGACTCGATGATCCCAAGGGTCTCTTCCAACCTAGACGATTCTATGATTCTATGATTATGAAGCTAGAGAAGTGAAAAAAAGTGAAAAGATCAGTATTTCCTTGCCTATGGGAATATGGAATAGTAGAAGGCAGGAGGGAAGGGGTGACATGGGAGAGTTAATAGATTGCAAAGATGGTGGTCTGTTGAACGAAGTAGTGTTCATTCCTCTAGATGGGTTGCTTGGCATGGTGAATGCAATGCCTGTCAGATGCCTGTAAATGTGGTCTTGAACTGCAGTCCTGGACTTCAGCCATGGACTTCTAGTAAATGGTTTTTGAAAACATGGTGTTACAGGATCTTTCTCCACAGAACTTACTTCGCAATAAGTAGTAGACTTTATGGGACATATTCTGGGGGAAGATGATTTATGTACTCAATAATCTTCCCTCTTCTGTCCTGTGGAGAAAACTTCATACTGGCCAGCAGGCCCAGAATCAAAGAGGGTGCTAGGCTCCTGCTGGAGAGATGATTTTATACTCGAGTACTGGAATTTCTTTTTGGTCCTGCCATCATCAATATCAGCTATTTGTTTATTTCTTAACCCATGCAAGTTACTTCTTTAATATTAGAATTGAGAATGAATACATACATCCGTTTTGAAAGATGAACAGGTTTTACAGAAAATGATACATTAGCAAATCAGAACCATTTTTAATTCAATATTAGCTATAAACTTGAAATCAGACTAACATTCAAATGTAACTGTTGGCTTCCTATGCATCACTACATTTGGAAGAGATGGGGGATATGAAATAAAGTTTCAGCTGATCAAATAAGAAGTGAGGAAGGGCTGCTCTTGTATGGGACTCACGTCACCTGCTGTTGGCCATCTTAGGGCTGGGTCTAATGCAGGCAGATTACCTAAGGTCTTCCTGTGGCTACCGGAGAGAGCCAGGACAGCTCCATTCCATTTATCTTATGGTGTCAAAATCCTCTTTGCTTCTTGCTGGAGCTCAAGTCTTTATACAGCCTGAATGGTTTATGAAAACAAGGTCACTGTGAATTCCCAGGAAAAAAACAGAACTGCTTGTATGAGAGCTTTTCCTCAGATTTGTTCAAGTGCTAAGTCAAAAACTACAATCCGTTTGTTTTCAAGATGAGGAGAAGCAACTCTCACCTCTCAATTTATACAACTATGCCCAAGTACATGACAAAAAATACAGGTATACTATTTATTTTCTGGTCTGTATAAAGAAAAATATCAAATTAACAGGTCAATTCTTTAGTGTGACAGGCAAATTCTCAGTGTAATTCCATTTAAAATTTAAGTGTCTTCTGGTTTTAAATGCTAGTCTGTCAGACAACAAATAAGAAATCTTGAAAGTTGGTAAATACTAAACAGGGGGAAATGTGGCCATATCTCTGAAAACTTTGCAGCTGACTTTCAGAGTTCACAGCCACTTATGTAACCGTGCATATTACCAGCTGCATCGCCAAACTACTGAGCTGCTTTTTCTTCAGGTGTAGCTGTGGAATAATGTGTAAACTTATTTCCACTTCATCATGTCCTTGAAAGAAAACACCAAAGACCATTGAACGAAGAAAAATTTTGAGTTGCTCCAACTAAAAGAATATTGGTTTAAATATGCTGTATGCAGGCACCATTACTTGAACATGGGTTTTATTGCACAATAGAGCTGATGGCAATGATACATCTTCCCCTAAACTTGTCACTCCTCCAGACAGCAATACTTAAGTAGGCACAGTATGTCACATTTTATGGCTAAGAGAATGCCCAGGACACTAAGTCAATCTCTTTCAATATGGTGTCTCGCATCAGTGAACGAAATACTGATTTAACAGTTGGCACAGACTCCACTGCACACATCATCTGAAGGTACTATGTACTAGAGATCATGCTAGGGTGGTACATCAGAATAATGGGAACTGCTTTTTTTCAGTAGACTGGACACAATGGGCAAGTAGAGTACACTTCACACAGTAGCATTAATTGGTTTGTCCATAAAGGACAAGAATAAATAAAAGCCATTAAGTTTAATCTGTGTATGGTATCAGGGTACACACCACAATTGTAAACTGTGAAAATTAAGCCTTTTTTCCTTTACTTATTGTACTTGTCTCAGGTATAATCAGCTGTAGCACCAAACTAACTCCTTTCAGTCTTGCACAAAAGCCTATAATATAACAGAGTTAGGATCACAGGTGGTTTGATGTCAGTGAGGCAAGAAGTTCAGCTTAAGAAAGTATGATATAGAGGTTTATTTTGTATTCCCTTAACAACTGTATAGTATGCAGAAACATGTAAATGGTTTAGTTCAAATGGCTGTTAACATTCTTCTTATTATTGAGTACTTACATAATAAGGAAGTAATGCCATAAAAGTTCATAATAAAAAGGTACATTACATTCTCGTGGTAGCCACAAAGGGATGGGAGACTAGAGAACAGTTTAAAAGGATAGCAGTCCAGATACAGCCAAAGGAAAAGTACTCTTTAAAATGGTGATTTTCAAATTTTTTTTTGGACAAACAAAGCATGCTCAACCTGAACCACATTCCTACAACCCATGATGCACAGTATCGGGTGAATATATAGCTTAATGTTTTCCAGCAGACCAGTTGGAGATGATTGACTAGGCTGACACATAGGGCAGTTGTCCCTGAAGTACAATTTGGGAATGAATACCTAAAAATACCTACTTTGCTGTTAGCCTGGTTTTTATCTGTAGTCCATGTCCTCTCTTAAATTTGAGTTAATTTTTAATTAATTTTAATGGATTTTTTGCTCTGTAAGCCATTTTAATCTATCTTTCCCTTAAGCAAATGGGCCTGAAATCCTATGAGAACCTGCGCCTACTCAATGCCTGTTTTATCCTCCTGTCTACTAATAATATTTCCACATAGTATTGTTTTGTTCCCATTTCCATCCCCAAGTTCATGCATCTTTTCTACTCTCCTGATGTTATAGTTCTTCGGTACCAGTTTATCCTATTTCTTTCTCTTCTGCTTTTACCCTCTACTCCACTTCCAGCAGACATTTCTGTGTTGAATCTTGTTTGTTTGTCTGGGGAGCAGATGATGAACAGCCTTAATTCAGTGGTGTCATATCTGAGATCTGCCAAGGTGATCTGGGAAGATTAGCGATCTTAAGGTGAAATGTGTGGTGGCACAAATGCAAAAACTTTGATGCTCTCTTCACCATGTCTCCATAATATCTACAGTGTGTGCTGCTTTGACTTAAAATATTTTTGAAAGTTAAATCTTTGATCTTCAGTTCCAAAAATCATAAAGATTGGTAACAGATATCCAAAAGTAGCCTCAAAAGAATAAATGTGCTTTGACATATTTCTTTGTTCTTTTTAAGTAAATGAAACAATTAGTCCAAATGAAGCACTTCATCACTGAAACCCAGAGGAATTTCTTGGCTGCTGACAAATCGTGAATAATAATAAAAGAAGAGAGTGCAGAAAGGAAGGAGGGGTCGTGAGAGTAGATAATCTATGGGTGACAAACAAAAGCCAATTTCAAGGACTCTTGAGCTGGGTTAACTTCTGCTGAAATGTTCAGTTTCTGTTTCAAAGTGTTCAGTAAGCCAAAAGTATTACAGTGCAGCTTCTGCAAAGTGCTTCGTGCACTCATTTTATTTTTGTCTTAAATAACTGATTATACTCCAGTTTCATGTAAAACACTGTCAGTGGAGATCTTTATTTCTATTAGTAGAAAGCATGTTCCCTTGCAAATGCAGCTTGAATCGTATAAGGATAAGCTGAGCTTTCTACTTTTCTTCTTTCTGTGACCCCTATTTACTTTATTTTGCAATCGTCTTGCCCATCTCCACCACATTTTTCTGTTTGCTTAGCATTCAGTCCTGTCTGACTGCAATTGCTTAGCGCACAGGCTCTGTCTTTGCTGCTGTAGGTCATGCTTACTTTATCGGCAGTCTTTCACTGGATAGGGCCTTCATTCCTGAGGGATGTGACAAGGCACTGCAATAACATATGAACCATATATATGCATCTGTGTGTGTGATATCAGTCAGGATCTATGTGTAATCTCAGTATTATCTGATGGCACTTACACTCTTCTCTCCATGGAAGAAAAGTGTCTGCTGTTAAAATCCTGGGATTCGTGGTGGTGTTGAGGTAGCTGTTCAGTGAACAATATTTTAAGAAAGTAAAATCTCTGTCTTGTAGAAGAAGATGCTGAAATACAATTAAGTGGCTTTGCATGCAGAACATTTAATGAAGAATGAAACAGAAATACATATGTGGTCCTTCAACTCTTTCTAATTCCTATTTTAGAAGTCCATACATGTTAGGAGAAGTGTTAAATCGGGTATAGTTTGATAAGGTGCAGTTCTAACAGATGGATTAAAAAATTGTCTGACTACAAAAGAGCAGATCCCCTGTTTTGCTACCGTGCATCTCATGTAAAGGACACAAAACACAATTCTTCATTCTTTCTACACTCTCTAAACTGTGTCCTTGGTGCTTAAGATTTCGACAGGGGCGCACAAGAAAGCACCATGGTTTGAAATAGAAGAAAAGGGGAAAGAGAGCGTACTACCGTTAAGCTGAAATTTTGTCCGTCCTTATGAGCTGGTTTTGGTTTGCACAGAACAGAATTTGTCTCAGGACAGCGTCTGCACTTGTCGCCATTTTGTATTTTAGGGAATAGTCGTGTGGGTGGGTAGCACAACGGAGCAATTTGTAGACTCAGTTACTCTGCCAATGAGCATGCCCTAGTGGTTTCAAACCTACTCACAGAAATAGGGCAGACTACACCAGAAAGTCCCAATATTGCAAAGGTACAGCATATCATTTTACTGTACAGCTTCCTAAAGCTGTTTCGTTACCTATTACAAAATTATAACCTACAATAATGCTTCATGAATTGTCCCTAAGATCTGCTACGCCAGTCACCCATCAGATGCTGCAGGCCAAACCCACTGCTTTTGTAATTTCATCGGCTTGAAAAGTTTGCATGAGGAAGGAATTTGGTCCATTTTCACTAACTATAATATAGTGTTCTTTGCAACTTCCCAGGTGTATAATTCTAGTAGCCTTCTTTCATGGAGTAAAGGAGATTAATTTTAGAAACCGTAGATTTTACAGATCCCAGGACATTTGCCCTAACCATTATTTTGCTTTGAGTAAGTAGGCTCTCTGGCTAACTTTCACTTGTGGCGAATTATATCACAGATGTATTAACAACTGTACCCCAGTTAAAATGTGTACCATTAGGGATTGTCTTCAAGACCAATAAGTTTGCTATTATTTCCTATCTTAAAATTTGTTGTAAGTAATATAAATTTAAAAAAGAAAATAAAAATAAGGTTGGGGTCACACTGCAGCTGCATCCTCATTGAGAATTCAGATGGAAAAAATAACACCTAAAAAAGACACCTGAATGATTTTGGACATGAAATAAAATTTTAAAAGCCCCACAATCTCATCAGCTTTAATAATATCTTAGATTTGTAATCATCTTTCCTGATGATGGGCAGGCAGAAGGATGTTTTGTTGGAACCTGGTCCTGTTCTGGGAAGTTCATAAATCCTTTTTTAATTATATGCATACGATTAAGTCCCATTTCGGTCATGGCGACTTCAAGGTGTTCTGTTGCCTTATCTGCTTGAAGGGTGAATGAAGACCTTGTATCTTAATGCCTACAAAGAGCCATGAATGTAACATATTTTCAGGGGCAGGAAAGGACTGTTGGTTCCTGCCTTGTGACTTTTACTAGCCAGCTAATCCTAAGAAGGTGTGTGACTGGAAGCTCGTTTCTGTTATGCTTCTCTGGGTGTCCTCACCGGGTGGCCTACACAATTCTGTAAACTAAGTTGTTCTTGCTTTTAAGATGACTTAGCTTGTGAGGACTCAGGAAATCCTTGATGTTGGAAGTAACCAGGTGGTCCCATAATTAATTATAATTGAGCTGATTGGTATTTTGAAGAAAAAATTTAATAACTGACAATAGACTTTCTTTTTAAAGTAGGATCCCCCTCAATGAAATTGATTTTAAAATATTGAGGATAATTCTGCAATTCTTAAAGAAATATTATTATATGTATCTTTTTCCTGTGTTCACATTTTTCTCCTCTATAGCCATCTAGCTAATTTTGAAAATTTATTTCCCCTGAGCTAAAATGGGAGGAAAATGAAACAGGCAAAAAGGGAAAAGAAATGGAAATCTGTAAATGAAATATTTCTTTTAAGGTGCTAAGGCAAAAAGGTGAAAGATGGGAATGGGGAAAGAAAACTTGAAATAAAGTGAATCACAAGCAGGCGTAACAATGTGGAAATTATTAACGACATTGCTTTCCAGCTTTTCTACCATTTTATCTCAGCAAGCCACAATACCCAATTGTCAGCATAGTTATAAGATAGACATTTTAGTGTCTCTCTCACAATTCTGTTTTAGGGCTACGGAAGAGATATCCCAATTTGTATTTAATTCTTAGACTTACACATGTGCCTTTTCCCAACAAATAGAGAATCAACTATGCACTTTATTATTTTTTTCAGCTTTCTCAGCAGGCAAGATTAGCCTCTTTACATTGGAAGACCTCTGTCTGTGGTGTATGCATGTCAGAGCCTGCCACCTGCTTTTGACAAGCTGAGTGAAATCTATCAGTAAGTAACATGATTTTGCCATAAAAGAAAAATTGTATATAGTCAGGAATAATTGAATAAGTGAATTCACAGTTTGATTTGAACAAACCTATGACCAATATAAATCCAGTATTAACAGTTTATTAACTCAACATTTATTAACAGTTATATGCTAACAGATGAAAATGTTTCACATATGAACTAGGTACTGTTCTGTTCATAATTAAATGTTTGCCTGGGTAATATTTTACCAGTGGAATAACAAGTAGCTTTATGTTGAGCCACGTTACTGATTGGAAGAGCTGTGCTGTATTAAAACAGTCTTATTCAGTCTTACTCACTTAAAACAGTCTTGCTCTCGCTGTGGGAACACATTATTGTGTGCAAGGGCCATCCTTCTACGTTCTCAGTATGAGCAAAGACAATAAGGCCAAATTATTTCATACACTGCAGAATACTTTCCATGGATACTCTTGTAATATTAAAATTTACAAGCTCCTTAGGCAGATACTAAAAACACGCACAGTTGTGTTATCTAAATGATACCACTGATGCAGTAGGAAGGAGAGAACACAGGGCTATCCAAAACTGGATACCGAGTGGAACCTGAGCAATAGACTGTATGACATACATACTGTTAGACTGTATGTGAGGTAATGTAACTGTAAGTCAATCTGAGAAAATTTATACTAAAACCAGCCAAATTCAGCCAGCTTTCCTCTAACACAGTAAAGACTGCGGAAGCCTCACAGAACATACCATGATCATGGAGTCTGTTCAAAATACCTTTCAGATAGTATTTTGGTTCTGTTCCTACAGCGACTTAACAACTTGGTTAATTTTGACCATCACACATGACCAGAGAAGTCAATTTTAAGCCTGCCTCTTTGGCATGAAAGAAATACTTTAACAATATATGTAAAAATTTAATTTCCATATGGTCTGATTCAATTAAATCAAATTGGCGTCTTTGGATTAATTAAAAAAAAGGAGCTCAGCTCAGTTATTTGAGTGCTCAGTCAGAATTGCCTGGAAATCAGGATCAGAGGCTTTTGGTTTTCATTACATCCTCTAAGTTATATGCACCACATAGGTGCATCAGGTGTAGGAGATTGTTTTTGACTGCTACCATGATTTGGGGTATTTTTTCTCCATCTCTGCTGTTCGTGCATCACTAAATCCTCTGGGTAATATTTCTCACAAGAAGAGAGGGAAGGGAACAGTGCATACCAAGAAGGTAAAAAATTTTAATGGCCTGTATGGCATGATCTTCTTCTGTCTTTACTTACCTGGCTAATAATAACAAAATTGTTGGGCTCTTCAGATAATAATCTGTTAAAAGCTCTTGCAAAGTGCCTGGTTTTATCAGCATTAATTGCTTCCAGTGGGACTAAGTATTAGTAAAGGTAAGCATTCACATCATCAGGGACTAATTAGGACAAGTGCAAAGGAAAGAGAAGTAGAATGAAAATTGTTTTTATTATTCTTAATCTTGTTATTTATTGTGTTCTGGGCCTAGCAGCACAATTTTCTGTTTCTTTCTTGTAACAGAACCTATTAGTGTTATAAACATTGTCTAACTTAGAGTACTTTTTTTCCTTTATCCATTCATATTTTTCATGTATTTACATAAATGCTACTAATTACCATTTGGTTTTGATGCTTCTTTCATCGGGAAGCCACAATTGTAAAGATTGAGTACACAAACAGTTTAGTGTCCTATTCAAGGAATACAGTCGCTGTCGAATAGCTTAACGTTGATTTTTCCACGGTGACTTTACCTGGACACATGTGGGAAAACATAAGGTATGCAGTAGCTAAGGAGGAATATATTAGTTATTTCATTTTTTCTGTTAGCTGTCATCATGTTTACAAATTTAAGTGGACTATACTACCTCATTATTTGGCATTTTTGATGTCATTTTGATGTCATTTTTGATCTCAGTGATGGAGAGATGAAAGAAAAAGAGAGTTTTAGTCTTGTAATAGGTTCATACTGTTTATAGTATACTAGATGTATAATATTAGGTATAGCTATGGGTGTTTGGTATTTATATATAGAAAAACAGTGCATCTAAGATTAACAACCTTAGATCCCAGAGGTTCTGCAGCCACCATAGCTCTTCAGGATAGCAGCGTGAGTTGATCATTTTATCTTCAGTGATATGAAAAGGTGAAATTTTGTTGTTGTTGCTTCTGGATATTAAAATTCTTAAAGGCTCATGAGGGTCATGTTTAGTATAATATGTAGCTTTCTAATATAAGCATTTAATCTCTAAAACAATGCATTTTTCAATGGTGTAAGAGTAGAGTACCTCACTGCAGTCACTCTCTAGGGCATGAGAGAATAATCTATATGTAAAAAGCAGAATGTTGTGATCACTCCTCCTTGTTGTGGTTCCTGATTACCTAACTTGCCAATCATACGTAAGATTTTCCTTAATGGAGTTAAGTTTCACTGACCTCAGGTCCGGCTGTCATGGTAAACTGTAAAACTTGAAAGTTTAATTTATGCTTTTCTGTGTATATTCTAAGAAGAAACAATCTGATATAAAAAAAATATATAATAAAGGCAAGAAAGAATATATATTAAATTCAAGAAAATAATCCATTCCATCACATTAAATGTTTCCAGAAAATGACGTGCTTTGGAAGGCATTTTTTTGACTGTGTTTATTAATGTTAATATTGTAATTACTGTTTGCTACTATTGTAAAATATTATACTGTCATATGTACACCATATACACAAGGTAGACTTTCCTGTTTAATATCTCTTTGTATGCAGTTTCTGAGTATTTCTTTCCTTGAACAACTGTGCATTTCTCGTTTAATCTTGACCATCTCTCCCAATTTGCTTTTGGGACTTGTATGCTAGACTGTGTCAAAAACTTTTGTTATGCCATGCAAATATACATTGTAATCCTCCCACTCTTCACCAGGCCAGTTGTAAATGAAAGGAAATAAGGTAGGTAAGCATTTAATTTTGATAAATCTTTGTTTTTCAGCTTACAGTACTGTAGGTGCCTATAAATTGTAATAATTTTTCCAGCTGTTTTCACAGATAGTCAAATTATGTTGTCTGTACTATAATTTCCTGAGATTCTTTTTTCTCCCTTCTTTTTTAAAGATAATTAGGATGCTTGATTTGCTCCAGTTTTCTGGATCTTCACTTAGCTCAGAGACACAGAAAAGAATGAACTTAATCAGGTCACACTGTGTTCAGAGGCCAGACCAAGAATAAAAGAACAGATAACAGGTATCCCTGATTCCAGATATATAACGGATACCACCTGATTCCAAATCTACATTATGACACACTGGCCCTGAAATCTATTTGAACAGTACTAATCTCTTTATACGTCCAACCATGTCATTATTTTAGCTGCGTAACCAGAGATTCTGGAAGCAGGCTATAAACTTTGAAAATGTCCACTAAAGTTTGAGTTAGCTCCTCAGCTGTTATCAGTGGCTTACTGGCATTTTCCGACATTATGATTCACAAGCCTGAGGTTAGGCAAATACTGTGATTGATTCCCACACTTAATAAAATGCCTTTCTGCCTCTGGTGTGCAGCTACTCTCTAACCAGTCAGCCCTGTCACCCTCTTCCCAGCTATTTCAGCTCAGAAGGAGAAAGTGGGCCTGATGGCAGGGAGTCGTGCTGAGGCACACAGTGAACAAGAATCCAAATAATGGCCAAACTGGCAGAAATTTGTGACCACATGAAGAAAGGACTCCAGACAGGAGGACTTAGGGAGGAGAAATCCAAGCTCTGAGTAACAATAAAGAAATAGGAAAACACTGCCGTAAAGAACCAGAAAAATAGCATGGGTTTTGTGAGAGACCTCAGCAATTATTCTTTTGCTGGAATCATTAAACCTTTCTGTAATTAAGTGAAAAGGCTGTAGTGTTCACATACCTATCTCTGTAGGAATTCCTTGAATATTTTGTTTAGCGTGCAGAGGCATAGCTTAAATTTGCCAATGGTAAGAGACCATCTTTGGTTTATTTTTCACTGGGGACTTCTACACCACGCAGGCTTTCTGTTTGACCTTTACATTTTCTTCAGAGGACAAGAGGTTGGAGTCTGCAGGATAACCAGAAATACCCAACGTGGCACAGCTGCTCTGGAGAAAACCTAAACTGCTTTTGAGCACAAGAAGTAGTAAACATCTGGGGATCATTTGAAACTGTAGCTGCTCCCTCACTATGGAAGACATGAAAGAAGCAGTTAATGTTTCTTTTCTGGGTAGGGGATTGATCTTTATCACCACTTTCCCTAAACTGTATTAATAACAATCACCAGGGACAGGAGAAGTACGCATATTTTAAAAGGCAGCAGTAGTTGCCCCAGGTCACAGAAGTAAAGGAGAAATTTGAATCTGAGTTTTACTTGTTTTCTATCCAGGAGCATGATCCTCTTCTGTTGGAAATAATTTTTGTGTGAAGTTTGACTGAGACTTCTAAGGATACATACAAATAAATCAAGTTAACAACAACAAGAAGAAAGAAAAAAAATCCCTCCTGTAAGGTCTCCAAAAGAATTCTTTCTCTACTGTAGCAAAAAGAAATGTAATTTTTTTATTTTATTTTATTTTATTTTGGCACTAGGACTTTTAATTTTTTATTTAAGATTGAAGTATATGAGAAAGCGGTTCTTGCTTCATAGAACATTTGGTCTAGTATTTTCTATACCAGGTCACTGAGGCCGCTTCCATCTGTGGAGCCTATAATCTCTATAGCAGCCAGAGGACTCTCCTCCACCCACCCATCACATGTGGCTTGCTTTGTGTGGAAACCAAGTAGAGGAGGGGAGGAGAAGGGATGGTCTTCTGCAAACGTATCTGGTGAGATCGCTTGAGTGTAGTGATATGAAATATCACTGTGGGAGTACTTCCTTGTACTCCCGCAGCATGTAAAATGGGACTATAGAGTCCTCACTCATGTCTGTTCTGCGTGATTCTTATTCCTCCTGTTTCAGTCCCCACTGACCAAAGTAAGTGGAAAGGGATGGTGTCCGATTCCTCAGAGCTGTTGCCTTTGTTGAAATACTGCAAGTATCATGGAACAAGCTGGCTCAGGAGCTGGCCCATCTGTTGCTCAGCAGTATCTTCTGTAAGAGATAAGGTCTTCTAGATCAGCCATACCTCTTGGATGTTCGTGATGAGGATGGATCAGCAGAGGAAGGGTCACTCAGAGGGGCCACAGAATTTCTGTCGATAAAGATCCTCAAAACTCAACAGGACAGTCTCTGAACAATCTGATCTAACTTCAAAGTTCACCATGCTTTGAGCAAGGGTTTGAACTAGATCACATCCAGTGGTTTGTTCCAACTTGAATTATTCTACGATTCTACTTTAAGTACTAGAAACCGTATACCTCAGTAGCAGATCTGAGATCAGAAGTAATGGGGGATCCTCCTGGCTGCAGAAGCCAGACCCTTGGTCAGTAACAGCTGCTTAACTAGAATAGCCTTTTCCCCAGCCTCTGAGCTCACCAGGCTACATTCCTGCCTGTCTAATAAGTGAGTTGGTTTTCTTGGTTGGAGACTTTTCAGGACTGAATACAGCTATCAGGCATTCCTGAGCTCAGAATTCACCTATGACCACTAATGCTCTACAGCCACCTGCTCTCCTGTCAGTGATATCTCCAAGGATAGCAAGGCCTAATGTCTTTCCCAAACTGGAGGAACAGTGGAAGCCAAGAGCTGTCGCTCAGAGCTCTTGCCCCAGGGAAAATCCACTGCCCTTCACTCCCAGCTGCTCCTGAGTGTCATCCCTCCTCTTCATCTCTTAGAAGCTGTGGAGAGTTGCTCTCTCTTTCTTCCTTCCTTCTTCTTCCATTCCCATAATATAAGATGAAGCCTTCCTAGTTCTTTCTATACAGAACCACAAGATCCAAGGGAATCTTTTTTACCTTTTTTTTTTTTTTTTTTTACTTTTTCTATGGGTGTAAATGAAAATTTGGGATTACTCCATTAAATTCTTACTGAGGAAAGTTTGAGGTACTGCTTTTGCTGATGTGGCAGAAAAATGCAAGCACTAGTCTAAATTTTTAGAAGTGCCTCTATTTGGAGCAAAACCTAATGTATGGAGTGAATTTGCCACCTCAACAATCTTAACATACTCCACAGGTCTTTATGTACCTTGGGAATGTTGTCTTAGAAAAACGTCACTTTTCTTAACTTTGAGAATGCAGTAATGCACAGATATCAAAAACAATGCAAGATATTAATGTTTTAGGAGATTTTCTAAACTTTTATTGACTATTTTTGAAGGAACCCTTTCTGCACAGCTATGGCAAGGCAAAGCAGCATACTTGTGTCTTGCTGCTGTTACAGATATTAATGGATGTTACTTGGTTGAGTCTCCCTGTGGTGCTTTGAAAGGGTACACTTGTGTGTATAATAAATTAGTTTGTTTCCTTGTTCACAGATTTTTTTGAGGACTAGAACTACAAAAGCATTCCTTCCCATAAGACAGAAGCAAGGCCCACATATCATACTTCATTCCTTCCAAATGGGATATTTCTTTGCTGCACCTGGAAAGAATGCCAGGATCCCAGCTGATAAAAATTCGATTTCCGTGAAGTCAGAGGGGAACATGAAATCATCGAAGGAACAGACCACATATAAACCCAACAGCACAAATTAAGGAAAGGATCTTATCTGTCACAGACTAATTGGCTGGGGCCTACTGTTTCACATATCAGATCTCTCCCTGCTGTTCAGAGAATCTTGAGTAAAACAAATCTGTGCCAGAAATAATTTATACTTTTATGTGTATAATCTGTTCATAGATCACAATATGGCCTGCTTCCTATACACCCCTTCCATTTGCAAGCATTACCACTGATTTAAAAAGGGGATGTATGCATCTTCACTAAAGTAAACAGTGTTTGTAAAGTTAGACACCATACTCATTCATCTTTATGAGGTCTCCTGTCGGTAAGGGTTTTAAGTGCTCTATTATTTTGGAAGTCAGTTTAATGACTGCATACTATAAAAGTTAAAGCAATTATATGTAATGCATAATGAACAATATGACTTCCAAATGTTCACATGTAATGCATGTCAGATTTCAGTTGAAAAACAAAACAAAACCAACCCCTCAAGGTTGCAGCCTGCTCTTTAGAAGAGCCACATGTTGTAACCTCAGAACCTCAAAGTATCAGCTGGTTTCTGTGCATGATCAGAGCAGTGGAATCTATGCCATATTCTGCCCTTTATTTTCTTGAATCTGGCTGCAGTAATAATCAGATGTGCACTTCTGCCAAATGCAGTCAGTGTTTGATCCACATACAGATCAGTGAATTGATCTATACTTTTTTTACTTTTTTTTCTCATAGCAGATCTCATTCTGACATAGTTTTTGTACAGGATATAACAAAGATATGTAAATAAGGAATGACCTTTTCTAAAATTCATCTCTGGTTGCTCTTCTTATATGACTTTTGGTAAAAGGAAAATATCTATAGACACCAAATGAGATCAAGAACCATTGCACTCTCATAGAGGTAGCCTTTTGTGAAACATTTAAAATCTAAATACTCTGGACAAATAAAGGAAGCAGATTTATGCCTTCCTAGAAAGAGGAGTAGAAGTGACCAAGAATGCCTTGCCTTTGTCAGAAGAAGCTCTTGAGGAGGCCAGTTACTCTCATTCCAGTCCTTCAGCACAGATTTCCATGTCCCACACATCTTTCCTGCTTCTGCTGTTCTTATCCACCTCTGGAGCCTTCTTTACCATACAGACCGTTAATTTCTTTTTTTATGAGAACTGTAGATGTAAGTTACCATAGTAAACTGAGCTTGAACTGTTCAGGAACTGCTTACCTGTCCCTTCTGCCTCACCTTTTCCTTCCCCAGAGGCAGTGGCACACAGGAAAGAGGTAGAGCTAAAGCCAAGGATAGTAGCTGCCTCAACTGTCTAACTATGGTCTGTTTGTATTCATGAGTTGGCACTCTAAAATTTACACCAGTTCAGTCAAACAGAAGTTCCAAATAAAGATCATTAAATATAAAAAGGACAGTGGGAAAGTCTGGCTGGACCACTCAGATGTCTCAGGCTGGATTTCTCTGAATGCCTCCTTTGCAGGTAAACCTATTCATATAGGTCCCTGCTGACTGCGGGGAGGTCGGACTAGATGACCTTTGGAGGTCCATTCTGGCCTGGACCAATCTATGAATCTATGAATCTATGAATATGAGAAGTATGGCCTCAGGCCATGAATTTTGAACACTTTATCAAAATGCATTTGCTGAGGGTTGCAATATTTCTTGAAAAGTTCATGTGGTTTGGGTTTTTTTTGCACCTACAGACATGTTGTAATCTTCTGTTCTGAAGCAAATCAGCTTCCTGGGAACTTTTCAGATATTCAGACTAGTTTCATGTTAAGTTGCTTAGAAATATTCCCTTCAGATACATAGACCAACAATACCCAAACAAGGGTTCACATTTGGAAACAAAACATTTTATATATTGAAATAAAATTTTATGTATGGAATTTTATTTAATACAACATTAATGTGATTTTAGGACCAACAGGGCAAAGTAAATGCTTGAAAGAGTTTTTATTTTACTTCTTTGCTTATAGTGTGGTTGGTATTAACCGCTTTTCTTAGTTTAATAACAAGGGTGGGAAGAGGCCAAGCACTGGGAGATTAATTTAAAAACTAGCTCAGAAGAATTAGTCACAGGAGAGCAACTTCAGGGTGTCTGGCACATATCAGCATTTTACTTCATTGTAACCAAAATATTGCACATGGATTCATAAAACACATTTGCTGGGTTTTCTTTTAAGTTTCACGGTTTGTTCTTTCTTTTAAAACCTGTGGTAGGTCAGAATTAATGATCGCAATTTCCTTTGCTAATGACCTCAAATATACTCTTTTTAAACCCAAGTAGATGCCTTTTTAAAAAAGGGCAGGAGGCTCTTCTAGCAATATCAGGATAAAACATGAAATGACACTTCTAAATTATGTATCTACAATTGTATTGAAAACTGCAGTAAGGCTCAAAAGAATTATTTTAAACTACTGCAAAATATATTTAGTGTTTATAGGCAAAACATATATTTATATGGAGATAGTCTTTGTACAATGATACTAACATCCATCTGAATGTTATATGTGAGATTATAAAAAAAATGCAGTGATTACAGGAATGTAACAGAAAATCATATTTTTTTTAGTACTTATTATCACTCGTTTTCCTGGTCAATCTTTCTCCCTTGACAGAGAGGAAGGAACATCACAATCCGTTCTTTTAAGTAGGATTTTGTAGTTGTATAAGCTGGTTGCTTGCTTTCTGTGTTTTAAAGTGTCCAAGAGGGTAGTAGAAGGATTTGTCAATGCTCTTGGCATGAACTTCATGAATATGTGTACAGGGGACATATCTCTGTGTAAAGCATTTGTATCCTTGGACAGCTTGAAGGCATTTTCATACTACAAAATTATGTTACTGGAGATTTTATATCTGCTTATGTTACAGTTTAATGTAATCTGTAGAGAAGTTAGGGGTTTTTTCACATTTTATTTTTAGTATTTAGAGCATATGATCATTATTAATCAGATTCAGACTAAGTGCCAATAAATTCCATGGGCTTATAGGCTAGAGATATATCAAGTGACTTTGCCATGCAAAGATGAAGGAAGTAAATTACTTCTTATATTGTGCAGTTTAACGCTGTGATGACCTAACTGTGAATACAAAGTCTCTGCTGATGCACACAGTGATGCAAATGTGATCTGGATCAGGCACCGGAATACAGTTGCATTTCGGTTGCGTGAGCCAGCATATTTAGTTCAATCGTTATGCCGTCTTTATGCTTTTAGATATTCTTTAAAAACATGCAAACACCCCAAAAAAACCAAAAAAGCCACGGCTGTGGAGCGAGTCTGTACCACATTGGTAAGTTGTGTTGCGTGGATGTAGCAATTTTGAGCCAGTAGTAGAATTCTGTGAAGTGGAGCTTCCTGTTTGGTACATGATTTAAGAGGGAAACAAATGCCTGGGAAGGCTACATGATTAATGGACATCTTGTTCATCACTGTCTAGACATGAGTGGACATACTTATTTTTGTTTATCAGCTACAATGGAGAAGACACAAAATTCTGGCAACAGGTGACCTGTTACCAGCAGCACTTGCGCTAGCACAGCAGAAGGCCAAGAAACATGATTTCCAAGCTAGTAAAGAGACAACCACTCTCATAAATCTCTTATGAGAGGAGGTGGGAGTGGGCAACCGCAAACAGCTTAATTCAAGTGAGCAACATCATACGTTAGAAATCAAAATAAGCATTTTTCTGTTAGTGAAAAGAGAGTCTCAGTGTGATAGGTGTACTTTGGTGATGAAAATGCTGTATTTGAAGCACTCTAGTCCCCTCTTTTTCCCCTTCCAAATGGCAGCTTCACATTTCATCAAGGTTGCATCAACACTTCATCTTTCTAAGAAAGATTAATAGCATGCCATAAAGTTTCCCGTGTGTCTGCATCTATCTGAGGAGCCTTTAAAACCTTATCTTCTCAGCAGGATTTTTTTTTTTTTTTTTTTTAATCCAACAAAAACAACTGAAAGGGTCTGCCCCAGTGACCTCAGCCAGTCTCTTTCTAGAGTCATAGCAGCTTCTTTTCTGAGTGGAGGTGGCACTGCACTATCAGAGGTGGCTGCTTTTTAATTAATTTGGTACTGTTTGTGAAAGGAAGACCTAGATAAAGGTAAGGAATTCAGTGAGTTTTTTCAAAAGAAGTGATTAATAATCAAACTGTTGATTGAAGCCAGTCACAGGCTTTAAGAGGAGCTGAGGCAGGGCACTAGTTGATATTTATGAAAAAGCCATCCCTGCACTGTTGGGTGTAAATGGAAATCAAATGCATCTTTGTTTACCCCTTAATTTCTTCCACAGCGTTTTCTAGTTAATGATGACTGAAAAGAAATGATTCATCTCTCCATTTTCCAAGCTTGGAAGTGTCAAACGAACTCTTCCCTTGCTGTAGGTGTTAACACATGGAAATACTGTTTCTATTTCATATCTATTGCATATTAGTTTCTGGCATGTGCACAAAGACTGGCTGTGTTTATTTCCAGGTATTGTTCACATAGTTTCTCTGGAACTTGTTTTAATGATGTGCGATTTGATTCCTCTGCAGAACAAAACATCTTTTTATGGATTTGTACAAATAACTCTAAATGACTGAAAAGTGAAATGTCATTTAAATGCATTTCTTTACCTTCCTTTTCCCAGTGTCATTTTTCTGAATGGCAAATTTTTTCATGCATTTCTAGATGGTTCAACATGTGCAGGATTTTATTTATTTAAATATTTATTTATTTATTTATTTAAATACATTTGCTGTCAGATGTTTTGTGCAAGTGTCATCCTGGGGCAGCTTGTTTTAAGACAGAAGCTTTCCAATGCAGGCACCTACGCGGAAGTCATGTCTATTAAGAGCACAGCTCTGATTTTTGAAGTTTATTTCTTATTCTAAAACACAACACATATCCCACCCTATCATATAATTTGAAAGGATCCTTTGAACAAAAAATCCTACATGCATAACTAGGGTTTGGGGTTTTTTTGATTTATTTTTTTTATTAAGCTCATTATTACTGATGAGGGCCTGGTCATAATCCTGGAAGCTTTACTACTCTTCATTTGCCCTGGAATCTACAAAAATATAACCTGTGGTGAGTGGGAGATCTGTACTTCCTTGTCAAGTGCTTTTTCAAGAACAGAGTGGTAATCAGTCCATCCATACAACCCTAGCTCTTCCAATCTTCCCATTTCTGCAGTGTCTCAAGCTTTGATTTCTGAAGTATTTTCCTCAAATAAGAAAAAAATCTTAGATAGTAGCCAGTACAGAAACAAGCTTTGATGCTTTAAGGATGAGCATGAGTATGTATTTTCCAGCCCATGCTTCCAAGATCCAGCTAATGCTCGTTTTATCCCACAAAGGCCCACAGACTCACAGCACACAAACAGATATAGCAAAGCAGGGACTAAGCAGAATTGCATCAAAGGCCTTTTTGTGAAAATATGGACAATGCTATAAAACTAACCTTGTGTTAACCTACCGAAGAACAGAGGACAAGAATTCTGAATGCCAAAATATAGAGAGATGTGTGAAAGGGAAAACTTATACAAAAGTAGGCAGACTGAATAAAACTATTTATCTTTAAGCCACACAAGTCATGGTAATTAAATTAGGTCAGGCTGGCTATAAAGCTACAAAAAGCAGGCTGTAACTAATTTAGAAAGAGGCAGAGAAGACCTGAAAAGAAAACAGATTGACAGCCCCCTATTATTTTTTATCTAATCAAGGCAACAAAACTTAAGAAAGAGGAAGAGGAAAAACACAAACCATGTTGATTTATCAAGATTTTCTCTCAAACTATTAGGCTAGACAAAAGCACGTAGTCACATCTTTGAAGTGTGAAGGTTTTCACATTGTTATTAGCGCTAACTGAGGGTTACATGCATGCAGATTTTACCCCTGAGAAAAACAGAATAATTCAATGCCTTATAGTTCAGAAAGTAGTAGAGAGTATAACAAAGAATAAGCTGATCTGAGTTTTATTATTACAGAATCATTTCACTGAGCATCTGTATCATCTGCTGCTATGTGAAGAGAAATCCTAAACATCTGTGAAAAGAGGACAATTAGACTTTTATTTAAAACCATTTCTTCATAAAACCCACCTGCCAGTTCGTATTAAAACAACCCTTTTTGAAAATAGTTTCAAATATTTGCTTTGAATTTGAATGTGTCAGGTTGTATAGGGTGTGGGAACTACCGTTCTTGGAAGTTAAGAAGGAAGAATTAAGACTTTATTTATAGGTGTGGATCCAGGCTCATTAAACAAGGTTTAAAATAATATTTCAGTTGATTTTTACAATGGTTTTCATTCTTCAAGTGATCAGAAAAATTAGCATTCTAAGGCTGTCTGAAGGGTGAAGAGGACTGTGTGAACAAAATGGGGGAAGGGAATAGACAAAAAGCCCAGCTTGGTTTGTGTTGGTGTTTAATAGCAAACAACCCTTTCCCACCCTGCTTCTCTTTTATGCCTGTTTTAGTTTTAAGTAACTTCTAAAGGTTTTCCAGCAGCAGATGACGCTCAGCCACTACATTCATCTGAAATAAGATACGAACTTTGCCCTGTGAAGAAAATATTTGAGGTTTTCAACACAATTAAGTGGTTGCAAATTCTCTGTGAAAATGGAAATGCCCTCCCATTTCTACCAATAGGTCCCCAAGGGTGAAGTTTTGACCCTGGTGAAGTCAGTGGAAACTTTGCCCTCTTTCATTAACACAAGAGTCATCCCTCATCCCATCTTACACTTGCGACGATGAAATGTGGATAGTAAAGGAGAAACTGTCTCACTGGGGTATTGCCATTAGGCAACACCTTTTCCAGACAATAACAGATAGATGATCAGAGAAAATACACAAAAATGCATAAAGTCAGAAAAGCAGGGGAAAAGCAACATTAAGGATTTCTTCTTGCAGAATCTGGCCCTGGGTCTGGCCTGACACCTTGAAAGTAGAGAAAGAAGGAAAAGAAATAATTTGAACAGGGCTCTAGGAGGGAGAGTGGACTCTGTTCACTGCAGGAAAATGTAGTATAGAGAACATAGGCAGTCAGAGCTGGCTTGTCACGTCTTCAAAGCTGAACTGGTGTCAGCAGGTGGGGTTTATTTCTGTGTGATAGAAGAGGAAGCTCTCACCCTTCAACTTGAAGAGCGCTCAAAACTCCTCTTCAATAGCAAGACAAAATTTTAGCCAAAAAGTTACAAAATCAATTAACAGGACCCAGAGCATTGGCCCAGAATTTGGCCCAAACACAGGCTGAGAGATTCCCAGTGTTTTTGTACCAAAACTTGTTGGCTAAACCTTCTTTCCCCTTCATACCTCCTCTCCTCCACCTGCCTCCTCATCCATCTTCTTCCTCCCCATCATTCACTGTTTCTGACTCCACATCGCTTCGTGCTGCTGCCCACTCCCCACCTCCTCTTTGCACATCTGCTGTCACGGGCAGAGGCTCCAGGGATGGTCCTTTGGCTCCATCCCAAGCTGAGGGATCACGACAGCAGAACTTAGTTTCTCGATCTCTGATGCCCTTCTCATCTCTACTGTACAAGTGTACAAATGTTAACGCTGCAAGACATTTTTTCCTCATCTGTCACTTTAAGTCACTTATGTATACAGAATTACTAGCAGAATGGGTTTCCTCCAAGGACACAGACATTTCCTCTTGACTTGTGCAATATTGAATTAATACATTGTGGAGAGGTCAAGATCAAAACCGTTTTCCTCCAAATTTTTTCTGCTTTGAGAACAGAATGCATTTGGGAACTGGCTGCAGTAAGACA
The DNA here is from genome assembly GCF_964106895.1 of Numenius arquata. Taxonomy (NCBI): domain Eukaryota; kingdom Metazoa; phylum Chordata; class Aves; order Charadriiformes; family Scolopacidae; genus Numenius; species Numenius arquata. Next base: position 37,502,524 of record NC_133585.1, on the reverse strand, counting down.
CAGAGCAGAAACAAACCTACTCTACCTTATGACTGAACTCTCAATTTTGCTTTGGCACACCCTGATTTGAAATGTCTTAAGGCCACTTAATGTTGTCATAAGTTCACAAGGAAGGTAGGCCACCATTTTCAGGAACATATGTCTGACATTCTGTCTTACTCCCTTACTTGCTTTTACTTAAGTAATCTCTTTGTGTGCTTAATGTTTAGTGGAGTGGAGTTCTGAATATATCAGAAACTGCCAATGGATGTGGGCTGAGGCACCAAGGTAAGAAAGTGCTGTTACCAGATGCACTAAAATGACTAGCCAGACAGTAATATAGAACCAGATTTTTAAAGATAAACCACACACCCAGGTCTGAACTCCAAGATTTCTGTATAGCAATTTACTGCTCTGTGCAGTGTGCACATGTAGCCAATATGAGCCAAGGGACTGAATTAAACCTGCTGAGCTTTGACAGATTGGTTTTTACTTCATTTTTATTGCTTATAGGTAAAAGGGGACCTGCCAACCTACTACAGGTTCTGGATCTACAGGATTTGGACCATAATAACTTATGTTTTATTGTGTTTCTTTAAAAAGACTCCTCCTATTTAATTAGAAGCTGTAGTTTCTATTATTTTTTCTATTTTATACTTAAGATAAATTGGAGATGGCACAGAGCAGTGGAAGAGCAACAGCCTTTAGAAGCACTCTCCAAAATTAGAGTTTATGAAATACTTTCCAAACATCTGCATGAACAGTGCTACATCAACCTTTCAGCCGACTAGTTAAAAAGAGCATTCTTTAATGTCAACTGTGTTCCTTGGGATTTCTTAATGTAATTAATTCTTTATCTTCTTTTTATACTTTGCCAGTGGTCGTTACTTCTGAGTCTTTTCCACTAACTGTTTCTTTCAGTTTTGGCATGATGCTGCACATTTTCATTGCATGGGGATCTCCTCAAACAAAGGAAAGTTATGAAACTGTCAGATCAGATTTCATGTATTACTCTTGGCATTGCACTCACTAGACCCGGTACACAGTGAATTTTGAAAGCCTCTGATCTTTTATAACCATTTCCAGTCTTTTACATACATTTTAAAGTTCCTCATCTGCAGTCACTAGGAATATGATTATTAAAGCTGAGGTAATATGGATATTTTCTTTCTGTAAAGGTATATAGAGTGATCCATTACACCATAAATCTAATGTTTCATTATCCTTCTAGAATTCTTATTGTTTTATTAAGACTCTGAATTTATTTCTCTGCCCTCCTCCCTTTTTTTTTTCATGCTAGGGATATATAATGCTTTAGAACTTAAAATCAAGGTGCATAGATGTAAGAATAGATTACTCCAGTTTGTTATATTTTCAGCACCTTTGGTTTTCAAATCAGATACATGCTTCCTTTTAGTATGTTCTTTTTTTGCTTTGTGATTTTCTAAAAAGTGTTTCTTCTCTATTCATCTTTGATTTAGTAGATTTACATGCTTATATAAATGGTAAAATGTTCAAAACTAAACAAAAAAGGGTATTACATTCTTCTATCTGATACACAAGGTGGGATAAAATCAGTGGGTTTTGTGGCTGCTCATCTAGAAGGGCAGAGTTAAGGTGCTCAGGTATTGGTCAGAAAGTGTGCTTATGGGAATGAACACTGAGAATGGGTTCAGAGTGGTGAGCTCCTCCTAGGTCTTATGGTACCATAAAATAGAGACATCAAGGACACAAACTCTTTTTTTCTCCTCCCAGACTGCTGTGTCAATCTGAAAGCCTTATCATGATTATGCATTAGCACCTCAGTTATTAACCGTTTTGTGGGGTAGGATGAGTGTGATTTCTCTGCACTGTTGTGTTCCTCCTCAGTTCAGGGAAATCAACCAAACTGAAGATACATTGGCCTTTTGAGGCTTAAATAGAAGCGGAGATCCCTTGACACAAAATCCTCTAAGTGTATTTATATAGTGATTTCCTTGGCCAACTCAATGGGCCACACAAAGAATTTCCAGAGCTGAAAGCATGACCCTTGACTATACAGTCTAAATTAAATGAAAAGTCTAAGCTTGCTGGAGAACATTAAGAGACAGAAATCTCATGTTACTTGTGGTATCGTTACTCAACAGTTGCTTCAGAGATCAATCACACATGACTTCTGCAGGAAAGAAGAATAAGTTTTCTGCAGCAATTGGCTGAGATGACAGGTTATCCAGATGTCTTTTCTGAATGAAAACAAAACAAAACCACGCTGTCTTTCATGCTTGTGTTATAAACAACTTGCATCCACTTCTGAATCTCCCTTCTTCCTTTCCTTCACTCATATGAGCACTTAAATTTAAAAGGGGGAGTTATTTTGTAAGTCTTTCTCAAACTTCTGATTGTACTTCCTTTCTTACGTGTACAGCTCATGGACAAGTCACAGCAGAATATCTGCTTTCCTTTGTTATTAATACAATAGACTTTTGATTGTGGCTGTCACTCCTTCCAAAACCATCTCTTAGTAGCTTTTTATCCTGTCTAGGAGATTAGTAACTTTCTTAGAAGGATTATTTTTATCCTGTTTTTCAATTTCTTTCCATTTTTCTTGGCCATCTACTTGGCAATGTAGCCTACTTTTCAAGTTCCTTCTGCTTTTCTTAGCTCAGATGAAAGTCCTTCCATGTCTACATACCAAATGTTGGTCTCCAGTCCCAGTGTTTCTTTTGACTGATCCTGTTATCAGTTCCATATCCTGATCTTTTGAAATTTCAGGTAGTATATTCAGATAGCATATAGTATTTCAATGTCACTACTTTTAGTTATGTTTATTACTTCATACATCATCCTGAACTGACAACACTAAAGCTGTCTTCTTGCTTAGTGAAGAGCTCTGCATGAGGCATGAGTAGAGTTGCCTTTACTTTTTGTCTTCAACACAATATGCTTTCCTACCTCTATTCACTGTTTGCTTTAATCAGATGATTATTGCTTCTCTATATATTGAAATACCATTGTATGTCAGTGAGAGTAAGTCGTTGTTCTTGCATGGTAAAGAACTTTTCCAACCCAATGGGGTACCAAGAGTATGGCTGGGTTGCGTTGGGACATGTTGGAAACAAATCATTCCCAAGCCATCAGGGAATAAATCCTTGTGGATTCTTCTCTTAGCTGAAAGTCTCTTTCTTATTTCAGAGAAATTCCAAATTTAGCTCAGCTATTTTTCCTGTGCTGGGAAGATATGTGTAATGTCTCTGGGAGAAGGACATTAAAACATTTTTCATTAATGAGGTTTGTGAATAATACTGCCTATGCTGGTCTCAACAGCAAGCATATAGAGGCCATTGCCTAGAGAAACTCTGCAATTCATTACCTAGTTTTATCTTTCTTTCAAAAAGGAACAAAAAATATCTGACCGATATGCCCATCCAGCACTCTCTGAAAAGAAACAATTCTTCAGCCAGACCATTCCCTTCCCTAACAACAAAGGCAAACAAAGAGAACTCATGCATTTACTTTTTTGTTTCTCAAAGAAGAAAGCCTATAATCTAACTAAGAAATGTTTTAGATTTAGAAAATGTGATTTTGTTTTTGGAGGCAAATATCAGAGAACTAAAGGACAGTGCACAGAAGTGAATGAGAAATATGGCAAGGTTATGAGTGAGTATAATGTGGAGGAAAGTATTCTTTAATGAATAAAAAGGAAAGTATTTTAGGAGAGGGTTCCCGTGTTTAACAGAACCCTAAGCTTTACTCTAATTGGTATGGGCAGAAAATCTGTGAGGTTTGCTCAGAGACGTTCACCTTGTGACCAAGCACATTAGGGAAGCTGCTATACAGCACCAAGTTCAGTATGGAGATCATTACACCACTTAACCTTATCCTCAGGTCAGGTCCTCCTAGATCCATTAACTGTCATTTTGTTTCCTCCCACTTTCAAAAGCCCTTGAGATGGTCTGAAAATAAAGGGCCTGTTTTACTTCAAATCATTTAGCATGTTGTAGCTTTGATCGATCTCCTAACCTTTAGCAAGGCAGGGCAGCACAAGAGCATTGTGGCATTGCTGTGGTATGGCATAAGCAACCCTGTATGAGGCTGGTAACCCTGGCATCTGAGACACCATTTCTTATTATTGGGACTTTTGTGTTATTAGCTGGTAGAGTCAATAATTTCAACTCCTAGAGATAAGTAGGATTCTCACAAAATAATGAGTGAACTTAATTCTGTTTCATTTTTTAAACATCTCTTGAAAGTACTCCACCACAGTTTAGAAAAGAAGGAGGGAAACATTTACTCACCTGAAGCAAAAAAAAGGTGACTCGCGTTGGGCTGAACAATAAGGCAAAAGAGGATGTGGCCAGCGCACATTGCACTCCAGCTATTCTCAGCTGGAGGATGGTCCTCTGGAGGCTGGCATAGATTTGAATCTCCTGGTGGTGTCTTACTTTACCCCAGGATCCTCATATAGAATTTTAAATTTGGCCTTAGGCAAATAATTCTAATCATGGCTCCTCTATAAATAAAATGGAACCAATGGGATTTACTTAACCTAGAGAAGTGAAGAGCTTTGAATTTGCAAATACATATGAAACATTTAGATTGAAGACAGTATAGCACGTGCAGTACAATAACAGGATGACTTACCATCTTATTAACCAAATTAATTGATCAGCCTTTCTTAGGTGAACAGTGAAAGGAAAAAGCTTTTGTTTAAATAAAATACTGGTTTAATTTGCTATGATGGTTTAAGACATATTATTACTAGAGGTGGTCTTTAATACAAGTCTCATGGTATCCTTAAGCCATAACTCTTGGGACCACCTCGTTCCTCATACCTTTTCCTCTGAGAAGGAATGTTGCAGCAGAGCACAGTTCAGCACATGCTCCATTAAAGGAGCTTATATAGCATCCTATAGGCCTATAGGTCTGGTGGGAACCTTTGGCAGACACAAAAATACTCTGGAAGACTGTGGGAATGCTGATAACCTGACAGTGATTTATAATATTGCATTAGAAAAATAAATACCAGTATAAAACGGCAGAACCTGTCAGGATGGATCAAACAAAGATTTGCCAGTAACTATGCTGTGCAGCTTTTCAAACCACTGAACCTGCTGGTTAGCCTAGGCCTCTTTTTCCTCCAAACCTTCATAAAAATTTATTGCAGATGGGTACTAAGAACCTACAGGAAAATCCTTCACTGTTCTAACAGCATCTCTGCCTTATGATAGTCTTGCAGTAACTCTTTTTTTTCCCTTCCCCAGCAGGAGAGGTTTTCTCCAGCCCAACATGGTTTAATCCTCTCTTTACAAATGGCAAAGAAAAAAATTTATTGGCCTATCTGGGATAGCCAAGGGATGAAGCACCAAAAAACTGTATATGAACAAGAGAGACTTAAATCACGCTTGCAATTGCAGGCACAGTTTCAGCTGCTGTGTGAAGAGCCCTGAGACTATTCTCAGCCCAGGTATTATTTTGCTCTGGGGGCTGATGGTAACTAACTGCCCAATATATCAGAACAAGACGGTTCTGTGCAATTTGGCTTCTCTTCTGCTATGTATTCATCAATACATCAGGAGCAAAAAAAAGGCCCAACTGAGAGCAAACCTGGGTGACAGTGTGATTTGGAGCTGACTGAAGGCTGGAGTAATGGGGCCGTGTACTGGCACACTGGGGACCAGGACTTGGCATGTGCCATGTCCTTTTGTACTGCTCGCTGAGCAGAAAGGCATGACAGATCCAGCTTCGAGATCCAGCTGGACATGCTGTACCGATAAATCTCCTCTCACACTGGTGAACCTCAGCATAGCACAGACCTGGCACTGGTGGCTGTACACTTGTACACCATTCATTTGTATCATCCTGAATGCAATGGGTTTACAATTAGATACTGGGAGTTGTGGGCAGCAGTCACCCACCATCAGCGGTGGCAGGAGCTCTGGCTGCCCCTGGGCTGTGCCGACCTGGAGCAGGAGCCGAGCAGAGCCCTGAGCAATGCCAGCGCCTGCAGCAGCTCCAGGGGCTGGGGTGATTTTGTTTACAAGCGGTGACGAGTGTCCTGTGCTTTTCTGCGTTCACGTGTGATGGCCCGGCTCAACATAAAGCCATCAATGGCTTTGTACAAAATACAGTGCTGCTTATTTCTGAGCATTATGCAAGCAACCCAGGATCTCTAAAGGAAAATTGTTAAGCTGTGTGTTATCTGATAACATGAAGGCAGTAGTTTAGGGAGATGTGGTCCCAAAGCCCTGATGCGTCCCTTTGACCTTGACACAAGTACCTGCCTACTTCTAAACTTCAAGATGACCAGTCTAAACCTTACTGACTTCAAAAGGTCTACTCCACAGATTCAGGATGTTCACCCAAGTAGTTTATTTGCAGAACTGTGCTCTTGCCTAGCCAGATGTTTGAAAACAGATAATTTATCACCACAGAGGTAGGAGTTAAAGATTGATAGGGTAAGTTAGTCTAGGATAACATTTCTTTTCTTTTCCTGAAGGAAAAATTTACTGTATCTAGAACTGCAGGTTACTAATGTAGTATGTGGATTTACCAAAATGTTTCTCTGTGCACACAATTTTTGCAAAAGATGAACACTACCTATTTTTCTTTCCACTTACTGTAATGTGCTAGTGAATCTACTGGGAAATTTAATTCTGTGGAATTTGGGATCTTACTCCTCAACCAGGAAAGTCTGAGAACTGAAAGCCACATTTGCTGGAAATATCAGTAATTGGGATGTGGAATTCAGGACATGTGGAATTACAAATAGCAGTAATAGACATCTGTTCAAGCTGTCTTAATTTTTTCCAAATATTTACTGGTACGGCTTGTCTGATCACATATATCACATTTATTTCATTGGTAACAACTGTTCTTTGTCATGAAGTGTATATGAAATTTAAGCTTATCCTGTATATTGCTGTTTGTGCTTTTTTTTTTAAAAAAAAAGAATTATTAAGCACTGAAAAATCCAAAATAGAAAAGAGGACTTTTTAAACGTGAAAAAACATGACAAGCATGTACAAGCATTTTGAGAACTGATTGGCATTCCATAATGACTAGCATGAGAATAAATTATAGCAAACGAAAATCTTATTAAAGGATATTGAAAAGCATAAAATCTCCTTATTAAAAAGCAAGCAATAGGACAAGTGCAAGAGTTAAGCAAGTATCTGATTCATTTATACATGCCCTGAATCAAGATTGAATGTGTAGAGATGTGTCAGTATAATTTTGATATTATAATTATATCTATTTTCATTCATTAGGAGGTTACAGATACAAAGAGATAATCTCTTATCTCATAAGAGAATACTTTTGGCATACGAGAATACTTATTAAGGCTACAGATCTGAATAAATTTTACACTGACTATGCTTTGTGCATTCCTGGCGACGGTAGGTTAAATCTCGAGATAACCACTTCAGACTGGCTGCATACTTCAGTATTTTCCCCCCTTCACAGTTGTTAAAACTTTATAGAGCCTCAAAACATATCCAGATGGACAGTAACTGTGACTGCCACTTATGAAACCAGTATAATCTAGCACAATACACAAAGTAGGGTAAGTGTGGAAGGAAAACAAGTTCTGAATAGAGGACCTCCTTGGAATATTGGATCAGCCATCAGACACACCAATTCTGTTTAGACAGGCCTGTTATACACACCCAAATGTTCTGCAAAACAAAGCACACCCCCAACCTTTCACCACTGCAGCTCCTAAACACTTCTGCCCAAGGGTGGTCTTCACCCTGCTTGAGGCAGTATTTGTGCCTACATCTTTATTCACAAAATGAAGCATTGGTTTCCATAGTTTTTTGGCAAAGCTGAGACACATAAACCATGTTCTTCCTCTCAGAGGAATATCGTATCTTGGCAGTTTTATTTGGGTCTGACCTTTTCAAATATGCAATAGCAAAATATGAACAAATAGATCACTGTACCATTGCGCTGCCATTCTGTCTCCAGCGGATTCCCCCGCACACCTCCTTCAGCCTGCTCGTGGGAAGCCAGGATTATCATAAATAACATAACCGTAGCAGAGAATTTGGTCAAGATAAAAATATTGTTATTTGAAATTTTAATCTGTTCATTCACTTCTTGGATAACGTCTGCTAAGAACACCAAATACCAATATATAGTGGCTTCTACAGATTTTTGTGCTAGGCACAAAAATAATACATACAGTATGCATATATCACAATAGGATAATTAGGTAGTGGAGCCATGAAATAAGGAAAAAGCCCAAACCTTGGAAGATTTACAGCAACTAAATCTATGGCTGCATTCCTTACTCAAACTAGAATGGGTGCTTAATTCAGCTGAATCTAATTCTGATACCTATTTCTACTTAGCATATGTTGGCAGAGACGCATCTGAGTGCAGCAAAGCATGCTCAATTATTTCCTTATTTGTCACATCTCACAAAATTCCAACTAACAAGTTAGCAATTAAAAAAAATTTTTTTTGAAATTGCGATTTTAATTCATGGTATTTCACCCCCTCTTCTGCCTTTTTCCCTTTCCTTTCAATTCATTGTAGTCACATTATGTGTTAGAACCCTAGTGCGACTGTTCAGGTTGTGTACCTGCTGCTTGTGGAGAGAGTGTGTTTTGAAATATATCGTGCAAAAGGACAGCATCTCTTAACACATGGTAGTAGTGCTGTGTTTTAGTTTGCTGTGTTGCAGAAAAGATTGCTTGCCATATGTCTTTACAGAGCCTGCTCTTCTTGTCCAAGAAATTGGCTAAGGGAGTTAAGATTATTTAATTTTTCTGTGGTCTTTTTGTATCATGATTGGAGATTGGCACATGAAGTATTTAATTAAGCTGTGAATATTGCTGCATATTGCTAAGTTAAACAAATGCTGTGTCAGTCAGCTATCTCTGACTAACAAACAATTAAAAGTAAAAAAGGTTAAGTAAAACCTAAATAATCTTGGAGTCTTTTAACCAGTTGTAATACATCCATACAAAACTATTCTATTGAATAAGGAAGCTATCATTAAGGCTTTTGTCAAGGCAAAAGAAGCCCAACAATTAGTTCTGATATTTTTGTTTGGGTTTTCTTCATGTTGCAAACAAAGCTCCAGCCTTCAGCATTTCAGCTCAGCTCCGTTTTGTACCCAAGGTGACTGAGCCACTTGAGCAGTCGGTTGCATGTAAATGTGCTGAACAAGAACCAGATCATAAACAAAAGCACACTGGGTCTTCAATAAGCGAAGCACAAGAGCAGAATATTAACCACGAATTCTGCCTAGGTAAAAATTCCTTTTTCTTGCTCATGGCATATAACAAGGTTTCATGCCTCCCTTTCTGGCACGTCTGGTGCCACAGACTCCCCAGGAACTTTATTTCATTCAGATGTCTGCTTCTTAATGAGCTGATCTTCAGAGGAACAGCTGTTTACTGATTCATTGCTGGGTTACACCTTTAGCACACGATTTTCTCTCACAATAATTCATGAAATAGGAAACCTGCTGCATCAGGGAACTCAAACCAGAAGCAATTGCAAGAATGCTCATGCAGCTAACATTGGGAATATGGGATTCCCTCATTTAGCTGCAGAAATTATTTAAAAATTTATTAATTCCTTCCAGTGGCTTAAGCACTAATTAGGGACTCCCAAGTATGTTAGAAAAGATGCTGTGTCATTAAACAATACTGTTTTAAACATCAGTATATACAAAAAGCGATAAAAGTGATTCAAACCTGTCTGTCTTCTTCACGCCTGGTGGCTGTATCTGCTTCACATCTTTTAATTTTTCAGGCTTGTACCTTTGAATAGGAGGAGACCACCATGTATGGGCTAGTTGTTAAAATACGTTTCCTTCACCCATTCATTCTGTCCAAAGGCTTGCAGTTGAGGAACTGCTCAAAACACTCCTTCAGTGAATTATGGCTGTATGAGGAGGACTCGTAAGGGAGAGAAAAAAAGAGACCTTGTGACTTGCCTCCTCCCTGTAGTTTATGTCATTTAATTTTTCAAGTCTTGATTTTGACTGTTTTCTTATCCAGAATGTCCCCTTGAAGGCCAGCTACGTCCTAAATTTACCATGTTGACAAAAGAACCAAAAGATTGCTTTGTTAATATCAACAATTAATTAATAAATTTTAAAATATTTGCTTTCCCTCAGTATTTTTGCACTAAATTTGCTTCTTGAAGCAAAAAAGTAACAGTTGGAAGTATTGAACTAGCCAAGTATAAAAGGTATGCATGAGAGTGTTAAGTCTTGGAGATAGTTTTTCAGTATTATCACTGACCATCATTATTTCATCATGTCAGCAGAAAATAGGATGTATTTCATTTGGGAATTAGTACACTTAGCTAGACAAGTGCTTTTCTAAATGTCATTCAGTCATTAGTGAACTTGAGGAGCTAGATTACAGTATAAAGTTGTATTCTCGTGTCAGATGGACCTGTTTAAATCTAGGTGGTCTCTACTGATTTAACTGAAATTGCTTGAATTTAATTCACAGTAATTGGAATTGGAAATGGTCTAGGTAATGAACAGACTCTACTATGTGTAGCACTGTTAAAACGTAACATAAGAAAAGCTTGGCTTGACACAGAATATAGCCACAGACGAGTGAAAAATAACACATATGACCATGCAAATGCTGTTCTCTAACAAGATTCCGAATTAGCAAAATATGAATCTAAAGTCATAATTGGTGTCATACTCCAGATGAAGGAGGACTTAGGATTTATGAAAAGATGGGTTATTTTTGTCTCCATCATCAGACTACAAAAATAAAAAATTAGAAAGATAGAAAAGAGAGAGGTATTTTTCTGAACCACAAAAACTGTCCTGTCCTCTTTCCTCCCAGCCTTTTCTTTTCCTTTCAGGCCCATTTGGACAAACATCAGTCAGTGTCGTTACTTTATTCTTTTTTGCTGATGGTCTGTGTGGTTCCAGTTTATTTCTGCATGACCTGAAAAATTCATATGCACATCACAAGCTGACCAAAATGTTCTTTAATTATTTCCCAAGAGCTTTGCTCCGTTCTCTGAGTGGGCACCACTGTGTTGCTACAGTGAAGGTCTTGTCAACACTCCCATTATAGATGTCTAATTTTGCAGGATACTATAACCCAGCTGACTTAATTGTGTAGAGCTGCAATTCATTCTACAAGATTTCAGGAAAGATGCCAGTTATTTAACATGCTTACATTGAAATAACTTGGCTTTTATTTTCTTTTCTTTGCGGGTGTGTGTGTGTGGGGGTGTGTGTGTGTCTGAAACGTGATGGAAGAAAAACCCCAACTAATCCCATGAACAAAAAATAGAGCCAAAACCTCCTAGGTTGCTTCTTGTCAAGGTAGCCCTTCATTCCCAGCTATATGTTGCCTTTCTCAGGTAGTGGGTTTTAGACTTGAGTATCTTTCCTAATGCCTTCCAGGGGAACTTAGTACCCAGCTGATATCTTGGTAATGTCTTTGTTTCTCTCACTTTAGTGAGAGTCCTCCTGACTTTAAGGTCACATTAGAGATGATACATTTTTAAATGTCTTATTAGAACATAAAGGTTTTATGAACAAGATATTGAGGGACAGTCACTGCTTCAGCTGGGTACTACACATCACCCATGTGTGGCCTCTGTCACTATGAGTAGTTACTTTAGATACTAAACAGATATCAATATATTTAGCCCCGGGATGTCTTCTACCAGTGGCTGAAGAAAGCACACATTAGCTTGTTGTGAGCAATGCTATTGCCACTGCCAGGAGTTGTCCCCTCCTCCTAGTGAAGGTAAGAAAGGTATTGTCATACTTGTGAGGCCTTCAGAAGTATTCAGAGCATTTGGATTAGGTTCAGATAAAGCTCTGGCTTTCTGAGTATTTATGTATGAAAAATCTTTGAACTGTTTGAAAATAGTCAATAATATCTTCTGCATTTGTGCATTCCAAAGGGATTTTAAAAATTCAGATTGGAGCAGCTGAGGGTGAGAGAAAGTTCATCCCTTATCGGTCATCCAAATTTATCAAGGCAGTTTTATGAAAGAAGTGAAGTGAATGCAGAAACTAAAACCAGGGGTCGCTTGATAATGGTCTAAGCCAAAAACAAAGCAGAAAAAAAGAGCAGACATTGCTACTATAGCTTACATCGTATGTAACTTAAATAAAAGGGAACAGGTTCGATATAAAGTCTGTGGGTGAGGCAGGCAGACACATGGCGTTGGAGATACAAGGTCAAACATGAAACTCTTTCTTCCAAATTGAAATCCAGGGAATTGTCAACAAGTCCCCATTCACTTGGAATAAGTTAAAATGTGATTGTGAGGGGCCTGATGATAACCCCAGGACAAATGCTGCTCTCCTTCACCCTGGCGTCAATTCAGAAATCTTCCGGTTGCACTGGGACTGCTTTGTGTTGCAGTTCAATAGAGCTGGAGCAGACTTTCGCCCTGTATCATAACACATCCCCAAGGCGAGCGTATGCATCTGTTTTTGTATTCAAGTTTTTTCTTGTTCAGTTCAATAGTTTCTTGCTAGTAGCCTCAGGGATATTTCAATAAGATGAACCCTTTTACCTACAGGAACATAAAAAGAGAAGAGCTAACAAGGGGCTATGAGGTGTTACGGCAAAGGTGATGAGGTGCCTTTATGGGACCTCTGCAAAGTGCTTGACACCTCAAGTACATCAGGCAGAATTCCTCTTCCACCAGTGTCTCAAGGAAGGTGGAAAATGAAGTTTTTTTCCCAGCCATTGCTCCTCTGCGCACGTGTGCACAGGAAATCTTGAGGCACCGTCTGTGGTGTGTTAAACGCTCTTTGCTCAGCCAATGTTCCCAATTCCTGGCTGAAAATGCATGGAAATCCACTGCCGGCAAACCTGAGGCTGTCAGGGATTTAAGGCATTATGCTCAGTCATATTTATATTCTATTAATGGTAGATCAGTCTTAATAAAGACAAGCTCCACTGCTAGTTTCAGTTACAGTCTATGTGGTATAACAACTGCTATACAGTGTATATGGAAATTTCTCACCTGTGGGAGGGCATGGCCAAATTCTTCACAGCCACCTTTTATAAATGATGGATGTATTAGCCTATTTTCATGCCAATGAGGTCCTAAGAACTTGGCTTCCAGACTCTTGAAATTTGGCTTGGCCAAATCATTTAGCGTTGAAATTTCAGTAAGCATCACTGTGCCGATTCGCTGTTTAATCATTATCCAAACGACCCCACTGGGCTGTTACTCGCAGCTCACATCCAGCACCTCGCTTTGGGAGAAAAAGATCCAGCATCACTAGTCACTGCTCCTTGCGCAGGACTGGCAAGATGAGTCGGGCAAACAGGATTCTGCCTATATTTACCTTTTTAAAATTAGTCAAAATCTTTTCCTCTACATTAAAGCCTATTTCAATATTTCCTGAGGTCAAATGGAGGATACTGAGTTTGCACTTTCCAAATCAGTAATCTGAAAAAATTATATTAGAAGAATGAATATATACTTCAGAAGACAAATTTTATATGGATATGTAAGGTGCAATTTCTATGTGGACTTTTAAGTTAGAAGTCTGGTTAAAGGAAAATTTGTTAGACCCTCCTTCCTGCTTTAGCAATTAGAGGACTATTTCTTTTCCAAAGATAATGCAACAGTTAACTTTCTGCTTTAGTTATAATGCCTTTCCTCAGCATCAGTTGCTACTAAAGAAGTCCCTATCATTTTTCAAGGGCGTAACTTGCAACAAGACAGCAATAACAATTACATATTGTTTTCAAATAAGATGCCATCTTCCTTTCTGGCAGGCAGCAATGGGGTTTTAATGTGTAACACTTGTTTAATAAAACTCACAGATGCTTCTTTGACAATTGCAAAGGAAGAAAAGAGAGGAAAACAAACCCAAAGAAAAGGCAGAAAATATAAAGAGCAAATGAAAGATTCAGCTTCCATCACAACTATTCATCTTGTGTCCCAGGCTGATGGTGCACGTTTTGGCTGGCTCAGACATCTCTGGTGAACCTGTGCATAGCAGGAAGCTGCTGTGATTTGAGGCCCTGCTTTGCTGAAACATTGCCTCGATTTCCCACAAATGAAGAAATACTGCCTGCTACCAGGAGGCCCTAACTTCACGAAGGCCACAGCATTTTGGTATTTGTATTCTCCTGAAGCAATTTGGCTGAGCAGGACAGATTTTTCTGTTGATTACAGGTGGTTGCTATATCTCCAAAGTCTGCCTACACTTTTAGTTAATAGTTTGTGAATTGCAGCAGACAACATTTCTCCTTTTGGAGCAAGAGATAACATACGTAACTGATTGACTGGTTTTGTGATAAACTTAAAAAAATATCATTCCGATCTTAAAACCAAAATGAAACCCCACTTCTTTGCAATGAAAACTCTTTAATATCAAGGCAATGGATACACCAGAGAAAGAGAGAGGGGACACAGATAGATACACTGCAGAAAGCAGTACCACCTTCCAGCTGAGCGTCCTGAGCCCTTTTAAATACAAGAGGCCAATCTCTCTTGGCCTCTTTCTCTCTTCAACTATAAAAGGATGTGGGGCTGAGAGATGAACCCACCTTGGTGCACCCAGCCAGCTCCAGAGCTCTAATAACATCTTGGGTCTCCCACCTCATGTAGAGCCCCAGCTGCTGGCTCATCAGATGCCCACTCTGAATCAAGATGGGAAATACTGGAAGAGAGTTACTATGCAAGTGGGGCCAGTCAAGTAAAAGCAAAAATCATAGTGGATAAGCTTTCTAAAATATACAAATAATGAATGTAAACATAAATATATAGAAGACAAATATAGATGGCACCAAACTCATTTAAGGCCAGGCTGGATAGGGCTTTGAGCAACCTGGTCTAGGGGGCGGTGTCCCTGCCAATGGTAGGGGGGTTGGAACTCAATGATAGAATCATAGAATCATAGAATCATAGAATGGCTAGAGTTGGAAAGGACCTTAAAGATCATCTAGTTCCAACCCCCCTGCCATGGGCAGGGACACCTCTCACTAGAGCAGGTTGCTTAAAGCCCCATCCAGCCTGGCCTTGAACACTTCCAGGGATGGGGCATCCACAACTTCCCTGGGCAACCTGTTCCAGTGCCTCACCACCCTCACTGTAAAGAATTTCTTCCTTATATCTAATCTAAATCTCTTCTCTTCCAATTTAAAACCATTGCCCCTTGTCCTGTCACCACTCTTCCTGACAAAGAGTCCCTCTTCAGCTCTTCTGTAGGCTCCCTTCAGGTATTGATAGGCTGTTATAAGGTCTCCCCGGAGCCTTCTCTTCTCCAGGCTGAACAACCCCAGCTCTCTCAGTCTGTCTTCATAGGAGAGGTGCTCCATCCCTCTGATCATCCTCGTGGCCCTCCGCTGGACCCGTTCCAACAGGTCCATGTCCTTTCTGTGTTGAGGACTCCAAAGCTGGACACAGTACTCCAGGAGGGGTCTCACGAGCGCAGAGTAGAGGGGCAGAATCACCTCGCGAGACCTGCTGGCCACACTTCTCCTGATGCAGCCCAGGACACGGTTGGCTCTCTGGGCTGCCAGTGCACACTGCCTGCTCATGTTGAGCTTCTCATCCATAAGCACTCCCAAGTCCTTCTCCTCGGGGCTGCTCTCCAGCCATTCTCCACCCAACTTGTATTTGTGCCTGGGGTTGCCACGACCCAGGTGCAGGACCCTGCACTTGGCTTGGTTGAACTTCATGCAATTTGCACGAGCCCACCTCTCCAGCCTGTCTAGGTCCCTCTGGATGGCATCCCTTCCCTCCAGCGTGTCAACTGCGCCACCGAGCTTGGTGTCATCAGCAAACTTGCTGAGGGTGCACTCTATCCCACTGTCCATGTCACCGACAAAGATGTTAAACAGTACTGGTCCCAGTACCGACCCCTGCGGAACACCACTCGTTACTGGCCGCCACCTGGACATTGAGCCATTGATTGTAACCCTTTGGATGCGGCCATCCAGCCAGTTCCCTATCCACCGAGTGGTCCATCCATCGAATCCATGAGTTTCCAATTTTGAGACCAGGATGTCGTGTGGGACAGTGTCAAATGCTTTGCATAAGTCCAGGTAAATGACGTCAGTCGCTCTGCCCTTGTCTACCAAGTCTGTGGCAGTATTGTAAAAGGCCACCAAATTTGTCAGGCACGATTTGCCCTTGGTGAAGCCATGTTGGCTGTTTCCAATCACTTCTTTATTCTCCATGTGCCTTAGCAAGGATTTCAGGAGGATCTGCTCCATGATCTTGCCAGGCACAGAGGTGAGACTGACCGGCCTGTAGTTTCCCGGGTCTTCTTTGTTTCCTTTTTTGAATATTGGAGTTATGTTCCCTTTTTTCCAGTCAGTGGGAACTTCACCAGACTGCCACGATTTCTCAAATATGATGGAGAGGGGCTTAGCAACTTCGTCCGCCAGTTCTCTCAGGACCCGTGGATGGATTTCATCAGGTCCCATGGACTTATGCACCTTCAGGTTCTTTAAGAGGTCTCGAACCTCGTCTTCTTGTACTGTGGGTGCTTCTTCATTCCCAGAGCCCCTGTTCTTGCCCTCCGTGACTTGGGCAGTGTGGTTAGGGCCCTTGCCAGTGAAGACTGAGGCAAAGAAGTCATTCAGTAGCTCAGCCTTATCCACATCCTGGGTGACCAGGTCTCCCGTTTCCTTCCGGAGGGGACCCACAGCTTCCCTCGTCTTATTTTTATCCCTGATATATCTATAGAAGTTCTTCTTGTTATTTTTCACATCCCTGGCTAGATTTAGTTCTGCCTGGGCTTTCGCTTGCCTGATCAGGTTTCTGGTGACTCGGACAGCTTCTCTGTATTCTTCCCAGTCTACCTTTCCCTGCTTCCACCCTCTATAGGCCTCCTTTTTGGTCCTGAGTTTGTCCAGCAGTTCCTTGTTCATCCACGCCGGCCTACTGGCTATTTTGCCCGATTTCTTCTTTTTTGGGATGCACCTCTCCTGAGCTTGGAGGAGGCAATCCTTAAATACCACCCAGCTTTTTTGGGCCCCTCTCCCTTCCAGTTCTTTTTCCCACGCTACCTTACCAATCAGATCTCTCAGGAGATCAAAGTCTGCTCTTTTGAAGTCCAGGGTAGCCAGCTTGCTGCGCACCCTCCTTGCTGCCTTATGAATCTTGAATTCTATCATCTCATGGTCACTGCAGCCGAGGCTACCCTTGAACTTGACATTCCCGACCAGCCCCTCCTTGTTGGTGAGGACAAGGTCCAGCACTGCTCCTTTCCTCGTTGGTTCCTCTATTATTTGCAGAAGAAAGTTGTCGTCGACACATTCTAGGAACTTCCTGGATTTCCTGTGCTCTGCTGTGTTGTCCTTCCAACAGATGTCGGGGTGGTTGAAGTCCCCCATGAGGACCAGAGCGTGTGAGCGCGATGCTGCCCCTATCTGTTTGTAGAGGGCCACATCCTCGCTGTCACTTTGATCTGGTGGCCTGTAGCAGACTCCTACTGTAACATCACCTGCCCCCGTGCTCCCTTTAATCCTGACCCATAAGCTCTCTGTCTTGTCTTCACCCATCCCCAGGTGAAGCTCCATACATTCCAGCTGGTCCTTGACATAGAGGGCAACACCCCCTCCCCTTCTGCCCAGCCTGTCCTTCCTGAAGAGCTTGTAACCTTCCATTCGAACACTCCAGTCGTAAGAGCCATCCCACCACGTCTCGGTGATGCCAATAATGTCGTAGCCCTGGAGGCGTGCGCACATCTCTAACTCCTCTTGTTTGTTCCCCATGCTGCGTGCATTTGTGTAAAGGCACTTCAGCTGGGTGCCTAAAGGGGCCGACTTATTAGCTGAGATGGCAGGTTGAAGGCTCTCTTTGAGTTTTTTTCTGCTCAACCTACGCTTAACCCCCTCCCCCTTCGATCCTAGTTTAAAGCCCTTTCAACAAGCCCCGCCAACTCACTTGCCAGTATCTTTCTCCCCTTCTGAGACAGGTGTACTCCATCTGTTGCTATCCGACTCGGTGCCATATAAAATTCCCTGAGTTCAGAATACCCAAAATTTCGGTGATGGCACCAGTTTCTGAGCCACTTGTTTATCGCAGTTGCCTTTTTATTTCTTTCAGGATTTCCTCCTGCAACTAAGGGTATTGCTGAAAAAATTACCTGTGCCCCTGATCCCTCAACCAGTTTTCCCAGTGTCTTAAAGTCCTTTATGATTGTTTTTAATTTCCTGGATGTATTATATACATCATCACTGCCTACCTGAAAAACTACAAGGGGGTAATAGTCAGAAGGGTTGACTAGAGCAGGAACTTTGTCCAACACGTCCCTGACCCGTGCCCCAGGGAGGCAGCAGACTTCCCTGTGAAGCGGGTCAGGACGGCATATTGGTCCCTCTGCCCCCTTCAATAGAGAGTCACCCACAACGATGACCCTTCTGCTTTTCCTTCTTGAACTAGTTGTGATGCCAGGTTTGCGGCGACGTGGTCTTTCTGGCACATCCTGCCTAGTTGTACCATCCTCCTCTCCAACAGTCAATTCCTCCTGCAGGATTCCATACCGGTTCTGCAGGGGTAACTGGGGAGGTGGGAGAGGCAGGGAGGGGATTCGCCTGCTTCGCCGACTAGGGATCTTATGATCTTTAAGGTCCTTCCCACCCAGACCATTCTATGATTCATTCCAGTAAATAAAGTGCACTGTGAAGTGGCAGTAGTCTCACCTGAAAGAATGGAAAAGCCAACATCTACAGAAGAGCCAGGACAGTAGCTATGGCCGTTGCTTTTTCCATGTCTATTTTTTGAGCCCCCAGCATATCTGGTGAGTGGCTATAGGCACTTTTTCCTGAACATACCCAAACCGCTAGACTTTGAAAAGAGTCCGTCAGCACTGTCTCATGGCTGGTGCCAGGGAGCAAGAGACAGGTGAATGTGAGTGCCTCGGTCTAAGTGGCTGGAAAAAATCCAGGGTCTCCATGTATTCTGCCTTATAAAGAAAAATTGTTATTCTTACCATGTGTCTTTGAAGCAATCCTGCTTACCTACAAAGGTCCTGTTCCCCAGGCCCAGGAAGAGTCAAGCTGCAGGAAACGGTTTTGTTCACACAACTGTAGGTCAGGTTCAGCCAGGATTCAGCCCACCAGCCTTCTCCCTCTCAGCTTCCCACACTTGCTCCATCCCCAGTCTGTTTGGGTTATTTCCTCACTCTCAGCTTCTCTGCTCTGGTTTCTTCTTTTATGCAGACACAAAAATCTCCAGAGAACAGCTCGATGGGTCATGACTAGCACATCTCTGCACCTTTGTTTTGGATGGTAAAATCTCTCTGTAGAGAGTGGGGAGTGGCGTGTCTGAGTGTTTTATGAAGCAGGTTCAGTGAATTTTCTCTCATCTGATCCCAATGCCTTTAATCTGAATGACTGTCTATGCAATCCAGTATTTACTAATGAGAACAGGTCCAAGAAATACTGCACCAAAATATTGTTTCCTAAATTTAGGTACTCTGCAAAAATTTGCAAGTTCAATTTGTATTATAATGGAATACTAGCACATAATTTTTCATTAAAAATTGTATCCCTTCGTAATGTTTGCAGCTCTTTCACGTGGCTGTCATCCAGAAACAAGGCAATGTCAACTAATCTCCATAGATAATGGGACATCACATCCTGACCTTGGTACACAGGGTTTTTTTCCAGTCATCACATAAATATTTCACTAGCACAAAAAGTAATCAGCAGGCATCATTTTGTAATAGATGGCAGACTGGAAAGGGAGCCGTTCCCAAATGACAGAACTGCCATGCTTCCACAGCTCGGCCTATTAACTTGTGATAGTATCGTGCTCAGATTTCCTCTAGAAAAGGGATTCCCCAGATAGCTACAGATCAGGAGATCCTTCCTCATTATCCACCAGAAACTGTGGACAAGCCCCCTGGGGAAAAAGCAAAATAAAACATAACAAAGAAATGCATCTAGTTCTTATTCTGTAGCAAGTCCAGTTGTATTTTTCTCTTCCTCCAGCAAGTAAGAGAAATGCTTTTGGTTTGTATCTGGTTTCCTACCTCTACGAATTACAGCTGAATACTAGGGATAATTGTAAAAGCAAAAGGAGAAATATCCAGTAATAACCATGTTCTAACTCACAGCAATGTTCTGAAAAAGCATGTTGTTATGGTTTGAGAAAACCCATAACAATTTATTGTCGTTTAGACAATTATTCTATCACCTGATGACTCCTCCCCACCCAGAAAGCAGAATTGGGAAACATAAGGAAATATGAGGATTGAAATATAAATAGATGTAATAGGATGACTAAATAATTAACAATGATAATAAAGAACCAGTATTAATCCCAATACTAATATAAGATATACAAGAATTATGCTTAGCCCATTCTATCAGCAGGAAGCTGTGCACTCCCAGCAGTGGACAACAAACGTCAGACACTGCGAGCGCTACGGCTTCGGGAGGAAGGGAAGGCCTCAGGGATCCAACACTGGGCAAGCAGTTCTCTGGACTGTTACCATCAAGGGAGAGAGACCTACACAGCAAACGTTTCTAGTTTATATTGAATGTGACGTTCATGGTACGAAATAATCCTGTTGGCCAGCCTGGGTCAAGTGCTTGGTCCAGGCCTTGCTCCTCCTTGTCCCTGCACCTGGCAAGGCTCGAAAACACTGAGACCTTGAATCCCATATAGCCTAGCTGGCTATAAAGTAAATATTTTCATGAATTCAGACACTGCAGTTTTCTAAAAGTGCAGTTTTTCCTAGCATTAGAAGACAAATCAGTCCTGTGTCGCTCAGCCAAGGAACATTTGTAAGTCTGAAGAATTTTTAAGGGATTTTGTGCTGAGGATTGGACAGAAAAATATCAGCCAGAGCCAGTGTCCTCTGATGGCTTGCTGTTCAATTAGCCTGTAAAATTTCCATTAGCTTAAATGGAGGCGGGATTTCAAGCTATGCAGATCATACCTACCTGAGAAATATGCATACATTTCAATGCAGGACAAGTATACGTTCAGTGTGCCTTCCCACATACAATGCACTTGCTATGCACTTGCTATATTGCAATTGGCTGAGCAGAAGCTGGCGGCACAGCTCTCTGTACAGCCAGGCCACACTGCCTCCTCGGGCATTTCTTTCCTGAGGCTCTTCCTGTTGCTGTTTTAATTCTTCACACAGTGGGACTCCATCACTCACTTTCCTTGGGAGATCATTCCACGGTTTAGTAGCTATTACTGTGGCTTTTTTTACCCTTGACATTCAATCTAGTTTTTACTTTCCTTAATTTAATTCTGTTCTCTACAAATCTTTTTTTTCTCCATGGGTATTAAGGTGTTCCTTTTTTATTCCAGATAAAGTCAAACTTTTAGCAACTAGAAATTTATATTATTTCTTAGCTGGGGAGACCTAATCTTGAGCAGGTATAGGTAATTACGGATTGTACTTAGGGGTCTACTAAAACTTTCTGCTTGATTAACTGTCCCTGCAGGGATGATAATTGCTGTTACACATGAAAGTATCAAGCACAGAGCGAGAGTGGAGGCACAGCCCCTCCAGCAGCATACAGGGTGGCATTGTCGGGCTCTGAGAACAGCTCTGTGCAATCCCCCAGGCTGCGGGAGAAGAGGGAACTACATCCCAGCTCTTTAAAACATTAGAGACCAAAACAAACCCATGAAATACACTGCTGGAGGGACCATGGTTAGATCACCTTCTCCCCTGTCTATTGTACCCTAGTACAGAAACAGGGAAATTTGACTATTTGAAATGAAATTCATAAGAAGAGGAAGGAATGGGTTATATTCCAATTTCACATTGGGTTAAATCAGGAGCTGCTGTAATAATCCTGTGGAATTAGATGGGTCTGAGTGCCAGCTGAAGTAAAAGGCAGCTGAGGCTGAGGCGATGTGTGCCGCCAGGTTTGATTTTTTCTTATTTAATTATTTTTCCAGCAGTGATGCTTAAATATCCATCACAACAGGTACTAAGGGAAGACTCCAGGAGCCTTTCCCAGCTGTTTTGGGCTGCAACCCCCAAAGCTTTCCTCTCATAATTCAGTTTTAGCTTTAGGCACTTTAAAGTTAATAGACTCATTTGAGCAAAGGGCTTATTTGAAATCCACATTGGAAAAAAGTGAGCATAAGTGTGCTAGTGCCAAGCTATAAACACATTTATACAGTGCAGTAAATCAATACCACTGCCTTTCCTTGGAGAGACCGGGCCAATTAAGCCGAATATACAGGACGTGATGATGGAACCTGTTCAGCTTATTATGGGACTGGTAGCAAAGGCTGCAACCATACCACCCCGCTGAGCCGCATTTTGACATTCCCTAGCCTGGCCAAATTTTAGACCACTTGCTTTCAGCTTGTCATACATTGACTACTGGAAGAGAACAGATTCTTAAAATTTTTAAAAATTATCTGAAAAAAATGGTGGGAGTCAAAGAAAGGATTCAAGGAGGGTGATAGTTCATTGAAAGTTTGTGAAGTTTTTTTGTTGTTCAAATACAGGCTGGGCTCCAAACACTGCAGCTTTTTCCTATAGTCACTTGCTTAAATTTAAGCCTGTGAGTAGTCATTTCTATTGAAATGTTTGTGGGTTGGCCGGTCCTCTGGACTGGTGTTAAAGTTATTAACTTATGAGCCCAAACTGATGTTGATGACCAGTGCATGGAAGGTAGGGAGAAAGGCAATGCGAAAAATGTACATTGAATATGGAAAGACATTACAAGTGTTGCATGTGTGCAGCGTGAGGATGAGCAAATGGGAAGAGGCAGGAAAGGTGATGCCTATCTACATCTTCCACTAGTAGAGAGCCTACAAGTGTACTTGGACTCTGCAATGTGATAATGATGCTATACTCACTCTCATAAACTCCTACATAAGTAGAGGTCATATAATCTGACCAGTGACTTTTTGCAAACAAGAAAATGTTCAGTTTTTTGTTATTGGAGCATTTAATTTAACTGCCTTAATTACTGGGCTTCCCCCTTTCTCCCTCCTTTAAGTGTTATGCAAAATATAAAACAAGGTTATGAAAAAAGGGCATGATGTTATGGAGAGCTGGTTAGCTTTTGCTGCATTAAGTCTCTGAAAATTATATTTTCTGTTTATGTAAAACCTGTCATTGACTATTAAATGTAAAGTTACCATTGCCTGAATAGGTGCTCGAATCACAGAAAGCTTAGCGTAGTTGGAAGCTGACAGCTGGCAAATCTGTCTTATAAAAACTCTAAAATGCATTAGAATGTGCATATAAAGTAATTTTTTAAATGAGAAGAAAAAGGAAGAAAAAAAGCCCTGTGACGCATTTAAAAGGGGAGAATTCAACTAAAAAGGGGGATTTGAAACATTCTTTTAAAGGTTTTCCTTTTCAGATCCAAAAAATTCAAGCACACTTATTGCTGCCTAAACCCCTAATGCAGGTATATCTTACCTGTGCGACTATGCCCACTCCTCTTTAAACCATTAGGAAAAGATTTCCAAATAAAGTTAAGTGCTGAAAGGCAACTGCCAGGTCAGCAGCAGTGCCTGCCCAGGTCCTAACCCATGGCACTGAACAGATTTTCCATCCTATGGCTGGGCATAGGAGAAGACCAGCTTGCCTCTTCTCACACATCTTACTCTGTGGATAGGTTGTTTTAGAATTCTTTTAAAACTTTGTACTAGCTATTTTTCTGTTTGTACTTTCACTCACTCCATTACTCGTTTCAGTGCTCATTTACTCAGTGGGACAAAAACTGATTAAGTTGAGACAGGCAGAAAAGAATTGTACAGTATAGAAACCAAACTCATTCACATCATGAGGTTAGCAACTCACTGCACCACCATAAAACAGAGATCTATTTACCCTTAAATCTTGGCTTTTTTGGAAAGCAAGGAGAGAAACACATAAGAACAAAGTGCATAACATAAAACTGAAAATCCACAAATGTCTCATCCTCGTAGGGCAATACACTCACGGGGCTGTCCCTGGTGGGGAACAGCCCATACCCCTAAAGACGCATTCATAAACAGCTCATCACTTGGCAGTCCTTTGCAGAGGAAATGCTGTTTACCTGAAGAAATAAAGGAGATATCTTGGCATGGGTCATGGAAACATTTCTTTCCACAAAGGCTAACTGATATCAGTATCATCTGGGGGAGAGGGGGGCTCAGCGGCAGGAAGAGCACTGGCCTCTGCAACTTACCTCTTAGAGCACCCTGGCCATATGCTGCTGCCTACCTTAATCCATTTGCTTCCTCAGTGAGACAAGGTGTATTTTTCCCCCTTTGTGGCTTCTGTACAGCGTGAATTAGTGAGCTGGTTATAGTCCAGTAGAATATATCCCAGCTCCCGTCCTCTCTCCACCAAAACTGTCATTATCTGCAGAGCAAAAAGCGTGTAGAGTGAAAGATAAAAATCTCATGTGTGAGCTGTTGATGATAAATAGAAAGCGATTCTGTCTGGCTGCCTCTGTGGGTTATGTCAGCCTAGCTATTCCCTTCAACGTGGCACTTACTGTGCAATACATTATCTTTCACAGCTGGTACTCTTCGTTTCTTAATATATTGACTACTACTTCCAGTACATTAGTCCCATTTGCTTTTATAGCTAGGGTCTCTAACCAACTCAATTTGTCCTCTTTATCATTTTGAAGAAATTTTGAAAGGCAACTCAGAAACTTCTCTATCTGCTTTTTTTCCAAGCCTGCTTCGCTATTACAGTGTCCATTATATTGAGTTTGCATCGCCCTCAAATCTGCAAGGTATGAGGGATTTCATTCATTGCAAATCCTCTATAATAGTCCAACTTCTTGAATGGATTTGCAATACATTTCATTACTAATAAGTCTGCATTTCAAAGCTGCCAAAGGCTTCACACAAATACCAGGACACACTCAGAATAAGATACACAGCTGATTATTATCTGCATTTGTAACAGCTTAGATTGCCATAGCCTCCTTACTTCCTCCTCCTGTACTATTGAAGAATGGCATTGGTAGATGATACCAAAGCCTCAGTGGGGTTGTCAGGTGTAAAACATTTCAAATAGCCCCCCAAATCTTTAAACAGTTGACTTATTTGTGGCACATGATGTGGCATGATATGGAAATTAAATACTGAGGTTGTATTTCACCATCAAGTCCACAAGGGGTCAATAAGAAAGGCTGCTTGCTGTTTGTTTTTCTGCGATATAAACTTATAAAAGTACATTAGTTCCTCATCAATTTGCAGTTAATCTCTGAATGTTCTCCAGTGGTGTTCCCAATAGCATTGTGGGGAGGAGGGAAATTGCCACAGGGATTTCAGAACAAATCCTTTGCAGAGAAGATAATAATTTACAATATGTACATATATTTACTTCCACAATAATCGCTACATCTGCTTTGTTGACACTAATTAATTAAGCCTCATTTAATTAATTGTGTTCTCTGAGGAAGGTGGTGTTGACATTTTGCAGCTGGTACTTGAGAGGGGAGCTGTGGAAGGCAAAGTTCTTCACAGCGTCCCTGGTTTGAAGTCCTCCAGCTCCTCGTACCCCTGCCAGTGCCCATGGACTACGCTGGGCAGCACAGTTGGAACACACTGGATCTGAGCCTTCAGCCTTTCCAAAACTGCCAAAAAAACTTCAAATGGAGAAATAACAATCCAAAATCTGAGCTGAGTCTAAATAAACCCCTAACCCAGAAACAGATATGTAGATAGCATACCTTGGGTTTCCTTTTAGTGCTCTCAGTGAGACCTCCTCCTCTATTTACTTACTCATTCACAGTCATTTAAACTTCCATGAACTTGGATGTGATGGGACAGATCTTCTGTTGTTCCGGATCAACTTAATATCAGCCCCACATGTCTGACTTGCACATCATTCCTGTGTGTGGCTGCACATCTTGTTTTACACAGATGGGCAATCATGCATACAAATGCTCCTATAATTTATCCCAGAGTTGCAGCACTGTTTATACAGGCAACTTTCCATCTACTCCTAACACTCCGCATCCTACAGAGGTGTTTTCTTTTGTTCCCAAAATATTATTCTTCATTAATTAAATTTTGGTAAAACAGCTACACCTTTGAGAGCTGGAGATTCTTAATCTCCTAACAGGCTCTTTGTGTTTGGGGGGGGAAGTCTAATATTTTCCACAGTGCTATGTTGCCTACTAATTTCTTGTCAAAATGGCAGATGTTTATCACCTTAATAAAACCTTTGCCAACAACCATTTTACAAGCAAAACCTGCACATTTCTCCCTGAAAGCTATTTTTAAGAATACCTTCTTTAAAGAAAATTCTTTTTATCATTTCGTAGCTTAGATGTCCTGCTCCCAGTTGAGCTTTACTGGTTTCAGCACCATTACACCAGGAATCAATGTGACTTGCTTGATTGTTTTCGGTGGCATGATGTCGCATGCATTTACTATATCCTTGGCAACAGCAAGGCTGCCCTATGGCCATTTAAGAAGAAAGAAATGGAGTGAATCAGAATAAGCCATAGTCCGTGCAAAATAGGGGAAGAAGAAAAGAAAGAAAGAAAGGAACAGCCACAGAGTGGGGTCTGGGAAGATTAGGCACTGGTTTGAAAACAATGATGCAATGAACTGAAATCCAAAAGATTACTTGTCTACTTTCTAGCTGTACCAATAGTCATTTCTCTGCTAATTACCTTCCCTTTTGTGGAGTGGGTGCCATTAGCAGTATCATAGCAGTAGCGCTGCTGTACCCATGACAGTCCAGGGGCATACATGAGGCAAAGCTTGCACAATGGATGTGTTTGGGGTACGTGCCATGGGACCAGCCACCAGACAGATTCCAGGAATGAGTCTCAATGCCTGAGTTTATTTTGTTTTGCTTGCAAACATGTGAGCTCTCAAATTTGGCAAAAAAAATGCACCGCATGTCATTCTCTTTAGGGCTGCACATAAAAATCGTATCAGTGGTTTATAGACAGCAGCATGGTAGTTTTCCCAGCTTCAAACGCTTTCCTGTTCCTGCTACTCATCCAGATGGAAAGGTTCTCCAAACAAAAGCCTAGTACAGTGAAGGCATGTGTGAGTTTGCTTCCAGCCACTTCAGTTTGCAGATATTTATCTTATTTTTCACTGTTGGCAAATCTGTTCTTGAAGGGCATGAGAGGTTTATTAGAAATGCAGAAGAACCTCTCTTCCTGTCCTCTTTCACTTTGTCTTTCCTGCAAAGCAAGTTATCAAAGTTATCAGAAATACTTGTCAATATTTGATTGCTGTAACGCAGGTGGATACAAGAAATAAGAAATAGTTGGTTTTTCTGAATGTTTTCTGTCTCAGTCTGTACCCAGAGTGTTGCTTCCACTTGAAATTGTTTTTCACTGCTGTTATCTGAAACCCACAGCTTATAACAAAAAGGGCTGATTATGTAAAAACAAAGTGACATTGGGCTGTCAAAGCAAAATATCCTCACCACAAATCCCAGCCTGGGCCTCGAGCCGGCAGCTGGACTGCGGTGCAGGAGGAATGCCTTTGTGGAAGTGGAGTGGAAACACGTGCTGCCGTGCGGGGCAACCCAGCCGGTGTGTCCCCTTCAGGTCCGTATTCATGGGAATGGGTCAGCCTCTTCACACAAGTTCCACGATTGCTTTTGTGCATTGCCTGCTTCTAGATCAGAAGGGGCACAGAAGATAGGAAGCACTGGCAGAATATGTGCAGCTTTAATAGGAACAATCTGGAGCCAAGTATTTCCCTGCAAAAGACTTTTGATGTGTAATAGAAGCCATACTCCTCCACAGTGCTGAATAAATTGTAGCCCAGGAAAAACCAAAGACTTTTGCTAAGGGTTTGAATTTTATACATTAGCTCTGTCTCACAGATCATGTTTTTATATATATGAAAAAAAAGAACATATGATTAAGTGGATTCTTTTTCTTGACATGAATGCAGGCACGCTGCCGATATCCACAAGCTTCATTTTACACCACGTCAAAGGGAGCTGTCTTCACTCCTTCGCCTTATATTCCAGTTTAGGACCGATACTTCCATTGGTAATTTCAATGGAAACTGTTACTCAAAAAACCCTGGTATCACATAACCAGGGGCATGACTCAACTCACCTAAGTTTAGGCATCTAAAAGTTGGGCATTGAGCCTTAGCTGCTTCTTTTGGCTTTCTCTATAGCGAATGGAAAAACAGGTATTTCTCCTTAGGGCAAAAGTTCCCTTCATAGCATGGCTGTGCCATGAAGAGGTCTCCAGAGGTACCCATTTTTCTGCCTCTGCTAGTGTAGGGCAAATAGTTAATCCTTGACTCCTAATCAGCTGAAACTGGGTAAGATGCATTCCCCTTCATTATGTTCTTAAATATTGAATCACTACAGCATCTTAATCTGATGTTTTTCTGGATAATTTTGTGAAACTCCTCCCCCCATCTTGTTATAAAGTGGTATAAAAATGTGAAAAACTGCTCCCTCTTGCAGGATAAGGTTTTAATTTTCATTTTTAACTCATTAGTAAAAAAAGCTATCATTTCAGAAAGACTGCTATTATTGTTACATTAGAAAGTCAAAAGTCAGCTTTGGGTAGAAGAGTTTGGGTTTTAGTAGAGCTTGTTACTAGAATGAAGATGTGGCTTTGATAAATTCGGAACACACCCAAACTACAAATCAGAGTTTTTGTTAACTTCCAAAAAACCTCCTCCTTGGCATGCAGTCGGCTGACTTTGTTTTTCTCTATTTTTTTGCAGAACCCTTGGCAACTCCTACACTAGCTGTGCTAGTTAAGACCAATGGTATCTCCAGGATTACTGCCAGAAGGAAAAAAAAAAAAAAAGGAAAAATTTTTAGACCCTTGCTTCAGAGAAGCCCTGTTATGAAAGGGAGCTGGAGAGATCTTTGAGACCTTTTCCCTGGAGTAAAGCAAATGACATGAAGAAAGCTGAGAAAGGCAGTTCAAAGCCAGGATCATATCCTGGGACAAGATCAGGACTCTGGAAGGCTTCTGGGTCTTGGAAAGCTGGGTTCATAGGAGAGGTGGTAAACCCACTTTTAATATAAAGAAGAAATCTCTTAAAAATGGAGAGCGAATGAGTTTAGGTAAGTACAGAATAAATATTAGAAATGCCTCATGGAAAATTCTGCTGAGAAGTAGTGGGTTTTGCAGAGAGGCCATGCAAAAAGCTTCTGACTCCTCAGCTGTCAGTTGGCTGTTTCCAGCTGGCAGGTGACGCTTGGCTGTATGACAGCTTCCAGCCGGCCAGGGCAGTCACACAGCCTTGTGCTGCCCATGTTCATTGGTGGTTTCGGCGCCTGGGTTGGGGCCTGGTGATGCACCAGGATCACTTCCAGGGGCACCCACTTCATGGAGACTGCTCACATGGCTGAACACTCTCATCTGCATCTCTTCATCAGTAAATACCTAGGAAACAGATATGGGAGGATGGAGAACCCCTGCTGTGGTTCTGTCTGGACCAATTGATCTTACTTGCAAATTGCTCTGAATTATACAGCCATAAACTTAAGCCTGTATCTTCTGCACTTAAGTTATTAAGGTAACATTTATGTATCATAATTGTAAACTGAACAAAATGGGTTATTTTGAAGTGGAATGGAAATCATCAGTATCTCAAAACCTTTTCTGAAACAGAAATGTCTTCAAAGAGCAGTAGTTCTTTGTAATTATGTAAAGAGCAAACTGCTTTCCCAAGCAAATACCATGTTACATTGAGGTTTACGCTCTTCTCTGCCTCTTAGTGAAAGAAGAGCACTATGACATCTGCTAGAAAAAACAAACCGAATTACAGTCTGGCACCTTTTGACTCACTAGGGCCAGGAGGAAATATGGCACAGAGGTTTAAGCTGAAGAAGAAAATGAAAAGTATGTGGTACACACAAGCAGATGCACCATGGTAAGTAAACAGCATGCTGAACTAGGTGAAAGAGATGCCATCCAGCCACGTCTTAGACTACTCACACAAGTGTATTGTGAAAACACTTGCCAAGTGCAATGTCAAAAAATGCTCTCTGAATAGCCTGCAGGCCTCCATTTTTCCATGACTGCTATAGTAACTCTGGTTCGCAACATCTCGAAAAAAGCAGCAGCAGATCTGAGTCTCAGCTTCTTGGTTCCTAGAGTTGTCTTTCAATGG
The DNA here is from genome assembly GCF_964106895.1 of Numenius arquata. NCBI lineage: Eukaryota > Metazoa > Chordata > Aves > Charadriiformes > Scolopacidae > Numenius > Numenius arquata. Next base: position 37,472,560 of record NC_133585.1, on the reverse strand, counting down.
AGAGATGAAGGTGGGTAGCCCTTTTTGTGAGTGTGTGGTTGCTTTTCATGCCCAGCTTCCTATAAAAAAGGTGATCCTTTCACTGCCAGCTTTTCCTAAGCTCTGTCAGAGGCCAATACCAACCAAACTTTTATTTTTGAAAATAAGTTAAGGCAGAGTCACTCGGTGAACACATGTGACTTTCACTGCCCTAATAACATGTTCAGTGCAAAAAGCTGGGATTGTGTGCAACCTCCTCAAAGCCCTGTATTACATACAGACACATAAATTTTAAAGAGAAGCATGACATTTGCTGTGTTCTTTTTCCCATTTTGTGATCCATGGTTTGACACATTTACTAAAATTATTCCTTTGTTTTAGTTACGAGTTGTGGGCTGAAGTTTCTTTATACTCTCTTCAGGAGCTTGGATGCCCCTCTCATTAAAACTGACAGATGCTCCTATCTCCTGTTTTGCTCTGAAAGTTTCAGCTATAAATTAGGAATGTGGCAGGTCTCCTGTAACAGGGAGAGAAGATGCATAGTACAGTAAAACTGTTCACCTTTATTTCAATCTCTTTGTCACTGCCTTTCTTTTCTATTAAACTTTGTAGCTTTCTTTTTAATGTTTTTCCTATTTAAAAAAGTCCCTGAAAGAAAAACAAATAAGCAATTAAGGATTTGACTGGGAACCAGGCAGAAGTTCAGGTGAAACATCTCCCTGGCTATATCACACTGAACATGAAGACCCTTGTCTGGGAGGAGGTGTAATGGAGGGGCAGCGTGTGTCGAACAGTGCCTCAGGAACTGGCAAATGTCCAGGGCATCAAGATGTCCTCAAAGGCCTGAAGTACCATGGAGAAAATACTTTCATCATGCCTCAGGACCACGTTTTACCTCTGCAGGTATTGCTGGTAGTCCTCATATTGAGCAGACCTCAAATTTGTACTGACATACTGAAAACATCAGTCCATGTCCCAAAGCACCTACTCACCAGCTAGCAGGACAGAAGTTTTCTTTCCCTTGTGGAATTTCCAACACATTTGTTGTTGGCCAAGCTGAAAGAAACAGGAGAGCTCAGACTACAATTTTGACTAGCCTGTATCTCAACCCAAATTTTTCCTAAGCACGTATTTGGTGTTTAACTGTGAAATGAGCTGAGCTGCTGTTATTCTTTTAAACACAGAGCTAGAAAAAATGTGAAATCCATGAAGCCAAGGCAAATGCTGCTGTTTACTTTAATATGTCAGCTTGCCTCAGCACAAATTACAATACCAATAGCTCCTTTGTTGTAAATGAGAGCAGGTTTTTCTTCACATTCTGAATTTAATTATTTTTGCAGAATTGAGGACACCAGGACTAGTCAGTTGGCAAGTGGCAATCGACTACAGGTAGGTTGTACTATAGGATGTGATTGATTACTCAAATCTTTTTGTCATTTTGTATCTAAGGAGAGGAGGGCACAGAAGTTAATGAAAAAAAAAGCGTTTTTAAGATGGGCTGAAGAACTTTAACCTTACCATGTTGCAGAACGGGAGAAAGTCCGTGGAGGTCACTGCAGTCACAGTGACTTGACACCAGTTTGAGTGCAGACAAAATGTGATACATCCCATTCAAACCCTTGAAATTAGAAAGTAACTCCAGGACTCCATTTAACAGGAGACCAGCTACTGTTGTGATTTCTTCTTGCCAGCAGAACATTTTTTTTTTTGCTTATAGCCCATCTGGAGACTGAAAGATGAGGTAAGAATAAGAGGTACTAGGGAAAGCAGGCTAACTTTTCTGTCTTGTGCCATCAACCCTTGTCTTTACAGGCATCCCCAGGAGCACTTAATTTATATTCCCACTATGCTTGCACAAAATATTTAGGTATGAAAGGAGAGGATTACCAAAAATACCCCTAACAAACAAACCCCGAGCTATTCAAATTGATTTCAGTAATGAGGTTTTAAAAAAGCATCTTCTAGTTAAATGGCACAGGATCATAAAAAGGTTTGGCAGCTCCCTGAGTCTGTGACTCAGGGCCTCTACTGAATCTAGTCAATTGTGAAGGATTTAAAAAAAACCCTGCAGATGTAGCTGCAACTTTCTGTCTTCAGATACATACAGAAGTCAAGCCTTTTGTCCCAGGTTCCTCCTACCTCACTGGGCTGAGCTCCCCAGGGTAAGCACTATTACCCCCAGACTCCATCTGTACTCAGTGCAACGAGGCAGTGCAGGAGGTGGCTCAGCACAGCTAAGCTGGGTCTCTCCAGACATTTCTCTCTCTCAGCGACAGTTAAAAGGAGTCCTAACCTGTGCGCTTGTGTTAAATATGTGAAGTAAGATGGGATGCTTGCAGCGATTGGGAAGATCAGGGTTTAGTGGAGTGCAGCGGGTTCACTCCTGAGCTAGTGGAGCTGCTAAGCCCGAGACGGTGAAAAGTGATGCAGCACAGTGTCACGCAGGTGGTACCTGTGTAGGCGCTCCACTGCCATTTCCAAGTTTCACACAGAAAAAAGCAGATCAGACTTCTCTTCACCTCCAGTACAGCTGAGTCAGCTTCCTGTTGAGCAGAAAATATGCATGAGATTTTCTTCTTGCAAACAGCTTCCTACTAGTAGGAAACCATTTGTGACGTCTCTGGCCCTAGAGAAGTGCCAGGCACAATTAATATTGTTTAACAAGGCATTTGGCTTGCCTCTGATGTACAAGAAAGGTCAGAGGCTAGAGACCTATGTTGAAAACTAATTGTTGAAGTTACTTGTCTGGCTTGTGTTAGATGCTTGGATCCTGCTATACAAGTGCAGTTGCAGTCAGAAGTGCAGAGTGCCCTAAGTGCAATATTTTAATTTAAACGCTTATAGTACAAAAGAGAAGCAATTCACTGATCATCTCATTAGAGGCTTAGCTATTTACATCTGGACAGCTTTTCCTCTTTGATCTTGTAAGAAAAATGAATGGAAGTTTAGGACATGTTTATTTGCTTTTGTAAAGGCTTGGATCAAAGCAAAACACACTTATATCTAGGAAATAACAATGAGAGGTTGTAAACTTATTAAATACCTTTGACCAGTGCTAGATACCAAAACAGAGATTTCCAAGGTTAAAGAATTCAAGAGTGCTGACTCCTGGTTTCCATTTGACTCCCATTACAAACCTCATTTCTATGCTACTAAATGAAACAATATACTTCTCCCTGTGGACACATGAATGACTTAATCGTCATTGTTTGGTTTTAGTTTTTTCCCCTTGTAGTCTTCAAAAAACTGCAAGCACTGTAGCCTGAAAATTTCAAGTAGAGAAATCTCTGCTCCCATCTATTGGTGAGCAAGAGAAGAATGCCCATAAAACTAGCGATCTGTTTAGCTGTTTTACCCTGATCCCTAGATGGACAGATAATCCAGAGAGGTAGGGGCTCTCTCATACCATCTGTGTGTTAATAAAAAATATTGCCCTTCTTCGTCTTTCACTCCCCATTCCTCCAGTGGCACTTTGGGGAGACATCATAGTTACATAGTTTCAATGACCACAAAGTCTTTTCAGCATCCTGTACTGGGACAACTTCTCTGTAAGGGCTCTACAAAAGGATTTAACGAGTAGATGTAATGGAGAGATAGATACATGATGGAGTTGAACAAAGGAAAGTTTTTTCACAAAAACCATGGTAACAGCAGCAGAAGTGAGACATCTTGGGGATTAGACTAGATGATCTTTAAAGATCCCTTCCAACCCAAACCATTCCATGATCTCCCCTGAAAACTCTTTTCTAAACCATGAAATAAAATTAAACCTTCAGATTGGTTTTTAGGAAGGAGATTCCAAAAATGACAGCATACCGGTTTGCAGGGGGTTAGAAACAGGCCTGCCCAAGCAGGACTCAGACCGCTGGAGCTACAGTGTCCAAACAGTACTAAACTATAGGGAAAGTTAGCAGCTATGGAAGGAGAAATGATGCTCAGAAGGAATGTATGCCTACAGGAAATTCACAGCATCAGCTGGTGACCAAGTCCGTGGACCATTGCCAAAGGTACTGAATGAAGTAGATGGTTTTATTTATTGTGCATTGTTTTCCCAAAGTTAATGGTATCTTTGCATTGCCATTAGTGAAGGCCTCTATGTTTCAAAGAGTTTCATACTTGCAAGTGATGAGCTACTGCCTGAAGGTGCTTGGAAAATGTTCTGGGTGGGAAGGGACACAATGGTCTATGCTGACTTTGAAGAGGGGTCATTTTTTGAACACAGTCTTGTTGCTAGCAGGAGCTCTAGCTGGGTTCTAGACGTGGTGGCAAGATCCCAACTAGGTGGAGGAGAAAGTAGTATAAGAAAGTAAATTACCAGATTCATATGGAAGGGCTGAATTTCTGAGCTCATCAGCTTCTTTGCTTGAATTTCCTCAGCATCCGAATCTTAAAAGAAGCCTCATTGCCATTGTTAGGAGCAACATTCAGTGGTCATTACTATTCCGAGATCATTAGGAAGAGGTACAAGCATGGTAAGAAATGTGAAAGAGGGTTGGAGGGAAAAGATGCTGCTGAATAAATCCATACTGGGCTGAATACAGTGCTGAGACAGAATATCATTCAGCAGAATGGTTTATCACTAAAAACTGGCATGCTGCAGTTGAACTGAGATTTTCTAAAGAAAACTGCATCCACAGACAGCTGACTGATGAGTTCACATTATAAAAGACTGTTCAGGAGTTCATCCACTGAAAGGCCATTTGCGGGTTTTACTTTCTCACGGTCCCACTCTGGAAAGAGTTACTCTGCTTGTAAGAGTTACACAGCCCATGCATATCCTCCCATTGTTTCAAGTTAAGGGAACATCAGCTGTTTTTTCTATTGTGAACAGGGGCCACGATGTAGGGCTAATTGGTTCTGTTCAGTTAAATGTCTGTTTTATGAGGACAGGCTATTGCATGCACCGATGCTGGACAATGGGACAGCAGTCTGAATCTGTGATCTCTATTAGACAATGAGCATTTAGGCCACTTCTGAGGGATTTGGCAAGAAAACTCCTTGTTTCTTCTTCCACACAATAAAAAACCCCAAAAGATAATTAGGTAATTCAGAGGGGATAATGATTATCCATGGTTTGTGAGGAATTTCTCTTTGACGAAAACTCCTCTGCATCTATAGCACAAACTGGTTTTACTGGAAACTTGCTATTAGCCAGAGGAAGCAAGCTTCCCAGAGAAACTTTGTAAGGTGTGAAGTATTTGTGAATTTGTTAATGCTAGATAGACAGAAAGATACACAAAGGTCACTCCTAGCAAGCCATATTACATTCTTGCTAAAGAAAATTTGTCTATTTCTACCACGTCATGAGATCATGGTGCTCAGGTACAGAAACACATATTTCCAAAAGAATGGGTTTCTTTGGTGTTTTGTTTTGAGGTCAGTGATCATGTGCCAGGTTCTCTTAAGAGGCAGGTCTCTGAGCCTGCTGGAATCATGTTTTATTACCTCTGTGGCAAAAAAAAAAAAAAAAAGAATCCTACATAAATTTTAAACAGCCAGCTGACTTTGTAGCATCAGGGTACAGAGTTTATTCCAGCTCTTCTTCCTTTCTGGGAGACTCAGATGGTTGAAGACCACGGGCAGCATTTTGGGGATGCTGAGGGGCAGAGGTGAAATAGCATGTGCAGCCAATTTTTTAATCCTGACCTTGCTATTTTAATGATGAAAATTAAAGTACCCCCATGGATATTCCAGTCCATACAAGATCCTTATTCAGAGCAATGCTATACACAGAAACAGGGGAGGCAGGAAGATGGCTTGGGCCACCTCTGAATAACTTCATCTGAGGTTGATAATTCGGGGGATTAAACATTAGTATGGAGTCCAGCAAGGAAGAAAACAAATATTCAGGACAGCAAAAAACAGACAATCATGATAATGGTTAACAGAAATTTCCTTTGGCTCGAGAGGGAGGAGATCTGCAATTTACAAAGCTGTGTGTTCACATGCTGTTTGAAGGCAATGGTTTTGTCTTTCTGCAAATTTAGGTCACTGGAAGAACAAGGATTTTTCTTAGTTTTGCAAGGGTACAGTTTAAAAAGCATATAAGGAGATAGAAAAGAAAGGAAAGGGTCAGAGGATCATTTTATTTAGCACATTTCAGAGAGGCCCCTTTCAGAAAGGAATTCATTGCAATATGGCTCATTATGCAAGGTAAATACAGTGTTTCCATAATATCACTTGGATTTTTCCTTCTCTGCCATATGCAAACCTGCTCATTTATTCACCAGAAATGTCATGATACAAGTCACAAAACTTATCACACAGCTTCCCCTCATCAGCTCACAACTGTATGCAGCCCTTAGGGAAATGAAACATACCTTAAAAATGTCCAAATATATCCATTGACAAAAATACTGGTTTTATGCTGTTTCTTTCAATTTCTTGAATCGTACTGTTCACCAGCATTCAAATTGCTGCCAGGTTTTTGGTTAATTAAAAACCTGTAACAAATGTGAAACATTGGTATTTATTTTAAAAAATAGATGTTGTTTCCATTAGCTTATACTGTTGCTCTTTAAATCCTAGCAATCCTGGTTATGCCAAAGATCTTAAAACCGTGGAGCTCTGATTATACCAGCCTGAAATCCCAAGTGACCCCTGGGTTAGAGACAGTTTTTGTCTTGTGCAATGGGAGGGCACCATGAGGGACTATAATAAACACAGTCTCACTTAACCCTTTTTTGAAAATTTAGTGAGCTCAGACTTAAAAAAGGTTAATGCTCAACTCCTGTTAGTCTGTGGCAGTTCCAGGATCATATTGCTTACAACCATCATGACTTCCATCTTAAAGTACTTATAGCCAATTTATCCCTGATTGTTACTAATATCAAGGCCATTCTAAGATTGCTTAGGTAGCTTTTCTCTCATGATATTCATCTCCAAAACATGACAATGACTGTATCCCCTTTTACTTTTGTCCGGCTACTGAATTAGTACCATTGCTGAGACTCTTTCAGAGATTCCCAGGACATGTATATTTAAAAAAAAAAAAAACAACACACAAACCAGAAACAAATATCAGTATAAAAAAAAAAATAGGTGAAGAGGATTTGCTTGTTAGACTGACCTATGGATGGCAATTTAAATGCAATGCTGGAAGCAGTGTCAGCAAAAGCCTCAAGCGTAGGAAAATCCTCCAGTAAGAAACAGAAAGTGGTGCTTGCAGCTAGTTATAATGACACGTTATTTACAGGCAATGCTGACTTACAGAGTTTATACTTAAAACTGCTACATTGTATAATAATTCAAACACTGGCTCACTCCAGATCCTGCTCTTTTAAAAAAAGAAGAGTTGGCCAAACTGGTATTGATCACCCCTCATCTGAAAAAGAGAGTCTTCTAGACCAGAGGGAAGGTGGTTCAGCAAAGGAAAACCAGTGGCACTTTTTGGTTTTATGCTGGTATGGTTGGGTTCAGCTACATAAAAGCCACCTGAGAGAAGACAGGGGGCAGCCATCCCAGCAGTGGGATGATCTAGGCAATGCAAGGGACCTGCAGGCTTGGGAGCTGAGTGGGCAACAGAAGACTACAAGGAAGCAAGGACATATCCTCACCAAAGGCCAAAAGTAGCACTAGGAAGCAATAGGAAAAGCCTGAGCTGTAAGCCTCAGACACAAAACTGCGGTAGGTGAGCAGAAGAGACCACCAGCCAGGAATCACACTATGAAATGAAGCCAGCAGCAGCCTAGAGGGAACCTCTTTCCTCCAACCCCAACACCACACAATAATACAACTGAGGAACGATGAAGCTTACCAGCCCACCATGGCAAGATCTTACAGGGTCATGTCTGGCCACAGAGGTTCTGCAGACAGAGACAGAGCAGAAAGGAGAGGTGAACCAAACTTACCAGGACTTGAAGGAAGGAACTTAGACTGATGGCTGAAGATGACTACAGGACTACAGGGCCATGGGGAGGCCAGCCTTTGTGTACATGGCAGGACCACTAGCTACTGCTCTGATATTTCTGTAGCTCTCTCTATAAAAAGACAAAATGCAGTTACAAGCCTGGAGGCTTTTGTGTTACTACACAATGTTAGGAGTATGAAAAACATCCTAAGGAGAATGCCACAAAATCCGAAGATCACCACATCTCACTTTCCATTTGGGAGAGGCAGAGACTGAGGCAAAACAGAACTTCATAATGGACTTTGAATAGACAACATTCATTTGTTTGCCAGCTTGTAGGCTCAAGCATTACTCATCTAGTCTAAAGTAATTATGGTTAATGAAACTACAGGTAGTCTAAATTATAGATTTTCCATGAAAACTACTTCATGCTACCTCTTTTACCCCATAGCAGAATTTGAAGTATTGCCCATTTACAGATCATGTTGACAAAATTAGTGCAATATTTAGAGACATATTGGAAAAGAAAGATTTTTTTCCACTGTTGCAGAACAGTTTCAAAGCAGAAATAGTATTGCTTAGCATGTGCCACATTAATCACTGGCACACTGTAATAGGTTCTTCACAGAAAATCAACCTAATTAGGTCTGGATATTTAATCTAAAGAATGGTTGCCAAGGTTGGGTTATAGCTGTGTGATGGCTTTGAACTCAACTTCATTCATTACATATAGGTGAAAGATAGTGTAAAGACACTTTAACTTTAGCTTGCCTTGTGGATGACTGGCCTGGTCTCCATAGGTCTCCAAGGCTACTTCACAGCATGTAGCCTTGAAGTAGCAGCTCGCGAACTTCACAGGGCTAGTTTCAGGTTAGCTATGTCGGCTGTCACAGCGTCCTCGCATTGTGGACATCATTGTGAACTGCACAGAACTAAGTTAAAAAATTAGCTGCTTGTCTTGGGACAAGTGCTAGGCTACCTTCAGCTCAGGTGCACCTAATTTATATTACATAGTCTGTGTCTATCCATTACCAACTGTGTGACATTGGCACAACCACAGGAGAGCTGTGAGACACTGCGCTAAAGGATACTGCTGCTATTTCCAGTAAGCGGGATTCTGGGGGACGATGAAGACCAACTCAGAGGTATCATCATGCATTCAAACTAGAGCTGCCTGTGCACAACGAGGGGAGACATTTCTCTAAATGCATGAACAGCACAGATTTATTTTAATGATGGATACTTCAGAAACAAACAGAACAAAAAAAGTGAGCTTCCTTTTCATTTATTCTTCTCATGTGCTTCTCTGAGCAGAAACCAGTCCACACACCAGAGCCCGAGCAGTAGAGTGCCCAAGTGAAGTCTGCGAAACAGGGTTTAGATCTTCATTGAAACTCCAATCAGTAAACTTATCAGTCTGCAGGAAAAGCTTACGATCCTTTTGCTACTAGCATACTTGTGGAAGCCCCTTGTTACTTTTTTATATCCCTGATTTTTAGCTCCAACTTGACTTTGGCCTTCCTCTTTTCACCAGTAAGTAACCAAGCAATAATTTTATATATGCCTCCTTGCTTGTCTGTCCTTGTTTCTGCTTCTTGTATGGTCTTATTTCCATTTCAGACCACTAAGAAGCTCCTTGCTTAGCCAAGAGGATCTCTGCCATAATTCCCTGTCTTCCTGTGCAAACGTCAGCTTGGTCCTCAGCTTTCAGTAAGTTTTCTTCAAAATCAGCTCTCTTGAGCACCTTTGCCCCTTGTGGCAGCTTCTCAGAAGATCTTAAATAATTAGCTAACTATGCTTCCCTGCATAAATTATGATCTGATTATTCCTACAGCTGGTTTCAATAACTTTTTAGAACAATGTTTGGTTTATCTGATGGGGAGAACAGGAGACGGTTTTCCTAGATTTCTCCTATTCCCAGGTCATTTTTTTTAATTTGAATTTCAAATATTCTTGCCTTTCCTTTTCAAAACAAAATATCTGGACTAACGAAGGCATTTAGAAAAAAAAAATATGCTTTATCTGTAGTAAAAATTAGTATTTTCAGAAAACATGGATTTTACAAATTAATCTAAAATGGCAAAATTGGAATACAAGTCTTCTTCATGTCTAGTTGTGGCCACTAGAGTGGGCCCGGTAATAACTAGAAGGAAGAAAATTAAAAACAGCAAAAAACCCACATGTGCCTTTTGTCCCATATTACGCCTGTGGCTTAATTATCCAGATGCATTGTGTGCTTAACCAAAAAGCAATAAAGGCACTGCAAGAAGTACCATTAATGAGTCAGCATCACCCCCTGAAGATCAGCTTAGTTTCTGGAATCTTTCTGGTGGAAATGCCTTTTATTTCTTATGTTCAGCTTTGTCTCCAGTGGTCCATATCCAGAAGTCTGCAGTTTGTTGGTACTAGTGTAAATACCTACAAAAGGGTGAAGACTGAGCAAGATCACAGTTCAGCAGTATGTATTCACCATGTAGAGGGTACCCTTGATGAGAGGATCTTAGCACAGAAGTAATGACTCAAAAGATGCCTTGTTTTAACAGGAGATTTTAAAGTTGAGAATAGTCTACCATGGAATGAAGACATACGGTGAAAAGATGAAGACTGGATGCAATGCAGAGAAGACAGCACTGAATTATGTGTATGCCCTGGAACTTGATGGATTTTGGAATATTAGGCATTCTTGAGATATTTATTGCTCTACTGTCTCTTCAGGGACTTACGACTTGGACAGTTTTAACTTTTGGAAGTAAAAGCAAGGCATGGTAACTCATCTGGAATTGCTGCAGGATTGCTCTGCACCTTGTAGTACACCAGTTTTGAGGAAGCATCCCATAACATTTAAAAATCACATTTTTTACCAATGTGTTTATGGAAAATGGTTGAGTAAGATCAAAGAAAATTTTTAAATATGGAAAGGGTAGAATAAACTTTTGTGAAAACTGCAGTTTGACAAAGATACCAGTTTTTAAAGAATTTCTTTTGAGGGGAAAAAAAAAGCCACTGGTAAAAAGCTTGTGTTGGAATGGCCACTGAATACACAGGGAGGCACAACCTCTCTCCACACTTCCACCTGAAAAGTGTCAAAGACCTTTCCAATAATGTCACGTACCATGGATACATCCATCAACACAGATTCAAGATAAGCTCCTGCATCAGCGCATTTATGTGATCTCCAAATATACTAGTGGTTTTTTTTTTCCTTTTTTCTGTAGCACCCTTCAGTAGCCAGGGCCATGGGTTGTTGGGTCCATCCTGTGACTTTGCAAACACTGCCTGTCTGCTCTGGATTTAAACACCTTATTTCTACAGAGCTTTTCATTAGATGATGCTCCATCTTGATGTTGCCAGAGAACAGCAAGCATAAGGAACATATTTACCCTTCTCTGAAGGGTAATTCCCTTCTCTGGATGGTTCACCGGATAATCTCCATTCTTGGTGAATGGAAAGCTGAAAACTGTAAATTGTATTTTAAGAAGTTCATTGTGAAGAGAGTAGTGCAGGAAGTAGCAAGCTTATCATAGATCCTTACATTGCCTACAGTATCAGATGTTATGTTCACAGGGAGACCAGACAAACAAATTGGCAGGATATGTCAATAGAGTCTAGACTGGAAAAGGTCCCTTGAGAAGTTAATTTCCAAATCTTTAATCTACCACATTTTATATATTTTTATCTACAATAGTGCAGCTTTTCACACAGCCGTACTCTAAGAAAAATGTAGTTAAATACTGTTGAAAAAAGAAGGAAGAAAAGGAATTACTGTATTCCTTTTTATCTAACTGCATGTTTTCCCAAATGCAACTTGAAGCCTCATTCATCAGAATATTTACGTATGTGCCTGTGTCATTCAGACTGCCCCCACACTTTCTGTACTCGCTGGAGCTCATCTGATGCTTTAAACTAGGTGTTGAAATGCCCTGCTGAATCAGAGCTAATAATTTAGATTTCTTCTTCTTTAAGGTGGAGAACGAAGAGCTAACTCTTCCTCCAGGAAGCCACAAGAGTTTTTAAGAAAGGAGATGATGTGGGAAACCTTGTGCCCCTCTTCTCCTGGGTGACGGCAAGAGTTTTGCCAAACCTGCCATTTCAGAAGTACTTCAGATAGTGAGGTGTGACGTGGCACTCAGCTCCTTCATCACTGTTTCAAGCATTCTCACGTCATTGGCTTTGCACATGTGTATTTTGTACCTGTGTCTGAGGAGATGAACTTCTCTTCAGTTAATGAAAAAATCATGGAAATCGTAGACGTTGACTATGAACTCCTCCAAAAGTGTTTGGCATTAGAGAAGACAAGCCTGTTCAGAAAGAATTGAATTAAAAAGTTATGAAGGAAATACCAGGTTACAAGACAGTCTCTGTTTTTAAAGGGCTATTTCAGCTTTAGACCATTTCTCATAAAAATCATGGGTTTGGAAGAATTTTTGTCCAATTTGCGTGACAGAAGGATTTTATTAGAAGAAACTTGCATTCATTTTAAAAAGCCAATGCCATGCTGTCCTGTGTTTTGTAGCATCATTCATTGCTTCTGTTTGCTAAATCTGGAGAAAGAATTTGATTGCTAATAACATAGTAATTGGTCTGATCTTGTGAAACTGAAGGGGAAGTGGTTTTTTTTCTCCTCCAAGACATGCAAACCTTAATCCTTAGTTCTGTTAAGGAAAAAAAAACTTCATCTGAACGTGACAGAGAGTAGGTATTATAGATTGTTTTGAAACGTGTGCACTGTGTATGGTTGTGGACATTCTTCTTCATATTCTACTTACATAGCTGCCATTGCATCCATAGTAAAAAAAAAAAGTGGAAAAAGCAAAGCCTCTGAAGAGATCATTAGTGTTTCATTCCTCCCAATATGGTTATTTCTTTAATTTCTTTTTCCTTTCCCAGAGAAGCATATCAGATTGTTCTAGACAGGATACCTTACCTGTGACGCTTCTTATATGCAGGACACTCACCAGTGCAGAATATTCTTTTATCAATTTGATTCTGAAATCACTATGATTTTATATCACGATAAAACATACCATATTGAAAGAGCACATATTTCCTGTTACAGACAAACACCTCATGACATCTAGGGAATCTGTCTTATCCTATTGCTTTCTTGTTGCTTTTCAGGATATTTCACTGAAGGAATGAGAACAAATCAACTACAAGCTTGCATGGAAAAAGCACGCAAATTTTAGATGTCAATCTCCAATTATCAGTGACCAAAAGGGCAAAGGACCCCACTCCAGTGCCACACTCAATATTCCTCACGGGTGAGCTCTTTCTACAGCCCTGACTCTTCAACTCTTTTCTGGCAGCAGAGTTGCAAGTTTCTGGTGTAGCGCTTTAAGTTTTGTCCGCATAGAGCGTTTTCATCTGTCCATCCCCTCTCTGCCAAAGAGACATGACCCCTGACCTCTGTTGAAAATTAGACAGCCCTTCCTGTGCTTTTTGCAAATTTACCTTTACAGTTGTTTTAGGGAGCCACAATACTCTTAGGGACGTCTTTAATATAGCCATATCATTCTTTCATTGCAACACAGAATCCTTATAGAAAAGTAGTGGTAATGCTATTTAGAATATTATACAAAGCAAACCACATCGAAATACCTTGAATGATGGTTCATCAAAGAATTGAAATTCATAGTATCGCTCAGTCCTCTTTTTGGTGATATTGTTGAGTCTTTTCCATAACTGGTGTGTTGCTGAAAAATAAATATATTATGTAAAAACATAAAATAGAGCAGTTAATAAGATCATACCAGCACTGACCAGCTCTGACAGTTTACTTCACCTTTTGAATTTACATTTTCACTCTGTCATTTCACAAATAGTCATAGCTCTTTACCTTCTGTGCTTTAGTTTCCATCACTTCCATGCCACTGTTCTCTTTGAGCAGCGGTGGTCGTGTTTAAAGTGTTGTGGAAACTATAGTCAGAACAAACCAGTCTGCTTGAAAGAGTGAAAAGCTATGTTTTTCCAGTAGCAAAATACTGGTTTAAATATAGCGAAATCCTGTGTCTGTTACAGTAGGAGTCTGCATTTAAGGAGAAGAATTCTTTTAAGAGCTATTTTTGCGGTTCTTATGAATCTGAAGCAATGGTGGTGTTTCGCTGGTTTCTACTGTGTAATTTCAATATGCAACGATCTCTCCAAGTTGAATAATTTGGAATCCATGCACGCTTTGCAGTTTCGAGATAATTTGATCTGAATAGCAGTTTCATGTAAATGTTTTGGCAGTAACAAAAATATCCTCAACACTACTACTTACAGCTTTGAAACACCAATAACGATTTTACATGCTGGCAATGAAAGAGCATGATAGGCAGGTTAAAAATCATTAATTCCTCTCTCTGAAACTGATATTTTCTCACTGAAAGGTTTGAAAACAAATCTACTTTCAACAGGTTATTTCTGTATTAATGTGATACCAGCAACATCTGTGCAGCTACCTCTCCTCTCCTGTGGGCAAGCATTGTCTGAGGGAGCTTGAAGGAACACAGCTCTTGCTCGCTTCACCCCACAGCTGTGGGGTAAACATGTTTGAAGTGTTAAATAATTGGAGGAAGTGAATGGAGAATGATAACAATAGCAATAGGGAAATTTCTCAAGTGATTTGAGAAGGTTTTCTGGTGCAGGCTGGATGTTTGATTATGTACACACTGGGTACCCACTTCTCTCTACTTGAATAATACATGGGAACCAAGAATTGTTTACTTTAAATATCAAAATGAGAAATGACCATGTTCTGAAAATAAAACCTGGGAGTTTCAACTCTGCCACCTCTAGGAAAGCCCAGTGGGAGGGATAGGATTGCTAGAACTAGGGGAGGCCTCCTTTTCCTTATTTGTTATCTTTTAACAAAATCTGAAGGCATCTTCCTTTGCAGAGAGCAGGAAATAATTCCTATGCAGCTCCAGGGCCATGCAGAGGTTATGGTGCCCATTTCACTGGTGTTAAACAAGGGAGGGCTTCAGGATTGTACTGGGGTTGTACCGAGTCGCTTAACGTTGGACAAGAAAAAACACAAGAACACACGCACAGGGGAGTGTTTCTGACTAGTAACAGATAAAAATACAGTGCTCTTTAGCTGCCTTCTCCTTCCAATATTCTCAAATACAACTGGTTGTGTTGCACTACTGGGGAGATTTTTTTAGGGTTACATTTGGGAACGCATGGTCAGCAGGCTAAAAATTGCAGCCAAAGTGTTACTGTTAATTTGTGATCAATTTTGAAAGCTGAACATTGTGAATCAATGTTGTATTCTCAGCCTTTGCTCTGAGTCTGCTTGGAATTAGTAACCTTAAGTTTTATGGTGATAAACTCCAGTATCCTATTGAGAAGAAGTAGTGTATGTGTTGTCTACACACCAACAAATGCAACCATGGTTCTGCATGTCACTGAAAAATAAAAAGGACTGTACACATGGCATATATATAGTACAACGTTAAGATGTCTACATCTGGGAGACAGATTGTAGCTGCCAATTCAGTCCCAGGATGAGGCAGCCCAAGCAGTGTCAAGGGCTGAGAAGTCCTTGCCTTATATAGAGTGAAATGTGGTGTCACTGACTTCAGTAGCAAAATTCTCAATGTCTTTTGTGTTTTGCCCAGGATGCATCATTATTCCCTATATATGGAAGCAAGTATTTTACCAGAACAAGCATGATTTTTGCTAATTGCAGAATATGTAACCACTTAGTCAATTTGTAACAATATTTATGAAATGCACCTCATTTATTTTGCACAAATCTTCTTAATTTTCTGTCCAAAGTTGCTTGTTAAGCAAACTCTGAGAACTGTTAAATATTGCTTGAGTAGCTTTTACACAGTATTATGAATAGTGTATTTGGAAAGGACTTAGAAATACATCTGGCTACAACCTTACAGCAAGCCTCCTAAACTAATACAGTTTACTAGGTTTGTATTGATATGGAAAAATTAATTTCTTTACGTCTGTTAGCTCACCCTTATCATTTTGTTCTTCTCATTGTGAATCCAGCTGAACACCTTCAACCACTACAAGCTTTTGTTCCTGTAGCCTCCTCCATTTTCTCTCATAAATGAAACATCCAGCTTATCAGAAATAAAAGAGTTAGCAAGGCTCTATTTGCTTTACCAAGCTAAAAAAGCTCTATTTGCTTTACTCAGCTAAAGCTGTCAGCTAAATACCCTGCTCGTTTCAATCCCATTATTGCTTTGGGATTCCTGCACTTTGCAGAGATCCCGTCTCTCGTTTTGCAGGCTTGTGAGCCTTTCCACCGCAAGTTGTCTCCAGATGGGGGGTTGTAGCATTCCCAGTGGTGCGGGAGCGATGGGAACGGAGCTGTGACACCCAGCTGAAACCTCCAGCACCCCTGAGCCCTGCCTGTTGCCAGCTCATAAGTTTTTCACACTTGCCTGGCCCTGAGGGTTCCAGGCAGGGAACTTGCTCCAGGATGGGGGCCATCCTGCTTAGGATTTTCAGAAGAGATGGGCTCATCCCCTGCACTGTCTTAGGGAATATCGAGCAGGAATTGAACTGGCTGAAAAAACTTTCCAAAGCCCCTTTTTATTGTTTGGTGGTGTGGTTTGTTTTTTTTTTCCTCTTTGGCTTTATTCATTCTGGGTTGATATTCTTTACAATGTTAAGCTCTCTTGATCAGTGCTTTTAAGACAGCTGTCAGAGTCAACCGAGGAAGACGTTAAGAAATCTTCTCTCCCATTGCTGCATTACTAAGGATGTTTCCATGAAAACACAGTCCTTTGGACCTTAGTTATTTGGGAACTCTCTTTCTGCAGCTTCTATCTCAGCAGAAAACCTAACAATCTGTTTGCGCTTACTGGGAAAAAGATATTGTCGCCTTGCCAACATAATTACATTGGTGAGTTAGGGAATAATGAGTGAGAACAGATGAAATATTTAGATATAAATAGTCTGTTTTCATGTGCTGTGATTGTCGCTAATAAGGCAAGGACGTGTGGTTTGTGGTTCAGGGACAGGATGAGGAACCAGGACATCTGGGTTCCTTTCCCAGCTTTACCACAGTGTATTGAAGAAGTCAGCAAGCCTCTTTGTACCCCATCAGTTGGAAGTGGATAATAATGCTCTGGGGACTAATTCTTTAATGCTGTCATTTTCAGATGCTCAGAAAGGAAGAGCGATACAAGTGTACAATTTTTACATACTAGAAATCAGTCCAACTAAAAATTTAAATCCAGATACCTAGTAAGTTTGTGAATTAATTAATCCTGTTCTGATTTTTGGAATTTGACCCACTTGCAATTTCATAGCAGTGACAGAAAAACAAGAGGAAAATTAAAAACAATACAGAATGCTTGAACAAAATCTTGTCTGAAAGTATGTGATCTTAAGTTTTCTCTGACACGTTTTTTGGGCTTTACACTCAAGCTTTGCTTTTTTTTTTTTTTTTTTTTTTAATATCTGAAGTGGTGCAAGTAACAACGGGAGTGCTATGTACCTAACAGGGAGATGGCAATCATGTCCCTAAAGACTGAAATGTGCTTATTTGTTCAAAGCCCATAAACTACTTAGGCCTTAAATCATAAGGCTTGGTAGGATTTAAAAAGGAACCTACAGCGGCCCTCTACAAAGGGATGCGTTTCCCCCAGCCTGTGTGTATTTTACCCACTGCAGCTGTAACTAATAAATCACTGAACCATAGATTAAAAGCATGTAATTACTATTAAAGTAATTAAAGCCAAGATTCATTCTACCTAGGCGTATATAAGCACATTTGGCATTTAAGTCATAGTGGAAAAGAGATGTCTTTTTTTTTAGCGTGCATATGCTAGCAGAGTCTCAAAAGCAGAGTTTCTTCTTTGGCTGAAGAGCAAAAAAAACGCGGTGCTAGGGATTTGAAAGCATTGAGTTTAAATCATGAGAATAATTCATTTGGGATAAACATTACACTATTTCAGGGTTTCCAGTGCTAATTTGAAACAACTCGAGTAGTAAAACCAACAGTCTGTAATGCAATAATCATTTTTTTACCCGCTGAAGAATTCTGGGCATCAGATAGTTGCATCTACACTAGAAAGCTAAAGAGCCAAACGGGAGCAGATCTACAGTTGGTGATGAGGACCCCATGTCCATAGTGTACACATGGTTCAGGTTTTCAGTCTGGTCCCATGTGCCGACTGGCTGGAGCACAAGAATCGGCCTCCTGGAGTACCTTTCTGAAGTTGGTTTCACCCAAAAGTCCAGTTCATATGCTCTGACCTGCGGTGCAAGAAAAAGCACGGTAAGTGGGAGAAAGCAGGATAATTGCTTCAGAAGTGCACTTCTTATCTGAATTAAAATGCCAACCTCCCCTCACGCTATTTGTACCCTTATCACTGAATAAGGGAAGTACATGGGCATGATTTGCACTCAGAATCTGGCTGGCCAGGCAAGACTGAGCACAAATTTTCCCTTGCTTTTGTCAAAATGCAGGCAAGGCTTTGCTCTAAATCACTGCAGTTGGGCAATGCTAAAGCAGCAGTTGAAATACTTATCATGTGGTGTAATTTCAGATTTTTTTGAAAGACGCTTATGGCTATGTGTAAGGAAAATTAGCTTCAGTTTGTTGATTGTATCTCATTTGAGAACATTCTTGAGAACAGCTTAGTCCACTGCAATATTGGCATAGGAGGTACAATTTTTAAATAAGGAGAATTATCTCTTCACCATCACTCTAAGTTAATACTATATTTTCTGTGATACTAAGTGAAAAGCAAATCTGCTGATGCACAAGAAATACTCCGGGAATCTGCAGCGATTCATTTATTTCCCAATTGACTTGTACAGTAAAAGAGAGTGTACAAGTCTATGGTTAACCAAGCCCTTCCCCTTTCCTATCCCCAGTTCTTGCTTTCACCAGGAAAAACGTGGGCACATGGCCTGCCAGGAAATCTTTAGCACCAATCTGTCTGGGTCACCAATGAGGAGATGCAGGGAGCAGCATCCAGGGCTTACTACTGACTGCTCGCAGCAGAGATTTAGCAGTCTGTATTCAGAATGGTCTAGAAAGTTACGTCAGAACAGGGGGAAATTGGTGAGTTGTCAGCTGAGATTCCTTGTCCACATCCAGAGTCTTAGAAAATGAGTGTGCTCTGGGATAGAGGGAATAGGTACTGGGAGGCTCATCATCTTTTCCGTAAAAATTGCACTCATCATAATGAGTCACATCATCATAACATCTTCCACATTAACTTCTCTAAAAAGACATCCCAAACCACCATCCACACACATCTCTCTAGCTGCGTGTGTATGTATGCAGTGTCACATAAATAACTACCTTTATGTGGTGAGACAAAGCAGCCTGAACAACCAAAAACTTTAGCAACAAAATTCTTTCCTACGGCATAAATCCCACTAGTAGTAATTTTATCTCGAAATGGAAAGTGTAGCATCACATTATTTGAGCACAAAGACCAAATTTCCCTGGTTGCCAGTTTGACCCCAAGCTCATACAAACGCAGCAGGAGAAACCTGAAATGGTTTTGTTTCCTAGTGGCACCAATTCCATTGCTGGAGAAAATGTGATTATATTTATATTGACATTATAATTATAACTTTGCAGGCCAGACTCCATTCTGTCTGTTAGGCGAAAAATAAACAAAGCACCAGCAGAGACCTAAGGAATTTGTGTTCCTCAGTGGTGGTGTGCCTAGCGGCCCAGCCAGTAATTTCAGCAGTAAGAGGAAAGTTCATTCTGTGAAAAAGATAGTTAAGATTTAATTTTGCCTTAACTACAAAACCTCTATGTTTTGTATTGATCACAGCATCCTCAAACAAACTTCATGTGGAGTTTGCAATATACAGATTAGGCTTTTATCCTATAAAACTTGGAAACTCAACATAAAATCTTGTAGCAGTTATGTAGTATGCACGTATGGAATATAATGTGGGTTTAAGAGCACAAGGTTGTACAAAAGAGGAGCGTGGTATTCCTCATCAAGATAATACTACCAAGGTCAAAGTATTCAGTTGTGGTATGTTAGTGAAAATGGCCGTTTCCTCGTAACAGACCCTGTTTCTTTCTCCAACAGAGCCCTTTTCATGCTCAGCCCCCATGTCCATGCTGCTGGGGATAATCAGCAAAATCCCTGCGGAGGTCTGCTGCTCAGGTGCATGAGTCACCACTGCATGTTACCACGCTACATGTTTCAGCGTTTGTAAGAACAACAAATATGTATGTATTTATATGAATGGGAACTCGTTACATACTGTAAGAATTTTGTATGAGGTTTTTTATTAATTTTGTTGTATGACAGATATAATCTTCATTGTATTATGTGCTCAGTGCATGTTATTATTAAGACAAAACAGCAAAGAGATTTTAGCGAGACTTGTAAAGTTCTTGAGGGGAGGGGTGCCGCTATCCCCATGTTAAGGGTTGATCCTGCATTTTAGGGAAGCAGAGCAAACTATGCATTTCAGTTACAGTGACGAATTTTTCAACATAGAGCTGATAAGTGATCACAGCAGACCTAGCACCCTGGAGATGCCTTGCCATCGTGAACGGTAATTGCCCGCTGGCTGTTTGAAGCTCTCGGGACCACATACAGCAGATTCAGGCTGGAGCCTGGTACCATTAGACTTGTGGTTTTGCCTTCTTATTTATCAATCTTAGTTGCCCCCGTATTAAAAGAGAGGCCCTTCAGGAAAATGGAAGTTCTTTCCTGAAATTCAAGGAGGTGGGAATTGCAGTCATTCACTGCTCATACATTAATTTAATACATAGTGGCATTTTTAGGTATTTATCCTGACTATATTAATTTATTATGTTACGGTACACGTCAGCCTATCCTATTGTTTTCTCAAGGCACTTTATCAGTGTGAGATATTGCTAGTTCTAAAGTCAAGATCACATAAGTGTTCATTACTTCTCTTGCACGAATGGTGCCGCTGCCCGCAAGAGAAGCTGTACCGAGGGAGGTTGTTTAGATTCAGGGCTGAAGGATTTCTTTTTCCTTATGTAATTCATGGAGAAAACAAATCTAGAGAGGAAATTATTTACAAGCTGGAACTGAACTAAATTAAACAGTTAGAAGATAGAAAGAGCTAAACAACTTATAACTTTCAAAAGTTAGACCTTGCTTGAGAATAATATTCCAGGATAATCAGAACATGTTGATTTTTCAATAGGTTAAAAATACCAACCAACCAACCACAAAGAGCAACTTCTTTTGGTCAACTGAACCTAATTTTCCTTGGCTTTTTCCTCCATACTCATACACCAAGACAAACCACACCATTATCATATCTGTAATTAGGATAACAGCAGATCGATTAGTTAGTCACTGCCCCAGCTAACCATTAGGTATCTTGCTGGGGAAGTCAGTTAAGGTTTTTCCTAATTTTAGCATATAAAAGAGAGGCACCTGGTTTAACCTACCATCCCATCTCCCTCTACTTTCAGTGGAGAGAGGGAGAAAAAGAAAAAGAAATCAGTGCTCTGGGTGGAATGACACACTCCTTGGTAGTGCCTCTTCCACCACCAGGGAGGTAAGTGCTGGTATATTTGAAACTCAGTTTTCTTCATTAAACTGAAATTTTATCACTCCTTACCACACAGAAGAGGTCAAAAGATGCTTGTGGGACATTCAGGTACAAGGGCAGTAAGAGGCACATAGGAGTCATTGATTTACTGTGCACTTCTTGAACTCCCCAGCCTCCGCAGCAGGACGTAGCTGAGAGTTTGTCAGTGTTCACAGTCCAAGCCTGGAGCACAAATTTGGCTGAGCTCGTTTTTTCCATTTTCGTCAATGTTAAAAATATGTCCTGTACATGGTACTTCTTCTGGCATTCACCACAGAAAGGCCTTTGCAGGCAGAGTCCAACACCATCACATTTTTATAAATGCTTCATAGAAGTGTACAGATTTCATAAGCTTACATTGGCTTAAACAGGAGGAATTTTATGTGCTTTACCAATGTTAGCTGAGGAAATATAGCTCCCAAATGGTGATTTTCTTTTTTTTTTTTTCCAAAATACGGTTATAATATGGGGGTGGATGTATGTTGGCATCAGGCCAAAGTTTCTTAAAGGACACTTAAACCATTTTAGATATGGAGCTTTCACAGCTTGTTTGTTCTTAACTGTAAATTTTGCTTTTGCTGAACTTTTTAAACTGGGTTAGTATTTTGTTTAAATTAATCTCTCCTCGAAGATTAAATATTAGAATAGATATTAGATTAAATGCTTCTTTAATTTACAACCACAGTGCCTTCTCTGCAGTCAGTTTGCATGCCCAATACAAAAATGAATTTTGAATGTTGTCTGTTTTATAATCTTGTAAAAAAAAGGGGGTTGTGCAAATATTGTAGAAAAATTAAGGACAGCATACACACTGAAAGTAAATATAAATATTTGGGAAGAATGGCAGAAATCCTTTGCTTCCGTGCAGAAACTCCCAGAGTACTAACAGTGGACCATCATTTTCCAAAGTTCTGGAGAACCTTTGTGTTCCTAAAAACAACCATTTTGTTCAGTTCTCAGCGTTTTAGAGATGCATGAATTGGTTAACGAGAGAGTTTTTCTGGCACTGGAATCTCTCTTCATAGAAATGATAACAGTTCCTTACAGCTCTTTTTCTCTTGTTTGTGGTGGGTTGGGGTTTTTTTTGTTTTTTTATTTTTAAAGGACAGTGATACCAAAGGTACAATTCTGAAATCACCAGAATTAGATTGCCATAAAACCACTGCTGTTGAAATCACATTTCCTTGCTATTAGTTTGTTTTGGTTGGTTGGTTGGTTGGTTTTTACCTGGAAAGGTTTAGGAAGTCAATTTTTAATACATAATGCATTCAGTGGATGTAATAGGAATATGATTAAATTTATAACTAGTGAAAATGCACCAATGGCAGAGAATAACTCTTAAACATAAACATAATGTCACTGGCACTGGCAAGTTCTAAACTTACGACATGAAATCCAATAGGAAGCCAGTATATGAAAGCATTACGGTTTAATATTATGTCTAATGTCTATTTTCATTTGGATTTATATTTATCTGCTTCCAGATTTAACTAGATCCATAATATGCAAAAATACATGTGAGTCAGAAATACATACATCAATTTGAATAGAATAGCAAATAATGGAAACTTCATGTTTTAATCACAAAATCAAGTTACTTTTAAAAAAATTATTTTGCAACCCACTTTAAAATGTTTTTCCCCATTTTTTCACTCCTTACTGGAGTTGAGTTAATACCAACAGTGTAGTAATACTTTAGTGCAAGGGAGAGCATTCTTTCACAGATCCTGCTCTGTCTGGAGCACTGGAAATGACACAGCAGTGTGATTGGGAGAGTCTCACTTCTTTTTCTAGAGGAGATTGGGATAAACATCTGTGCATTTGGACGATCATCTAAATTAAACAGAGTACGGCA
This sequence comes from Numenius arquata, assembly GCF_964106895.1. Taxonomy (NCBI): domain Eukaryota; kingdom Metazoa; phylum Chordata; class Aves; order Charadriiformes; family Scolopacidae; genus Numenius; species Numenius arquata. Next base: position 37,449,365 of record NC_133585.1, on the reverse strand, counting down.
GAGACTTCCTTTAGCAGTTTCCCTGTCACTAAAGGAAATGAGAGTGTAATTTTATAAGTCAAATTACAGGATGAATGTTTAGCAGCCAAGCATCAGGTCAAATGCAAAGTAAAAGACAAATTAGATGTATTGCACTGTAGTGTTTTTTTGTACACCTCAGTACTTCAGAGCTGTACTGTATCAGATATAAAGCCTTGCTCCTGAACCAGAGAACTCATTGTCTGTTTAGATGACGTACCACACATGAAGAAAAAAGCAGACAGCCTTTTTTAAAGTCCCATTAATTCTAAAATAGTTATAATCCGAAGCACAAATTATGTTTTTCTTCTTGTTCACTTGATTATTTTTTTTCATATTATCTGATGTGCCGTCTCACTCATTCAAGTACTCCTACATCACTAGGACATATAACTTAAGCTTAAACATGAAAAAATGAATTACTGAACTAATATATAGGTGCTTCAGGCTCTGCCTGAGCTAGGATGGATCATTCCTCCCTGCTTCCTGAGCACTGATTTCTTTACAAAGGTTTTCTGGGACAAGAATTCACCTTCTATCATGTCTACATCACCTTTATGGACTTTTTCAGCTACATACCTCCTATAAGCTACTATACAAATATTCAATACTGTATATGAACTATTTATTGGGATGTTCCTTGTGTAAATATGGAGTACAGATATAGTAGGCTGTTAAAAAAGCGAACAGGAAAAATGAAGAATGGCTTCAAGGTAAGCCATCTCACAGCACACTCTCATAATATAAAACTTCATCTGTTCACAAAATTCGTGGGTTTTGACCTCAGCCACCTTAGAAAATTATTTTGCCAGACAACCAAAAGGATTGTGGCTGGTTAAGATATCCATCCAAGGAGCTAGAAACGGAGGTCACCACTGGGGAGCCACTCAAAACCTGGTCAGCTGTGTCCACATTGCCCTGTAAAACAGCCTTCTCCCAACCCAAATTCACCGGCTGCCCATCGTCTGCTTGGATCAACTCACAGGAGGCCTATGTTAGTGTGCAATGAAGACATGCTCAGCTTTTTCAGGTCCCCTCCAAAGGCAGCCTGGACAACCCAGCTCCCCACAAGCACCTTGGCCAGAAGCTGCCCCACAGAGCAGTGCCAGGGTGGACAGCAGATGTTGTCCCCCTTGGCTCCTCACCGCACTCTTCTCTGTATCTGGAGTCCCTGCCTGGAGGCTGCAAACAAGCAAACCAGTTATACCAAAGGATTCCCACCACATGCTGGAATGGTAGCAGCCACTTGCAGCACGTGTGGCTGACCAGCAGCACATGCTGTCTAACTAGATCAGCTCTGTCCACATGAACATAAATGAAAACGCACACCAGCAAAGTCGAGTGGCACCCAGCACGTCCATAATACCAAATGAAACCGTGGCTGTGTGGACTGCAGCACTCTGGTAGAGATTTGTAGTGTTTTAAGTTTGATACTATTTTCAGTGTGGTACCTTTCCTGCAGAAAAAAACCCTCAAATTTCTGTGTTCTATATCACATTCTTGTGAACAGAGTCAGCTTCCAGATGTTTACAGCACAGTGAACTAAAATTAGTGGTATAAATCAGGTGGCTTGATTATTCCAAGGGAGCTGAGTCATGTTGTACCAGTAACTATTTTGTAAATATTTGTATGAGTATATATGTGTATGTACTCATATATAAATATGAGTATTTATGAGGCGCAAACTCTTGTCTATGTGTGTGTTCAGCTTAGCCTGAATTCAGCAGAGACACGCTAAATCACAGAGTAGCTAGTACCTAGTGGTTAAGCCTGCATTTGCACTCACATAAAGTGCAAAAGTTTCCTGGGTTTGCATCTAAAATTGATGTTTGACATCTAACCATCCAACTTGCCCCTGTGGGACAGCGCAGAATCAAACTGAGTCTTGTTTCCCACTGCTCAGTGCCACACATGATCTCTGTACCTCTCTAAGTGCACAAAGACATCAGAAGAGTAACATGATGGCCCCTTTGCACAAATGAACATGACTAGAATAATGCTAGAGGCAAGGGGAATTAGGTCTCATGAGTATAAATTTTGAGCTAAAGAATTAATTTATGGTTGTTTGAAAGAGCTCAGTGAGGCATAAAAATGTTCGGGAATGTTTAATCCTAAAGGAAATGAGATTTATCAAAGCAATTTGAAGGGATAATACATTCATTTCTGGTTCTACAGGCAAAGAAGAGCCAAAAAAGTCCAAAGCATTAACAACTTGGAAGCTATTTTTCATGTTGCCAACTTAGATGCTATTTTTCATGCTGCTATCATTACCTCAAGTTTGATGCTACACTGAAAGGCAAATCTGGTTCTGGTAAGCAATTACTAACTTGCAATGAGCATTAGGTTTACATTTAAAGATCAAAGCAAACATATATAAACCATTTTGAGGTTTATACACATACATATCTGTATCCTCTGCTTTATGTCTCTGCTCTTGGTTTTATATCCAGTCGTTACTGTGTTTCCCTCTTACCTTCTTAGTGAGACCAGGAGCAACCGAAATCTGTATTGAAAAGAAAATATAGTTAATTTACTTCATAGTAACATGGAATGGACCAAAAACTTCAGGCAGAGATTACCTCAGTCGGTATACTAGACCAGAGGAACTAAAAGATCTGTTACTGTTAAACTCATTAGAGAGACAATGAAGACCTTTCCTAATTGTGTTATTTTTCTCCCTTCTGAAAATAGCTATCACCCAAATGACCAAATGATTGATAATACACATTTACTTAAACAAAATTCCCATGTATTTGAAAAATCCCAACACTAAAGCTCCCCATAACTAAAATTGCTATTCAAAATAATTGTGCCATGAGAACGTGGGAGGTTGGCAATTTTCTTCGTTTCAGGGAAAGGGTCATTACTGTGATAGATTCTACCTACGCTTTCCAGAAGTGAACTTGGTCTATAGCTAAGCAATCTGCAGGTCATCACTATGACCAAATCCTGCAGTCTTTACTCATGACTGAACTCCACCTGGGATCCATTTGTGCAGGTTTTTATGCTTCAATAAATCTGGCCTCTTGCTTCTGTTTGTCCTCTGTTGAGTCTAAACTTTTCAACTGGATAAAAATGAAGGCATCATTTTGAGAACCCTTACTGAAAAGTCTGTTTTCCAAGCATTTTGTGAAAAGCTTAGGAGTACATATTTCAGCTCATGCTCTGAATAATAGAATTAAAAATTTGGTTTGAATAAAACTCACTATATCTTTACTGTAAGATGAAATAATAAAAGTATGCTTCATTTCATTTCTTAGGACAGACTGCTAGATATGACTTCTGTACAGTAATTTTAACAGGTTATGAGCTATTCATCTCTACTCACACGTAACAGGTTCTTCTAAAGTTATCGTATGTATAAAGAAGCAAATTGATTTACAATCATTTTGCAAATGGTATTAAATGTACCTGTAAAAACAAAATCTGAGCCTATTCTACTTGTAGAAACATACTGGCGAGGGGGGGCGGGAAGGAAGAGAGGACACCTGGCTGCTTGAAGAAATCAAGTTCATCTTCCTAAATGCTTGAGAACCATCTAATCGTTAAATGAACCAACTTCTTTGCAAGATCACTGACCATGCCAAGGTTAGGTTTCATGGACATACTAGACTAACTACTGCATGTTCATAGGAGGCATCAAAGACTACTTCCACCTACTGATCACAGCAAAGCTGTGATAATGGAAACACCTAAAGCTTTCTACTGGTCTATGTGTCCACTTCATGATCAGGGCTTCCACTAGCTCTACTCTCCATCCCATAACCACTGATTTGCTAATATGGAATATGCTTGCTTCTGTGCCATGCTGTAACAAATTTAAGCAGGCTAAAAACTGTAGGTATGTCTGGATTTATAAAAGACTGCTGCAGAACTTCCAGTTAGCTCCAATCCACTCTTGCCAGTTGTCCTAGATGCTCAACATGTGTAGAAATCTCATCCTCTGACCCTTGAGTTTTCTGGTTTCCTTGGTTTCTAGTGCATGTAAATTGAAATTATTGTCATTTACATAGTCCAGAAGTTTCTTTTTTAATGGTCTGAAGTGCACCATTAGTTTTACAAGTTCCTATACACTGGTTTGACTTAAAACCAGTCTGGCTGTTTTGTTACAAATGGTTTTAGTTTCCTAGTAAACTAAGCGGCAGAGCAACTCAAAACATATTGAATTAATTTAAAATATTAATATCCACAACTGGCTCTAAATCAAAAAGTATTACTCTAGACTTAGTGAGTTTCATATCTGACAGTTCTTATTTTTAAAATATAGTAAAACATGTTGCATATATTCACTTTTTTAAAATAGCAAATCGGCAACACAGGGATTGACATATTCCTTTTTTGCCTCATGTCTAAGACATTTCTTTATACAGAAGAAAATGCTTGATTTCTTTTGCCTTCAATGCAAAAATAATCCTGTAAATGCACTTTTCATGTCCCAATGTGTAGCCACTTTGCTGAACTTTTAGATTCTGCAATTAGATAAATCAGATTTCCTAGTGAAGATCTGAAGCTGCAAGCCCAATTTATCTTCAGTTCACTAGTGATATGGGCAGTTACTATCTTGGGACCAGATCCTGTAAACCTGCACATGAATAGCTTCACCCATAACAGCTGGTCCAGCGATGACCATTACACTGCTCATGTGAGTCAGGGTGTGTCTAATCGCTCCCTGAGGTGGAAAACGTTTACAGGGTACCGGTCTTGACTTCCTAACAGAAGATAGTAAAAAGATTGCACGAAGAAGTAACTATAGCCAGGAATATCAAATGGTCATGAGATGCTTTTTCACATCATTTTTCCCTATTATATTAAAGATGTCTCATAGTTACGACAAGCTCCAACTCAAAGCTCTTATCTACAAACACTAGTACAAGGCAACTGATGTCAACAGCAGGGTGACGCAGAATAGCACGAGCCATTTTGTGCAAAACTGGCTCTGCAAACAACATCTGCTGAGCTGGAGGTCAGCGTGGGCCTCTTGCCACAATCCCAGGTGAAAGCAACAATGAAGGGCAAGCAGAGTAGCCCAGGCAAAGCTTCTGATGACTTACTACGCATCACATAGATTGCAAACTGGCGTAGGGAAGGTACTAAACTCCACACCAAGTGGCAGCAAGGTGTCTGCACCCACCTTTCAAGAGCTCATGCTCCTGACATGGCTTGCAAGGAGCTCTTGCTCTTGAAATGGCAATGAGCCATTGCTCAATAAGTTACACCATCCCACCTCACAAGCCACACCAGAAGCATGCCAGTGCTTTTTGGTACTCAGTCACCAAGGTCCCATTTTGGTGACACTGGCTTGCAGAGGTGGAGAACACTTCCAACGTATCATCTGCATTACGATTGTTGGGTCTCAAGAGAGGCCACCAAGGAGTCAGGAGAGATCAGTAACCTGCAGTCATTTCTGGTTGTAACTGTTCCGGTTGCCTGGAGGCTGGCCAGCAAAACTCTCTTTATGCTGCCCTTACACAGACCTCTATGTTATCCCGATTCATCTTCACTTTATCCTGGCATTTGCTGCTCTGCCTTTACACATGTGATGCCTCCAGGATTTGACCTACATGGAGGCTACTCCCACAACCTGTCCCCATGACCTTTCCAGGAGTGTTAATGATTTAATGTTAATGGCTATCCACTTCAGAAAGGGTTGTGGAGACTGGGGTGTAAGAGGTCATTATTGTTTAAACACATTTGTTTTGCCTCTTTCCTCAGAAACTTTAAATCAGAAGAAGTTTCCTTACACAGAATGCCCAAACTGACAGCTTTAGGATGTGTGAGAAAGAGACAGTTAATTTAGTGCAAAAGATAAGTCATTTCCTTGGGGAAGCACTAATACCAGGCCTATTACCCCTCAGTGTCATTTCAGATTAGCGTACTACAGAAAAAGGGATTCTAAATCTTTTTAATTGAAAAATATTTGTCTTTTCCTTACTAAAATAAGTTTCTGCCTAGAGGTTAAACAGTTTTAAAATTAATTCTGAATTACATTCAATTTCTGGAGAGTTTAATCAAAAAAAGGAGGATGCAGTTTGTCTGTTGCCTCGTTAATTTATGTCAGACCAGAGAAAGGAGAAATATATTTCCTCAGTGATCCAAATGGAATGGTTACATAAAAAGATGATTAGAAATACAAAGTCCAGACATATCTAACTTGCTAAGATTTACCAGCTGTCACAGACACATCCACATGTGTGAACACATGTGCATACATGTCATAATTACGCATGCAAAGTGGAGGGATAATTATCCAAACCTGGTGGTTGAAACAGCAGTCGAGGGGATTAACTTACTCGGCTTCTCTCCCCCTTTTTTTCTGGCTGAAAACTCAAAAAGCATCAAACACACTGATTTTAGTCTACATTAATCCATGGGTTTTTGATTCATAAGCCATGAAATGACCTCACAAACAGGAGAAAACTCAAATATCCTTTTACCTTTAACATGTTCTGAGCAGGAACATTCAGAAACTGCGATCCAAACTTCTCAGTCCTTGACTCATCAAGAAGAGAATTGCATGTGGCCTTGGACCAGCCCCTCTTCTGTCCCAAAACTAAAGAATGAGATCTGAAGCAAAGTCCTTGCTTTGACCGGCATAGGCAGTAGCCTCCTTGGCTCCTGGAAAGCACTGTTCCCTTCAGTATAGATGACATCCTGGAATATCTAAAAACCATTAAACAGAGGTAGTTAATTGCATATTTAGATGTTCTTCTAGGTAAAATGGTACTGTGTTATCTATTTTAGAAGTCTAAACACAAAGGCTTAGCTGCACTCTAATTTGGGGGGCAGCATATTTAAAATGGTACTCTGCAAGTTGATGTTTCTATAGAGATAGGGTCTGCCTGCAGTCTTTGGGTAACTGCACAGTTCACAGAACACTTGTGTGTTAGGGTGGTTGGTTTTTTTTTTCTCTTGAAAGTCCCTCCAAACAACTGTACTCTTTCCACTTCTCCTCATGCTTGCATAATGGTTGTGTTTCCTCTGATCTTTACTGAAGAAAAAAATATTTTCCTGTTCTAATTCAATCCTTAGCCATTGTTTTCCCAACCTCTAGTTCTCAAGAAATATGATTTCTTTAAAAAAAAAAAAAAAAAAAGTCTAATTAAGCCATTTATCAAACTTTTCCAAGTGGGTAGAGTGACAAATTAGTCCTATCTTCCACCAACAATCTGATGAATGGGAAGATAAAGATGCAGAGGCTGTTATTTTAGCTGGAAGCTCTCTACTATATCAATTGTTTGGCCCCAAGCCAAAAGACCCTAAGAGATGACAAGAACTAATGATGGGTCCATGAAGTTTATGCAGCGTGAGGCCTGACATCAAAGGAATCTGCCCTTATTAGCAATATCTCTGTGCCTTCGTCCTGGAAAAAATACTCATTTGTTTTTTTTAAAAAAATTTACTTAATTATCTTACTCTTTCAGTAAATGGAAAGAAAATGCAAACTGTAAATAAATTTGCACAATAATGTATTGGCAATGAGTTCTGCTTTTCTCTACAAATACAAAGTGATTGTTGTGACATTACTTTTAAGCCCACCAAGAGAGTCTAAGACAGGTAGACTGCAAAGTTTCCCTAGAAGTCTTTACTTATATGCCATTCCTTCAGAAGAACTGGGCTCCCTGACAGCCCACACGCCAGATACAATGTGTGCACGTGGAAGCAAGCACGGAGTCCTTGGCCAGGGGAAGTCAGCCAACCTCAGTAGGACAGGACAGTCAGGACACCCAAAACTGGCCCGGACTGCGGCCTGCTGAAATCAGGAATACAGAGGTTGTTGCAGAGTCAGGACCAGAACGCCAAAAGCTCCCTTGGATTCAGAGAGGGAGTGGGAAAATTCATGGCAGAAAAATTCATCAAGAGTTGGATCTTGCACCACCTCCGGCTCAGGAAGACGTCAGAAAAGAAGTCAGGGGAACTACCACTATCTGCTTGTGTATGCTTCTACTCTTCCTAACTATCCACTCTTGGCAGTTCTAGGATACAGGGTTTTGGGCGAGGTGGATCTTGGGTATGACACTGTTGCTACGTGACAGAATCAACTTCAAAGTTTGTAACTTATATCTTTCTCCCTTCTTCCTATGTTTTTTAATATGCATCTATTTTTACAGGTAACCTATGCACAAGGTGGAATGCAATTACTGCTCTACTGGAGAGCATGAAGAATGGATGTAACAGCCAGGATGACTCCTAAAAAAAAAAAAAAAAACAAACCCAAAACAAACAACAAAAACCTGTTTTGATACATGATTTGAAAAGTTTGACTGAAAACAAGCCATTTCTGCAGATACTATATGTTACTGGAAGGTAGAAGTAAAATCCATATATTTTTCACTGGGAAACTATTTAAAGATTATTCTTGATGTCCCATTTTTTATTACTTTTTTTCTCAAGGAAATAGAACAGTATTCAACTTACTGGCAGAATGAGCAACTGTAGTATTGCTTTATAAAATCCAACTGCAGTAATTCTGCATAGCTGAACATTCATATACCTGACCAGCTTGATTCATCTTTTCAACAGAGCATTTTTACAATATGGAAATAAAAACAATAATGCAATGAAAAGAAGACAGCATTAGAGTCAGTGCAAAGCCATTTCAGCACATCCTACAATATTTTACCTTTGTTCTCCAGTCTGGATTTAATATTATGTGTAGAAGCAGCACTATGCAAAACCAGGGTAAGTAATCAATCTTGGACGTTCCTGTGTCTCAATAAAATGTCCTGTATTCATCCTTCTTCTATAGCTACCTATCCATCAAGTGGCTTACTCTAAAAGTGAAGAACAAGTGGCTTTGCACTCATGGAGCTTTTCTTTCTTGTTACTTTTCAAAGGGGGCATGCCATTTAACCTGCCACGCTGCTTTTCAGCCTGAGACATAAAGTCAATTTACATTGCTTTATCAGCAGTAGATTGTCCAAAAGCTTTGATGTTTTTTGGGGAAAAAAAAAAAAGAGCTTGAAGTACGTGAGTTCCAACATAAACAATAATGGAAAGAACAAAGGAGAACTTTTTAATACTAACTTTTTAATACCTTACTTGTAAACTTCAAAACAAGGAATTTCAATTCTGGTTGAGAATACAATGTGAACCATGCAATACTACAATAATTTAATTTCTTTCTTCCTCCTGATGTGCTTGGTATCTTGAAGTACATAATGTACTTTCTTAGCTGTTTATTGATAACAGTGCTGCCTAGGAACCACATTGTGGGTTCACTATACGCCATTCACTTGCAACACTTCATATGAAACTGTAAATAAAGATAATGCACTGGCTGAAGTTTTCTACTCGGAACAGTATTTTTCCAATAAAAACGAAGTGTAAGTATTATGGCAATATACAATTAAGTGTTCAAATGTCATTGCTTGTAACTCAGGAAGGGAACTCCTTGAACAAAGAAGCTAAATGTAATTTGGCTGAAAAGTACACGTTATTCAGCAGAAGATCAGTACTGAAGATGCCAATGAACCAAACTGCTTACTTATAATTGGCAACATGGTCATTGTCTGGCTACCTTGGCATACTGTCAATATGCCTGGGCAGATGGTGTGATTTAAGACTATTTAGTTTATTGTCTCAAGAGACAGGTAAAACAACTCCTCTCTGAGTCACTTAGCTTGGCTCAGGGGGGTAGCGGTTACAACTCAATGCTATTTAGCCTTTCCTCAGTAAACCAAAGAAAGGATTTTTCTTTTATTTAAATATAGCCCCAATTACTGAATATAGCAAACTCATTCAGAACTACAAGCATCAGATTTTTCAAAGTCTCCTGAATTTCCCAAACGTTGTAGCAAACAAATTTAAGAAAATTTGTTCTATAATTTATACTTTATGACACTATTCAATGGAAGACTTAAAAAAAGTTTCCTCCAAAATACATAATAACCAGAAACTTACTCCACCCTGCACTTGTCATTTATTTGCCAGATGCCCAGTTTGCTTCATTTCCTTTCCATAACTTTAGCAAATACAGCAAGTCCGTACATCTGCAGTTCCTGCCTGGAAGCACAGACTTCAGCAGTTAATCTCAAGTTAAAATATAAACTCATCTTTCACTTCTATTTTAAGATAATATTTAATCAGTAAGGGATGAAGGATACACACAAAATTTGCCAGTAAATGTTGCCTAGTAGATTTTGTGGAAAGTAAGTTTGGTAGAACAAAATTAAAAAATAAACAAATAAACCACCATGCTGCTATTAAAGCTACCTAGGGAAGTTTACAAATTAGTGTTTTTCCACCGTGTCTCTGAAACTGAAATGGAAATACAGTAAATGTATCAGAGTGCAGAGATACTGCTCAGCTATGGCAACGGAAATACAGATTTCAGCCACAAAGGGATGTGCTTTTCACTTGTCTTGATTTTTCCTCCTCTAAATAATGTTAATATTATGTCTTTTTTCAACTTAAATTAATTTTAGTCTCTTGTGTTGGGAACTGCTTCTGATTTTAAGACAACTTTCACAGGAGTAATATGAGAGAGATTTTGCTCAGTTAATGATTCATGAAGACAGTAATGATTTCAGAGCTGTATGTCCTAGTTTAGCTATTTCCACTATCAGGAAAAGAAGGGCTGACCTATTTGTATGCTACAAAAATAGTCGAGGATCTTTAGACAAAAATCAATCTCATTGAACTGAACAGAAATGGAGAGGTGTGGCGTGCTCGCAGCATAACCCAGTTAGGTGCCCATCCTGGCAGTGGAAGCAGTAAAACCATCAAAGCACACCCACGGTGTGTTCTACCCAACACAACCTGGAGATTACTGAAAATCTCAAAAGCTTGTTCTTAAAAAGCATCATTCAAGTTCTAGACCAAAGAACTTCACAGTGAGGATTTTGGTGAGCATCACTCCATGGACTTGAAGTAGAAGATGCAGACCAAAAAATGAGACACAAAAAGAGGTGGATCAGGAATGATGAGAGACATATTTGAAAGGATGAAGTGAACTACAGCTGCTCAAGCTAGAGAAAACTGAGGGGCTACACGACAACACTGAAAAATATGTGGAAATAAAGAAGGGAGTAAGAGTTTTCTGATTATGAGCTTGATTTGAGGCAGGGCAATGCCCAAATGACCTCTGAGGTTCCATTCAGACCTTAGGGAAGGGATATGCTTTTTGAGAATAAACTTTCTGTAAGCCTTCAGTAAAAACAGACAGTAAGTTCATCTAAAGCTTAAAATGTTTTAGGATGGTCCACAAAATAGAAACCAAAAATTTGCCACAGGATTGACATTTTTATTTTTAACTTATATGGGTTTCATCCCTAGGAAACCTGTGCACTCTCTGAAAAAAAACCCAATAAAATAAAATTTAAACCATTTCACCAGCCTGCAGATATTTGGACCTTGCTTTATTCAAAACTTTGTGTTTTGAATCTAGGTGTTCCAAATCACTTCTGTTGTTCTGATAAGATGCATAAAGCCTTTTGAGTATCTCTATCATTGTAACAATTGTTAGAATTCTATGATTACATTTATTATACCTCATTTTGTTTGTACTCTTTGCTATTACCCTAAGGATGACTATTAGCTACTCTGCATTGAAACTCTATCTCCTGCACAAAGTCCTGTGTGCTACTAAGCTATAGTTACCTATGATAATGCTCAACCGAGAGTATCAAAGCCTTTACACAGAGCAATAACTTCACTAGATGGCAGTGGAGAGAAATATTATTTTATATAATTTTCTTTTTTAATAGGGACAGGGAAACATCCCAGTAAGTACTGCAGTTTATTAGTGTTGTCTGTGTTAACACTCGATCATAAGACAGCAATGTTTTTGCCCACGCAACAGTCTGGGGGCTTCTGCCCAGTTAAATCCCTGTGCAAATGTTTGCTAGAGCACGGACACACACCCTGCCAGCACTAACACAGAGCAGCAGAGATTAACTCATCTTTGAAGGTTCGTGTCGCAATTGCTCTTCCTCTATGTGAATAAACATCACATTTCTATTGTCACAGGCACTAAAGCAATCCCTGAGAAAGTATTGATATCATCGTGCATTAATCATGGCTGGGACCAGAAAGAGCTGTTCCCTCTGCAGTTGGTGAAGCGACAAACTGGATGAAATAATAAAGGGAATGAAAGCCTTTGACAAATGAACACCGACACTTTCTAGAAGCAGCACAATAGAGCTTCACAGCAAGGGCATGAACAATTTTCTGATAAACTCAACTCTACCATGGTCCTTCCTGAAATGTAAAGTCAGAGACACCATCCCTCAAAGATTCATCAGCCTGAAGACATAATCACGATGAAGAAAATGAGTGAAGGGTAAGAAAGAGTGATTCAAAGACTTTTGTGAAGAATATTCTCTGTATTCAGTATAATATTGTTCATTCTTAAGAACATGTTTCTTGGGGGAACTTAATGTCCCTTACAGATGACTCAAGAAACAGACTCCTGACAAAACTCCAAGACAAAATACTTTAAGCAGCAAGTTCTGCAGCTTCTAAGCTTCAAAACCTTCAAAATTTAAATATTTGGACTGGACAATTTATGCCTGCCAGTCTTTAGAAATTAATCTGAACAAAACTAAAAATCCAGAATGGACTTGATTTCAGCCAATATCATGACTTCAATTAAAAGTTTATCAGTAAAATTCTCCAGAAACTATGGAGCTGTCTGGCTTTATTCATAACGTTCAGAAAACACAAATTAGCACTTAGTACAATGAGGAGATGAAAAAAAGCTTGGTTTCTTCTAGCATCAGATGCAAAATAATTTCTAAGGTTTTTCTCGATTTTGGAGAAATGGTATCTTAACAAAAATTAATTCACTGCCTAAATCATATTTTTCTATACTATGTCTTGCCTTTATCTTAGCGATGTCCAAGACTTTCTCCTTAAAGAGTGATACTTTGTCCTCTGACATCTCATCTGCTCCCTCACCAAAGTGTTTGCAATAGCTAACAGAGATTCAGGATATTGCAAGTGATGATGAAAAACAAAGCCAGTTCTGTTGCAAGTGACTTCTTGACTTATGCCTGCTAAGCACAAACCTCCATTCAAAGACTTGAACTTTTAAAGGCATAATTCTCTATATTTATTTTTGTGTAAATATGAGCAGATGAGAAACAATTCCTTAAGGCATTCATTCTGTGAGACTTCCCTTACTTTTCCTCTTTGCTGACCGTTGAGAGACAGAAATACACGGAGGTGCAAAGCCCCAGGGTTTCGTTAGCGACACAGCGGGTTGGATTCTCTGCTCTGCAACCTGCATATGGCTCTGGTCAAACAAACATACACAATACCCAAGGCTGTCAGATATAGTACAACTTGTTGCCCTAAACCAACCTGATAAAAAAATGAATGCCTACTCCCTAAGCAGGTAAAAATAAGGAGTAGATTATGTAGATTCCTAGGAAAAAATACACTTCAAATTAACTTGGTTGATTTCCCCAAATGCAGATATTGTAAATAAATAGCTACAATTAGATTTGTTTGTGGAACTAAATACATTCAGCAGAAACCCAAAATAAAAGATCAACTTGACAAAAACGTGGTGCAACTTATGTTCACTCCAACCCCAGTTACAGGGAAGTAATTTTCTTTCATCATTAACATTCATGCTAGATGCTCCAGGATGACCCCAATACGCAATGAAACAGTTAGCTACCCTGGTAAGAAGCTAAAAGTCCTCTCCAACAGCCTAGATGCTGACAAAACAGTCCTTTTAGTTTATTTATTGCACTCATTCAGTTCAGTTCCTCTCTTTAAACTCCTAATTTAACCTTACATGAGAAACACCTCAATTGCCAAATAAAGATAACTGTTACACCTTATCCTTACCCTTTCCCCCCAAACCTGCTCATAAATCAAGGCACTGTGGATTTGCCTGGAAGCTGTGCCATCGTATTGCTCTTAATTAAGTAGCCTTCAAGTAAGCGGCCAATCAATATTGATTCGTATGGGCCTCACTGCAGTAACTCACTACAGTGTCTTACTGATGTGAATATAGTGTCTAGACTTGCTCTGTCCACATTCACGTCAAAGGAGGATTGAGATCCTAAAGAAACACCTAGCTATTTTCTTCTACTTAATGTACAGCTGACTGCGTATAGATTAGCTTCCCTTCCTTTTCAAAACTGTACAAATATTTCCCACTCTACTTAGTTTGCATTTAATTTCTCTTCTTAGCACTTGAATTTTGTACTACCACAAAAATGCAGTGACCTACTTTTTCCTGAAGTTTTGAAGGAGGACTTGCATCACAGATACTGCTTAAGTCTGACCATAACCTGCACAATACTCTGCTTGGAGCGAGGACTGACAATTGCTGTATTATAGTTATGATAATGCATCATTACAATGAGATGCTCTCTTCCTTAGCAATTTCAAAATATAGCTGTCTACAATTGATTAAATGCATTATGAGGTTGATTGGCACTTGCATATCAGTATCTAAATTAAGTTGACCTGAGTAACTTGCCCAGATTTCCTAGGAACATGTTTCTCTATTCTCTAAAGGGAAATAAGGGTTTCATTGTCCAGTGTCTATCTCTGATTTTTGCCACAGCCTAATTAGTTGATTAGCACCAAAAAGACTATAATCTATCATCAGCATTAGAAGTTTACTTTACTACTGTTTGGTTTCCTATGGTTCTAACACAACTGAATGAAAGAAATTTGTCTTTTATACACACTCTCTCTACACTTTGTGCTTACAACATATGTTTCTAAAATTTAACAAACTCCATGTGTTTATTGTGTAGCAGAAGTACAAATTCATTACTTATTATACATAGTTTTTATGTGGAAATGTTAAAAGAGGAAATAAAGACATGGAAATAAAAGTGTATTCAGCCATATAACATTTTTGGGCTCAGTTCAGGTTGCATAATCATGCAAAGCAACTCCTTCCTAATTGTCTGTTATCCCACACTGCACAGTTGGTATAAAATTTTTATTGCAAATCTCCTAAAGCCAGGGATCTGCCCTTACGTGCCAGTGCATTGGTAACTACATGGCAAGAAGAGATTGATGCTTGATAATAATTTTCTTCTCCTTCCTTGGCAGGGAAGTAGCTGGAGGCAGGATTAGCGCGGGTTCCACCAGCTGCGGACCCAGGACGATCCGCCGTGTAGAGCAATTCTCAACAGGCAGGCCGGTAATTTTGCAATGGATTATACTTCTATCTTTGCGCTGACACGGATCAAATATTTGCAAATGAGCTCTTCATTACTTCATTATCTTAGAAATCAGCATATTCTTTCTTATGTCTGTCCTGCCTTCACTATTCAGCCAAAGTAACCAGAGATCCCAGTGATATTTTAAAGCCTCTCAGTTATCAGATGATGGGTATAAAAGCTATTTTTATCCCCCACCAGGCCACCCAAAAGATTTCTGAAGTTTGAAGCTCTAATTTAAAACGACTGCATATTTTTACAGCAATTGTACTATGCCTTGATCGGGTTCTGAAGTTTAAATAACAGTGAAATGGAGCTGAAGACGGACAGCCAATTTACAAACTGAACTAGTTTTATACATCGGTAAATCCTTGACCAAAGTGGATTATAACATAAAACCCTGACGGACAGTTACAACATAAGCAGTAGAATAATAAGTCAGTATTATCAATCCCAAAACAATTCTCTCTTAGAAACATATATCACAGCCTCTCATTCCTGCTCAGATTTGTATTAACTTTTCTAGTTAGCATTTAAAAAGAAATATTTGAGTCAGAGATATACAAAGCTTATTTAACTTTCTTGCTACCCTTTTCTTTCATGAGCAATGGAAATTTGCAGTGCTGTGTTGCTTGCTATGGGTCCTAGATGTGAGTTTTCAGCTTGTACAGTCACACTCTCTTTGTGTTTACTGTGTAAAACAGTTATAACAGTATGTGGGAAGGAAAAGCCACCATTTTTGTGGAATTGAATGGAATGTATAAAATTTACTTCTGAATTCCTCTGGAAACTTGAAATTGTTACATAATTAAGAAACCCATTCAGATGTCTTGCCAGTCTTTCATTTTCTGTCTTTGATGCATTTGCCACTGGGTTTTTCACAGAATATTAAGCTTTCCATATGGTTTCACTTACATTTGTAATGCAGGAGACCTAGTTTGCCATTGTGTGTAGTTTAGGTCTCAACTGTAGGTCACATCTAACTAGGGCACATCTAGAAAATGGAAAAGTCCTAGCACCTCTGTGGTTAGCCCTGAAGAATAATTGCTGCAGTAGCTGAATTTCGCTGTGCAGATGTTGGTAATTTGCTATTGAAAACCACCAGTATCAAACTGTCAAAGTCAAGAAATGGCTTTAATTATTTCCTCCCTGGAGCAGTAATAGCCATTACTTGAATACTGCCCAAGCTGGAATGTGTTTGTGCTGGTGATTTCTTAGCACATTCAGTGAAGGCAGCTTACCTGCACTTGCCAGCCCTGCTGCTGCCATAGATTTTCTCCCTCGTCGGGGAAAACGCAGAACGGCGTGATTGCTTCGGCGGGGGCTGTATCATCTGGAGACCACCTTTGCGAACTTTTGTTATTTTCCCTGGCCACCAAAGACTAACATTGTTTTTCTGCTTCATTGAGTACTGAAAATAGAAAATAAATCAGACAGAAAGCTCTTGGAAATAACGATACAGGAAAAAATCTTTGGAAGGGCATCATTAAATAAAAAAATCAGAAGTTACAGAAAACTTGGTGGAAAACGGCACTAAAAAAGGTCAGTGGGGCTATTGCAGGAGTCTCCTCGTCGCTCTGCAAACGCACGGCCCAGGCTCTCATCCCTACTTGCAGCAATGGGCATAAATAAAACCGTAGTCAAAACCACACAACTTAAAAAAAATAAAAATTCAAAAGCAGGTCAAAATATTTTTAAAGGTTTATAGAAATATTAACATTATTCTCTGTCCTTCTTCAAATAGAACCAAAACCCAGAAAAATTAAATACTGATGTTAATGTGAACATTTCCACAGGAGCCTGCAACAGGCTTTGGCTAATACTTCAAAAGAATAAATAAAAGCCCTTGAAAATAACTCTTGGGCTAGGACTTCTTATTCCTCATTCCCATTCTGTATCCATTTGGGAAGATAATCTAACCTCTGTACCCCCAAAAGTTATCTTGTCTCTCAAGTGGGATAAAGTTTTTCTCCCTAAATGATTGCTGGGCTTTTTGTCCCTCTGACAGAGGATATTAAGAAGTGCTGATGCAAAGTCTACATGAAGCCTGGAGGAGTTTGTCTCTTAGAAGAGCAAAGAATCATTAGGATGTTCCTGCAATAGCCATGTGCTTGGCCAGCAATAAACTGCTCTTCCTTTGAAGTGCAGACTTCAGATACTTGTGCGTATAGAGACTGAGCGTGTTTTCCCACGTGTAGTAACCTTTTCTTCTGCTGACTGCACATCACAGACCAGCGCAACATCACAAATGTAACATTAATGGTCTCTGGGTTGCTCAAGAAAGATGGGTGGAAGGCTGAGAGAAGCAAAACATTGCTTATAAAGAAGAAGGAACACTGTGAGGAAAACCAGTCTAAATAAATACGTTGGGGTCGGTTTGTTTGGAAATATTTGCCAGCCGAAAAGTCTTTAAGTCATTAAAAACTCACCTCTAAGTTGTGCAACATGCTTGCTATTAATTTATCCAGTGTTTATAAGTACTACTAAGGAAGAGGTCAAGGAATGTTTTAAGTAGAGCCACATTTTTCTTGTTTTTTATTTCCTTTCTTTTGAGGTCAGCAGTAAAAATTAAAAATCTTGAGAAAAAAAAAACAAAACCAATTACTACATTAAAACAAGCAGCTCGGAAAAGAGAAAATAAAAATGGGTTTTCTTTGCATCCCACTGAAATAAAGACCTACAGGTTCTGTTGAGTTTCTGATCAGGCATTAAGATATTTTTCTAACCAAGCTTCTGCAATGAATATTTCTATGAGGTGGTGACTTCTAATAGCAGTGATTGCTGCTGCTAGTGCTATACCATAGTGATGATAACAAACGCTATGTGCCAGTTTCATAGGCTGTTTGACCATTAACGAAGAAGATTATAATACTGGTTAATAGGGGTTTGTGATCAATAGCTATTAAAATTCTGCTGTTATCCCTACATGATAGCAAAGAGCATAAATGATGAGTTATGAAATGCTCTCTGGTCTCTCTGCATGGGCAGGAATTGTTTCGATTGCAACAGGCACGTCTTGCGTGTGGCATATCTTAACCACAAAATTGATATCTATGTACAGGGTTTGGTGTCATCGACGTTCAACTCACAGCTGAAACTATTTTGGAGTTTTGTTAAGAATGACAAGATTTGATGAATGGAGATTAATGGTTAAAATATTTCAGCCTTTCCAAGTCCTCACACAATGTGATGGCAAATAAGTCTTCAAAGAGATTTATTTTTGTTCCTAGCAGCTGGATATCTAGAGCCTGCCGTTCCTGAGGGAGTCCCAGAGACCTACTTGATGATGGGAGTGTTTCACAGCTGTAAGAGACTCGGATTGTTAAACAATGACTTGAGCTGTAACATATTTTAGTGACTAGACTCTTAAAACCCTGAGGTTTTCTAATTGCCTCCAGCCAGCCTGCTTATCGCTGGAAACCTGCGAGCCCCTATGTTGTAACTGGAGGCAGTGAAAGCCTGTCTTAAACATGTCCTTCAATTACAAGGAAACCATTCCAGAAAAAAAACCCTTTCCACCCCATTTTTCCTGCTGTCAGAGGTGCAGGTGGGCCGGGGGTTTGCTGACACGGGTAAGATGACACTGTTCTGAGGGACCCCTGCCAGGGTGCTGCTTTTTGAGTGCCGTTTGAGAAGGCACAAAACCTGTGATGAGAGCAATGGATAAATGGTGCGCACTGGTTCCTACAGAATAAAACCCAGCACACAGCAGAAAAACCATCCTCCAGCTCATGAAGCCCTTCCCCAAGTTGCAAACAGCAGTGAGATTTATTCTGTTGTCAGGGGCAGGGTGAAACTCTCTTTAACCACTTTGATGGTGCCAAAAACACAGCTGTAAGATCAGACCCTGGATCATCTCTTCAGAAAACACCTGAAATGAGTATCACCAGTGCCCTATTCTGCAAGGCATAATGGCATTAATAATATTAAAGGCCTTTATGGTCCGTAGAAAAATATACCTTATTATCACTTACACAGCAAAACAGGTGTGAAAATTAATTGTTTTTCCTACCTACAGAGACTATTCATTTGCAAGGCAATTACTCAGTTAAAAACACTTCCATTTTGAATTAGAATGAAAATTAAACTCGGACAATGCTAGACAAACATTTGTGAAGTCATGATGACAGAAGTAGAGCTTTTGTAAAGCACTGTTTATAAGCTGCGTGCGCATTTAAAAATCACTTTGAAACTCTCATCAAAGATTTAATTATAGGCTCTGTAGTGATCTATATTACCAGGCCTTGATTATTTTTGCAAAATATGCTACATTAACTTACATATGATGGAGTTTTAGATTTAAATAGCTTTAAAGTATTATAATTAAAATTAAATAACCATAAACAAAATTAATGAATAACATTTCCTGGTTCGTATCCCTAGTTTTTATGGACTCTATTCACTGGCTAATTAGTATGCCAAAAGTAATCATCTTCTATCATGCAATCAATCCTGAACGGCTGCACTTGTGGATATAACTCTGCTCAAAACCCAGACAACAGAGAATCAAACTACACAAAGTTCCAGTACTGCCTTGAAAATATATATATATAAAAAAAAAAAGTCTTACAATGAGTGCCTTACTGTTACAGAAGATAAAAACATTCATAACTATTTTTAGGAGGCAGAAAGCTCCTCACTAAATCTGGCATCTTTCTAAAACTTATCTGTTAAAATAATTAAGACAGTTTTCCAAATTTCTTATTTAACTTGGTTTTTATTTTGTCGCAAGACATTTTTGGGGATATTGCTTGCATCAAAAATATTATTCTGAAAAATCTGATTGTATCTTTATTTCAAGTAGGCAGTGACAAGAGTAGAACTAATCCACAATAGGAACAGCTACAACTCCCCTGGAAAAATAATCTTTTTAGAACCTCGTACCTAATTGCTATATGAAAAAACCTAGTGTGACATTTTGGGTCAACAAGAAGCAGAATTTTGTTTGACAATAATTTATTATTCTTACCTTGTTTTTTTGTCACAAAACAATTCAAGTTCTTCTTTGATTTTTTCTTCCCCAGAAATATAGATTATGTGGGATGTCTGACTTAATGTAAAAAGAATAATTTGCTTATATAGTGCCAGTCAGTTTCCAGGCACCACATTTTAAAGGCAGAAAAATCCAATCATTTTGGATCAAAAAAATGCCAATAATGCCTTTCCTGTAGCACTGTGACAAAAATCAAACTACTGGCACTATGCATGTTCATAGCGGAACCACAACTGAGGGAATACGGAGAAACTTCAGCTCTGAAGGTGGGTAAGATCAGTGCGTAAGTATTACCCGAGCAAAATAATTAAAGTATAAAAAAGTTATTCCTGTGAAAGAGGGGAAATACCTTAAATGAAACCCACACTTTAGAAATGCCACTGCTTGTTTATATAGAATGAGTAAGTGGAATATCTCATGGCACTCTGTGAACTTTAAAATCTTTACAATAAAGGGACACTCTAGGAGGAAAATGACAGTTTTACAGTCTCCCATTTCTCCAGGGAGAATGCTGAACCCAGTTTTGCTCTAGGGGAGTCTTAAATTGCTCAGAAAAATCACACTTACGTCTTTTTTTCACAGTAGTTTGGCACACTTCTTTCCTGGAGTTAAAATGGAATTACTGATAAAATGGAGTTACTGCCTTGATCCGGCGTGGCTGTGCTGGAAGCAAGAGGGAACCTTTCCTGCTAGGTGGGAGTAAAGCTGTCACCTTCTCAAGAGACTGACTGCAGGTAACAGCCACGCAAGGCTGCTCGAAGCTGGTCCTCTCTCCTTTGCAAGACCTTGATGGCCATAAGAACGAAAACTAAAAAAACCCAAAACCCTCATCTATTTGAGGATGGAGAAATAGGGGAGCTTTTCTTCACTGGGGGTGACTAGCTACTGCATGTTCCGGTAACTGCTGGCCTTCAGGTGGCTTTTCCCCTTAAGTGGTTAAGTAAAAATGATGAATTTAATTTCAACCTGAAGCATTTACAGGATGAGGTCTATAGGGAAGGAGATTCCAGTGTGTCCTCAGCTGCGGAAGGAGAGACAGGTGCAGGCTAAAAAAAAAAAAAGAAAAAAAAAAGAAAAAAAATAGGGCTTGTTATAATCACTCCTCTTCAACGCAGCTGGTTTAACAAGAGCACAGAGGTTTATTTGGACCACGCTTAGGAAATTGGAATTTCCATCTTTTTGTTCTCTTCTTAATGTACTGTGCAGAAAGGTCACTTGTTCTGGCAGTGGCTAATATCTGACATCCGAGCAGATCCTTAACAGGGGTAAATTGCCACAGTTCAGCGGTATAAATAGCCACTGCAGCACTCACTGGCCGAGGATCCACTCAAAAATGCTTTTGATTAATTTCCTGTTACCGGGTTGGTCTTCAAATGCCTCTAGATAACTTCCTGGCAGCGCAGTTAAAACCCCATTTGCAGAGTGGCGTTTCCATAGTTTTGCCTGTGATGCGCATGCCAGCACTTGAGGCTTTCTACTGATCATATTCACCCACCTCCCTCCGTGGCCTCGGCGGGGAGTTGACTCGAGAACCTTCCCGGTGCAATCTGTACCGACACCACACAGGCGAAGGGCGGCATTAATGACTCCTGTCCACCAGCTGCTGATTTTTCCTTTGTGTATTTACCGGTCTGTGGAGTCCTCACCATGCGTGGAAGGACTTTTTGCCCTTCTCCCTCTGGCACATAGAGCTGGATGATGTAAATACACTGCTCCTTCACTTCCCAGTACACATTTATGGCTCGTAACTCTTAAAGGATTTGTTGTTCAGTTATGACGGCAACTTTTCAGTGGCACTTGCATGACCAAAAATACTGATTTAAAAAAACACGGATAGCCATCTCCACAATACCTTTTATGAAATCCTTAATGATTTTTTTCATGTGTGGTTATTTGGAATAAAACTGTTCAATTGTATAAATTTATAGTAATTTGACTTTAAATACAGTTGTAACACAAGTGGGATTTACAGTTGTAAGATTCATTTACTAGAAGCAGGTGAAGAAAAATGTATTTGAGCAGCATAAACCAAAATTTGCATGGCAAACCTCAGTCTTCTTTTCTACGAGGTTGTAATACCAGGATTATGACCTCAATTTTTCTGTCGCCTACATGAGTTCTGATGAAGCGTAACTAAACTCGGTGAAGCTACTCTTGATGGAAAACACGTACCATCCTCAGGAGAGTGCCAGCAGGTGATCTAGTTTTTGTATCCATGCCGTAGAGCTGAGATTTTACCTCCAGTCATATGGAAAACTGCACAAACCAGACAAGGTGGAAAAGGACCATTGCTTCAAAAAATAAGAAAAGCTAGGGAAAAATCTTAGCAGCTTGAAGGAAGAGGGATGGAGATGCTCGCAGGGCTTCTTGGTGGAGTCCTAATGCAGTCCCAGTGACCTCCCACAGGTAGGTCAATGGAGGTGGGCCAGAGGCAGGACCCCAAACCGGTTGTTTAGGCACAGTCCTTGTCACCTCTGTTTCCTGGCTGTTACTTCCAACCAACGCGCTAGAAAAGTAACTGAGAGAGACAGGGATAAGAAGGCAAAAAGGAAAAGATAAGATTTTGTGCCAGTTTTTGGGCCACATAGTGATGTGTGGAGATGGTAAAGCGTTCATGTCCCAACCTGCCTGTACTCCATCTGTTTGCAACGAGATACTCAGTCCCTGTGTGTAAGCAGAGGGAAGAGGGATGGGGTTTTTTATTGCACATTCATGTAGATTTTGAAAAGAGGAAACCAAGCAAGCTAAAATTAAATATAATTTTCTCTTTTTCCCCATAGACTCAGTCTGGATGGATGCCAAACCACATTTCGGAGGGGTGAGAAAGGCCCAACATCTGCTTCTGGTGTAACTGTTTGTATCTTCACTCTAGGAAAATTAGATTTGAAATAATCTCAAATTGTCTGACACCTGTATCCTATTAGAAGTGACACATGGAAACACCTTCAGCATACCGAATTTAGCACCATGTCAACAGTTTAAAGTTAACAGGAAAAAAATTGGTAAAAATCATTGCTTCCCAGTTTCTGCTGAAACAGATCTTGTGTCATTTTGCAAGATCACACTGCAAGCTTGATCCATAACAGTAACAGGGTTTGAACCAGTAATTAAAGCATGGCTTGTGTCCCAACTATAGCTGGAATTAAATTCAGTGTGCACCTCAAGGTGACTGGTGAGCAGTCACCTTTTATTTCGAGCTCAGCAGAGGCACACCTATAGGTTGGGTGCCAGCACCTAGGACATGGATATGCAGAGATTTCAGGGACTTTTTTTTCTGAACTTCAGCTATAAATCTGAAGTTTAGCAACCTGCAGCTTATGAGAACAGTGAGCAGGTCGTATCGTATTTGTCCCAAGAGAGTCAAATTTCTGCAACAGAAGATAAATCCTGCATGGCAGAGATGTTTGCTAGCAAAAGAATTCTGATGTCAGGCAACTGGTTTTGCTGCATTGCCTGTGCACTTCCCTCAGTGCAGATGCCAAAGTGGAAGTAGGGATTTATTTTAAACTCTCTTCCCAAACCTATGTAATCTCCCATTTGCAAATTCTTCTCATTTAGGTGACCTTTTCCCAGATACCATACTGATAGTAATGTATTGATGAGATGGACAAGTTCTTCTGAGAAGGATATTCATTAAAATTTGTAAAACTTTATGACTTTCATGAAATTTTCATGAAATCAATTACAAAAACATATGTCTTCCCATTCATCTTTAAACACATTCCTTTTTTTTTTTTTAAGAACTCTGAATCAATCTGTTTTGAGAGGTTGTTTTTTAATGAGAGTAAGGGAGACTGCTTTCTTTTTAGATAGTATTTTTTTTCAGTAGATCTGTATCTTCAATGAGCAACTCTTGTATAGAGTCAAGAAAACAGGAAATAACACTGGTCTTGATTATTTTTCTCTTGTGTTCCTGCCAATTATTTGACACCATGTGAGCGGTCATTTTATCATGGAAATGACAAAGCAAGCAAAGATGATACTTTCAGAAACACAGGCAGGTCAAAATGTGTTTTAAGAGTTGGAAAACAGCAAATTAACTTTTGGAAGTTTTGGAATGCTCAGCAAGACCTATTATAGCTAAACCTGCGGTCTGTGTGTGAGTGAAGTCAGAGCTCATGCAAAAATAGACCAAAAAATTAAAATATGGGCAAGCACACTGAATTTCAACATGAATTACAGCACACTAATGAAAAACATGTTAAAAGTAGAAAAATGGGGCAATAATGGAAAGAGAGACCAATAACACTGAACCACTTTTTAGACAGAAGAAAGCATGCACCCCGTAACAAGAAAGAATATCAAGCACAAGTTTAGGCTTTTTTTTTTCTTTAGGAACCTGAAGCAAAGAAAACCAGAATTACACACAGAAGGTCAGTGCACCGTCCTGCAAGAATGTCCGAATCCCAGCTGGGACTCGGGCACTATTCTTCGTCTTTCTGTAGGACCTATTCAGAAGTGACCATGCCTTTTGCAATATAACATAGATATAGCAGCACTAGGCTAAGACAGAGCATCTCCCATTTTGAAACTTCTCTGAAGGTCAATGTGATTCTGCTAAATGAAATAACATTTAAAAATCCATAATGCTTTTCCCAATATGAACTTCTCTGTCATATTGCAAAAGACTTGCACTTCTGTATCATTACCTGTTCGGCAAATGCAATCATTCACAAATAGAGGAACACAGTGACAATCAAGAAGCAATGAGCTTAAGGACAGCCAGGTATAACAGACCACTATAGATAAAACCAATGACCAGTACTCTGGTATGCACGTGTAGTTAATTATAGTGCAGGATTCAAAACACTAACATCTGAGTGGGAGGATGCCAAAATAATCTTTGAAGCCATAAACAAAACTTCATAATCAGGGAGACTTCCTGAAGAAGAGGAATGCATTTCCTTTAGAAATATTTGTTAATAGTAAGTCTAATAAAGGTGTACGTATCTATAGAGCCTATGGTAATGCACTATGAACAGGTTAATGATTTTGCTTTTTCCTCTCTCGGGTATCTACAAGAGAAAGCTGTGATTTTTTGTTTATATGCTGAGTAATGGTCTTGCATTAATTTCCCAGCCCTGGCAGTTACTTGGGAAACAATAATGATGAGTGAGGGATTTGATAACATTCACTTCAGCTCCCAGGAAGCTCATGACAAAGCATGACATGGAAGGGGAGGGAAACACTTTTCTGCATCAAAAATGGAATAGGAGACCAAAAAAAAAATTAGATGCAAATATTAATGTTATAATGACAGAAGGTGAAGATCTAATTGCCTTGCAATTCTCTATCAAACCCCATGTTAGTTAAGATACTTACTGATGATTTAGTGTAAGCAGTGAAGAGGCCCAACCTGTAGGAGGACCCGCTTGCTCTGTTTGTAAGTATCCTGGAGGACTGGAAGGAATTTCACAAAGTCTTAGTGTGTGTCCATACAAGAAAGGGTCACAGCTTTCAGTAAGTTTTCTACAGCAACCTCCTTGTTAATATAGAGTCTGCTGTGTGTATTTTGCTTTTGTCATTATGCAGTCCCTTTACTGCCTTGTTTAAGCCTGGAGTTACAGCACACTTAAAAACCAATCTCCCCAAGAAAAACAACCAACCAAAAAAGGAGATGGCAATGTGGCATCGGAGCTGAGAAACTGGATGAGGTGGCTCATGCTGAGCACTCGGTAGCCATCGCTGCATGGGTGTCAGCACCGAGCCGGCTGCTGGGGCTTGCTTGTTGGCCTTGTGTCTTGTTTTGCACATGGTTGTGTTGTAAACCTTATTGCTCTTCAAAAATGATGCAAACTGCTTTTTACAAAACGTTTGAATAAAGCAAATATCATGCAAAAAGAGACCAAAAGCCACTGGCTTTCTGCCCATAGCCTGCCAGCTTTTTCCAAGCAGCCCCTCTCCATGACCAGGTGGTTCAGGAATGGACCTTGGGAAAACTCCTCAGGTGCCCACCCTCACCTTCTCCTTCCCTCAATGAGGGTCCAGCCAATTTTCCCCCCCCAACTGGAAACACATCTCACATGGGAAAGAACCACAGCCGTGTACCAGATGTGTCTGGCTGTATGGCAACGACTGCTGCTGCATCCCTCCATCCCCAGATGTCCAGCTATGACAGGACGACAAACATCTGCTGCCCTCCACACAGAAGAGCAGGTATCCTTGCTAGATACGCTGCTGGTGATGTGGCAAGAGCGAGACCGGCGTGTAGGATCTCCCCGGGCCTCATTAATAACTTATACATGCAAATAAGGTGTACACAAAAAAATCCACACCATATAAAAAGGGATATGTTATATGTAAGTGTTTGCCAAAGTATATGCTATGCTGTAGCCGTGTTTCCAACAGTCTCCTGGGATGTGACCTTGCATGTCAGTTCTTAGCTGGGTGCGTGTCTTCAAATACATTGGTAAAGGACTGAAAATGCCCATTTAAATAGAAATGCTGTCTGATTCAGAAAAATACAACAGAAAACATCCCAGCTATCTTTCACTGATATGCACAGGAAATGTGAATGTGTATTTTACAGAAATTTCAAACCTACTTATATTTCTTATTAAGTGGACTCACTTCTAATGTATTGGTTTAACCAGACATACATTGCTAAGGTCAAAGTCTTCTGAAATGCTTTAAAAATCTAGTATCGAGCATTTTCTTACCTCATCCATCAAAACTGCCTTTTAACTTCATTCGTAGATGGCCCAAATGCATAAAAACACAACATGGAAAAAGAACTTTCTAAAAGAGAGAAATCTTCTGTCAAACTGAAATAAGTTCCCTCCTCCCTGTTACCATTAACACTTTCTGATTTATGGAAATGTTATTCAGTTCGTCTTCACTGGATAGGAAAAATGAAAGGGTTGTTCATTTTATGCTTTCAATGGAAAATGTTTAGGACAACATGATTATGGAGAAAAATGCAAGCAGACCCAAGTATAAAAATAACGAAAATTTTCAACATTATTGGTCTGACTGATTTTTTTCTAATTTGCTTTCTGAAAGGCTAAAATTAAAACAACTGATTCTATTCACTAACTCAGTAAACTCGGTGTTGCTCGGAGCAATGAGAGTTTGAACTCACTGAATTGGAATTTCAAGACTCGTTCCGCGAGTTCGTTCGGAGAATAAGCATGTCTGAGTAGGGTTGTGCTTTACCAGCCAAGCGCACGCTTAGTTTTCACAGAATATATTCAGTGCGTATTTGTCTGGCAGAAGTTACTCAGCAATTTTGAGAAACTTGACCACAACGTGTTATCACCAGAGGAGACTTCTCTCCACTGAACATGCAAATGCAACTTTTTCTGAGAAAATGTGGTTTTGTTGCTTTCAAACACAATTTGAGGACAGATTGCTCATACGCTGACAATATGACCAAATATTGGTGTGCGTGTTATTTGGATGACGATCCCATAACATGTTGCATCTATCAAACAATTACCTTGTCACTAGCTCTTTAAAGTCTAGAAATAAGTATATGCACAAGCAGCTTTGTTGATGCATGTCATTCCCCACACCAATAACTTGCAGCTGGGGAACTAACAACCTAATTTGTACCTTGTTGGGCAACAAGATGTTCTGACAATTCAGTGTGCAGAGGGAATTCAGACTTCTGAAAGTGGGTTTTTTTGCAGATGCTCTGGGCTTCCAGTAGATTTTTATCGCACTCTAAACCAGGGATTGCATCCCTTAACATATAATGTTGAAATTATTCTGAATTTTGTTATCCCCTTCAGCTGAAACTGGAATGAGCTTCAAATCAGCATATAACTGGCTGCTCAGCTAAGTCTCCAGCCCCAGCTGGCTGAAACCCTATGTATGCATAGGTACAGTCCTGTCTTTACTCTGGTCCTGGTATTTCTAAACTGCATTGATTATTATAATATTCAAAAAGGACTCAGGAAAAGGGCTTTACATGTTTTAAAAGAAATTAATAGTTTTCTTTAGCTTCGAAGGAACTTGAGAAAGAAAACCTGCACCCTCTTTTTGCCCTCTTTTTTTGGCACACATTTTGAACCAACCATTTTGTGTATATTCTGATTGTTATTTTTCCCATGCATATCTGCATTCCTAGCACAGTCTAGAATCAGAAATCTCAAAAGATTTCGTTACAGGACAGGTGAAAATACCTTGAATATAAACTAAAAGAAAATTATCCACTGAAGAGATAAAAATCTCTAAATTTCTCACTTAAATTCAGTCAAAACCATTAATCTAAATTGTTGACATGTCCAAGTGGAACCCCAAAGCTGTGTCACGACAGGCAGCAATTGCTCTTCCAAGCTTTTATACCACCCTGAGGACTGCAGTCGAGCCGCAGTGGCACAGGCACACCTTGGCAGCACCCTGGACACAATTATGGTGTTTCCATTCATAAACACCTTGGTCCCGACCCAAAGTGCTTAACCACATGCTTATATCTAAGCACACTTGTAGACCTTGTGAAGCCAATGCAATTACTGGAGAAATACTCTACTGTGAGATTCATCCTGTGCATCTCTATATTCTTCCCTTTACTTTCTCTAACCTAAAGGTCTAGACACCTTATTTTTCCCGACATAGAAGGTCTAATATTTTTTTACTACGATCATATAGAAAATCTTCATCATTGTCACCACAGTAAAGTGATTAAATAGATGAGCAAGAGAAATCCATTGATTGCATGAAACTTACTCCTTCACTTCTACTCTTTCCTTTTTAAAATGGCAACTGTTTGGAACAAGGATCCTGCTCCTCAGTAACCTGTGAAGCAGTCAAAATTAACTTGTCATTCTAGTAGCAACAATAGCAGACAAAACTTTAGAAACTACATAATGTAATTTGCTGTATTATGATGTGTTTGGATAGCAACTGTAAAGCTGCAATTTTTTACAGCTTTTCAGGATTTATAGAGAAAAAGCACCACAATTTTACTGTGTTCATTACCATACCAAGATCACCATTTTTCTAGTGACTTTCCCAAATTTTGATACCAGAAAGAATGACACCCTCTTAAGTCTGCTATCTGATTTTATAATAGAGTGTTAAGCAATACAGGCGCGAGGCTCTGTCAATCCTAATAACAGTAGGGGTTTCTAACGTTGCAGTGATTTCACTAGATTGAATTTAGATGTGCTTTCAAACACACACAGTTGAAACCTGCTCCAGAGTCATCCCTTGTCTCCAGGAGTTTGTTGGATTGCGCCGGGAGATAACGGATTGACATTATTACTGATCTTGGCCAAATGCTGTTGGTACAGTGCTCAAGGTCATTCGCAGCTTACCTCTGCATGTGCTGGGTGATGTACAGCCGCGCTCCGCTGCGCTGATGGGTTCATCCTTCTCAAAGGCAGTGACCAATGTTGAGCAGCTGGCTGAAAGGCTGTTTGATCTTCCCACTGCTTTGCAGGCAATACCACACTGCTCAGGGACAAAAAAAAAAAAAAAAAAAAAAAAAAGGAAAAATAAGACAAAAAACACTATTGAAAAGATTTATCAGCAAATGTAGTAGAGCTATGTTTGACCTCTATATCTTCTCTTGTTCCCCAAAGGCAGCACGTGTAAGATATTTCCTGTCTTTCATGTTACTGACTGGAATGCATCATGAAAAACACAAATTTGCAACCTGCTGTCTGTTTTAGTCATTAGGCATGACTTTCTTTGTCTCTTGATGAGAGCTGCAGCCAACTGTTCACTGTTGTAATGCGTAATTTTTTCAGTATTCCCCACCTCCCCTAAACAAATAAACAAAAAACCCCAGCCAGGCTGAAAGGTGAAATTCACTCATCAACCAAGGCTGCTGTGTCTTCAGAATCACAGAATCTTCTTGGTTGGAAGGGACCTTTGAGATCATCGAGTCCAACCACAAAAAAACAAACAAACAAAAAACCAAAAACAAACAAAAAACCAAAACAAAAACAAAAAACAAAACCACCACACAAAACAGTATCTTATTTCCACATCAGCACATCCCACTCTGCTCTAGACCACCAAAACATTAGTCGTAGAGTAAACAGCATCCGCCTGTTATTCAGGGTACAAATTTGAAGGCTACTGAACAACAACTAAAAGCATCAACTAGATTTCAAAAGAGCTGATCAGTCCCAACACTTACCCGACTGAGTGCGAAAGTTGGAGTTTACTGGCTGCAACTTGGTTCTACGTTCACTGATCCATCAATAACAACCATGCATTGTGATCTTTATATTATTTTTTAAAATTAAGTCCACTCTGCAGAAGTTATGAAATGAAGCTATTGTGTTATCTTTGCCAGCTGCTGTATCTCAGAATATTGTTCACAAAACAGTTACTTGGAATTTTAACCTCTGACCATCTTCAAAGTCAACTGAAGACAATTTATAAGGACGTTACAATATACATAGAGTGTAAAATACCAGTCTGGTTATGTTTTGATCCTCACAAGTGATACACAAGGACTGGTTATGCCCTCACTCCACTATATTCAATAAATGTCTTTAAAAATGAAAGAAACTCCTAGAATCCCTGATCATATTTATAATAAGCCTTCCACAGTAGTGGAAAAAAAGAACAAAAAAAAGGCACACATGCCAAACTGATACCTAATTTGAAAACTAGATTGATGAGAGAGATCTCACCCTGACAAAAAGTGACCTGTGGGGCTGCTCTGCCATCCCAACAATAAAAATTTATTCCATGAGCAGCAAAATTAGCAGAGCTTGATTTCATATCTATTTTTGCCCTTTGTCCCCTAAATCTCCTTCCAGTGCAATAAGCCTGGCCATCTGCTCTTCCCCTACACTGGCCCAAACTGGGAATACCTGCAGCGGTTAATCTGGAGCTGGAGACATGGGTGGCCCAGAAGCTCCTGTCAAATCCACGACGTGACTGATGGTTTCTGACGGTGCTTCTGTCAGTGTGGGCACCAACATGAATCTTTGCCTTCTATCCAGCTCACAGCACTCATGGACCTCATAGGCAATTCAGGTGATTAAATCCCATCTCAAATTTGGTTGAAATTGCTGAGCCATTTCCAAGGTTATGAAGGGGAGACCGGCCGGCAGGCTGGGAGGCAGACCGCAGAGGGCTGGTGTGCTCCATTAAAAGCAGCCCCATTCCTCTCATTCAGCACAAATATCCAAACCCTCACAATTAGAAGTAAAACAGCCTTTGACTATGATGCACTAACAGTTCAGCAGCTACTTTGTAAATTATAAGGCAATTTGATATTTTTTTTTTTTATACTAATTTGACATCAGTCATTGCAAGCAAGTTGAAAAAACCTAAAGGTCAACTCATCCGTTCATCTGCAAATACAATTGTGTCATTTATCCATGTCCCACCTTGTAACTCAGAGACAGGCTTTGTTGCTTTTAATGGTTTGGAATTTCAAGACAGAAAACTGACAGAGTATCTGCCAGTTTTCTTGTTCAGTTAAAAATGTTGGTCTGAAGGGAGGAAAAACATCGAATTCCGTTCTTCTACAACAGCAGGAGTTTCAGTCTTTCCCTTTTAGGAAAAGCTGCAGGATCCCAGACATGAGTCACCTCTTTGGAAGAAAAGGATGGAACATTACAACTATTTTTGCCTAAGGACTTCACCAAGAGGTAGAAGGCTTTAATGGAAAACGTCTGGGTCATGCCATGCATCTCTCGGTCCAGCCTTTGCCTGACCATACCCATTTACTTTGGAAGCTGTAAGCTCTGGTGCAGCAGGGATGCTCAGGCAGTTTATACTGTTGTGTTCCCAGTTGCAGGTACCACTGTGCAGTTCAGTCCCTCAGCTGTAGACTGCAGGCTGATAGCCTAAATTATCATGTGGGGAATTACTTTCCCTAGAGGTTGAAGTAATTAATTGACTCTTGTTACCTGTTTTAGTTCTGGATTTTCTCATTAATTTTAAACAGATACTAAACAGATCATTTTGGGGAAGCTTTCATAGTGAGAATTACAAACATCTTTAAAGCAAGAAGATCCTTGCTAAGAGGCATTTTCCTCTAAATCAGTCCATTAAAAAAATGCCTGAAAACAACCAATAGAACAATAAGATGTGCTTGACTGACAGCCAAGGCAAGCTATCTTACTAGCAGAAATTATTTAGTTACTTTACGATTCATGGAAACTTGTGTTCCCACCAGTCACATTAATTAGTTATAAAGCTTTGCATAAGTTTAATAAACCCCCCAAAGCCCCTACATCTCCAAAATGTTAGACTATATGGCAAATCATCATCATCTTCCCATACTAGAAAGGGTATTTCTAGTATATTAATGATACAAGATCTAGAATTGGGAGGGTACGTTGGAGACTGAGTGTTTGCCTCTACCATTGCCACCAGATGCATTCGTAGTGTCCCTTGGGCATTTATGTAACCTTGAATTTTACTTGTGAACTACAACCAAATCACGTATCCTTTCTTTAATACCCTTTTCATTGTCTGTGAATTATGTCTCATTTTGAGTTATGACAAATGACAATTTCAATTTTGCATCCAAATGGGATTTGAAATGTCACACGAGATGTGTATTTAACACTTTACATCACCACATCTACTTTAAGTAAGCATCTACACACACTTCACAGAATCACAGAATCACAGAGGTTGGAAGGGACCTTTTAAGATCATCTAGTCCAACCAATGAAAAAAAAAAAAAAAAAAAAAAAAAAAAACAAAAACCACAACACCACACACGCAACCCACACACACCCCACCACACCACCCAACACTAATCCATATTCCCAAGCACTATGTCAACTCCTCTCTTGAATACCTCCAGGGATGGTGCCTCAACCACCTCCCTGGGCAGCCCATTCCAATGCCTGATAACCCTTTCAGTAAAGAAATATTTCCTAATATCTAACCTGAACTTCCCCTGGCGCAACTTGAGGCCATTGCCTCTTGTCCTATCATCTGTAACTTGGGAGAAGAGACCGACCCCCGCCTCTCTACAGCCTCCTTTCAGGTACTTGTAGAGAGCAATAAGGTCTCCCCTCAGTCTCCTCTTCCCCAGACTGAACAACCCCAGCTCCCTCAGCCTCTCTTCGTAAGACTTGTGCTCCAGACCCCTCACCAGCTTCGTTGCCCTTCTCTGGACCTGCTCCAGCACCTCAATGTCTTTCCTGTGGTAGGGGGCCCAAAGCTGGACGCAGTACTCGAGGTGGGGTCTCACCAGTGCCGAGTACAGGGGGACGATCACCTCTCGGGTCCTACTCACTACACTGTTCTTGATACAGGCCAGGATGCTGTTGGCCTTTTTGGCCACCTGGGCACACTGCTGGCTCATGTTCAGCCTGCTGTTGACCAACACCCCCAGGTCCTCTTCTGCCAGGCAGCTCTCCAGCCATTCTTCCCCAAGCCTGTAGCGCTGCCTGGGGTTGCTGTGACCCAAGTGCAGGACCCGGCACTTGGCCTTATTGAACCTCATCCCGTTGGTCTCAGCCCATCGATCCAGCCTGTCTAGATCCCTCTGCAAAGCCTCTCTACCCTCCAGCAGATCAACACTGCCACCCAGCTTGGTGTCGTCTGCAAATTTGCTGAGGGTGCTTTCGATCCCCTCGTCCAGATCATTGATAAAGATGTTGAAGAGATACTTCAGATACTGCATTGAAGCCTCACTTAACATTGAGCAGCAGCAAGTCCTGTTCACTGAGGCAGAAGAACACAGCTTTTCCATACTTTGAGGTGAATTGGGCAAATCCTCATATGTCAGTTCTCAAGCACATGCATTAGTCCTTTTTTTTGTCAGTTTAGATAAATCAACTGCGCCATTCATAACTCTGTAATCACGGCCACATTACTCAACATACAGTTTAGACAGTTTTCAAACTGTTATTATAAAATATCTTAAAGAGAAGGGACAACCACTGTGTTTCAAAACTTTGCCTGCCCATTTTGACCATCCGTGTAAGTCAGCAAACAAATTTCATGACCACTTGTAATATATAAACCAAAATTTAAAATTGTTACCTGACAGATATCAAAAGAGCAGAGACAGGAATGCACCTTAACCCAGCAATGCCCAGGCCTCTATAAAAGCAGGCAGACCTACCATACACCTAAGTCACTTTGCTAATTAATAATAAGCACGTCACTCCAGATAAACAACATCTGATGGACAAGATAGATGACTGCAAAAAATAACAAACAGCAGTTTGACAAGAGCGAATCAACATTGCCCATCAGAAGGGAGAGCAGGGGGGCAACAGAAGAAAAAAAATCTGTGGAGGATAACTAGTCATTTTTTATGTATTGATTTATTTTATGCATGCCTTAAAAAGCCCACTGGCATAATTTTTCTGTAGTTTTATCAAAAGTCAAATTTAAATTTAAATATAAAAGTGAACGTGATTTATAGGAGCTTGGATGTTAGCAAGCGGGTAGACCCAAAGACATTAGTACTACCTGTGTATTTTGGGGAAACTGAGCCAAAGTAATGCCTATCTTCTATAAACTGCATAATTTATATGAATTACTCAGTTCCCACAGAGTAAAGCAAATCTGATAAAGGAAAAAGTAGTCCTCTTTTTCTCATTGAAAGAAATATGACTGGGCTGAGGGAAAAATAAGACTGGCACATTAAAAGTGACTGGTAGGAAAAGAACTACTGGTCTTGCAACTCACGTGTGATTCAGTCAACTGCCTGTAACCATGAGATTGGCACTGTTTAAATTCACAGCTTTTCAGAAGGATGAAGCTTGCTCCCTAGTCATCTTTGCCACCATCTAAAGAATTAAGAGAGTGGCTGGTGATGAAGAATAAATTTACCGTGTTTATTGTGACAACCATGACTGTTAGAAAACAGATACTCCTACAGCACATGCTAAGCTCCCCCACACTTTTTCCTTCTTTATTAAAAACTTGTTGAACATTCAGTTCAGGTCCCCTGAGACATATGTCTAGAAAAGCACTGGTTGCAAGAATAAATCCATTTCAGTTACATGCAATAGAAGTTGCTTGTAATACACTATTTGCAGTTATGTGCCTAGAGGTACTGTTGTTCTCACATCTGAAGTCATGCGGTTATTTCTTATAGAATGGTTTTGAACAGTCTTCAGGAACAACCAGCTGTGTAGAAAAATCGCTAACCAAAAGATATTTATCTTTGATTTAGTTCAATATTTGATTCTTACTTAATATTTACTCTTCACAGTGGAAGTGGCAGAGGACAGGGAGCAATTAGGAAATTTCTGAACCAAAATCAGCTCAAGCACGGTCAATATGAAATTACTGTCAAAGCTAATATTCAAAGTTTTCAAATGGGCTAACAAAAGACAGCGGAAGGAATGTCTGTGGACTGACCAAAACGGGAAGGCTTCAAACTAGGGAGTTTCAACAGACACACAAACTCTCATCCTGAAAACTACTCCTTCCTTGATATTGTGAGGTGTTAACAACATTTGCTCGAGAAGACATCAGTGGAAGAATGGCTGTAGCTGTCCCTTACCTTCCCTGGCCTTACAGAGCGCAACGTGCACCCAGGCACAGGAGGGTTTGCAGCTGCGCACACACACCCCCAGCCTACAATTTTTCAATCAAGGCTAGAGAATTGCATTCCTGTTTCATCACAGCTGCCCCACAGACACATCACAGCAACACCAACGTTCCTCAAGCAGAACCATTCCATCCCAGCTAAAATAAAGGGCTACACTATCATCTGGCAGCACTCAATCTAGGCCACAAAGAAGAGGTACAGCCTAATTTTCTGGTCTTTCCGCACTTCCATCGTACTACGTTTCTCCAAGGCTAAATAGCAAATAGCTGTGCTGCCCACATGCCCTGCATATTCTGACATTTAGGAATGGTGACAATTTAATGCTATTACAGTGGGTCATTTTGAAAATGTCTTCCATAGCCACAACATGATGGTAAAACTTATTTGTCTGCTCTGAGCTTCAGTCACCACAGGCAGATAAATGAATACAAAGTTTGGAAGGAAGAAAGCAAAGTCAGCACAGAAAAAGAGGTATTGTACACTGGGCTGAGCTCACAAGACTAAATCGCATCTAACATTACTGGCATCACACTTCACAGTCTCTGACAGAAGGGTCTGTTATGCCAGGTGTCAAGGACCTGCATTCCTAAATATTCTTACCCTGCCCTGTTGGTAAAATTATTGAATCTCTTTTACAGCTAAAAATATAGCCTGCCTTGATTTATTTCCACCCACCACTAACGAGATGGAGTCCTACACTCGCAAGTTCCACCATGAAGCAACAGGACAGCTGCAATCTTGCTAAAAAATGCAAGGAGGGTAATGATATCGCTCTGTCATTTGCTCCTTTATAACTGTCAAAGGGCCAACTGCATTTTATGCATCAGAATCCAACAACAGCAGTGAAAACATGGCTTTCAGGCAAACTTCTTACAAAAAAAAAAAAAAAGGCTTAATGCAGCAAGGATTCTCACCACTAAATGTTTTAGACGTACCTTGCTGCTGAAGACACTAGGGAGGGCTCAGTCTGACAGACTGTTGGAAAACAACGAAATTTTGAAGCAAGACGACTGAAGAAAAATGAATCTCTAAGTATTAAAACCAAATTATTCTCCCTTGTGTGGAGAAAGAGAATCAGAGGCCAAAAGTAAATATTTGAGTCATCTGATCCACACGCTGTAGCCACAATTCATTAGGTATCTGCTAATTACATTTTTGAAAGATGCCATGGAGTGACACAAGGCAGCCCTAGATGTATTTAGTTAGTTTTACAAGTGAGGAGGCCTGAGAAACCCTTGGGTTCTTTCCTACAGTCAACAGCTTCAACAAAGAGCCCCTCTATTAACTACAACCACATCTTGTCTTTTTGTACATATGAGAAACACTACAATCCTTATAAAAACTATAAAACAGCCATTGTCATTTAGGGATGCTATTAATCAAGGCATTCTCATGTGTTTTCCCTTCACTGCTCCCTTGCCTAGATTTCAGTGTAACAGCTCATTGGTTTTTAACTAAAAGCAGAATGGCCATGTGCAGCCATTGCAGAAGGCTCAGGATTTTGATTTCAGTGCAGGAAACGCTTAGCTGTGATCCCTCTTGCAAAGGGGAGACCCTGAAGTGTCTGCCAGCGTTACTGGCACCATAATGATCAATCTGACAAAAAGAACTGAAAATAGCTACTTCGTTCTGAAAGTAACTTTCACATTCTTGATTCTCTCCTCCTCCACTCCTGGAAAATTAGTGCAACAAGCAGGAAAGTAGCTGAATTCTTTTTGCAGTATCCCAAACAGGCTACGTCTGGGATCCAGACATGACATAAATGACAACCTGGAACACTTAGACTCAAGATTAAGCAAAACTTTCTACCATTAAGGGTAAGCAGTTGCCTAATGAAACTGAAGGGTTGTCATTATTGGAGATAATTAATGACAGTTTAGACAACCATGCATTAGGAATATTAGTGTAAATATTCTCCTTTGGGGCAGAGGCATGGATTAATGACATCCTAAGATCCTTTCTGGTGGCCTGACTCTACAGCTCAGCAGCCTCCCTGCCCAAGTCACCCATCCTCCATTTTAATAACCTCCTGTATCATTTTTAAACTCCTTCACAATTCTCCCAGGAACTCTGAGCAAATATACTTGCAATCCCTGAGGAAGACTGAAATCTCAGTTACTTAGTAATAAAAAAGGAAACAGAAAAAAGAAAAAAATAAATAGGACTGTTATCTCGTTGAGAAGTAAAAAATGAGGCAGAAGACACACATGATAAAAGAAGATACTAGAACCACAGTAGTATAAATTACAAGTTACTACAGGGATATAAATTCTATTGGCAGGTTAGCAGAAACCTGACATTTTTCATTTCTCCATAAAGCTATTATAGATGCTTACTGCACTAGAGAAGTAAGACTAGTTCTGCCAGTTTGAGTCATAGCCAATTTAGGTGAGTTGAAAAGTTGCCCTCTGTTTGGGTTCATGTTAGACACCTTCACTCTACACCAGCTAATTTAGTGCTCTGGTAGATTAGCTTTGAAACATTACAAAGTGAAACATTTTTCAAGGTGCCTAGAAAACAGCTAAGCATTAGAGGATAACTTTGGAGTGACTTATTTATCTCCCCAACCCACCAAGCCCCCCTCCCTACCGCCATGCCCCCTCCCTCCAATAAATGAAATAGGAATGGTTTAGTTCAGATTCAAAGCTTAAGGCTCCCAGTTTGTTACAGAAGTCCTCTGAGCCTTGACCTCAGTAGCTCGTAACCAGGTCACCAGTTACCATAGAAACAGAAAGAAGAGAGCCCAAAGGGACCTTCCTTAGTCCTTTCCCCTGTCCAAGAGGTCCAGCACACAGGAAGAGAATGGCTGAGTAGGACAAGCCAGCAATAGCATGGTTCTTCCATGTGGTTTTATGAGGCAGTTAACTTTTATTACCTGGTAATTACTGAGTAAGACTTCAGACAAGCTGACTCTACAGCCCACATGGCAGCAGACTTGTGTGGGCAGTCAGCTCACAAAAATCATTCTGCAAGACTAAAGTTTCAGAGGGGAAACTCAGTCCATTAGGAAAGCCAAGTTCAAGAATATAGTTTAGCCATATTTTAGTACTACCACTAAAGAATATAAATATCAAGCCTCAAGTTAAAAAAACCCAACAAACCAAAGAAAATCAAACTTGCAAAAAAGAAGCCAATGAATAGGAAGACGTTATCAGGTACAGGCTGCAAAGACAAAAGTACAAAATATCTCAAGAACAAAAAAGGCTGGAGGGTATCAGCCCAGAGACCAGATGACAAAAATGTGTCTGTGAACAGAAACGTAAAGAGCTTTAGAGTTGAGGTGGGAAGGCTAAGATCCATGCTGCAGAACAGACACTTGCTTATAATAGCACCACTAAAGCCGGTAAAACAAAGAGGAGCAAAGAAGAGGGAAGAGATGGCCTTAGAAGAGGAAAAAAGAAATACTGAACATGCATGTTTTTCAAAGCAGAAGCAGCAAAATCCAGGGGTACAACAGCTGTTGCTTTAAAACATTGGGTTTTATTACCAAGGAAGTTGCTCAGTATTTTTTTCTTCTTTGCTGTTCACTGCTATGGTACTATGTCTTTGTGTAGTCGATAATGGGAAATACGTGTGAGCAGAACACATTAATACTTGTAAGATTAGTACTAGCATTCTTCTCTGTAAAGGCACTGAATATTTTTGAAACAAACGCTTTGGTGAACCTCAGACTACTTTCTGTAAACTGATTCCAGTTAACCAGCTTTGATCCTGTATACCTGTTTTAAACTTTACTTAAACCTTAAAGCTAAAAAGATATCAAACAACCCTAAACCACGTGATAAACAGATGCCAAAGTCATATGATTTCCAACCTCTTCTGTTCATTCTTTGCAATAAAAAGCAAAAACTATGGTTGATTTACTGTGCACTCAAACGTTGGGAGAATCCAGTAACATGTGGGATCAGTTTAGGTCAGGATCAAAACTCCATAATTTAGCGGAGAGCAGCTTCCAAACTAAGCTCCTATTTTTTCAGGCTATATTTACAGTGCAGTTACTGTGTGCCAGTACATCATTAAATGTCCTAGGAACTAGAACAACCCTATTCTTTATTGGGAGGTTTTTTTTTCCCTTTAAGTTAGAAATACCCATTCTAGAATAATTCTGCATGAATCGGCAGCACTCACAGTATTGAGTCTCCATCTGATCTCCAGATCTGATGACCACTAAGCTGCCTACAGACTTTTCTTCTTGCTGGTAAGAGATCAGTCTCCTGTTCTCAATTTCTAACATCCACCTCAGCCCAGCTGTGACCACTGCTCCCCCTGACCAGTTTGAAGAGGGAAGTAGATTTGGCAAAAAAGAAGAGACTTAGGACGAAAGTGATTGTCTGGTTCCACCAGGAGTATATCAGCCTCAAGTAGGCTGTTGAGAAGAGGGAGGGATAAGCTACAAAAGCAGAAAAAAAAGAAAGAATAAAGGAAAACCAAAAAACCCCGAAGCTAAACAAAGAAGCCTTGAACTGTTTGTACTCTTGTCCAAGCTACTGCCCAGAAGGCAGGACGGGCAGCGAGAACACTGATTTCCACCACTATATTTGTGATATAAAGCCCTCTCTCACGGGCTACTCTGTCTGTATGATACAGATAGTGATGCAATTTTCAAACATCCTGGTTTCTATACTGTGTGCTCAGCCACATGGTATTGTTTGAAAGTCTGATTATTTCAGATCCTGCTGCATTAAAGCAGCAAACTAAGAGGAGTGCTGCGCAGGAGACAAATTGGACACAGATCAGAGATCTTGGTTTAACATACTTATTAGAGGAATGGCGTTTTTTGACAAATACTCAGAGCCAAAAAATCATCCTTATCACACAGAAGTTGCTGTCTGTAGGGAAAGGCACGGTGAGAGTAATGCTGACTGGAAAAGCAGCCAGCTGACTCTGTATCTCTCTCAAGCAACACTGGGACGTGCTGAGCTCAGGAAGCAGTGGAGAATGAGCAAAATCATGTCACGGACTAAATCAAGAGACACTTCTGCTTTGCAGAAACTACAGCTGTTGCAACATCCAAAAATTTATTTGAAACACAAAGCATGGGCTGTAAATGAGCTATTGGAAGATTACTTTTTCTTTTTTTTTTCGTTTTGCCACTTGAATGCATGCAGAAGTTATAGTGCTTTAAATGGTTTCCTAAGAAGAAAATGACAGAGACAAGAATAAATACCCTGGGATTTACGCAGCCAGTGCACATTCAGTGGCAGGAAACTTTGCCAGGTTGTTATATGCATTCATGAAATGGTCTCTAACGTCTGACTGGGAAGCACTGCAATGTTAAGTGGGATGTACTGAAAGGCAGCCAACATGGCAAGCATCTTGGGTGCTTCTATGATAATAATTAGCTTTATCAAACTTTAACTAGTGACGCCAAAATATTTTTAGCTTGTAGTCATGAAATGGGCAACAAACACACAAGTTTGCTACTTCATACTAACATATGTTTGGTCTCAAGAGGTTAAGTACTGATCTGTTTCCAAATTGTGATAAAAATGAAAAATAAATACCTTTTTTTTTTCCTTACCATGCTTTTGAAGCATGTCAGCCTGCACATAAATTATGGCTTTGCAGGACCTGTTATCTCTCTCATATTTCTCATGACATAATGGCTTCAGTGTAGACCTGCAAATTAAAACACAGTTTTAAGCATGTATAACAAAACTGAGCCTTCAACCAATGTGGATTTGTTGACAGGAGGAAAAAAAGCTTTAAGATACATACAACATTTTGGCTGAAAAGAAGTTCAGATTGCTGCAATACAGACAGCAAAGGGCCTGCAATCTTTTTGCTTCCCTGAAACAAACAGAAATAAGGACTAGATTTTTAACTCCACTTCCAAAAGTCTGACTTCAGACCCAATAAAAACAATTAAACTTGAAATTATCCCATGAAGACAGACAAACCTGAAGCCAAGCATAAACCTTTCGCCTGATACTTATTAAAAGAAAGCCATACGACTCTTCTGATAGCCCGCTACAGTCTTAATGACATTCATGACATCAGCAGGTACTTTGTGAATGTGGCTTTTCAGCCTTAGCATCAAGAAAACTGATGAATTAGATAAGGTAAATCTACCTGTTATCCTATAGCACTTTTTTTTTGTTTCTTCTTTTTCCTAAAGCAGCCAGAAAAGCAAAAAAAAACCCAAAACAGCCAAACCCTCAACCATTTCACTACTGAGTTATAATATATTAAATCATAGATATGAGTCAACAATATCATGCTGCTGGGAAAAAATGGAAAACCATTCTGGGAAAAATAAACACAAGTATCATCTGTAAAACACATGGCGTAATCCTTGCATTTGGCTTGGTGGTGGGAAGCAGGCGGCTCAGCTGTGGGCACCATCATCCCAGGAGGATGTGGAGAGAACGGAAAAAACCTGGAGAGCAGGAACAAGGATGATGAGGGGCCTGGGGAAGGCAGCTTATTAGAAAAAGCTGAGGGATTAGGGCTTCTTGTTCCGAGGAGCAGAGAAGCAATCATCTTTGCGGCAGTCTTCGGACGTGTGCAGAGCGGTTAGGAAGAAGGCAATAGTTTCCTCCACACCCTCCAGCCCCTTGGACAGCATTAGGCTCACTGAAGAGTATGGAATGCCAGAGACTAGACGGAGGCAAGCACCCCTGCTGTGACTTTTAGTATATCAGGAATTATAAGTTTGTGAAATACAATTTGGCTACTTTCTGAAAAATTCATCACGAACTTGCTAGCTGACGCATTCCTTGTACACATGTAAGTGTTTGCTCTGAAGTTGTCTTCCCCCATTGCCAAAGCAACAGAGCGCTCAGCATTTCCTTCTGGTGTCCACCTGGCCCTCCCTTTCAAGCTGTTTGGCTTTGATCTTCCTCCTTTCTGTTTACTGTTATTAGCTCATTAGTGGTTTTGCCTGTCTTTTTCTTAAGCCTGCTCCTCTGGCTCTTGGGAAGTGTGCGGGGTTCCCTTTGCTGACTCGGAAACACGTTGCACTTCTCCATGAGGAGCAGCTAAAGAAAAAGGAGTGATCTGGTAGTTTCCACGAAGCAAACAGGTTTCACAAAAGATGTGCTGCAAATTAAACACATCATTCAGTTAAAATAATTTATGACTGACTGAGCTAACACTGATGTATCATCTGCTGTGGAAAAACAAGGGAAATATGTTGAATATGACTGGAAAGTATCTAGAGCTTATTTAAATGCAAAGCAGCAAAACGCACAAGTCAAGGTATCCAGGAACAAATAGAGATGTGCGCATTTAGTGTCTGTCTGCTAGTTACCACGGCAGAGGCTAAATCTAGAGGGCAAGTGAGAAACAGATGAATGGCATTTTTGGCAAGCACTAAGTTAATCATCCTGCATAGCACATTCAGTGTCTCAGATCTTGGAGATCATCATAAATCCCTTTAGATGCAGTAAGTTTGTTCCTCTCAATAGAATGAGGACCTAATTAAAAACCTAAAGCGTCAGATAATCCAGGAAAAGGTACAAAACAAGGTGCTATTTATGCTTGATGCCCTCAATCCAGTGTCTCTGTGACATCATTATGTTCTGGAAGACATTTCTACAGTTCCTGGGTATTTTGGTTATCTTCCTTACACCACAAGCCCTTTTACAGGTAAATGCAAAAAGGTAAAGTTACAGAAGAGCTGCTACCATAAACAGAAACAACACAAATGTTTTCAGTTAACTGAAAACAAGCCATTCAGAAAGATCCTGACACTCCTACTGCAGCTACTCAGCTGCAGATCTGGAGTATATTCACAGTATAATTAAACCACCCCAAACAGCTAAGTATTTTTTCCTATTATACAGTGTGGCCCATGTAGCTATTGCAGGGACAATTAAGAGGCACTGCCTTTCTCCTCAATCAATTTATATATCAACAGAACTTAAACATATATGTACAATTCCATCTTCATTTATATTGCAAATATTTGCTGTAGTAAGAAGGCTTATTAAAACTCAAATAAAAAATTATTTCTCCCTTTTTCTTTTCAAGTTCAATTTTCATAGTGTGAGCCTCTCCACTTTATATGGCAAAAAACCAAAGCCCTCCAGGTTACGAATCCACAGACTACTTTCATTGAAAAAATTGCTGTGCCTTGTCCTGAGGAAAGGTCTGTGTTAGACCTGATGGGAACAGTTCTCAGAATTATGAAGCCAGCACCTAATGCAAGGAGATAATTCATACAAGTAGATACATGCCCCATGGAAAATCAGGACACAGTATATGTACCTCAGGACTATTAATACATACAATTATTAAATCTCTGTTAAAAATTCAACAATCAATTGGAGACTAATATAGCCCAGTAGAATTAAAGGCAGACAGCAAATTCATTCCCTTTCTCCCTATAAGCCCTGTTAATGTTGTGATATATTAAATATGTTTTAATTTTAAGGCTCTGATCATTTGTAAACTGTTTTAAATGATATGAAGTACTGAAAATGCAAGGTATCGGCTGACAAACCCAGCTCCACAACACCTTACATAGGCTGCGGTTCAACCGACCGGCCGATGCTGTTGGTGTAAGCTGAATGCAAAAAGTGAGAGTAGGTGCAGGAGCCAGCAGGTACCCTCACGTCCTGTTGAATCATGCCAAAAGTCACCTGGAGGAAACACTCACTCAGGACCAGATATATCCCAGCTGATCCACTTCAGAAATCAACTCTGACAAGATACTTCTTGAGATTTTTTATTTTATTTTTTTTTTTTTTAACCTGGGGCTGAATATGCAAACCAAGCAAACATGCTTAACCAAGCAACAGTGACCTGCTGATTGGAACAGCAATG
Source organism: Numenius arquata (assembly GCF_964106895.1). Classification (NCBI taxonomy): domain Eukaryota; kingdom Metazoa; phylum Chordata; class Aves; order Charadriiformes; family Scolopacidae; genus Numenius; species Numenius arquata. The sequence goes on along the minus strand of NC_133585.1, from coordinate 37,405,006 downwards.
TAAGAGAGATCAAGCAAAAGCTACTTCAGCAATAGTTCGCACTCGCCCAACAGTGGGAAAGACCCGGAGGCGCAGCCTGATCCGACCCAGTTCAGCTGTGCCGTTTCCACGGCCAGGACTGGGGAGCTACAGGTCAACTAGTTCCTCTGCTTCACATGCCTTGGTCTTTTAAAGACCAATAACAATGCAAAAAACACCCACCTTCCTGTCTGTTGTAAGCTAAAGGGATTGCTGCCACTTGATCAAGTTTTTCTCTGACTATACTGTGGGTATTTTTCCCAGAGTAAACAAAGTTTCTCAATATGAGTTCCTTGAGAAAGAGACTTTATCTGCCTCCTCCTTCCCCAACTATAATATGCAAGTGTTTCAGGAAATTACTCTCCAAAGAGCTATTGGTAGCAACTGAAAGGATTTTTTTTCTTGCACGAAAGCACAGCAGTGCTATTTTTAAAGACCTATTTCTCTAATTTATTTTTTGAAGTAACAATTCTGCATTTAAGTATGACTCTACAAAGTTAAAATGTTTCCAAGCACCATCACTCACTCGAGGCAGCACCATTTCCATTTGAAATTTAGGGGAAACAGGAAAAGGGAGTGGGTAAGGAGAGAAAAAGAAAACTCTTTTTCAGAATTACGTGTTGATAAATCCAAAAATGGGAACATTTTTCAAACAAATTTTCTACGTGCAAGTATCCCAGTTTCCCAGCAACTCTATTAGTGACATAATGTCAACTTTGTGGGAAAGTAGCTCTGCTCTACGCTCTCTGGACAAGAGCCTCAGAGCTTTCTTGGAGTCTATTCATAACCCTGCATTTGCATTTGATAAATTGATTCATTGTTATATTCCTTCCCCTTTAATGCAATGATTAATTATTCTTGTATTCCACAAAAAAATTATTCATTTTAAAATGCTAATCTTCTAGCATTTTCTGTGTCATTAGACCAGAGGTTCAGTCAAAGTTTTCCTAAACTTCCAAAAAGTTGTTTAGGTATTTTCCTCAAATAAAAAGCAGTTTACATAGGCTAAGTTTCTTCTATATGTTTCATAAGATTGGCACTAATTTTAATAGCATGGTTTTAATAGCTTTTAAACAAAGTATTTCATTATCTAGACCACTGTTTAAAGCTAAAACAATCTGAGTTATAATATTATTGTATCCGTAAGAACAGATAAAATTTTTCCTCCGTGTGTTTTCAATTTATATACAAAATATCTGTCAATTCCCAAACTGCATTCACAATTTCTTGAAAGGCAAGCACAGGATCCAAGTTGCTTCTAATTTATGCAGTTGTAGTTTTTTTTAATATAATGGAGTCCTTCATACCAGAGGGAGTGGGACCACACTCTGAGTAAGCTGGATTTTAAAAAGAAGTATTCCAACTAAGCTAACGTCAAGATAAGTGTTTCCTTTTAATTTTCTAACAGAAATTCACCCAGGCAAATCCTCCATCACAGCTTCATCAGCCTTTTGGGGACAGCAGAGAAAGACTCCTTCAGCACATTTAGAGCTACCTAGGCAAGCCAGGCAGGCCATCAAGCAAAGATCTGGTTTCTGCCACCACCCAGAATTGATTGATGCTGGTTTTACGATCACATTCCTGGTATGGAGCACAACACAGCCCAGCCCTGTGTGGTGCTGGGGTATTTAATAAAGCACCGCCTCCTACCCCCTCCTTTGCAGACCCGTCCAGGCAACGCTTCAATTACTGCCATATACAGCACTGAGCATCCACCTGCAGCGTGAGAAACACCCAGCTCGCGCACGCTTCTGCTCCTCTGCATCCTTTGCTACTTAAAATTCAGGTTTTCCCCAAGTAGCCTGTAAAATTTTTCTCCACTTAACCTTAAATTGCCTTTCTCCCCTGCTCACAACTTGATCTGAAACAAAAAAAAAAAAAAAGCTTGGCTTGTCTTGGTGTGTCAAGAAATAAAATCAGCTTTGAAACAACTGCAAAACAGCAGAAGTAGGTTTCAGTGGAACTTCTAATGTGCTGTGAATTATACCCACACTTAATTAAATTACCTTGCTGAATCAGGTCCTAAATTAAAGCGAGATATACTCTTCAATGTTTATTTGGCTTGGATAATTAAAGAAGTAACAAAATGAGTTTTTAGAGTTAACATAAATGAAAGTTTTAGTAATTAAATATTTCTTTGGTATGCAGCAAATGTAGGAATAGGCGAACAAAATTCTTCAGTTGTTATCCCCTGCTACAGCAAAAACCGAAGGGGAAATTCTCAAGAAACGACCTCACTTCATCCTGAGCCATTTGGAAATACTTTCTTTCAAGCGTTAAATGCCCCTTTGTGTCTCCTTTGTACCCCCTGGTTCTGGGCTCCATTTGAAAACAACAAGTGGGAGCATGAGCTATTTACTTATTTACTTTAAGCTTGGAAAAATGGGAGAGATTTTGAAAAGGCTGGTTTCTTCTTGAGAAGGGGATGAAATTTCATACCCGCTGTTATTGAAACCAGTTCACATATCCCAGGCCTTTCCCCTCCCTACCCTCATCTCTCCCCCATCCCCATAACTTGCACAATTATGCATCGAATCTGATATAATAAATCAGAATCCCCTAAGACCTAGAGCCCGTTTCTACTCCATCACATGAGGGCAACTCCACCCGAGGCTGTGAAATGGCATTAGGGTAGTGGAGAATGGAACACACTTTGCAGTATTGACTTCAATTAAACTGGTATTGAAAATAAAGACCCTTGAACAGAGTTTCTTTTTGCAGCACTAATAAAATCTGTATTTTTGGCAGCAGCAAACAAAAGCTGGCTGACTCACTGAAAACAGAAACCCTTCCTCTGGCTGGTGTCACCCTTTTTCTTCCCAGGGCTGCCAAGAACCACAGGTCGCTGCTGGGGGCGGGGGGGGTGGGGGTGGAGGGAAACACCCATTGTGGCTGGGCAGCCCCTGCCACTGCCTGGTCTTCCTCAGCCAGCCAGACTCTCGCTGTGAGATGGGTGCCGCACGTAGACGTGGGTTCCACCCACTGCTTCAGGCTCTCCGGCTTGTAAACCCAGCACCTACCCACTGTACATTTAGCTAAAGTGAGTTATTGAGAGCACTGAGCATTTAGGGATCCCCTCCTATACCCAAAACTGGCTGGGATTAACAAGCCAAGGGTCCAGTCTCACTTGACCATGCAGCCACTTTGGCTTGACAAAAGCGCTGGCTCAGCCTCTCCAGCACTGGTGGCTGGGGGAAACGCTGTTCCTGAATCCACCTGAATTAGCCTCTGGCTGAAAAACGGCAAGGAGAAAGAGTCCCCTGCTCCCATTTTATTTGCCTTTTAATCTCAAGAGCATAGTGAAGCACGCTTGCTTTCTGCCTCTCTCAGTTTAGGGTCCCACCAGAACGATTATTAGCTTGGGGATACTAATTCATCTGCCCATGTCCTCACCTGATGGAAAAAAATCTCTTTGAACAGAAAAAAAAAAACACCAGTAAAGTTTTGACGTTTTCAAGGTTTTTGTTTTGATATATAGTTTAAGTTTCTAATAAAACTTTCTGTAAGTTTAGATCAAACTGAAAATGTGATAAACTAAGTTCTGTGCTTTGCTGGAATAACCAAAGTTGATGGACCACACTCATTTTTACTGAAGGACATTTTGACTTAGTTGGTTCAGTAGCTTTCCTATACCAGGTTCTTTTTAATGTTTTTTTGTTGTCACCTATATTTATCATCCACTGTATATACATATTTCTGCAATCCATCTTTTCACAATGGCACCTTGTATATTATTTCTTGTGAGACACCAGTGAGGATCCCCATAAAGGCTGGTTTTATACAGCAGCCTCTGGTCTCCCACAGGACACAAAGAGGAATCATAAACCGTTCAAAGGAAACCTTGAAAGTCTGCAGCAGCAAGTACTGAAAGGGAGAAGTACCTGATGATTTGAAAGGCTTAAGTTTCCTGCAACATGGCATCAGACGTCAGACAACCTGCAAGCTCATCAGTCCCCCAGATGAACCATAACTCACAGCAGTGTACTGTTATGGTCTTCCTACAAGCATCAGAGGCAACGTCAGTGAATAAACTATGGAAGCCAAGAAATACAGGATTCTTTCAAATTAGTATACCTTCAAGACCAAGGAGAAGAAACATTGCCACAGAGGGATTGTTGTCTATTGTACCTTACCCTTACAAAAATTATATTGGAAAAACACAGACTTCCAAGCTAAAGTTAAAAGCAAAAAAGAAGACTCAAGGACTATTTAATCTGGATTGATCTCTCTTGCATTCTGCTGTCAAGTCTCTCATCAGTATCTGGAAACTTCCTAAAATTACTAGAGTGACCTAACACCTTCTGCTAAACTCAAACTCTCTTCAGCCTGCAAACAACTCTGAAGGGCTGCATCTGCCTTGTTTTTTCCTGTCCCAAGAAAAATTTACTAAATACTTGGCCTTTCAATCACACTGAGATCCTTACATCTTGGACAGACTCGCAGGATTATTTTGCTCAGCTGACACACTAATTTTTCTTCTTTTCCCATCTGTAGACAGAGACACTCCCCTTTTTTTCCCCCAAGCAAGGAACACCAATTACCTTCCACATTTAAACCACAGCTTCCTAAAAGGCAGTCTACGCTGTTAGCATGAACAATGCCTAGCAGACGGCACTCTCAATTTCTGTAAAGACTCTTCACTGCTGCTACAAGCAAACACTTCTGCTTTAGAAGCAATCTAAAGGCGACATTGAGAAATTATTTCACAGCGCTCTCTCTGCCCTAAGGAGGCCCACTGGTCACAAAGACAACCTACGTGGTGCCCTCCTGAGCTCCAGGGAAGCTCATGGACCTCACTGCCAACTGGAGAGCAAAGCCTTTGTGCAGAATAGAAACCCCAGAGGTGTACGAAACTTGCACTCCAAGCAAGAGGGCAGCTGGTAGATGAGCTTGTGGTGTAACACTCACTGGCTTCAGCTCCACCACTTTCAGTTCCAGGTGCCCGAAGCCCTTTCCTGGATTAGCCCTTAGTCTGCCAAATTGGCAAGTGAATCCACTCAGGAGTAAATGCACTCAGCCGAGCAGTCTATTTTCAGCTCCAGGAGAAAAATCTGTCTTCAGGTGACGTAACCAGGTTGACAATCATCTTTCTAAAGGATGTGTCCTTTCTTTTCCTTGAAGCAAACAAAACTATTCTGTTACACACAGAAAAAGTGCATGATCTGTTACATCAATGGATCTAATCCTCAGCCCTCTGAACCTTCCTCTTTAGGACTTTTCCCTATTAACTGATACTGCACGTTTCAGAAAAAACAAAATGACCTCTTGGCAGAAGTATGCTTTTGTTGCAAATAATGTCAAAAACTTCTGTAAACAAAACATTGCAAAAGACCAGCTGTGGGTCTGATCAGCTACTTCTTTTTTACCGAGTGCTTTATCAGTGTGTCTGTTCAGATCCCTCACAATTGCACCAGCTATTGCCATTCACATTTTAGACAACTGCATGCTGAGAAATTAATGCAGGAAATGGACTTAACTGACACCACTAAACATTTACTTTAATACTAGTCTGGTAGATCATTGTGTTCATTAAAAGTAGCATAACACTTTACACTTGGAAAAAAAAAAACAACCGCATATAAAATTTTCTTTTTCCGTTATTTTTGAATGCACAAATATACAGAAAAATATTTATTACCTTTGTTATTTTAACCCTGTCATCACGACAGGCATGGGAAAATAAAAACAGAAATAATAAGAATACTAAGCCACTGTATGTATCTGTGACTTGGGACAAGCTGATCATGACTTATTTAAATCAGGGGACTCCCGACAATCGCTGTGCTTGCACGATCCAGTGCTTTTGACTTTTCATCAGCAAATAAAAAAGTTAAACACCCACACCCATACAATTATGACAAAACAAAGTGCTCTCCTTCCACCCCTCATTTCATCAACACCATTCGCCTAACAGTAATTCTAACATTCTGTTGCAAATGTCTCCGTGTTTGGATGCAAGGTGGAGACTGTATCCGGTGAATAGCGGAAAAGAGCTGCCCAGCATTTGCGGTTCAGGACTGCTCCATGAGGTACTTCCTTCAGTGCTACATGTGCGCAATATACTTGAGGGTTAATTAATTCACATCAACTCCTACTTCCCTTGGAAAAATACTATGCTGGCTAATAAGCCTTAATGTTAGAAGGCTGTAAGAACTTATAAATGGCATTATTTTAAAATGCCTGTTTAGCTTATGCAGCTGTTCAGACACTTTTATATTTGCTACCTACTTCAGGCATGTGAATTATACCTTAAATCAGATAGAAGTAGTTGGTATGATCAATATACATGCTTTTGTCCCACATCTACTAGTGAAATCATGTTCTGTTCTAAGGAAATATGCTGCCCGAGGTCAGGGTCAGAGCCCTGTATCCAGGAATCTTCACTGGACTACTCACTAGTATGAGACATTGTAAGCTATACGAATTAATGCGGGTCACAAATCTGCCAAACCCTCAGTAAACTCCATTTATATGCCTTATAAAATCCTTCCACAGTCTCGTGGAAAAAATTACTTTCCCTGCGAAAAACCTGTATCTGCAAAATACAAACTTTTTGTGGAACATACTTGCCAGCTACATTAAAGCCCACCTAACCACATTACTCTAACCACAAAAGTTATGCTCTTCAAGGTCAATCTCCTAACAAAACTCAAATCAGAACAATAAATCACTCCATCTAAAGAAAAAAGAAAAGTTGTAGATTTTGCTTTGAAATCCATTCCCTTAATCTTCTATGGCCATTTCGCTAAACATGCTCTAGTGTGAATGCAGCTTTTTGCAAGTCATGAGAAAAACAGCATAGTCATCCAGAAAAATGTTCCCCAATGCCTCCCCTGTTGTGTGCAAGAGCCTTAATTCTGAGTTATCTCTACTGGAAGCATTTCAACATAACACATCCTAGTGTCACTCTTTCTGGTGTTTTTTGGTTTGGTTTCTGTTTTGGTTTTATAGTCACGTAACTCTCTGGATTACCATTATATTGTTCAATTACATGCAGAAAAAACCCTACCTATTTCTCCAGTGTTATAGCACATCCAGTCTCATGGTACAGCGGAGGGTTCATTAACTCACATCTTCCCCTATTTCCCTTGGAAAATTACTATGCTGGCTAATAAACCTTACAGTTATGAGGCTTTTATGAACTTACAAACCCTGCAGCATTTTAAAGTGCATGTGTGGTTTGCTCAGCTGTTTGAACACTTCTCACCTTAGTCACCCTTTCTCCCTGTGAACTCACACCCCAGAAGAGCTTTGCATCAATGAAAAATAACTGTGTGATTGAATTTGTATGAGATTCATGCACATTCATTCTTTCCATGACTAATTAAAGGGTTTGGGGATTTTTTTGCTTTTCTATTAACGGAGCTATGTTGCCAGAGGCTGAGCGCTGGAGAGTTTGGTGTTTAACATGCTCTGGATTTATTATCTGATCTTCAGGTGAACCACCTCTAAACCCCTCATGATTTAATTTTACCAACTGTAAGACATGAGTAGAAATCGTCACCTACCTTAAGGTGTCTTCAGCCACTCCAGTGAAAATGCCATCTAAAGGTATACGCCAACAGTATTTGCTGAGTCTGTTGTACAGTGCCATCAAGTTCATTCTTTCAGCTTTCCAGAGTTCTTGCCATTAGGAAAGCAGAGAAGGCAGAGCACATGCCTCTTAACACAAACGTGGAGGTGCTATGTGAACAACCTCGGTGCTATACTACCCAGAGAAGCTTGGCTTAATTGTCACTTTTCTTCGGGAAATCTGTTTGGGAATACCAGGTTTTATAGAAGATATTAACAGCTGAACAAGAAGCTAAGGATTTTTTTCCTATCAGCTGTAAGGAATCCACTCGATGCTAAAGGGTAAATAAAAAAAATGAGCAAAGGAAATAGGGCACCTAGTTTGATTCTCTCTCAACACCAGGTTTCTGTTGCACAACACAAAATATTCTTAAAAGAGCCTCTTTGAGGAACATCCTATCATTTAAATGCTAAATGGTTTCTAAATTAACATCCATGAAGCATTTTGCTACCTTATTTCTACCCACTAAAAAGACTTAAAAGATAAGCAAACTGCATCAAATATTTTCCAAAACATGGCAAATAAACACTGCACCAATTTCAGTAAGGACCTTGCAGAATAGTAAAAAAAAAAAAAAAAAAAAAAGCCTGAATTTCTAAATAAAAAGGGAACTGATCCATATAACAGCTTGCATCATGTATCCTTCTCCAGCTGAAAATACCTGAGAAAACTGGTAAAGATCCTGGTGCCGTAAGAGGAAGCGAGAGCTGTAAGGTGTCATCCTGTGATTTTTCAGAATGGAATTTCTCTCCTGAGCTGATCCCCTTAGACACACAGTCAATAGGTATAAGCTTCCTGGAAAATATGTTTTTATTTCATGAATCATTTCCTTAACCAGTGTGAATGTGATACCTGGCTCTATGCATTCTTAAAACGCGGGACTGGTTTTAGTACCACAAATAGCTGAGAAAATTGCATAAAAAATGATGCAAAGCAGAAAACATAAATTTCATTCTTGCTGATACATAGGGATTTCTGAATGCTAGAAAACACACCAATTATCAGCACATTTGGGGACTTAAGCTTGAAAACATCTGGAATGCCAACTGAACAAGTCCAGCTGCATCACTTATCTAGTATTTAGTGCACAGAAATACACTGCGCTATGTCTTTTCCCTAGCATTTACCACAGGCAAAATTTTTTTCTTCTTTATTTTTCAAGTCAGGATTACAAAAAACAAAAAACCCACCCCAAAACCCAAAGTACTATCCCCCCAGCAGATACTCACCATTCTTACTTCTTTTGACAATGAAAATAATAATGAGAAATGTCATTAAAAGAATCTTTAAGCGGCTCTCAAAATCAGATAATGTTATACATCAGTCTGTGGAAGACCCTGCAGATTGACATTAGGAGCGTACCTCTGCCCAAGCCCTTCACCTTTGGGAGGTGGCTACAAAATGGACATTTATATCATGGTGTTTCAGAAACTAGAGAAGCAGTGCGTTATCAAGGCAGAACACGAGCAGTCATCACAAGGGCAGAACCAGGCTGATTAGCAACGAAGAGGAAAGCAGATGCCAGAAACACTTTCTGTGCTGTGGCTAAAGCTGGCAGGAAAAGAAAAAAAAATCAAACTGCTTTCCTTGATTTTAATAAATGAAATAATAATAGTACTTTGGATTATTTTCTTCTTTTTGGAAGGAATTAAAAGAGGTGGTTTAAAAAAAAAAAATAGAGGAAGGAATAAAATCTGCCCTTTTTGAGTTGGGAGATGTGCTTTCTTGGTAGACCATGATCTCAAAAAAGGAGAGAAAAAACCCAGAATTTCTACTAATAAAATTATTTTTTCTTCAACATGCCACACTTTGAAAAAACATTTTAAGCAATTCTAAGTCATTACAAACCACAGTCACAGGAAGGAAGTGAAGCTCCATTCATGCTTTCCACATCTATACTCCAATGCATAGAAAAATCACATAGCACTCCTCAATATATTTTCTGAATACTTGGCAACAATGCATTAAATCTAACCATGGTTGCATGTTGGCACTTTCTTCCTGTACTCAGAGGTGGAAGACTTATGAAGTGGTGTCTTTCATCTTTTGAAGTTTGGAGGAGACTTTTTTTTTTTTTCTTTTAAGTACACATATTACAAGGTTTGGAGAGGGTAAAGTCAACAAACTGTGCCCAGCAGCTGGAATACAGAGCAGAGAAACAAATTCCTATTGGGGTTGAGTCTACAGCTTCAGATTAGTCACCAGGAAAGCTCAGTCCTAGACAGAGGCGCTTTGTTCTCGTCACAGAAAATCCCATTGCACCCTGAGAAGCTAACACTCTCAGAGGCCTCGTCACAGAGGTTTTACAGTTTTGTTTATGGCTTTTTTTAAGACTGGGAAATTCACAATGACCTGAAGTGCTATGTGCCAGCTTTCTTCTCTCAGTGTTGAAATGTGCTGTCTCTAAATGCTCAGAAGTGGTCCAGGCAGCCATTGTTTACAGAAGCATGTGACGCAACTTTATGTACAATGCACATCAGACAAGAGTTTGTGTTGATAATGATCCCTAGAAAAGCCATTTATATGCATACAAAATTGATTGACTCCCCACACCATGGGTTATCCTGAACATTTACTGGTCTACAGCTAAAATCAGTTTCTTCCCCTGATAGAAATATATCAAAGCAAAAGTTAGCAAGACTTCAAAACATAGTTAACTCTAGTGAGCAGAAAGAAACAGAGAGCAGGTTGCTTGCTGTGTCACAAGGCCCTGTTTGCAGATATTAAACTATAAAAGACACAAAGATTGCACCTTGCAGGCAACACCACCACTTTGCTATACAATCAGGCTTTCACCAGGCTGCTGAGAGTAAATTAAACAAGTGTTGTAACAGGAAATCAAGACAGTGAGTGGCAACATCTCTGGTGCAGCCTGTTACTTCAGGTACTTATCCCAAAGCAGAGAGAAATTGCAGTCAGGCTTCCACAGCCAAGAGAAATAATCCTCAGGGCACTATCTGTCTTCTAGTGTATCCTCAGGATGTCTTGTTGCTCGTGCCTCTGTATCTACATTTCTTTGGCCTGGTGAAGAGCAAGTCAGCACAAAAGAAGGGTGTCCCTCAAGGAAGGAAAGGTCTTTATTTATACCCCACAAAATTCATACCTTTCAGAGAACGGACACTAGGGTTAAAGTTCACATTCCTCCTCAAGCAGATCCATGTTGGGTGACAAGCTGGTATTGCTGCCCCCAGCCCTGCAGTCAGTCTCTCCCCTTTCTGCTTTAAGCTGCTGTATTTTGCATTAACTGTTTTTCCATTAGTGTAAGAGCTTCTCAGATCAGCTTAACAACAGTACAGTGGGTGAAAATCATCCATTTCACTGGAAGAAAAAGTACACATTCAAGTTAATTAAGGACACAGAACAGAAAATTTGTATCAGACTGTTTGGAAACAGCCACCGTGAGAACAGTTTAATTTACTGCTCTCAAATGTGAGTAAAATTGGAGGCTCTGACTTGAAAAAACAGTATACGCATTCTTCATGCTACACAAGCATGGCTGAATTTGCTTTATCTGACACAGAAACACAAGGATAACAACATTCTCTCCTCCACACAGAAAGACATCATCCTCATATCAATCTGACTCTGTGTTCTCAACCCTGCAGATCTCTAATCCATGAGTGGGACTCTGTCCTGATCAAGCAGTTAACTTGAGTAAACTTCCTACCTTGGAAGGTAAGGCCATCAGGACAGTCCAATCTTACACACAAAATGTCTCTTCTCCAGCTTCTTTCCTCACTTGAAGTCCAACCTGGACACCAGATGAAGGCTGAGCTTTCAGAGCCAGGAAGAAGCAATTAAAGATGTATCCAGCACAGGAATACTTCCAGGGGAAAAAAAGGAAGGCTCTGTAGCAATCCCTCACCTCTAAGAAAGAGGAGGTATGCCTTGCCCAGTAATAAAAGTTTAACGACAGTTACCTTATGTGCTGACCCCCACGTTCATCATCTGCTGGACTGAAATTCATGATGCACAACACTGACCTGCAATGTATAGGCCACAATCATACCTGGAAACAACAGCTGGCTATTAGGATTTTACAAAGGTTATCTAACAGTGCAATGTACAGCATGCGCATTTTTCAGGGAGGCAGAGAAGTTCTGGAAACCAAAAGTCCCTTCTGACACTAGATGGGATCAACTTACATCATTATGGACCTCACGAGTTGTGTGCATGCCCTGTGAGAGATCTAAAGGCAGATTTCAATGGCTGCTATAGACTGTCCTCTCTGTACTGGTAGGACACTAAAGCAGAGTCAGGTGTCCCCAGAAGAGCGTCACTGCAAGATCAGAGGATGCCAGTGAACATGCTGCTCCTATGGCGTCCAACCAGAAGGGCCTGCCAGGGACAGACGGTGTGTGGCAAGCAATGCCTGCAGCAAGGGGCTTCAAACCAGGGCACCTTGGCTGTGCTGCAGCGGGGTAATTTGGTACTTTCCCACATGGTCAGCCAGCTCTCCTGGCCAGCAGGAGAGAGATGTAGCAGAAACATCTTTCTTTTAAAGGATTACTCCTGGCTCTGGAGAGGTCTGTAGTTTTTGGCAGGCTTCTGACGGGCTGTGCAAAGGGAAAAGGAACGTCTTTGCTCCCTCTCCCACACTGTAGCCACACAAGGTCCAGTCATAACGTACCTCTTAATAAAGAAGCACAGATGTGCCCTGTAGGCACTTAAAGAGCAAAAGAAAAAAAAAAGAAACAAAATGTTCCTGTGTGTTTCATAAATCGGTATATAAGCATAATGCAACCTACTATCCTAGATATAAAATGAAATATTTTAAAAAGTATTGAATCCTTTGTGAATTTTCTCAGTGGATCGGCATGAAGCTATTTAGCCCAGATGTTTCTATAATTCTGATGCATTAGGAGATGTACGGCACTGCAGCCAAGTGTTAACATAGCGAACTATAATGTAAAACATGTAAAGATACTGGCTTCCAAAGTTATTAGAAGTTTTCACTCTAACCACTCTGCTTCCTTATGCAGCTATATTTTCTTTACAATACCCACTTATATTTTAACGCGCATGCAAGAAGAACAAAAAATGTTCCCTCTCCCCCATCAAAACCTAATTCTGTATGTTCTCTGGAAGAACACAGGGGCCAACTTAAAGATTGACAAGGAATCTTTCAGAAATGGAAATCTCATCTCTGAACCGCAATGAACAGCAAATCTCATACTACAGACAAATGCAAGGCCAACAAGGCACAGCTGGGTAGCACATGAGCAGGTGAAGAAGTGATGGTGAGATTTTTGATGACAATTTGGTGTCCAAAAGACAGAGTGTCTCACTGCATGGTTCTTGTTTGCATCTGTAATGGATTTAGGGATTTGTAGAGGCAGTTTTAAAGATATCTAAGCAGGTGCAATGTCTATGTTGGAATGGCCTAAGCAAGGGAAGAAGCAATAATGGGAATATGAAGTAGCACAAAAAAGGTAACAGCATGTGCTTAGAAGAATGCAAGATAAAGAGTGCAAAGCAAAAACCCAGCACTCTACAGAAGAACAATGCACGGAGTATCTTGCACTAAGAGTCCGTTTGAAAAAATTTCTGTTGCTGTAATTAATTATTCAGAAGAGCTGAAAATATTTCAGAGCTCATTTCTGCATGATCTACCTGCCATGATGTGAGCTGAGAGTTCTGTGATTCTTCAAGACCTTGTTAGCTCAAAAAGACAAAACACAATCCTAAATGAATGAAAACGAACTCTTACTGCAGCTTTGAACTTGCAGTCTCAACTCCGTTTTTGTGTGGGTACTTGCTAGAGTACACCTCACGCTTAGACAGAAAAGCAATGAGACATGGAATAACTTCCATTGTGGTTCAAATGGGTTTTGATCCAATTTTTTTCTTTAAACAAAAAATGCTGATACTTCAGTTAGCTCTGGAGTTTCTCATGCCTTTTTAAGACAAACAAATGTTACTTGAGTTTAGGCTGTATAGAGTGTACTGGTGCAATCTAAAACGGAGTATCACACTGACTGCTAATATGCTGATTATCCTCTATAGTAAAGTAGACCATGGAGGGTTTGTTTCACTTCTACAAGATAAATGTTTGGTAACCAAATTTCCTGTATGCCACTTGCCAACTATTCTGCCTTCCCATGGCTACACAACAATTCGTCATTAGATTGTATTTCCCAGCATAACCACTTCAATTCACCCTTCTGGCTGTTACTTTTATTTAAAAATATTATGGGACTTTTAATTAGTCAGATAAGAAACCTGTATTTCAAAAAAAGAGTTTGTAAAGCCATAGCAGGTGGCAGAATTTGTCCTCCTACGTTACAGAGCTTAATCCCAAACCTTGCATTATTCACAGATAATTTAAACCATTCTGGTCTTTTCAAGTTGGATACAGTCCTTGATAGCTGTTGGACAAAAGCTGATGACATCTGTAACCGCTAGATAGCTCTCTTCTCTTTAACAACCAGAGAATTATAAGGCATTTATGAAAAAAGTGAAACATCCAGTATGTACTAGATTGTTCTACGTTGTTTCTAAATTACTGCTCTACAATTTAAAAGTTAATTCTTGTATCATCCATTTCATCTTTATCTACTTGCCAGCTCCAAGGTTAAATGAAGTAACAATCATGTAACATTCCTCTAAATCATAATTTGAAAAAGGAAAACATATGTGGTAGTGAAGAGACGTAGTCTTGAGCTATCTCAAACTATGAAAATATTCTAAAATAGCCATTACTGTCATGCTTATTTATGAACCCAAACCTCCCAGACAATTAATGACCTGGATATTGTAACAAATATTTCTCTTCTAAAATAGTTTTTGAAAGCTGTGACAAAAAATCCAGAATGAGAAAGTACTAATAATCAAAATGCACATTTGCCTTGGATTTACTCACTTGCTTCTCTATCATTTCTTCTCCTGTTTGAGCCTTAATAGAGAAGTCCCTAAATGACTGGTTTAGAAACAGAAAAGCTGCATCGGAAAGAATGCCAAAAATCATGGCCAGAGGCAGCCTTCTGTTGAGAACTCAATATTAACGTGCAGAAATCACAGGATAACTGCTCCACCTCCAAAAGCTACCTAATCTTAGTTCTGAAAATTCTGCCCGTGTTACTTTGATGTGAGTACTTCCTGTTCTTGCAATTTAACTGAAATGTGCTTTGAGGAATGAGATTGACTCAATTCCTACAATTTAACCACTGATAACAAAGGCAATTATCCAGCAGCACCTGAACATTTCATGTGGAAATTCCATGCATCTTCATTGATAAACAAAAGCATTTTTTTCTCCATTTCAAATACAATCCCGAATAGTGAAATAATAGCTTAAAAATTGCAATTATTACTCACTGAGATTCTGCAAATGTTGGTGTCTCAATTCTTTTTTTCCATGGAACTACTAACTAGACCATTGTCTTTCTCTATGCAAATAATAGACAGTAAGGACCTCATCAGAAATGATCGCTTGTATTATCCAGTTTCTACACTTCATTTTGCAGAATTACTCCTTTCCTGTGTAATTTTCACTGATGTTTAGCTAGCTCCCAAATGGCTCACAGAGTCCACTTTGCTTAACTAGCTTCAGTTTCTTCCAGAATCCAATTGTTCCAGCAAAATCATTTTCCTGATATATAGCCCAAACTTCTCTTTTTTGTGTTTATACATGAAATATGAGGCCAGAAGAAATACCACATTTGTAAGTACGTATAGTGGCAGAGACACAGCAAAATGCCTGCAGAGGAGAAACAACAGCTCCAACAGCTGAGCTGACAAAAACTAATTCACTAATATTTCAAGAATGTGTCACCCAAAAGCATTGAAAAAAAAAAAAAAAAATCACAACAAATATACTCTGCTATTGCTCTGTCCGTTCTCAGTACCGAGAACTTTTTTCACAAAATTCTCTTGTAAGAAAAGTAACAAAACTTAGTGTGACTCAAAAATATTTACATATGAAGCCAACATTATCTGTAGGCTTTAAAGCTCCTCTTCTATTGACCAGCAAGCCTATAGATTGGCTAGTCCATAAATTACTATAGTTCTTTTCACTAGTTAAATACAGCATATCTCTGGGTTTGGTGCAGTATTTCTTGAAATAAAATTCATCTTGATTTTACTTAGTTTTAAGAGCAGGAATTTACTGCTCAGTTGTAAAATTTCTTCTAGGATACTTCTTGCTTTGTTCACAAAAATCAAAAAGAAAGGATAGCAGTGACTTCTGTATGAAAAAAAGACTCCTCAATGCACATGCATAAGAATTCCACTTATCACTGTAAAAAGAAATAGTGTCATGACAGGAACAATTACAGGCCCCCCGTTTCAGTGTATGTGTAGTGGTTTAGGTACAGTTGGTCCTGTCTCAAGTGGGGTTAGCTCTGGTCTGATTTTAGTGATTCTATGATACTTCCTTAATAACATCTACCTTATTTTCAAAACGGGGAACTGCAACACAGGCTATCTAGAGAGATGAGGATCTCTCTAGTGCCCGTCAGATGTTGCTGAGGATATCTTCCCACAAGCTTCTCATCTGTTTTTGTCACCCTCAGGACTTAAAGAATACCATTTCCCTATTCAGCAAAGCAACAATAGCATCCATTATAAGCATTTACACCAGCATCAGCCATTTTTGAGAGACTTCAAGACCAATTTTTGATGGATTCACTGCAATATTAGATCAGATGCAGAATGTTTAAAAGTATTACTCCACCGTAGTCTTGCAATACATTGTAACAATACACTGTTGCAATAATTTCTCCCAGATTCTATTAGGCATGTGGGTAATAAAATATTTCTAATTAGAAGTGGGAATACATGTCAGAGCCACTGTATCTAGCCAGCTTGCTTTCTCTCACACGTGCCAGCAGAGAAGGTTGATTTGATATAGTAGCCTCTTCTCATTACAAATCCATGCTTGTCACACAGTTTCTTACTGCGATGGACGGACTTGGACAACAATGCAGCCAAACATTAAATTATGATTTTTCATATTTGACATGTCTTCATTTCCTCTTCCTTGCCCCTGCCCCCTCAGGGATTCTGCAGATCCAGTAGGAGATTGCTCACCTGTAATATAAAACCCAGGGCCTCCACCTATGAAATCTATTTATCAATTGCTCTTCCACAACAGCTCTGAGGGCGGTTGTTTACATTCCACCCCCGCCACTATTTTCTTTTTCATATCATTACTCTGTCCTAGCTACTGTGTCACTCCTTTTCCTGCCTTTCCAAGCTGCCTTTCTTGCCCCCCAACCCCCCCCGCCCCTTCCCCGAAAAGCACATAAGATGTACCAAGCACAAGCTGCCGTCCTTGCTCAGTATTTGATCGTGTCCCTTCCCCATTCAAATCCACCTGCTCATCTGCTACCACACAAAATTTATCCCACTTGAAAACCTGACACGGCTCTTTCCCCCACTATTTATACCAACCATCAAGCTTCGCACTGGCCTGTCCCTCCCAATCCATCACCCAGCATCACCCTGTCCATCCATTCATCACACTCTCGTACGACTACTCCATGTCTTTCCCCTCATGGAGCTCACACAAGACAAGTGTCTTTTAAAGACTCATCTCCATTCTATGCTAACCAATGACCAAACTGGGCCTGTAAAGGGTATCTCATTTTCCTTCTCCCAGGATAACCCCCTCTTTCTGCCCTCAGAAACACCTGGAAACACCTCAGAGCCAGCATCAGAATACGGACGATTCCACAGACCCTCACTGAGGGCAAGTGTGCTACTGCACTGGGCAGAATCAAATAGGCAAATTCATTTCCCCTTCACATGCCAAGTATGTTCTCGAGATCTAAACGCATACTTCAGAATTTGACCCAGCAAAATACTGCCTTTTCATAGCATTCCTTCTGTTTTAATGGGTTTTTCAAGAGCACCACATCTTCCATGCACTCACAAGCTCTAGAGAAAGACAGTGAATGCGACCACATCACATCTGCTGAGACCTGCCAGTACCTTTTTAAAAGTCTGTGTCAAACATAAGGAATTAAATTTGAGACCCAGCCTACGTGATACTTTTTTTTCCACAGTAGAGTGCAAACCATGATTTAGGATGGCACATCAGCTACAACTTAGTTCGATTCTCTGGTTTACTCTTCCTGAAGGAGGAAGATCAGAGCAAACAAAAATTTTATTAACCTCAATTGATTGTAGCCTTCAGTGCAAATGGATGTATTAAAAAAACCCCAACCAACCACCAAACCCAGACACAAAAGAAGGCAGCAATCTGAATGTAGTAAAATTCTGGTCCCACAGTAAATTAAGGGACAGAAGTCTAGGATGCTTCAAGATGCGTAACTGCTGTCCACATGGAAGCCATTCAATTAGATACCACTCTCCTGGCAGGAAAGCACTGAAGCCCCATACACTTTGCAGCTTTTCAACACAGCAAGTAGGCATATAGGCACCAAAAGGATCCACAAGACAAAGGGAAAGCTTCGTAACAGACACAAACCATGCTTGTTTGCCATTTTACATTCAAGAAATGTCAATATTGTACTCTGTAGATAGGAGTAGTCTCTGGTACCTTCTAAAGAAAAAAACACTGCAAAAGCCACCAAATTGTTCTGAATTATATCATCAAGGCCTAGAGAGTGCAATGTTTTGCTTTGTTTGCTAAGTCTGGTCTCGCTGACTATATAAATCTGTGCCTAAAGCAAATGGCAAGTTTCCTACCTGTTTATAAAGCATAAAAAGGAGGACCCAGGGAATAAATTGGTAGTCGCTGTATAACAAATATCCTTTTTGAGGATACTGACCAGTACTGTTTAACATTTTTATCAAAGACATAGACAGAGGGATTGAGAGCACCATCAGCAAGTTTGCAGATGACACCAAGCTGTGTGGTGTTGTCGATACACCAGAGGGACGGGATGTCATTCAGAGGGACCTGGACAGGCTGGAGAGGTGGGCCCAGTTGAACCTCATGAGGTTCAACAAAAGCAAGTGCAGGATTCTGCACCTGGGAAGAAACAATCCTCAGTATAAATACAGACTGGGGAATGAGGTGTTAGAAAGCAGCCCTGAGGAAAGGGACTTGGGGGTGCTGATTGACGAGAAGCTGGACATGAGCAGGCAATGTGCTCTCGCAGCCCAGAAGGCCAATCACATCCTGGGCTGCATCAAAAGAAGTGTTGCCAGCAGATCCAGAGAGGTGATTCTGCCACTTTACTCTGCTCTGGTGAGACCTCACCTGGAGTACTGTGTGCAGGTCTGGAGCCCTCAATATAGAAAGGACATGGACCTGATGGAGCGGGTCCAGAGGAGGGCCACCAAAATGATCAGGGGGCTGGAGCACCTCTCCTATGAGGACAGACTGAGGGAGCTGGGGTTGTTCAGCTTGGAGAAAAGGAGGCTCCGGGGAGACCTCATAGCGGCCTTCCAGTACCTGAGGGGGGCCTACAGGAAGGCTGGGGAGGGTCTGTTTACAAAGGCCTGCAGTGACAGGACGAGGGGCAATGGTTTTAAGTTGGAGAAGGGGAGATTTAGATTGGATATTAGGAAAAAGTTCTTTACCATGAGGGTGGTGGAACACTGGAACAGGTTGCCCAGGGAGGTGGTTGAGGCCCCTTCCCTTGAGATATTCAAGGTGAAGCTCGACGAGGCCCTGGGCAACCTGGTCTAGTTGGGGGTGTCCCTGCTGACTGCGGGGAGGTCGGACTAGATGACCTTTGGAGGTCCCTTCTGGCCTGGACCAATCTATGAATCTATGAATTTATGAGGCCTTTTTGAACTAATTAGGTGAGTTTGACTGGAGTAACAAAATATTTACTAGACTAATGGTAAGTTCTTGGTTCAGTTCCTGTGATATGTTGCCTTTTGCTTGTAACAAGATTTTGAGTGCAGTAACACGACATAGAAATGCTATAGCTATCTCTTAAGAAAACAGGTAAGTCAAAATGCAACATATTTCTTCACAGTTAATTATTTGAAAGGTTAATTTCTAAGATATCTCTCTCCTTTTTTCATTCAACATTTTCTGGCAATCGAATCCCAGTGCCTCACACCACTAAAAGTTTTACAACATTTCTAAGACAGCTGTGGTTGACGTACAGATTTCTCATCGTATCATATACTAGGTGCAAGAAAGCTCATTTGGCATAATTTGTCACCTGAGAACGTGAAAATAGGTCACATTAATAAAAGAAAGTGTGAGATCCTTACCACACGCTCTGTCAGCCAGCAGCTCATACGAAAGTCCTATAAGCACAACGTGAGTACATCCAGAAAGAGAACCATGGGCAGCGGGACTGCAGCTATCAATTATTTAAGGAAAGTCTGCCTGGAGACAGCCATGCCAAGCACCTGAATCCACTTTAATGGTGGAAGTGGACACATATGCTTGGGGGACTTCAAATCCTTTATGAGTAACACTCACTTATGATATACGAACAGAGAGCAAACTTTAAGGACGACTGCAGTAAGTGTGTGGTGTTTGGGGGAGTGTGCAGTTCAATCGCCTTTGCTCGGCCGGGCTGCCTTGTGGCTGCTATCGTTTAGCAATGCGCAGGACCTACAGTTCAGTTTGTTGCTGCACAGATGAAAAGTCAGGACTTTCAAGTGATCTGGCATAAATTAACATTTCCATATCACAGCTGGTTGCTTTAATAGTATTCACATTAAAAGGCCTAATGAAAAATTACGTGAATAATGTTGCATGCTGGAAAAAGTACTCCTTTTGACAAACTGATTAGCTAGAAAGCCTCTACCAGCACTTCTTGGATGCATTCCCAGGAAAATCTCTTGTGTTCCTGCTATTCCTCATCCTAGATAAATAAATGAATACAAAGCATTACTCAAATATGGAGAAAGTTGTTTTCAACAACTGATAGGAAGCGGTTTGATAACAGTGTACTTGGTGTTAAAAATACATATATCTCAACATTTACAGAGAATACACCATTTCTCATGCTGTATTTGCTCTCAGCTTAACAGAACACTTCAAAGCCCCCTATTCATTTGTGAAAAGCAGCAGAATATATAATACTGCAGAAAACTTTAGCCCTAAAATATTTTTTCCTCTACCAATATTCCTTCACAATAACTTGTGAAGTTTATGTAAAAGAATTTAATTTTCAGTAAACATAGCTTGAAAATACTAAAATCAATTCACATTTCTGTGTTTTCCTAGGATATAAAACTTTTGAGATTTTTTTCATGAAGATATTATACTTGTTACCCAGAAGCTCAAACTGCATTGATAAGAAAAGGCAATCTACAACAGTCACAGCAAAAGGAAACATCACACATAAAGCAACAAATTGTAATTACTGAAACTTGCAAGCAAAAGCTGCAGATGATGGCAAGAGGGGAAAAAAAAGTGAGACACAGAAAAGAATTTAACATCAAATGAAAGAGGAAAGACTAGAGAGAAGGAGAAGAAAGAAAAGTGAACACGTAGAAGAAAAGAGAGTTCTGGCAATTTACAAGCAGAACGCCTGACAGGAGAGAAGCATAAAATTTGGCAGCAGAACGTGAAAGAAAAGCCCCAATGGGACTGAGACTGGGAGGCAGAGAGAGAAGGAGAGATGAGTTGTTGCGTTGTCTGGCCACAGCACAAAAACCTTCCCAGCCACATGTGTTGTCATGGCTAGCAGGCAATGCAGATAAATACAACTCCTGAAGATTTCCTCAGGCAACGCAATTTGTGGGTGAAAGCATCTGCAGCTCTTCAATGAGAACCTAAATTAAGTTAGAATATGAGGTTTTAATTATGATTATGTCCCTATTTTTAGAGCTGTAAGAATGGTCTAGATCTGTACAATGGTCCTGTTCTTATTCTGGTACAATTACAGTTGTGCTTTCACCACTTCCTGTCCCGTTCCATCACTGGCATGGCTGGAGTAGCCAGATGCAGACTCTTTGCTGTGCCTTTAACTTGTCCAGCATCCTGGCATTTAAGATGCCTGCTTACATAAAATGAACTAGGGGGTACACTGTCATGCTAAAACACACAACTTCAAAATCGGTATACAATGGGTTCTCAGAAGTGGAAACTGCAAAAGGTGGAGAAAGCCGTGATTTTGGGTTTCTTTACTAAAGAATTTAAAATGTTCCAACTCTGAAGAGTGTACAATGTACGTAAGAGAGATCAAGATAAATTGCCAGAGATTCATGTGTGGGATTCTGGTACTAATTAGCTTTGTATGGTCCTCCATAGGAATGCTGAGATATCTAAGGTGTGAAGAGCTACGGGTAGTCAGTCTTTCCCTAAACATAGATGCCAGGTTTGCTTCTACTGTTATCTCTCATTCCTCTTGCTGGTGTTTCTGTTTTGTTGCTGGCAGTGTGCTCAGAGCAATCTCATCTTGAAATGCACTTTTCCTGCAAAGTTTCATGGGCTATCTTGAGAGTGTTTCTGATGAGCATTCTTCTCAGCTTGTATTGGACAATGTTGCCATGTGTTGCATGGATGCCTTTGGAGGATTTTATTCCTAAGAGCATTTTTTCCTCCTGTGTAGTTTGTAGCCCTTCATTCTGTGGTCTTAGGATGCCGTTTCTCTTTGCTGCAGCACAGTGGTGAAAATTACATCTCCCTCTGCATTTAGTTTGCTGAAGCTCACACAAACATCGATGCATTACGAGCGGAACATTCCTGTAACTCCATGAGAAAGAATTGTTTTCTTTCTGGCTCCTCTTCAGCACTCAATGGTTAACAGGACCAAGCTGCCTCTTCTGATCACCAGAGATATTAACAGAGCTCTTGGCCATGTATCACAAGAACTTCTGCCCAATCTGATTCAAGCAAGGGGAGAGGGGAAGAAACATTATGGTAAAGTCTTATTTGGCTCTTTTCAGTAGAGCTGACAAGCTGTTGTAGGATGAGTGACTGTAGGCTGAATAAGTTGGCAAAAAAAGAACAGTGCTCTTCAAGCTTGACTCTGCAGCCAAGTCCAATGGGTAGTATAACATACTGTATAGCCTCTAGTCAGAATAAAATCCATGAAATGAAAAAAATAGAAAAAACCCCACAGCATGCAGCCATCAAATCTATTCATACATTCAGGACTGGCTGCATAATCAAAGGAAAATTACTTCATTGGGCTCACTGCCCAATACCGAGCTGGAAAGGGTGAGACTTCTATTTCTTGGATTTAATTGTAGGCAATCAGGACGACATCTCTAACCCCACAAAGCTCATGTTTCTTGAGCAGTTTATGATGACCTTTTTGTTTACCACAATCCTAGAAACGTAACAACACAAAGGAAATCCAGAAAACAAACAATGCTGCCATCATGTAGAAACTGCACATTTAAGAAGGAAGAATCTCCCAGATTTGAAATACAGTCAACATTTTGTATTCGCAAAATTATTTTCCAGTCCGCAATGTCAATACTAGTTCAACATGCATCTGTGTTTTAACCTACACATTCTTTCATCTTATGACTATTATTTAACTTTTGTTAAATTAGAGTGTTTTAGGCCAAAGTTTGACTTGTTGGCTGAAGCAATACCATGAAGCAAGTGCACTCCCTATGAATGCTTACTGCCTTCCTCCATACTCTGCTCATCCTTGGAAGAAAGCAGGCACACAGGCAGAGAGAAGGTGCCAAGCAGTTTCCCCACTCGGGAGGAATATCCCAGCAATCCCGGGAGATACTTGTCTGCCTTGTTTTTAAAAATCTCAAAAGGAAGAGACTCCACAGCCATCTTGAACAGCTGTCTGTTTCAGGAGATCAGCTCTTCCTGACATCAAAATGTCTTTTTCCTGAAAACTACTTCTTCTCTATCCCTAGGGGACACGCAGAATCAGTCAGCTCCATCCTTCTTACATCCAGCTTTATCAAAAGAGAAAAGCTGGACCAAGTCTTCTATCCTCTCTAAAACAAATCAAAATCCTTTTCTAAACCCCATATTGCCCTGACACTCTCCTCTGAGCTCTAACTTCTCTACCTTAAATGTGCTTATACACCATATTCTCCATAAGCTTCTAGCACTACTGAGCAGTTACACATGCATTTTAACAAATCACACATCTACTAACATAACCCAGAATAAAAATTACTTTTTCTTTTCTGTAACAGCATCACTTGGTTGATTTTTTGACTCACTAAAAACTCCTTTACATCCTTCTCTACAGCATTATTGCCTGCTTATGCGGTTCCTTTTTTACACTTGCGCATTACATTTCTCCTTCCCCATTGTAATAATTAGTATTTGTGCATTGCATTTCATGCATTTACTTATGACCATTTCACCAATTTATCCACCATCCTCACTCTCACAGTCTGAGTCGTTTCAAACCCCTCCCCATCTGGATTTGCTCCATAAATGTTTTACACCAAGGCCTTTCCACTGGTTGTGCTCCAAGTCATTAATGAACTAGATTTTAAAAACATCCTTAGGTCCCCACCTGAACTACCATTCCAGTTGACATTGACATTACAGTTACACAGTCTTGTTTGCCTATGCATATTCCACTAGACCTTAGTAAAAAATTTTAGACACCAAAGTAGGTGCATCTAGTACAGGCAGACAGGTGAAGTGCTGAGCAACACCGTGTGTAGTACTTCGATGTGCAGAGAATAAGTGAAGAACTAAACATGACCAGAGCGACGGACAGATGCCCAAAGCGGGACATTCTAAATGGGAACAGAAAGCAGGCAATTCTTTGACGACTACAGTTCCCCAGGTGCTCCTTTTTCTTTCCTCTCAACAGCACTGCCTTTGTCTCAAATCTCCCAAAACTGTACCAGGACTGACTCAGTTCTTGCAGACAGTCATTAAGTTCTAACAGAGGCTGCTTCAGCTAATCTTTCAAGCGTTACATATTTCATCAAACTCCTGATGTATGCCTAAATTAGCTCGTTATTCTTAAAGCTCTTTTTCAGTATTTAGTGTGCACTCTTAATTATTGGTTGTCAAAAGAAGGTTAAGGATTTTATTTATTTGCATGGTGCCAGATGAGATCAAATGTATTAAAATGAATGTTCACAACGTGTAACAGTTCTTAAAATTTGATGCTGGGACCAAAACAAAACTGATAAACAAAAAAATTCTTGTTATTATCTCTTAATGAGAACCACTGATTATTTTTTACATTTCATTTGACAGTCTTCATCTTAATTAATTCTATGTCGCAAAGTTAAATTATTCTGGTTGATGAAGATCATTCTGACTCCAAAATATACTTATTAAATGAAATTAAAGCATGGTGCTAATCAGGCAAATGAGCATGTGTTACTAACCAAACACACAAACCCTAACAATGAGATAATGACAGGTACGGTGACAGATACAAAGCATTGCTATTTAAAGCTAGTAAAAGGCTTTGAGCTTCCTAAAGGGAAAAAAGCAATGTAGATGTAACTCTCTGCAATCTTCAGAAAGAACATCCTTTGCTTTTTAAATAGTATTTGTTTTGTATCTTAAAAATAAGGCAACATCTCTATTGCAAACTGACTAAAGATGATAAAAGTCGTAAACTGGGAGGATGTACAAAAGCCAGGCAAGACTCACCAAGCTAAAAGCATGGGTCGCTGTTACGTACTGGAAGGACAGGTTTCCATTAATGACCACTCATGTTTCCAAAGTTTTGGTACATTCATCCAGCAAGTTATTTTCAAAACAAATAAAGAAGTCTGGATTCAATACTGTTTTCTAACCAACTTTCACTAAATCAGGATATATTTGTTAGACCTTGAGCACAGGCGACCCTATTTATGTGTATGCACGAGACTAACGCTACCCAGGTAAGCAGAGCCAGCAAAGCTTGCATTTTGATGTGATGGAAATTTCTGAATTAGCTTCAAAAGCTTTGTTTTGCTCAGTGACAAGCAAGATGATTAACACCAGAACTATTTGCTTTCATTTGCATAGAACACATGGTTCTCTGGCTGAAAATATTTATAATTCTTCCTGGCAAACCTCTGACACAAGAAAGGGCTGGAGACCTGGCAATCCAAATCTGTATCATTTCAGGATGGAGGCTGACATAGTAACTTTGCTCTTACTGAGCAAAAAAGATTTCTGGCCACAGCACAGACATCTTTTGTGGATCTGACGAGACGGGAGGTTTTCTGTACTTGCCTGTCCTGGGTGCCTAGGAGCGTAGCCCGCTGGCTGTGGTGGTTACGCAGCCTATAGGTAGTCACTGACAGTTTACTCTCCCCCAGTCATTTTGGAAAACACATTTTTCAGAGTGATACAGGTATGTTCAAGAACTTTCATGGCTTTAATTAATTTCTCGCATAGCTTTTCAAAGATAAGACATGAGCACGAGTAAAGCACCATGTGCTCTGAAATACTGTAGATTAAACACCCGATTATTTACTACTTTCACATACCAATTACTCATGAATTCTCTGGGGAGAAGAAGAAAAGTGAGCTTATGTTTTAGAGAAATTTAAGTCCTATGCTTCTCTAAATATACAAGGGGAAGCTCACCCAAATATTTTGCTCCCTGAAGTACTCCACCTCCTGCAATTTCTTACTTTGCATAGGTTGTCCAAGGATGTAATTAAACCCAGATCTTATCTTCCAAGAACAAACACAGCTTATATGTTAGAAAATAAGGTAGTGGGGGAGCTAAAACAGTTGCTTGCTTCATATTACTGTCAGTAACCTTCAGGCTTTATTACTGGCCTTTTGAGGTACACACTGAACTGCAGCATAATAAAGTATATTAACTGGTATTAATCTCTTCCTACTCTGAAGAGATGAGAGTCTAAAACAAGCGATATACAAGAAGACAGAAGATGGATGTAGACTATTCTATAATTTAAATTTGCATTCAGCTTGGCAGTCTCATTTGCAGAATAATTTGCACCTGTATTTTGCACCAGTTTGAGCCTGCATTTTGGGGTCTGCACTTGAAATTCAGAGAGAAGGGGTAAAAAGAGGCACATCTAACTTTTTTTTCAGATAGTTCAGATACTTGGGTAATTGTGCTTATACGTCCATGAGCAGTTCTGCACAGGAATAAATCAAGTCATGTCATTCTGTAAGTGCATTTTTATTTGGAGAGGTCACTTGGATGTAAAAGTATAGCTCTAATTATGTTTTTTCTTGCCATAATATGGCACATAACATAAAAGGGATATATTAAAACATGGGTATAACTTTCAATGAATTGTTCCAGCTTACCTATCTGTTTACAATTAACATTGTAACACTTGACATTTTTCAGTCTGGACTTACTTTATACAGGTAAGGACTGAAAAACTGAGAGTTTAAATATATCACTTTTGGTGTAGGACCCTGATTTGATCCAAATTATAATGGAATTTTTATTACTATTGTCTCATTGATTTTCAAAAATGGAATTTTCACATCCAGATCTTAGAAACATTATCTATTTTCATCTAACAGTGGTGCTGGTGAATTCTTCACCGTGGTGTACATTTCAGGAGTTCGCATACATCCCATTTATCATTCAACAATGAGCATGAGTCACTCTGCCATTGAATGAATTAACATTGAATACAATTAAGTACATTTTGAACCTAGAGAGTGGAATTTATTGTTGCCCACATATTTTAAGAACTATTTTCCCCCCATTTTTAATCTGTAAATACATTTGATTTTTGTGGCTGGCTTAACACAATTCATGAGACCCAGTGTTACGTGTGACCTCCCCCCGCCCCCTCCTGCCACGTTGTAAATGCAACAACTGCCATTGTAACATTCAAGTTAAAAAGAGGGCACAGAGATGCAACATATCATCTTGGTACTTAAGGTAATATGCACTTTGCAAGAACTGCATGTTCTTATGCCCAGCATTGATTTACTCCGCCACTGTGCTAAGTTGTTCAATAAATACAGCGTTTCACACCACCAACATTCTTTGGAGATGTATTATTGGGGCAGATCCTTTTCCCTTAACAATGCCTGAGAACAACTGAATATAGATGCCTAAAATAAAACATAGTCATGAATTGCAAGTGTAACACAAACCTCCATTATAGCCAGTGAGAGTTTTGGGGGCTCAAGTATGCCAGACACTTCATATAGAATCATAAAATCATAGAATGGTTTGGGTTGGAAGGGACCTTAAAGATCATCTAGTTCCAACCCCCATGCCATATTAACCGTCACAGACAAGAATCATTACTAATTAGCAACTTGCCAAAATAAACAGGGAACAGGGACTTTGTGGAGTTAAAACAAGAAGAAACCTTACGCAAAATGCAAGCCAAACTCTTTCTTGAGTTTTGAAAGTCCAGCTGACCAATAATCCCTACGCCCATTCTGATCCCCTCTTTCTTGCATGACTCTTTCTCAAGCTTCCAGGTAAATGAGTCTTTTATCCTTTTTCTTTTCAAAGAGAGAGAAAGAAAGAAAGAGAGAGAGAGAGAGAGAACAGCTGTAAATCAGATGTACAAAGCTCTGGACAGCCTTGGCATGGTGGAGTATCCCTAAACTCTTGTTCTCCTCTGCCAGTTCTAACTGTCCAATAAAAGAGGGCGGTTTAAGCAACCTGCCAGAAGGACTTTTGTTCAGCAGTAGGATTAACCTCCATTTTACAAGGTCCCTAGAAACAATCTTTCAGATTGCTTTTTTTTTTTCCAATAACACCTCTTCAATATTCACCTCTGCTTTGTATTCTGAGGAGCAGATGACCCATGCTTATCAATAAGGGATGCAGTCATGCAACCATCACTACCTCTGTGGGCACAGCAGGCTCTTACTGGCCTGAAATGCCTAGAGTCCTGTTCTCCACAACATAATGCCTGCTCTCAGATGTATACCATTATGCTTAAAGCTTTTGTTTTAATGGAAAGTTAAACCTCTCCCTTTCAATCTTCCACTCTGGGGAATAAAAAGAGGTTGAAATTGCGAATTCTTAACTCACTGGTATGTTAAACTAAAGCCTTCTCCAACGCTCTGCTTCCACCCTTTCACATCACTTTTCACATCATTCCTCTCCACGCAAGCCCATCCTTCTCTTGACTTCACTTACTCCAGGGAATCTTTCAGAAGATGGAATCAGTGACAAGACATTGTAATCCACATCCCTTTCTCTTAGGAGCAGAGAAACAAAGATGATCTGAAGTTATGGCTAAACATGTAAAGACACAAAGACCTCCTGGCGCAGCCGTCACCAGTCAGTCAGCTCTGACAGAATAGTCTGGATGATCTGTTACACCAAGAATCCTCTTTTATACCTTTTTAGGCCATTATAAAACTGCCTAAGGTGCAGGATACCAGCAAAAGACCCGGAGTAGCTTTCACATGCAAATGTAAGAATAGGAAAAGCTAGAACTGGAGGCAAAGAGTCAGACAGAAATATAAATGGCAAATCCTGGCAAATGCAGCCAAAAGCAGTGTGTGCCTGGCTCTGTGCACCCAAACTGAAGCCTTCTTGGCTCAAGAGCTAACTTGTCCTGGAGAGAGAATGTGAAACCACTTTAATGTCAGAAAAAAACACCTATTTGCAACCCTGCTATCTTGTGAAGAAAAAAATGTTGTGGGACTGAAGATGGATCATATGAAAGATGGGCAACAGCCCACAGACAACCTATGGTCTTCCAAATTTTTACCATAACATACTGCTCTTTGCCAAGTTGAGGAGGAAACATGCCAGCAAAAATAGTTCTTCCTCCCAAGATGAGACCAATTACATTCATTTTGTTCAAGGCCAACAGCTTCTGGTTTCCCCCAAGTTCTGATCTGGGGTGTGTGGGGTCACTGCCTCTTACAGACGTTTTCCTCAAAGTCTGTTGCTCCAAACTTCAGGCCAAAACAGCACTGTGGCAGGTGACTCAAGGTCTGCCCCTGTGAGAGCTTCAGCACGCATCGATCAATCAATTTGCTGTGACACTTTTATCCTGTTGAGCAAACCCTATAAAGCTGCGAACCTTGTTTCTAGTAGTTTGATCTCCTTGTATCATCAGTACCATTGCTAAATTCAGTATACATCCTCAGTTTAAACACCACTTGTTTATACACATCCTACAGTATATCTCTATGCAAGATTAGGCACAAATAATCCTTCCTCAAAACTAGAGCTACACTAAATATAATAATGTTTAGAACACATATATGAAGAAAGCATTCCTTAGCATTACTGTGGTACAGCATATAGCCCAATCAGAAACACCTGGAGTGCTATATTCATTTTAATTCATAAGATTTTTTTTTTCTAACATACTTTTCTGGATATCTCAGTCACCCAAACAAGCTAGCTAAAGAACTGACTTGACAAAACTTTGGATCTGGACATATACAACATGGATTACATTACACCTTTTTTGACTTCACAATATGGAACAGCTGATGTA
Organism: Numenius arquata; assembly: GCF_964106895.1. NCBI lineage: Eukaryota > Metazoa > Chordata > Aves > Charadriiformes > Scolopacidae > Numenius > Numenius arquata. The sequence goes on along the minus strand of NC_133585.1, from coordinate 37,375,215 downwards.
AATCAACATCAGTGCAGTGGTGCCAATTCACAGTACACAAGAATTTAGCTGTACTCTTCTACCTAAAAACCAGAATTTAACTCAAGCTGTCTAAATATACTTTTGACTCATACACAAAGAAAAAGAAATTAGAAAGATTTATTTTATGAGACTATTCAGAGATGCCGTTTCCTTCTTTCCCATAAGTGCATATTTGTACAGCACTGACAACCCCCCAAGTACCACTCCCTCCTTAGTATATTCTCTCTCTCAAAGAAGTCACATGGAATAACCTCATCCTACTTGCACAGCATTCCTATCTCTCTTCAGTTCACTCCCCTGCCTTAAATATTTCCTTTTGATGTCTCAGGACACAAAAGAATACAAGCTTAGAAAAGGGGTCTGCCACCTGCAACCATTAGAAGAAACTTAGAAAGGGGGAAAAAAAATACCACCATGCAGCAAAAAGCTTCTATGTAATTTGGTACAAGCAGCAAAACAGGTACTTACCAGTTCTTGGTGTCCTTGTTTAACACCCCGAGCTGTACACAGGCATGCACATATCCCAGTTCCAAGTTGTACAGAGGCCTCATTCTTGTGTGCATGGCTGTCCTGAGATCCTGTAACAAAAATGTCTTGCTGATAACTAAACTGCTGGTTTGCTTTCTGCAAAACATTTCTAACTGCTGGCTTTCTCCATTTGCATGATTGCGAGAAGAGCTAGACTGCTGAGGCTTGAAGAAGACAAGCTCTTTCTTTGCCATACTGAAATATAGAGTATACGTGCATTTGATATGGCTTTATACAAACTTTACTTTGGAATAACATGGTGCTTCTGTCATTTTGTGAACACATACTTTAACCCTGGAAATAGAAATGTGATTAAAAAAAAAAGTCTGTCTTTGGTTGCAATCTTGATATAGGAGTTTGAGAGTCCCAAGTCTGTCTTGAATACCCAGTAATGTTGTCTGTGCACTACCAGGAAGATGACCAGATGCACAAATCTGTTTCTCTTCTGGCATAGGCCAGCAATATCTTTGAGACAAAAAATTCAAAGTAAAATATTGAGATTAGTGGAAGAGAAGAGAAGCCTCAAGAAACAACACAGAACTATACTTACACAAATTCATCATCATGAAAACATTATCTATAGAGTCCACTTAGTTTAATTTTTTCATTACCCAGTGGATGACCAAATCTGGCAAGAGAGAAAGAGTTAAGCTCAGAGCTACTCATAGTAAAGAAGGAAATCTGCTATCATCATCAAACATATGCATTATATACATGAGGTAACTGATGCCAGTGGCCAGACTGGCACATACATATGGATAAAACAGTACATCTGTATAATTCAAATGTATTTCAAGGGAGATAGTTTTTCACATAGTGTATTTCCTTTTCTCTTAAAATATCGGGAGTAGAACACTTAATTGAAAATAAACAATACAAATCTAGGTAACAGCAGTCATAAGATTTTATCCAGTTTGTAAGAACAGAAAGTAGCAGCACTGGAGAACCATTAAAAAAAAAAAAATCGTTTAAAACTTGACAGTGTCACATCATATATCCAAGAGATAGTTACTGATTCTTTCTTTCTTTAGAGAAGCATGTAACAAAATGAACGTGCAAAGCCACATTTACTTTTTCTTGTTTAACTGTAATTAGATTACCATACTTGGGATTAAAAGATTTAGGTACGTTATTATAAACTGTATCTGCCAGCTACAGATTTTTGCTTTAGAAGATAAACAATACATTGAAAAGTTATTAGCATACAAACTAAATTTCTTTTAGAAACAACTGATTATTCAGGTGCTGTGTTTTCATACTTATATATAGATGCCCATACACACAGTTTTAATTCCTTTGCTCTCTTGTGGCTAGCTAACAAACAAAAACTTTTTGATATTTGTTTTCTTTTGAAAAAACAAAACAAAACAAAACAAAACAAAACAAAACAAAAACCCAACAAAACACACCAAACACCCTTTCACAAACCCAGATTGTTAGTTACTTCCACACTTTAAGCTCAGGCTATTAGATTAGCAATAATTATGAGAGGCAAAAGGTCATTGCCATTAGTGGGAATCCCATCACTGATATCAATGAACTATGAATCAGCCAATGAAGACAGTTTTCACATTTCTTAGAAAGTCTGAATTAATAAACAATCCATTAATGCCATATAGAAAGAGTCAAAACCAGATCTGTGCTCCTGATATTTCCCATTGTTTGTATTCAGAGTAAGTATGAGACACACAATGGTGCCATTTTAAATTTTGCCATGAATCCTGAATTAAAAAAAAAAAGTACATTATTTAACATCAAGTCTAAAACAACTGGAAGTGTGATCAGAGTCAATCCAGAATTTACTGCAGAAAACGGAGAAGACTTGAGGAAAGAAAACAAACCTTAAGACCTGATTTTCCCTTGAAAACGTTGCCAGAGCAGTCTCATCAGTCCTACAACACAGCCTGACGTGTTAATTAACAGTTATGAGAATAAGAAGTATTAATTTACTGTCCCTGCACTTTCTCTTGAAACCAGCCAAATTTTATCTAAAATTTCCCCTAGAAACTGCATTTTACTCTTAAGGAGGGTTTGCTTTACCTATGTGCTCTTGGAAAAAGCTCAAAGCAAATTATCAAAGAAAGCAATCTGAAGAACAGAAAAATATACTTCATTCAAATGACCTGAACTCTTTCACTGTCCACATAGTCATCTGAAGACTGAATCTTGAGTTGTAATTGAAGGGGAAAAAATTACAAGATCTTGTCTCAAAGATTTTGAAAAATAATTTGCCTTAACAAACTCTGCCTCAAGATTTGCATATATACAGTTGTCCCTGACCTCTAGTCAACACAGTATATGTCTGCCACTGTTCTCTGCTCCCAAGTCATCAAAATTGTAATTCCTCCAAAGACAAAGATTTTTTTTCTTAAAAAAAAAGTTAGTAAGTTATTTCAATGGCATTTATGAACTACCAGCAAGCATACACTTAACTGATCTGCTGAATCATACCAATGCTTAGTTCGAAGTAAAGAAACACTACCTTATTTCCGTTATTCAGAAGGTGAGATTTACAAAACATTATGCTCATGGCTCATCAGGGCTGCTTTTCACCAAATACAACATGTATTTTTAGCTAGCTTCAAATCACTGTAAATGAAAGAGAAAACAATGGCTAACTACCAAAGCAAAAAATATATTTTTCAATTTGAAGAATAAACTTTTATTTCATGACTAGGGTATATGTGGAGTTTTGCGAGGTATCTTGAGAAACATAGATTGTGCAGATCATTTTTATTCAGAGATTCTGTTTTCTGTTATGTTTTCAGTAAATTACTCCATCTTCCCACTACATATACATTAATCAGACACACACTTTCTTAATTATTGTAGCGAGTGGCATTATAAATCCTTTTCCCAAGATCTACAGCCTCATAAAATTAGAATAATGTGCATCATCTCTCTTGCGTAGCTTCTGGCATGTCGTTTTCACCCTCCTTCCAGCATAATTGAATACTCTGTGGGATATTTGTAGTAATAGTCATCAGTCTCTCTAATGAAAGAAGCCTGGAAAAAATACGGCAGTTTAATTATCAGATGTTATTTCATAAAAATAAATCCTAATGTTTTCCAAATACATATGATTTTCTTAATATCACTAAATTTGGCTACGTTGATGAAAGTATTTGTCTATTGGGCCACCAGTACTGAAGCTAAAACTACTTGCAGAAAATAGGTGTAATTTGCAGTTAATTTTATGAGATTTCCCTATCAGCAAATACCTTAAAGAGAAAACTCACTATTTCCCATCAGACCACTGTCACTCATCTCTCAGAAGAGGGAAGATGGAGGGTCTTTAGACCTTGATGATTGCCCAGCTGAGTGAAAGCACTTTAGGGCAATGCCCCTGCCTGGTGACTCAGGTGGGCATAGGAGTTAACTGACCCAAATAATGGACAGTATGCAGCAGGACTGCTCTCAGGTGAGTTACCTGTGACCCTTCTGTTCTTGGGGATGTCCAGAAATAATTGGTTGGGCAAGCAGTCAACCATAAGGACCTCAGGATCATAATTCTGATGGGTGTTGCCTGAATTTGCTTTAGATGTAAGCGCTGGGAGCAGCTATGCACCCACTTTCAAATAACCAGAACTAAAGGAAGAAAGTCATGCTATGGGCCCAGTCCTAGAAGTCCCATTTTGCCAACGTCTGATACCTTCTTCACAGCCTAAAAGGGAATAAGCTGCAGAAGAAATCAGAAGGAAGGTGGTTTGTTTGTCACCATTCAAATCACAGGCTACTGGAAGTGACATCAGGTAAAACTGGTGAATTTTGGCAGCCAAGGGCCAGTCCTCAGCAATAACACACCCTAGATAATGGACCAAACTTACAGCCAGCATCAAGGGTCAACAACAGGACATGGGCTGACAGACCTTGAGCTTTGAGGAAGAGATCGAGGCTCCTACCACCAATACTCGCTTCCAGGGTCATGCAGTTGGGTTCATGAGGTCATACGTCAGGAAACGGATGCGCACAGAGACCCTAAAGCAAATAACCTTTGTAGCTCTGCCTAAACTAAAAAAATCAGGCTACACTAGTGCCACCCCCTCAACACTGGCACAGTATTTCAGAAGCACGCAGAATAACGGCTACACCGTTAAACTGATATGAGCAGGAGCTTTGAAAAACAGCTGTTTTTAAAGGAATTTGGTAACATGCAGGACCACTCAATGAGTCTTTATCGAACTCCTAGATAGGCTCCTACCAGACCCTCTGCAAAAAAATAAGATATATTTAATATAATCTTTTATCACAAATGCATTGGACACAGTTCTTTTGTGCACTTATATTTCCCAGTGCTACTGCTACTCTCATCCCAGCTTTAGAATATTGCATATTTTAACACAATAATGATCCTAACTGCAGTGCAAAAGACATGCAAATGGAGTCTTACTTGTCAACAAATGCCAACAGAAGCCCACAGAGGCCCATCTGGAGTTTTCAGGGATTTATTGGCTTCTTTTCATATCCCCCACCTGTTGTTTTTTTTTATTTTTTATTTGTTTATTTTTAATCTACAGCAAATTTCTCACTCTTACAGGTATCAGTCACCAACCAGACTTTAACTACAGTTGAAAAGCTTCAGTTTAATGTTTCTTTCTCTCCATTGCTGTTTTCACAATTTTGCAATTCTATTCTTCTTTATGAACCTCGACAATTCTTGCACACTGATTTATTCAGCTCCTTTGCTAACCCAGTTAGACTTATACCACATTTGAAGGCCAAACTCTGTTCTCTGTTTCATGCAACTGCAGTTCTAGAATAAAAATACAAAGTAAAAAGTAATGCCTAATAAACCTACAACTGTAAATCTATAGGCACATATACTCCTAACACTAGGTGGTATTTAATTACACAAGCAACCCTACTGATTTAAGTCATATTTAACATGGATAAGAGTCTATTCCTCATGTACAAAATTTAGAAGTCTGGAAGTTAACTTGCTTTCCTATTTTAATTTCTGATTAACAAGCATTTTATTGACTTGCTTGTTGCTTTACCATAATAATTCCAGATGCATTGTGTTTAAGTTCTATCTGAGAGCTACTATCAGCTCAGTTTACATTTCTACTTGAGTACACGCTTTATAGAGTTGTTCCTATTAGAGAAACTATAGAAAAAGTGCTATTTACCAAATGTGGTAGTAAGCAGTAGAGATAAATCTTGGCATTAAGACAATCACAGTGTAATATAAATTTGATTGCAATTGACTGGAGATGTTGCCACATAAGAACTACTCTAGATTCTGCGGAGTAATTTATCTTAAATTAAAGAAAAAAAGAAACAAAAGCACTCTCTTTGCACAGTAATTGACTTCTGTAATGTCAGTTATAATGAAAATGCTCACCGGGACAGTAAGGCACCAAAATACACACAGGTCTGAAATTTCTAAAACCCAGATCCAAGCCATGCTTTAGAAATACATTGTTAGTAAAACTGTTTCTTTGAATAACTCAGCTTTGATTTCCACCAAAAGTCTTATTATTTTAGAAGCCTCCCTTCTTACTCCTACTTGTACTGTAGCTACTCATCATATTCATTATCCAGTAAACACACAAATCACTGTGGCTCAGTAGAGGTGCAGTAGAAACTAAGGTAAAAAGAAACCCATTCTTCCAAGCTTCTCCATGACAAATACGATATTCAATAAAATGATTCCACTGCCCTACCCGGAATTTTATGCTCCCTCCGAGCATGACATATTTTGCACCTATGAAGTCAATCAAATGCCAATGTTATTTTTTTCTTTTATTACCCAGGCCTGGTAGAGCAGTTTCAGTAAAAATAATTTATACCAACTGTTTCCGGTTAATGGAAATTCAAAGTCTTCAGACAGTGTTTTTTATTTCTGGTGCTTGAATTCTCAGAGAAATAGTGAAGTATAATTGATACCATATGCTTTTTATTGTTTTCCACATGAAAGAATCACGATTTTCAGTGGATCATCGAATTATGCTGTGGCATTGAGCCAAATCATCAAACAGCAAGGTCACTTGTGATGAAGGTACAGCTTCAAAATAGGAATAGCATGTATCATATCTTTGAATTGAAGGTTTATTTCAGTTTGTCTGAGTAAACCCAGCCAAGAAATTTTCTGGGGTTTTCCACAGTCTACAAAGCATCTCCTTGTAAATTACTGGAACAAGTCCAAGAAAATGTGCAAATATTCATCACCAAACAACAGGATTACAAAACACTATCATTTCAAAGAGTACATTACACTAGAGCCAAGCCAGTTGCTTCAACCACTTCAGAAATGTTAATAACTACCAAATATGAAAACAACTGCACCTACTGTATTTCAGGAATATTGCTGTCATAGAAAAATAGTCTCCTTCCCCCACAGTTGTTCCTGCTGAAGCATTATGTTCACTACTTGTTTTGAGTATTAGTTTATCTGCTTTACACATCTGTTTCACAAAATCACAACTAAAGGAATATTTTTAGAAAATCTTGCAAATTTTTCAGCTTGGTAAAAAAACCCAACTTTTCACTTTGTGTGCAAGTCTACACATCAGATTCAGTAACTGAATCTTTTTATCATTCTCAACTCATTTTGTGATGCTACTTCACACCTCCACTTCTGCCGTATCATTTCAAGTTGAAAACTTGCTGGAAGGAGAACATCACCTTCACGTGTCTTACACAATGGATTAATTCGGAACACATCCAAGAACTGCAATTCCAGCACCAAATGACAAGTCAAAAACTCTACAGTTTGTGACTAGTTACAAAGTCATTGCAGTGCTTCTAGTTTGGACAGGGCTTTAATACAGGGGAGACATCTTCCATTCTCAGAAAACTTGCTCTTCATGTCAGACAAAGGAAGAACACAGGGAATGACCAGGCAACAGGAATGTATCTGGAGTTATAAAGTCTGAACTACTTACAGAGGTACTGCATGTGCATTTCTCATCATCACAGCAACTTTTCTTTTTAATCTGATATACAAACCCGTTTTTAAATTTACGTACGTAGCACCAAGAGAATTCATCTGAGGATGATGAATTAAAACTTTCATTTAACTGTTCATGATGCAAATATTACCAACTGAAGTGCAATTGGCATATTTTATCCAATGCTAGGTTTTTTGAAGAGAAACAGGAAACAAGGCAGATCTTATCTCTCAGTACTTCTCAGGCAGGAAATTTAATTTTTCGCCTTCTGGAAGAGTTTCAGTTGTAAAGACTTTTGAAGGAACACAATGGCAGTACGACCTAAATTGATGGTTTTAAAGAGAGGAAACACTAAATTTATGGCAGGGACTATGTTATAATCCAATATCTTGGCCTTTGTTAGAGACAGAACAAACATTGCCCTGGGGTTTGAATGACTCTGTGAACTATCTTCTTAGAATCGTTGTCACCATGGCTCTCCCGGGTCACATATGAATTTATGAAAAAAGCAACCTGGACAGGCAAACAAGACTGAGGAAGAGCCTTGTTAGTCCTTTCTGCACACAAAATACATAATGGCAATCTTATTATTTTAAAGTTCTCCCTACTTTTGGCCTCTGTTCATTTTGGTCTCTTGTTCATAAATAAATTAGCTATAGTAAAAGATTCATTTACATCAGATCAATACCAAGACTCTTAATGGCAGGTTCCCCCTATGGCTTGTTAAGCCCTTCATCTGCGGCTTAGACCAGAAGTAGAAAGCACAAATAACACGATGAAAAACCAACAACAAAAACAATTCTAGTTGATGCTCATCCCACAAGATTTTTGGATTTGATTGACTGACCTTGAAAATTGGGCCAAATTATGATCAATGACCAGCTGCATCCCCATCGGGATAACATCAGATGTTTGCCCAGGCTGGCAATCCTCACTATGGTGTGAACTATTTTCGGTCCACCTTGAACCAGCCCTGGCACACCCTGGGTGCCACCGTTTGAAGTGTTCTGCACACATGGGCACAGGATATCTGCACAGCTGTGAATCTGGCAGCAGTTATTCTTCCCTACCTAAAGACCCATCCTGCAGCCATTTGACTTCTAAAGGGAAACGTGGGAGGGAAGGCCACAAGGTTAATTTCTGAAAACATTTAAGGGAAGTTCTGGCATTTGCTAGCAGAACAGAGGTAGCTACAGAACAGAACAAGGCCTCCAACATTTTCCATAACAAAATGAAAACTTACACACCCTAGAAACATTACCTTTTCCTTTCACAGGAGTTCAAGACAGGAACAACGATGCTTCCTTTTTTCTTGAGGGAGCAGAAAAATATCCAAGAATTTTCTTTCTGATTAGATAATCAGAGATGTATCCATTTGTCATTTCCACAGAGCAGTATCTGTTGCAAGACAAGATGGCAAAATACCTATTTTTTAGTAGTATGCATATATGAAGCGCAAATCAAATGTTTATCTATCAAATATGTACATGTGCAAATACCTATCAGTGCAAATACCTACCTACTAACTAAGTCTTTACACTCAGAGGTCATTTTATATTTGCCTCTGTTTTCTGGAATTGGTTATGAGTGCAAGATTACCCTTGCAGCTATCTTATTTTTCTTTTTCTTCCATACTTTTTTTTTTTTTAAATTACATATTCCTGAGTCTGCCTAAGGGAATTTGGATGTTCTCAAAGAAAGGGAATGCTTAGGTCTGTCTCAGCAAGGGGAAATAAGATGTGTTTTTGCTGGATATTGCTACAGGGGAAAGAAAAGGATTGGGGAAGAATCTGAAGCATTAAAACCCATGTAAGTCCAACTCCCTGTTGTGAATTCAGCAGCAGTTTACAGCCAGTTTTGATCTGTGCGTCTTGCCCTCATTTTCCAAAATAATTTGCATATACTAACATATACCAACTTCAACCTCTAAAAATGTTAAAACCTCTCACAAATGAGCTTCTGTGTAAATACTGTTGGATAAAAAAAATACTCAAAAAAGTCAAGACGCTATAACAAATAATAGGAGAAGATGTCTACAGCTGTGAAATGCTTTTGCCAGGGGCAAATAAATTAATAATCTTGCTGTTGTACTGTAGCATCTTATGCAAAATGATTCTCTTTAATATTTATTTAGACATGTGCAATGAGATATGAAGCTATGGTTTCTGTAAAATTCCCTAGAGGAAGCTTGTAGAGCCAACACATCAGGGTTTTCTTTTGATGCTGTATTCTGTAATACCCTTTTTATGCGTTTCCCAGCTCTACATATATAAGATCAGAAGCAAAACAGATCAATTCTCCAGCAGAAATTTTGCCGTGTGACTTCAGCAGTGGCAAGGCATTCCTTAGCGTACTGTCAACTCCACATTTCCTGCCTCCTTTAAAATTTTATTTGGAGGGAGGCACTAGCAGTAACAATATGTGACAATGAAGCATCACTTTCAGAGCACATTCTACCCCCTCAGGTATATTCTGGGGATTTACTATGACCACCTATGCTAAATGGACTTTCAAGCCATAGGTATACTCTTTATTTCTGTATACTGGGATATATATCCCTTCCCACTAATATCCCACAGAGTATATTCCCACTTGTAATACAGAACCCATCTGGAAATGCTTCCAATCGCACACCGTTTCAATTTCTTCATTGAATATATTCAACAAAATGACCAAAATGAATGGGAGGAAGCACAAACTTTTAAACATAAACAAATAAAGCACAAGACAGTTGTTCTTAGATCTGTGTGGCTGTTTCGATCCCAACTAAGTAGTTGAATTAACACCATTTTTAACGAACACCTAAGGACTCTCTGACTTTTCATTTACTCTGAAGCAAATGCTTAAGAGTGGAAAACACTCTATCAATTCTGTGAAGGGCAATGCAGTTTCACCTCGTTACTGCTCCACAACTATCGTGGTCAACTATTTTCTTTGCATTGCTTTGCAGCCTGTAACAACTCTGGACTTCGCCAAGAGCATGAATGCAATTATCCATCTCCCTTTTTACTTCACGCTCTCCTGTGAGAATATTCTGAGCCATCTGTTGTCAGCATCAGGCAGGTCTGCAGTCCCTGTAAGCGTGTAAATTAGTTCAGGGTCAAAGAATACAAAAATCTCTTTTCCCAAATGTTGGTCACTATGTTGCCTTGCAAGTCACATCTGTCACAACAATCCCATCCCAAATATGCTCTATGCCCACAAGTCATCACGAGAGCCATGAGTTACATGGTTCCAAGACATTAGGTTTTTTAATTTAACTTTTTTTTTTTTTAAGAGCTCTCACAGTGGATCAGTATAAATAATAAGTGTTCTTTCATTTTTAAAAGGTGTGTGTTTCCTTCCTGAACTCTGCTTTCACACTTAATTCACTTCAATGCAATTAAGCACAAGGAAGAATGTAAGCATGAAGGAATGATTCCCAGAGACTGCCACCACTGCTAACAGACAGAGCTGTCACCAAAGCAAGTAAGATTTAAATCCCAGCTGGGACCTCAGGGACTCCCCTGAGTAAGCCATCCAGGAGACAAATGACAAACTAGTTCTCCACTTCCCAGCTTAGCCATGCTACAGTGATGATAATCCTGACAGCTTTTACATTAAGCAGCTCCAGGCTTCAGTCAGATGGAACAGGCTTAGTAAACCTAAGCAAGGACCTATAGCTGTGGCTAGAGGTGGTCAACTGTGGATTTTGGATTTCTTTTGTGTTTTTTTTTTTTTTCTGTTTCCCTGACAGAGGTAATATTTTACTGCCACAATGCCTAATGAAAAAAGACCTACGTGCCAGTGCATGCCTTGTTCTCTTTTATAAGCAGAGGACCAGTTTAGGACTTTGGAACAATGTCCTCTGACAAAGACCTTGCGTCCTTCCCCAGAAACTCTGCTTAGCTTAGGGAAATGTAGATTGCATATCAAAAATAAATCAAAATGCCACAGTTCTCTCTGAAATGAGACAGAATTAGAATACTATACTAGAATACCAATGGGGAAGATCAAATTCAGTTTTGGCATCCAGAACCAAACTCTGCAGCATTAGCACATTTTTTTGGGCTCTCTTTTGGCTTATTTAGCCAGTAGCACTGACTCTGCAATTACATTTTTCATTACTGCAAAGTAGTAATTATCTCCCCCTCTTTTATTCACATTTGTCACAGCAACTTCCAATCAAGTGCAGAAACTTTTTACAAGATAAATGTAATTGAGCAAGTCTGAAATTCAGCATCACTTCTCCCTCCCTTTCAAGGCAGCAGATAAAGACAAAAAACGTTCCTGGAAGAGTAACTTGATTGATAAAAACATCTGTAGGCCCAATGACGAAAAAAGCAAAACTCCTCCCCTTATCCTTTTCCTAGGAAATATACCAATATAGACTGATAAATATCCCATTTTCCTATACAAAATAATACGAATGAAATGGCTGACGTATATATCGTTATGTATGTAGGCAGGCTAGAAAAAAAAACAGATAAGCTAGAAATGTAATATTGTGTTAAAGAGGAACTATCACTGACAAATACTGATGATAGTAGAATAGCTATAGGAGAAATACTTCAATATTGGCACTGAGACAATTTGAAAACTCATCTGATTACAGTAATCCCAAAATAGATAAAACAGAAAACCGTATCAGGGATTTCCAGCTAATAGCTTTCCTAACTAAATTTCAAAAGATAGCAAAAACTCATGGTGTCAGACTGCACTACCAGAATTCCATAAAACATACAGAAAGGTCAAATGGGTTTCATAAACCGGGTGTTAAAAGTTATGTTCAAGGAATAATACAGTTAATGCCTGAGGCCTGATCATCTGCATATTCTTCAACTGTCCTATCACAGGTTGCCAGAAAAGCATTTCATTGTAGTGAACGGCCCTTAATACATCTTGTTGCAGTTCTCAAAAAAAAAAAAAAAATCAGCTTGGGACTAACAACATCGAAAAGGCTTGAAATAACTATATAAAGTGCACTGATATAACAGATGGATATAAATCCTCTTCCTTTCAGCAAAAACCATGAGGGCTTCAAGGATGTCTTCTTCCTCTCCTTTTAATTTCTCCTTAGGGACAGGCACTACTTATGCATATTATGTCCATATTATGTTTTATGCTACAGATAAAATACTGCTAGTGTAATCTTCAGGCAACCCGAATAACTACAATCAATGTCATACCTAATACAACATGACTGAAAGGAAACACAAAATGCACTTTCAGATCTTTTCTGTACTTAACCTGTTCTAGATGACTTAGGTGGACTTCCACCACCAACATCCTTTATTCATATATTGTAGAAATTATACCAATATTTTTCAACTATGCATGATACCTGGAGAAGAGAAGGCTCCGGGGAGACCTTATAACAGCCTTCCAGTACCTGAAGGTGGCTACAGGAGAGATGGGGAGGGACTCTTTATCAGGGAGTGGAGCAATAGGGTGAGGGTAATGGTTTTAAACTGAAAGGGGAGATTTAGATTAGATATTAGGAAGAAATTCTTTACTGTGAGGATGGTGAGACACTGGAACAGGTTGCCCAGAGAAGTTGTGGATGCCCCATCGCTGGAAGTGTTCAAGGCCAGGCTGGATGGGGCTTTGAGCAACCTGGTCTAGCGTGAAGTGTCCCTGCCCATGGCAGGGGGTTTGGAACTTGATGATTTCTAAGGTCCCTTCCAATCTGAACTATTCTATGATTCTATGCTGCTTAAGCATACTGTGGAATAAATCATAGCAAAAGATGGGAGAATTGTAATAGAATAAACAAGAGGATACTGAAATCAAGAATACCCTTAGATATGTAACAAAACAAAAAGCAATTTTTATTTGTTCTCTCTGAGATAAGCATCTATGTTCTCAGCATATATTCTACCCTCGGTTTCCCTTTTCCTTCCATTCTTGCCCAGCAATGAAAACTGTCAAGCGATACTTTTGGTCAGCACACACCAACACCCACATTTCTCAGTGCAGAATTCAGGCACACGTGTTTTCTTAGCAGCGACTGACAGGCTGCCTGTATACCAAGTATTTCATTTCAACTATTCTACGTGCTGTCTACAAAATTATGAATGATGAGATTTTTAAAAAGACTGATGATTATTATTGTCCAATCTCAACTTCCATTACACCCAGGAGAGTCTCCCTGATGTCTTTAATAGGAACAGAGTCTGGCCAACAGAGCACTTTTGAAAATCCCCGCCTCAGCGACAGGAGGGAAGCCCAAGCCACCATAACCACATTAAGAAATATCAGAAACATATAAGCTGTCTCTTACTCAGATCTTTTCAAAATTAATACCCCCGCCCAGCAAAAATGATAGACAGACAGACCTCTGCCCCCATGTGGAGATGATCAGAGGAATGATGGTTGCATTTCTAAATAAATCCTTATGCACTCTCCACAAAGATTGCACAAGGCAAAGCAGAGAACAAAAAGAGAAGGCCCAAACAGCAATCTGTTCCATATTCTTCCAGGAATACATTCTCTTTTGTTTTAAAACATTCAAGTCTTCTTTACCTTCCCATTACTTGCTCTAAGATCACTAAGAAAACAAGACACAATTATTCAATTTCCAGATGAACTCGTAACAATTTGGGTTTATGACAGGAAGACAAACGTTCCTGCTATTGCTCGTTATTCTGCTAATTGTTCCCATTTTGGTTTTTTCTGTAATAAAGTAGGATTCACAAACAGTGAAAACCATGCCGCAAACAGCACATTATTCCATTATAAATGCAAGGCTTCGTAAGCAGCGATAATGTACAACAGAGCACAGGAGTCACCGGTGTTAGCTGCTGCTGCCGCTATGAAACTGGTTGGAAAAATGTTTCTTTCCCCTCTGGCAGGGTACATGCATGTCGTGAGCTGAACAACCAAGCTTACGTTGGGAGTTCTGCCCACAGGAAAGGCACATACCACACAAAAGTATAAATAACCCCCCACTTTTCTGTCAAAAGAAACTCATCAGGAAACTTTCTCTCAACCTTTGCACAGAGTGCAATGCCCACCTGCGGGTGAGATTCAGTTGTGTAAACATGGGTGGCCAGTGGCATTTCAGCTGCCTGGGGGCATGTGAAAATGTGTCCACAAGGCTGTCAAATGACATAGGACCTTGTGCCCTTCTGGGCAAATGCAGGCCCAAGTGAGTTGCCCTGGGGCATCTTCCAGAGCACAGCAAAGCTTAACGCTTAGGCAACTGAATCCCACCCACAGCACATGCCTCACCAGTATTCAGAGTCTGCTTCTTCAGATTTGTTACAATAAATTCAACTTTTTGTTTGTTGTTTGGTTGAATTTTGGTTTTTTGTTATGAAAACAATTTGAAAACAAGAGAGCAAAAAGCACTGGTGAAGCACGGAGAGATGACAAAAGGTATACAAAGATGAAGGGGGAAAATAAACAGAGGAAGAACACGGACTGAAGTGTAGAGTTCTGAGATATCCAGGCAGGGATCCTGAGGCAGGAAATCCTGTCTGCAAGGTTCTCTCTTGCAGGCATCCGCTCCTGCGACTGTCATTCACATTTGCATTTACTTTCTATCTCACCTCACAGACTGGAACAGCATCCGAGTGCTGCACGGTGGTAACAGGTGGTGATAATCCCATGGATTTCCTTGAAGATATTATGGGAAATTAAGTTTTCACTGCCTGGCCCATGCTACTAATATAAGAACGTGAGCAAGAGTACAGGGGACAGCTGGGAGGTGAGGATCTGCTTCTCATTTTGGGGGGGGGGGGGGGGGGGGGGGAATATTGTACACTTTGCATGAAGGGTCCGGGACCAGAAATCACCCTATGCCAATGTCGGCATCTCCCTCTGTATTTTAATGTTACTGACTCCTTGGCCACTTAACTCCAGCTGATGTGTTTAGGGACAGCTGATGGGTGAAAAGCTCTACTCTCCAAACACATATTCTGCACATGGCAATGCTTAGCTGTTTTGGAGACACTCTGCTCTTCCTGCACTTGAAAAAAAGAAAGTGATCCCAGTGAACTTAAATTTCTTTATTTGTCCTGAGCATGGAGAATAACACTGATGCCTTGAAGATATCAAAAGACTTACTTCCTGAGAAATATTTTCTGAGTTACTTCAGAGTGATTTTCTAAGAGATCACCACAGCTGACAGTCAAAATAAATCAAATTACAAGCTATATTGTACAAAGGTCCTCAGTTAAACTGCCAATCACATCTGAGAATCAGGTACAACATGTATATATGCCATAAGTTGCTAGAACTATGCAATTTTAAGCAACGGCAGAATATTACAGTCTTCAGTCACCGTTTCTGTCCATACATGCACGGTGTGCATCATGACTAGATACTAGGGTACATGGCAAGGCAGTAAGAATCCCAGTCCACCCATTACCCAGACTGGGCAGCCTCTCTGGGCTGCCTGCCAGAGCTGCTTTGCATTGGAAGCTCTAAACTCAATGGAAGTGCTTTAGTGGAAGTCCACTTTAGTGGAAGCACTAAACTCAGAAACGCAGGCAGAGCCATAAATACAGAAGTGAAGTGCACTTAAAAACCTCCCAGTGTAAGTCATGGGTTTTACACTCATTTTGCAGGGGTATAAAATGGTTACATCCAGCACAGGCAAGCAACGAATCAGTCATTCCACGCTGCATATGCACTCAAACAATAGGACCTGTCTTGCAGACAATGCAATATTTTATTTCCAGGAGCAGGCAATGTTTTGTCCCGCCTCCAAGGAAATCACAGAGGAATTTACGTTGCAGAAAGTACTGCAATGCAAACACCCAAAGCTACGATGCACTGAGCTACCTTCAAACCTGGAAACCATATAGTTGAGACTGCACAGCCCTTTCCCAAATTAAGACGACCTGAAAAGTGGGTTTGCTAACTCAGGCCAAGAGCTAGGCACCACTGCTTCAAGTATCAATGCTAGTCTATCTACACAGCACTGAGTTGCACCTTATAGCCCCTCCAAATCAGAGCCAACTTAGAGGTCTTCACACTCCTTTTCCAGTTACTTTCATCCTAATTATGAGCACGGGTTTACAGAGAAAACTAAGCGGCAAATGTAAAGGGTTGAAGGTCATGAAGCAGCAGGTTCAATGGGTATGCATTCTGCTTAGTTCAAGAAAAAAAAATGATAAATTCATAGTTCACTCTACTACAAATTAGCACGCTAACGTAGAATGAATTTGTGCATTTTAATACAACTGCAGCAAACATCAGATTCTTGCATGCAACCTCTTAGCCCATTCAGGAGACAAAAATGAAAAATGTTGAATGGTACGTAATACATGGGTTTCCATTAAAAGCATGTCACCACATCCACGAATGCAATAAACTTGATCACAGAAGTAAACAAACAAGCAAGCAAAATACCCCCAATTATTTGGAACCATGCCATTAATGCTAAATCTCCTCAAGTCTGAACCTGTTTTAAGAGGTTCAAGTTCAGACTGTTGGAATACAATGTATTTATGTTTGATGCTACAGCCAGAAAAACAGAGACATTACCAACTCCATGTCTTTGTCTCAAACGCCTTCCGCCCAGACCTTTGATGTGGATACAGAATACATGCCGCTCGATTTCATGTCAGTGTTTCAGTTTACTTTGCTTCTTGCTTTACATACAACATATGTTCAGTTATTAGAGGTTTTCTGCATATTACATCACTTTTACAAGTGACCTCATGAACTTGCACTGCTAATTCAAAAGGATTAGTGACATTTGCTCAACATTTCTTTGAACTTACTTCTACTGAAGGATGGGCTGTTGAACAGAAGTTCATCCTCCTGCAAAAATAATAGAAAATAGGCTTTGGTATCTGTTAAAAACATGTGTACCAGCAGGCAATCTCCTGTTACAACAGGGAATTACTTTTGATAATGCACAGAACTTTGATCAAACCCTTATACTCTGTTGAAATACATTCACCCCTATTGTCTTATGCAGTTCCAGTGGCTAAGCTACTTCAGCTTCAATTACTGCAGCCTGGCTCTGATACATCACAGAATAAAGTAGCCACAGTAAACTATTCAGAGTTCTAGATTATAGCTGTTTCCAAAGTGTTCCCACTGAACTTGAGGATATAAGGTATTCAGCAGCTTACAGTTCTCAAACAAGATTTTGCATTGAAAAATACTTTTTTCTTTAAAAAAAAAAAAAGGGGGGGGGTATTTTTTGTACTTTAGTGAAAAATCCACCTTTAATTGAGGATAAACAAACTGTGCAGCTATTTTTTGTTTTAGATTTCTAATGTGTTTTCTATTAGTTGTATTGCCTGGACTCCTCCTGTTGTGAGCCTTCAAGAGATATAGGAAGTTCCGTGCCTAATATATGCACCCCACAGGCTGCAAGCACAAGATAAAAGATCGATCTTGTCAAGAGTAAGGCACCTTCAGCAACAAGAGTTGCAAGACTTTTCTCATCTCTGGAGCGGTATTACTAAAAACTAACATCCTTCCAGGTTTAGAAGCAATTAAACAGCACTTCAGTAAACACCACATTTTGGGCCCATATTTAAGCATGAAAGACCCTTTCATTTGTATATATTTTCTAGAAAATTACAGTAAATCTAATACAGTTCTTTTTTAAAAAAATACATAGACTCAAAACAAACCCACATTTCTGCCTTTATTCACCTTTTTTTTTTTCCTTCTGGACCTACATTTTCAATAATTTTTGGATCCACCTATAAGTATGTAGGATATACATTCTGAACACACGTACAATCAAATCTTTAAGATACTTAGTACCCAAATAAGTTTTGCCACACACGCATTCAATTACAACTTGCTCAGACTCATAAGTACTTTATATCAGGATACGGGTGCAGAAGGAATAAAATTTAAAAACCACATTTTTACTTCTCGGCATACTTGAAAAATATTCTATTTGGAGATCTTCCCAGCTACATCACTGCAAAAGCAATGGCAGACACAAAAAAAAAAAAAGTTTTTGGTCTGAATGGGGTCAGATTTTCACAAAGGCAAAATCTCTGTTGTCATGTCTGGTTTCCCACTTGAGTTTATGAAACCTTTCATTCATTACATTATGTTTATTTGATATAGCCAGAAGAATTAATGTCAGAAAGAGAGAACTATAACTCAAGAGAGAAATAGAAATTAAGCAATAAGAATAGGAAAGTTTGTTTTCACATATATACTATAAAGGTAA
The DNA here is from genome assembly GCF_964106895.1 of Numenius arquata. Lineage (NCBI taxonomy): Eukaryota > Metazoa > Chordata > Aves > Charadriiformes > Scolopacidae > Numenius > Numenius arquata. The sequence continues at coordinate 37,356,636 of NC_133585.1, read as the reverse complement.
AAACCAGAAAATGTACATTCAAAGCACACACTAAGCTTTCTGCAACTTGTTCTTCACATCCAGCTCTTGTTTCTCCCTTCCTCAACTGCAGGGAAGATTGCTTTTCTCATTCTGTCTGTACAGTGCTTTGCATAACTCTCAAGGACCTCTAGACTTTACTGAAATACAGAGGACAAATAAGATAACAGAACACACAGTTTAAACTCAGCAATTCTCTAAATAGAATATTTTCCCTGAAACAACCAGCCCTTTAAAGAAGCGTACATCTTTCACCTATTTGCTGTGTTTCATAACACTTGTTTTATATATAGAAAGATGGGGAGGGATAGGAGGGTAAGTGGACAGTTTTAACTGTCATGTCAGTCCAAGAATTTGACACAAAACAATACAATGTACCGTTATCCTATAAATCTAACCAATGCTGGAAATTGGCCAGTGCTGCACCATTCGAAATACTGTTTTTGTATTGTCACATATTTTAAATACGTGGGTAATAATATATACCAAAAGCAGATTTTTTTTTTTCACATGGGGAAAATAAAATAAAGGAAAAAATAATTGGAAAAACATAGCCAAATTTTAAGTTAACCCAAATCCAAAGAATAATCCCCAGCAACCATAAATTATGTGGTGTCCTCACTCAATTGAAAAGCCACTGCCGGATCTGTGGCTTGGGAGGCAGGGATGGGAGACATGGGAGAGTTCTGTTGATCAAATAAACCACAATACTTAATGAATACTTAATATTATATAGCTTATTTGAGCAGATAATACAGGCTGAGAATGTTACTTTAGCCCTATAGTATACAACAATTATACCAATTGTAAAGTGCTTTTTCATCATCTACACTTCGATCCTGCTGGCAGAAAATACCCAAAGCCAAGCAATGTGTGAAGACGCAGATCCTCTGACACCTCTCACTTATCCACTGAAGGACTGACCAAACTAAAGGACATCTCTACTGAAGCTGATACTCACCAAATGGCTATTAATTTTAATGATAATAAAAGAAACTATAATTGTGTGCCTTGCAATTCAGTTCAGTAGGTAAGAAATTTAAAGTTTACAACTCCACATTATTTACTAAAATAAGTCAGCACATCACCCTCCTCTCCCACTAATAAAAGACAAAAACCAATTCACAATATGGCTGTCCTGTGCATTAATAATTCATATCTAGGCCAGCATCAATCTGCTGGTTGATGCTGAGCAATCTTTTTGCAATGTCTGCGTCCCTTCAGCTGGGTCACAGAAACAGATCTTCAGCTAATGAAAAGTCAACATAAGTCTCCTGAACCCTGTGCACATGTTAGTTTACGCACCACTCATAACAAGAGCTGACAGTTTCATTTTGCAGTTCAGTTTTCTGACTTTTCAGTCTTTAAATTCAATTTTTACCCTTTTTTGCCTGGATGCAGTTTCCTTCAAAAACTTTATAACAAGATAAACGTCCACAGATCTGTAACTCATCTTAAAGAAATCTCTGATCTGGGAAGTTTAAAAATATCAGGGGAGGGCTTTAAAGCTGTTAAAAAATGTCTCAGACTTGAATGCCAAAACCTAGGTTCAGATCACTGTTTACACATTTGATCCTCAAGGGCATTTAACACTTTTGAAAATGGCAGACCCTACAAGAAATAGTTGCAGAGTTTCTTGATTGACTGCCACCTCCTGAAATCTTGCTCAGTTTTTGCTACTTTGCCTTTCTACAATGAGATATAACTGAAGAATACTCTTTGAGGGAAAACAGTTTGCCTTGCGTGTGCTGGCATTGCAAAACATTGGAGTAGAGCTAGATAAAAAATACCAGGCAAGTTCTGCAAATTATTATGTTTCCATGAGTTTATTGGAACATGAGTTTGCCTATCCCAACATGTGACTTATCGCTTTTATCTTTCAAGACACTAACTGGTAAGCAAATTTCAAAGTTACACGCCTGACTGCATAAGGAAGATGAATTTTGAATCATCTACACATCCCGACCACAGAACACTCGTACCCTTCTCCAATAGGAAACAGAAACAGTGCCACATGACTTATCTGAAATTCAATGCTATTTGAATTTTAAGCATTAGATTAACATGTTGAAAAATGCAACCACAAATACCAGCATTGAACAGGCAAAAAGGAATATATATCCTCTGAAGGAATATCTATGAGGCTGAATATAAGTTAAGTTACTCAAAAAGCTATTCACTGTAGAGTTTTCATTCGGATCTAGTTAAAACGTAACAACCCTTGAAAATCTAGTTTGTTTTTCCACTTCCTGTGTTATGCAATGCACTCAAGTTACACAAGGCTGTTTTTTCAGCTGGATCACAACATGGTAGCATTTGCAGACCGGTGCTGATGTTTCATTAATGATCTCCATAACAAGAAGATCATTGTTTTCTTTTATGTAAATGCTGGCTAAGTTACAATCACATTAAAATTTACTAGATTCTTTTTCGTGGCCCAGTATCAGAGAGAAGGTCACGCTTCCTACCAGTAAGGACACTCCAACAATGTGTAGGCTATTTTGGGTGAATGCCTGGTGATTAAAAAAGCCACATAGTTAATGAAGTCTGCCAGCAAAAGAGGAAATCTCGGTTGTTCATGTCAAAACAAGAAGAGAACTTGGTCTGTTAGGTGACATTGAAACTACTCTGTATATAAAAAAAAAGGTTTTGTACAGCTGAAACTCTTTCCAGTAAAGAAGTACGATCTAATAGCTGACTCTGAATACAGTTTCAAATTCTAGCTTTGCCACAGACTTTAGAGCATGGCCAGACCAATTCATTATTTCATTCCTCATTTATCAACCACAGACTAGAAACAATATTTTTCTTCCTTTTTGTTAACTATTGATAAACTGCAAGCTCACTAGTTAGGAATAACTAACTAGGTAGGTGCAAAACAGTACAAAGTAAAACAGCATCCGAGGCTGTAAGTGAGAACAAGCCAAAGACCACAGCAAACACATCAAATAAAACTGTAATTCTTAGAGTAACATTTTCAATTGGCAGTGAGGTATCAGTTCACAAATCACTCAAACGTCTTTTCCCAAATCAAAATCTTTTAGCATAGTAATGAACTGTTATCATAGTAAGAAAAAAAAGAAATAAACCACACTCTACATAGAGTCACACTTAATTTCAGGCACAAACCGACAGGAAAATGCTGACCGTTCACATAACACCCAAACACTATTCCAAAGCTGAAAACAAGGTTTTCAGAAAAAATGTTCTTTTACAGTGTTAGCACTAACTTTACTGAACAGGAAAACACGCACAAAAATCCACCCAATGTCCTCCTCACATGCAGACTCTGATGGACACTTAGAAAAGCAGCATTTATGCAAACTGGAGATGCATTAGGGAAAACCATCACAAGATAAAATGAATAAAGTATCTGTAATAAACAAATAAGATCTTAATACTAATAATAAAAATAAACCACGACATTACTAACAAATGCAATGCTTTCAATAAATATGCCACATTTAATCTTGTAGTTGCCTTTGCTAGTTTCTTGAGGCAACAAGTCATGATAAGAAAATGCTGCCACTCACTAACTGCAGGCGACACAGGGACTGCCACACAGTGGGGTCCTCATCGGTGTATAAGGCAGGTGGCAGAGAAGCACAACCAGAGGGACATGACACCCAATCATCCTACACGCCGCCTTCTCTCATGAATACTTGTGGGTCTCATTCGGCTTCTTCTTTTAGAAACACTGAAATGTTAGGTAACGACAAATGTAGTAAAGAACTAAGTACTTTGGTTTCTACATTCCCACATAAGCACAAGCAGCCAGTCTCAAGCACTCTTCTGAATGAACATAACAATGTTGACTGTCTCTATTCACGCAGCTCTGAAAATTCTAGAAAAACATGGTTTAAAAAGAACAATACTTTTGCTGTTCAGAAAAATAGCTATAGCATGCAGGAAACAGCGATAGCTACATTGCATTAAAGTTAGAAATACATTTTAAGGTGTGTCAAAGATACTAGTATATAGTTTTCTAGGGACCTTGAAACTCCGCATAATTACTTAAACAAACTCAGACGCAAAGGAAGTGTTAACTTTTCTCTACAGATAAAACATTCCTGCTTTTACCACTTGCAGTCACATTTTCCTAGGTCACATCTTATCCTAGTAATCCACAGCAGTGCATAGCCACAGCAGTGAGAGTCTGAGCAGGGATCAAGATCTGGCAGGTGCCTCTGGAGGAAGGCTGAGAAAACACTGTGAAAAATATTGGTTCAAGTTGTGAAATCAGCAGGGAATACACCACTCATTTTGCGCTTTTGTTCTTCTGCTTGGAAGGAAAATAGATGAGTGCATCTTTCCAGATTTCTTGGAGAAAGATCTAAACACAGAGAAAGACAGCCAGAAAAGGAAGGGTTGAGAAGCTGACATGTGTAACAGCAGCAATAACCTGAAGGGAAAAAGCAAAGGGGGGGGAACCCAACTTACTGGGAAACAGACTTTGTATCATACTTAATTTACTCCAAGAATTCTACTAAAATAAGAGAAAAGGTTCAGTGGAATTCAGAGCACATCGGTAAAATCTTCCAGGGAAACACTCTTGCCAGGACTTTTGCAACAGCTGAAATTCCAGTTCCCTCTATTCCACGTGCAAAACCACCTCAACTTAGATCAAATTATGAGTTCCTTCTGCATCATCTGCTTGTAGCCTATGTTTACTTCAGAGTCCTTCACCATGTACACACAAAGATGTATTTTTACTAAGAGTAAGCACATCAAATACAAAACTTCCCGTAGAAATTGTGAACTGCTGCTGTTCTCCCTCCAGGCACAACCATATAAACACTTGAGATGTCTTCAGTACCAGACAGTGAAAGCTGTTTCAATAAAATCAGCAATTTTCAGCAGGTAATGCAGTAACAACAGCACATGGTGCAAATAACCTGAACTGCAAGAAGAAAAACCATTTTGTTACTGTACACTTTTATTTCTACTAACTCCAATGTAAAATGTGGGGTCAAAAGGAACTTATCATTAGGTGGCAGCCTGGATTAAACTTAATTAAGATGTGTTGGAAGAACACTGGCCTTTCACTTTATGCATTCATGCAAAGCAAAACCACACACAACGCCACCTCAAAACCTCAGCTACGTAGGTGGAGGTGTTTCACTGGAATATTTTTGGCAGAACTGTGTACCTGTACATCTGAAGTGAGAATGCAGAACATTACACATAAGAGAAAAGAAAACCAAAGACAGTCAGGAAGTCAGAGGAAGAATCCTGTGCATATACCTAGGAAAAAAAAAAAAAAAAGCTTTGATGGAAGAAGAGTGTTTTATATTGACTGCTACCAAGAAATTCTTGGCATTGCACTCAAAGACTTTTTAGGCTTTTTTTTTTTTAAATCCTTCTGTATTCAGAAAAAACAGAGTTTTGTACCTTGCTTGTAAACAAGTAAGATTTCGTTGAAGATTTTCCTTCTATTGCCATCAGTTCCCTCTCTTGCTGCAAGGTCCCTGCAAAGCCCCACATTTTTACTATTTCTTCTAGAGATGAATAACATTCTTGCAGTCTGTTTCTAGCATATTCTCACTAGTTGTTCTAGCAACAGAACTGCAATATCAGAGCAACAAGAATGATGTAAGGAAAAAATTCAGGCTCTAAAGAGGTAAATTTATGTTCAAAAAGCAAATATGGCCAAAGAGAAATAAAAAAAAAAATTGCTGCTCAGTCACCAATGCCTACAACACTTCGAAACTCAGAAGAGAAGCTTGAAAAAGAAAAACATGTCACATGCTGGGGGGGGGGGGAGAGAAAAGTAAGTAAAGCATCATTTAGAGTGTTTCCAGAAGAAAAGGCTGGACCATGAGTTGCACGGAAAAATACAGTACGGTTCATTCAGTTCTGTGCTTAGGTGATATGATGCATGCTAAAAGACCTGATGTCTTTACAATGCTCTCTGCCAATCTGAAGCTAAATCCAGAAAAATTTGTAGTGTGTCCAAAAGAGATCATCTACCTATCATAACCCTCAGCAAGATGGGAATTACCATGACCAACCCCCACAATGCTGCATTGAACAAACCATCTCCGTATGCACTCCCAGATGTGCAATTCTGTATATTGCTGCTTTAACTACAGGTTTATGCCAATACCATAAGCCCACTGTTCAGCAGAATGATTTAAGATTTTCAAGGCTGAAAAAGGCTCCTGTGACTCTGCCCCTTTCTTGGCATACCCATGCTTCAAAACCCTTCAGACTGGACAGAGATGATAGCCCTTATGGATTGACAACGATGTCAGCCAAAAATCATGAAGTATTTTAAGTAATGGACATTTATTACTGAAGTCCTCGCTCCAGAAAAGGAGATTGGTACATCACCTGGGAAGAACATGTGGTCAGGGTTGAATCTATAGGATATTTTTACCGATGTTGCCAACTTGTCAAGTGTCCAGAAATACTGCTATGCTGTGATTTCAGTAGCTCTGAGGCCTGGCCCCAAACCTGGTGACAAGGATACAAATAGCCAGGTTGGTATAGGCAACCTTTCAAGTGCATGCTCATTTATACCTCTGTGAAATATGCATTACCCTCTGACATGTGGGGCTCTGGAAAATTAGACTGGAGGTAGGTGTAGCTCTTCTGACAATGTGGAAGCTGCCTTTCTTCCCAGGTCACTTCACATACAGGTGACTACACCTGTATTTCTCAGCTCTGTGCTGCATTTCCAGTTCTCTCTGGCTCTTCACATCAGTCATTTGTGCCCACAAAGAAACGGCAGTGCTTAACTAGGAAGGTCTAAATTGCCAGTGCCACTGAAAGGGATTTTAGTGTAAGGAACCACATGATTCATTAGCAGCTTTCTTCTTCCCCACTCCTTACATCTAAACCTAGACCTCCATTCTGTGCTGTTGCTGAATCACTACAGAGATCGGGCAAATGAGATGAAACCAACTTGGTTCACAGAGGTCATAGGTTTCTGGAGCTCTTGTTCCAGTCAATGGAAGATGCAAGTGTTCGGATTATCAGCAAGTAGGGCAATTATCTGCCTTGTGCTTCAGTTCCCACATCCATAAGATGGGAGTGATTATTCCTGCTTTTTAAAGTGCCCGCAGAATCTTACATGAAAACTGCTGAAAACTTCCTCTTTCCTACAGACCACAGTGGTCTACCATTATACCAGTTCCTTTATCCAGTGTTACTGCCTGACTAGCTGCCCTTCTCTTTAATGAAGCAACCAGAGCAATGAGCTGGAAGTCCTTGATACTCTTTCTTCCTACTTGCCCATCTTTCCACACAGCTATTTATGCCACCCCTGTTTGGCTACCTCCCTTTATCAGAGCTGGGAACACCTGTTCTGCTGCAGCAGAAAAGAGGTAAGAAAGCAAAAAAGGAAACTGTCAGAGATCTTATTCAAGAGTAAAGGGGATTTGAGTACTATCTTACCCAGCCTGATAATTACAAAGAAATGGCAGCAGATGTAAATCATGATTGGGTAGGAGGTGGCCCTGCCAGCAAATATGATAGTCCTAGTAGGCTCTGTTCAGCAGGTCTTTTGCTGTAAAAATATTACTGCACTGAAGTGAAATATTTTGGCGCCACTCCAGTAATAACCGAGGCAGGCTACTGTTGTTCTGGAAGGAGCAACTTTTGTTCAATGTGATGGAAGCAGCCACTGCGTACTGGAGAGAAAATTCAGCAGAAATATTTCTTTGTTCTAGTATTCCAGACTGAGCCTTGATTTCTCTCCCTGCTGTCAAAAATAGGAATACTCTGTAAACAGGACCTTAGCAGCAGACAGTGGTTTGAATATATGTTGCCTTGATCTGGCATACCGCCTATTAAAACAGTTAGACATTTTTTTACAGCCACGAGACCTTCTGGCTTTACTCTGAGTCAGACAAGTTCACCTAAAACAAAGCACAGTGCAAGTTAGATCTAGTCAGAGTGCACACATTTTATTGCTGGAATCTACTGGGCATCTTAGAAACCCTGACATTACAGCCTAAGAGTGTAAGACGAATACAAATAATGAAAAAATGCTGGTAATTAGACTGTCCAGAAAAAGCTAACCGAGCACATTTAGATGTTCAAATGCATTTTAGATGCGTGTGCATCAGCCCTTTGGCAGCCAATAAACTGAAAAGAAAACATCAATAGTTTGCAGAAACAGAACACAGACAAGACTTAGCCAGATAGTGCTCTGGCTGCTAGACTCTTACTTCCTGGCTTGTCACTGACACTGTTACCTTATAAAGCAACACTGGGCACCAATTAAGTAGGGCTGTTATTCACCACTAACTTAGCAAAGGCAAAGAAATGAATGAGCTTTCCCAGGTTGCAGTAGTTCCAGATTGTCTCTCAAAGGGCTGCATCAATTAGTGTCACTTATTTGTCAGCAGTATGCCATGATTAATTGGCAAGATCCACATTTTTGTGTGCCTTACGTCATACACGGCTCTGCTCCCCCATCTGTTTTTATTGGTGTTTTAGACCAAAATGTTCCACACCATGTACCTTGTCAAAGCTATATTAATGTCTCACAATGGACTCAAGCTAAAACAACTTAAAACCCTACAGATTACCTAAATGTGCTGAAAATAAAGATGTAAAGAGAACTGACTGAAAGATTTAGTAGAATTGAAAGTTGAGACACAAAAAAGAGCAACAGACTTTAAGCTTTCTTCAGCAAAATGATACTGTTATGTTGGCAGAATAAGGGAATTTGTTGTCAGCACTAAAATATGTGGAAAAGTTTTTATCACTAATTCAGAATAAGTAGTGTTTTACAACCCCCCATTCCCCCCAAGACATTTACAAAGTAAATTGCTACTTAATAAGAAGTATGTCAAAATCAGCCTTAGGTTTCAGTTCCTCACATCCTTACATTCCTATTTAGGATGGCGTTTGAATGCCTCTTCCTTATTTCCTAAAACACATCTATATCTCATGGACTTTCACAGAAATTCAACATGCATTTAAATGTTTCCTTGGAATCTTAGTGAACACACACATACATGTATGTGCTCAGTAGTGAGTAAAAAAAAAAACCATATACTAAAGAGCAGCACACATGAACAACATATAACACAACCTTATGGTTATAACTGTAGCGAAGGCTTAATTTTCTAAGCACCATTCAACATTTATGTTGTCATTTTCACGTGTAGAGATCAATGTGCTTTAAAAAAAGGAAGTAATTAAATAAATGTTATTTCCCTTCTAGCCTTAACAGTCATTAGGACTTTTTATATGTCTTGTGATACCTGTCATCTTTCTGAGAGCTTATACTCAGAAATTGTGCCATTTTGAGATTCTAACCTTGGTTCTTTTAAAATACAGTTCTGGAGAAAAGGTAAAATATCTGAAATCTTCATGTTCAGCCTCCAGAACCTATCCGTTTCTAGAATCCATCTCAAAGCCCCAAGATCCATTTCAGAAGATGCTGTGAGGGACACTATTGCACTTACACAGAAATTATGCTTGCCCTTCCACGCTTCCTGCCTTTCTGATCACCCTTTTGATCATCTGAATAATTCAACAAATATTTACACTACTATCGTCTTCTGGCTTTTTGGTTGCATTGGCTTCCAAGTTCAGAAACATGAAAACAGTACAGTGGGCAGTTAGAAGTCTCGATTATTGGACCATCCATTAGTAATTCTGCAAGGATGGCACTTGTCTGTATTACAACGGGAAAGAGAAACTGGCAAATGCCCCTAAAGTTGCATATTTTTACTCTCAATACCTCAATTCAAAAGCATTATTTTTTCATTCAAAGGAACTACATTTTAATACATTTTTGTTGCTTACCCTTTGCCTAGAAGAAGTGATTGACAGTCCAGGTCAAACATTAAAACACCTGTATATCCCCCTTTGGTTTCCCCACAGGTCTGGAACATTCTCTCCGAGCTTGAATCTGAGCCCTTTTGGGTGAGCTACAGGATCAATTACTTTTTTCTCCTGAAGTGTCTTATTTTCTATTCCTGTGATAATGAAATAATGCAGGGGGGAAGAGGAAATGAGATGACCTTTTAGGAAACTGAATATTCCACATCAGGCATTCCCCCTAACAACATTGTTCGGTATTTAAAGTTTCCCACTGGGAGAGCCACTGCTCCATTATTAGCTGGGATAAATAAACTCCTCCCAAAAACAAGTCCTCCCTCAACCTGCAAGTGCTTTTATAGAAACAGAGCCTTCTGATAACTTTTGTGCTCCCTCAACTCAGAATTCTGGTGCTAAACAGAGAAGAAACAAAAGCACAGAGAAGAGGACAACCAGCTTTATCACTCAAAACTGAGTTTACAGTTTCGAGAGGTGTAAACGGTCTCTAATGTCAAATACAAATAATATCAAAAATACAACTAATGAAATTTTACTTCTATTTCCATACATGTCACAGCATGATAACAGCAACTCCTGGGTCCAGGAGTTGTGGTCTACATGATCTCTATCAAAGAAATAGCACAAGCTATCTTCAATGTCTTTGTCCTTCTCAGTTTTTATCTGTTGTTTCACTTCTCATAACAGCAAGCTACTACTTCCACCTTCACCAACATGACCTTTAAAGCCCCTGCTGCAATACTGCAGGCATGAAAGTGACCACAGACACCACAAAAAACCATAACCCAATAAAAAACAACAAAAGCAGGTTCTGACCTGAGAAATTACAGAGGTTAGGAACAAGGTCTACATGAGGCAGCGACACTGCATTACAAAAGCTTAATTACCAACAAGAAATGAATTTTCACAGGCTTTGACTATTTTTGTTACTTTCTTAAAATAAACAGAAAAATTATTCTGCAACATCATGCTAATGATGCAAAAGTAAGCACAGAGGAATCATTTTAAGAAAATGGGACATTCAGGCCGAAGTGCAGATAGCCATGCTTTTCTGATGGCTATAGACCATGCCTGCATAGAGGTTATCACACTATTGACACTGTTGGAAAAATAGCCTCTGACAGTTACTCATCCCATGCCGTTATGCATAACAGAGCAAAGCCTGGCTCTGAGAGATCTGTCCTTTATCTGGGGGTTTACTGGTGCCCAGAAGGCAGGTCCACTCTGTTGTGGCGCAGAAGTTGGCCCCATCCCTCACGTGCCATCAGCACCATGGACAGTGCAAGCCTGGGCCTCACAAGTGGCAGCACACCCAAACCGCAAACAGAACCGCCTCCGTGGTCACCCACTCACACCCCACGACAGCTTTGGCACAGCTTTGCTATGGCTTTTTCCCTGAATTTTCATGGCTTGTACCAGAAATATGTTGCATTTTTCCAGCAGGCCAGTTTGTGTGCATCAAGAAGAGAACAGGATTCCAATAGAGTAGTGCAATCGATGCAAGCTTTTGCCAGAGACAGTTTTCTAGTATCATTGGCTGCTAGGCTAGTTGAGCTGCTGACAGCAGTAGAAAACTGAAGAGGAAAAAAGCAGGGTTAGACTGGGCTTGTGTCTTTACCTCCATTTATTATAAAGCCCTTCAGTCTGCTCTGCCAGAACGCTCCCTGGTGCTAGAATACCTCCTCCTTCTAGGAAATCAACAACCTATTTCAAATTTCTATCCAATAATTCACTTTTCTCACTCATTTTTTAATTCCCAGCTTTGACCCCATGCTATTTATTTCTCCTTTCTTGTCCTTTGACTGTTATGTTTTACAAGATATAAGCCAAGACACTAAGTTATTTTGCGTTCACCACTATATTGCCACAACAATACTGTCCGGTAGGTCACTGTACATTACCTGAGTTTTTCTGTTCCCACTTGCACACTATGGACGTTAACACACACCTTTCTCTTAGTTCTGTAGCAAAATTCAAAACTGCACTGGCTTAAAAAACAGAAACACAACAAATGCGACAGACAATTTGAATGACTCAGAAAACCATAGAATGTATACAGAATTCTTCAATATCTGGGTCTGGATTTTCATTTTGATGCATATTTACTATATTCTACCTTGCAGGCTTACACACACTAATCCTCCTAGATGTATTCAGCACAGAGAATGACCCCTGGCCTCCAGCTTTGAAGCAATTAACTACTTCTGCACACACAGCAATATTTTAGATAGAAATTACAGGTAGCATTGGCGAAGTGTTATGCTGTAGAAGGCTCTGATCTGTTCACCTTATGACCTCAGAAAAAGTTCCCAAAGCTTTGAATAAATCAGTGGTATTTCACGTGCCTTATCATTATCTTTCAGTTCATGGTTTTCTGAGACAGTTGAATTTGAAGAGCAATTGTAAGACAGTAGGAGGATGAGAAATGAGGACAACTTGTAAAAAATCTGGCAGCTATGCCAGTTTGACAAACCTGGTTTAAAAACAGAACAAAAGAACTTCCCAAACCAGAGGGTAGGTAGAACAATTCTTTTAGTCACACAATGCACTCAGAAGAATTTGCAGAACATCCTAGCATATGCACTCCCATGTTTTTTTTTCTAGATAATGCAAATTAGTCCTAGATCATTACAAAGACTTTTAGTCTTAAAACCTGGATAATAATATGTCTACAGTACTTAATACATTTAAAATCCACTAGAGGGCAGAAGCATAGGTAAACTGATGAATGTGAAAGAGACGCACATAGACACCAGATAAAAAGAACCTCCAGACCCTGATGTTTTGAAATACATGTGTTTTGGGGGTTTTGGTGTTTTTTGTGGTGCTTTTTTTTTTTTTTAATAGGAGAATTTGACCATTTACTAGGGCAATTGGATGCATAATTGCATTTACTTAAACATATAACCTTGTCGTATGGTGACAATATGAATCTTATTAACGAGGTTCAGACAATTCTTCATTTGTTCTGAAACTGGCCTGCTTTGGTTCCACAGATAATCAAAATCACCACAATTCAGTCATTCATATTTGTTCACTGATTTCAGCTGGAAAGTCATTAATCGCTGCCAATGATATAGTGACTTTTGAAAACACACAGAGGAAGCCTGCATCCTCAGCTTGGCAGTGACATGATCAGTTTGTACACCAGCTAGCCCAATTCAAATAGAGCTGCAACTGGAGAGTTCAGATTCTCACAATCGGTATCTCATGCTGCTTGCTGACAGGACAAAATTGTCCTAACTGAGTTGGAAGCCTACAACCAATTTTCAAAAGACATTCAGTTATTCAGGGCTACAGCCATAAATAGACTTACTCCCAGACATTCTTTCACCCAGCAGAATCTACAGTCCCAAAATAGATGCCAAGATTCATCTTGTAAAACACATGGAAAGTATATGAAAACAAAGTACAAGAGGGAAGTTGGTTTGTGTAACCGGTATAGAGTCAGAATGATTAGGCACTTCATTTCAAAGCAGGTAAGGGATTCTCTTCTCTAAATCCTGTTCTCTGTGGTGCTCAGTAAGGACACAATTAGACAGTAGAGAAAACCGCCCACTTCCCTCCCTACTAATGTTATCATTATCTAGAAGATGAAAAATTTGTTTTCTGTTTTCACTCTTCCCCATTAGAGTAATGACTCCAATGTAGCTTTTTTGGGGAATCCAACCCACAGAGTCAATATAAATTAATGCGTAACTCACACTGGAGAAATCTATTCATACACAGGGATGTTTCTGTTAGTCTGTGGACACGGAATCCACATCCTGTGTTTCGCTAACAGGTTGTTTGATGAACCTCATCAGTGAAAGGCCTTCTTAGTACTGTCAGATTTTCCTCACAGATGCAAAGCAGAGACAGACTGTTCTCAGCCTAACACACAGAGCAGGTTTTCATCCTTTTCAATATAAAGGTGGAGCCGATTTGTCTTGTTCGATCATTATGTAAAACTTAAGTCATATTCATAACATCCCTTTCCTACCATTTTAATGTGTGTATGCACATGCATGCATACAGATGCAAACTTTTTAACTTAAATATATTGCTTATGCCTATTGTAAACAGTGAACTCCATGACTATACCCTTGCATATGTACTGACTCTAGTGAATTATTTTTCTTACACTAGTATAAATCAACTTCCCAAAGCAAAATAAAGGAAGTATGAGATGAGAACAAGAAAACACTTTCAGTTTTCTCAGACTATATAATGCTAAAATCTGCAGCAGCTGTGGATTCACCTAAGGTAAGTCTGAAATGGAATACAGACCAAATGATTCATCTGTGATCTATTTTGCTTGGTTTCTAGAAAATGTTGTTCTTTATGTCTGGGTCTTCTCAAAACACATAGTGAGGGACAGCAAGTGGAAAAAGAGAGGGTAAAAACAGTCACTTTATCCAGCCAGGATCTGCTTTCAGAAAAAGCAAAGGCAAATGCCACAGCCATTTGGAGGGCACAGCAAATATGTAGCTCTAAATTCTTCTAGGGTAAGTGTCTTGGTAAGTGGTTTTTATCTTTCTGAAAATATCTTTTGAAGCAAAACATTTAAGTAATTATCCTCTATTGATAAGAAGATGAACTATGGCTAAAATGAACAACAACCTTGTGGACACGAGTATCCTCAGCAGACCTTGCTGGACTCTAATTTAGGAAACAGCAAAATTAACCATAGGAAACTTGCAATTACAGAAACAACTACTTACTGGACTTTTATATTCACAACAGAAGTTACTAACAACTATGAAAGTCTGCTAGCAAACACATACATGTTCAGCTTTCTTAGGTTTTATGAATGTATTCACCTTACTAATAACTTCAGAAAATTATCAGTGCTGCGCCCAGGAGTAACAATTTACAATCATGACTATGGACTCCACAACCAGACTATTAATCTTCTATTTCTGGAAAAATCTCGCCTTGTAACATATAACTGGAAACTAGTTGCTTTACTGGCTAAGAGCTGTATTCTTCTTGCTGATGGCATTTTAATATCTATGAAGGGGATATGGTTGAATGGGAAAATACCATCTTCTACTGTTAGTCTTCTATAAATAAACTGTCATGAGCTCATCTTAAAAGATAAAGATATACTAATATATATAATAACATCCTTATACTATTATGACTCAGAAAATAGAACCCTGTTCACTGTACATAGTGAGCAATCACAAGGCTGGTAGCTAGTAGACTGAAATTTAAGTATGATGATTCTTTGTCTAATTTTTTTTTTTTTAAATTGAAAAGTATTACAATCTCAACTGAAAGAGTAGATCACCAAATATATAGCAGAAAGGTACCATTCTGGTACAAAGCAAATGCACTAATTTATACCAGGGAAAACCAACATTTTTTAAATTTTCCTTCTGACAGGACATTAATTCTTTAAGTATAAAAAGAAACCACTAAACTTGCATACCAATCATAGTAATTTTTCCATCTGACCAAGAACAGCTAACTCTTAACCAACAGGTAGCCCCTTTGCCATCTCACCAATGATCAGCTGAGTGACACTCAGTTTTATGGTGGCACAGCAGGCTTGCTTTCCACAGACTGATTTTTAGAATCAGGAAAACAAAAATGAAGACCAAATCATTAATTTCATAGCTTTTTTCCACTCCAATTCTCATTTGCATTCTGAGTCCACATTCAAACCTTACTTACCTTACTATGATTGCTAAGCTGATGAAAAATATCAAAGCAAAGAGAAGAAATCACTGATTCCAGCCATCCTTGCTGCATGGTAAAGGAGTGGGCAGAAGAATTTACAGAATCTTTGTTGTGCATGTCAGTACAGCTGGCCTCATTTGTAGCTCCAACAGAGGGCTTGTTGATCTTACGGTCTTTTTCTATATTTAAGAGCTAAATCTAGCCCTGTCATCTCACACAAATATTTTGGAACTGGGTGAGGAGATAGTTTAGAAAGGGATAACCTCACCTGTTTGGCTTACTGACAACTACCCTAAAGGCAGAAAAAACTGCACTCATTTGAGAAAGACTCTCAGGCCAGGTCACTAAAAATCCTGCAGGATTTTCTCTCAGATATACAGAATGAGTTTAGAAAACAAAAGTATAGGAAGAGATTTAACGGAAGGTGTTCTTACGAGACTCAAGGATGCTTAAATTGCAAGAAAGAACATGAAAGCTCAGGCCTTGGCACCCTTTGCCCGGAATAACTGAGTAATTCAATGACATTTCCTTTCTGCAAAAGCAGAACAGTAGAAAGTGCCCTCTACGTAAGCTCTCAGTGTCATCTGAAAAAGATTTAGTTATCATAAACTAAACTCTGTGCTTAAAACCAGGAAGGAAAGGCACATGTAGCCCTGGTTAGAAACAGCAAGCTCCAATAATCAAACACAAAAAGCATGCATCTTATCTTTTTGTAAAGATTAGTGTAGTTTTAATTTAATAATTCATCCTCCTCTTGCATTTCCTAGATTGAATTTGATTAAATACGTATTTTCAACCTCAGTTTTATTATTCCAAGTTTTTAATAATTTAGTTGTAAGTGATAGAGATAAAGGAAGAAAAAGAAGCATGTGAGATCTGTAATCACAATTTTTTTCTTCTGTGCCCAAAGGGCTTTTATTATTTGATCTCAGCAGATTCAATCCCCAGTCTACCTACTATGAAACTGAAGAAATTGCGTACAGATGTAGAAGATAAAATAGAGAAGAATTCTTCTGAGTTTTATCGTGGTATAAATGATCTGTTAACAAAGTCAGCATATACCAGACAAATGGACCTCCATGTTTTAAAGCATTTAGAAAAAAGATGACATTTTGTGAAATAACTTTGGTGCTTCTTGACTTGCCAAGTGGATTTATGATCCACCTTGAATTTGGCAGATAAACTTTGTTGATGAATATTTTAAAGTGTGAGGCATGACACAGAAAATGACCACAATATTAGTACCAAAGACTTAACGTGGATAATGCTGCAGTGAAGTTCTCTAATCCAGCAGCAACATTACCTGTTGTGGCACTTCCTCCCAGTTTTGTTTGAACAGCTGTTAAACTGGAAATGAACTTGTGGATTTAAGGGCTTACAATCTTTTCCTTGTACAAGGATAAGCAAAAAAACCAAACCCCGACCCACAAACCCAAAACAACTTTTAATGGCTCCTTTTGCTGAATGCTCTTCCCAAAGAAAAACAGAAATTAAAACAACCTCTCTTCAATTATTGTTCAGGAAACAACATGGTTGCTTCAGCATGCAACAAATGGAATAAGAAAATTGTGAAACAGTTTTTCAGTTTACTACTTGCCAGATCTCCCTGATGCTAGCTGCTATACAAACACACCAAGAGACCCTTTCATTACTTCAAAGATTTTATGGCTAAAGGGTATGAACACATGATCAAAGCCATTTGAGATATAGCTGTTTAAGTTAACTGTATTGCTCAACAGCTGAAACTCCACAGCTAACCATGTATTTGCTCGTGATACAAAACGTGTATGTCTCGAGGGAAATTAATCTTACATAGAACCAACACAACGTATTAATAAAAGGTTACAGTTTTGTCTGATTGATTTGTTGGTTGGTTTGTTGGCTTGGTTTGTTTGGTTTTGTTGGTTTGGTTTTTGTTTTGTTTTTACACAAAAGAAATATTGAATTAAAACTGGGACATTTTCTGGTTATTTGCAGCCACGTTAAATTCACAGTCCTCAAATACTGCTTTCCCCATCGAGTCCTATTACCCTATCAGTAATTATCAAGCAATGCTCCTATTATTATTACCACATTCAGTATAGTAACTAAGAAAAGGCAAGTAAAAGTGGCTATATAGGCAGAAGAGAGAGATTTTGTCTTTAAGAGCTCGGGGGCTAATCAAGAAGAAACCAGTGATGAGAGAAAAGAGAAAAACAGAGTTATAGCAGTTTTTGCAAATGGCGACAGTCAGGCAGCAGATCCTGGAACATAATGCCTGCATGCTTCGGAGTTCCTCAGAAACATTCTTTCATAGGTCTCATGCTTGTTCTGGAAAGTGAAAAAGTCTAAGAAGCCATGGACCTATTAAAATGTCTTCTCAGCTAAGTGTAACTTGTTCTATTTTTAAAGATAAAGATTTCAATTCTCTTCTCACTTGCACTCAAATGACCCTATTGACTCAAAGAGCAACTGTTTTCCATCTATGCTTGTATTTGTATAGAACTGAGTTCCTGCTTACAAGGACATCCCATCAAGAAAATCCTTCAGAACGCAGTCAAATTCAAAAATTTACTTAAATTCCACTGATTTCCAGGAGCACACAGAAAATCAGGCTTCAGAACTCTACAAAACTGTGATCTCACCTTTTCAGGCTAGACTGTCTTTTATATACCTGACCTATATAACAGTTTATGCATCTGTCTGAAACACCTGTGAGATGACACTGTGGCAACTCTTACTACTTTTCTATTAAATTGAAGAATAATGCCTAACTCCAGGTTATCTTTTGGCTAGTTGTTGGAAGGATCTCCTGGTCTTACAGACTAACACCAAGACATTTTGTTTCCATCCTTCAAAAACATGCCATATCAGGTATCAGTTGTATACAGTAGAAAGGCAGTGCGCATCTAAATTGTTATTATTATGTACAATGCATCTCATGTACATTTCTAAGATACGCTACTGAACTAATTTCTCAAAATCCTATTCCACTTAAGTCACACAAAGACTGAGAGTAGGGACAACCCTCTCAGGACTCAGTTGACTCCAGCTGCAACTGAACATTGCACAGTCAGTGCAGAATGACTGCATTCATCAAAAGTCCAATAAAAGTATTGGAAGTTTCACTTTCAAACGAATATACTACTCAATAACACACTTCTTGCCTACTCCTATTGCACATCCAAATCAAAGGGTTTTTGCTTAAACTACAAAGCACTTACCACCACTTTCAAGGTGGGCATCAAAACATATTACCGCATACACTTCTACCAATAAGTGAAATAATAAGTAGCTTTGGGTTTTTTTTTTTTCCTTTTTCTTACTATCTAGACTTATCTGAGGTGATCAGACCCAGGACAAGTGCAGCAATGGAGAACCAAGAATATTTTCTTGCCTACCTCAGCTGGAGTCCACAGAGACAAAAAGACCATCAAGTTATCTCCTCCACTTGTGACACAGGCAGTAGTTTTCCCCTGGTGTTTTTTCATCACTGGAGGGTGATGACAGTTTTATGTCTTGCACAGGCTCTGATCACAGTCCTGTTGTAACATGAGAGGTAGCTGAGGTTAGCAAACTCAAAGACGCATGCTACTTGAACATGGACCTGTTGGAGCAGGTCCAGAGGAGGGCCACAAAAATTATCAGAAGGATGGAACACTTCTATGAAAACAGGCTGAGAGAGTTGAGGTTGTTCAGCCTGGAGAAGAAAAGGCTCTGGGGAGACCTTATAACGGCCTTCCAGTACTTAAAGGGACATCATAAGGAAGATGGGACAGACTATTCAGCAGGGCCTGTTGCAATGGGACAAGGGGTAACAGTCTTAAACTAAAAGAGGGTAGATTTAGACTAGATCTAAGGAAGAATGTTTTTACGATGAGGGTGGTGAAACACTGGCACAGGTTACCCCGAAAGGTGGTAGATTTTTTCCTTTTTTTTTTTTTTTCTCCTTCTGCTGTTCTCTATGACTTAGTTTGCATTGACCAAATGGAAGAAGGAAAAATATGAAGGAAGAAAAATATAAAAAATTATCATCTAAATTATTCTACGACTAAATTCTTGATTTTTATTGATGTCAAAAAGGTAAACTAACAAAAAAAGTCACCTTTGCAATGTCGTCCCACCTGAGACACATCAAAAAAAGTTAGCAATCTAATGCTTCTTGCAGATGATTAAGAACATATAGTTAAAACACCATCACACATCTCAGTATATGGTTCTGATTGATTTTGCTACCTGAACACTTAAATTATACTAATTTTTATAATAATTGTAGCAATAACTTAAAAATCTCCAAACCTAGAAATATACTAGTCTGATAAACTCTCTAACAAAAGCTCTCCAAATAAAAAGAGGAAGTATTCTGTCCTCAGCTTATGATGCCTATTTGTACTATACTTGTCTTACACACATACAATAAATATATTTTTTTATATGAAAAATGACCTGTATGGAACTGTTGTCAGACTCCACGTTTCATGTACTTCTCAGGAAACAAAAAGAGCATGAAGATGACTTAGTAGGCTTTTACACATAGGCGGTTGCCACAAACAAATGAAATATTAATAATTACACTTCTTCTTCAAAATCTGCAGGAACCCTAAACAATTTAGAAACAATTAAGCGTATGGACTACAACAGGCAAAATGAATGCAATAAAATAGTCACGTGTTACTGAATAATTATAATTCATGAAACAGCAACCATGCAGTTTGTCTTCAAAACTAATACTGCGAAAACCTACTAAAAATATAGGAAGACAAGTTCAATATTTAATTAAAATTAAAAAGAGCATAGAGGCTATTACATAACACCATAGAGGTTATAACATAACACATAGATGTAGTGATAGGCTTTTCTGTCACACACCAATGTAACACAAAGTCACTTGTTCCACACTGAACTGATACATTACAGAACAACACTATATGAAACTGGGTTCTCCACATGCAGGTCTTCTCCAGGATCCTCTTCATAACAGTGAATATCCTCTTTATATCAGTATAATTGCTGTCGTCTGTCTACATGTGATAAACAGATTTGAGTAGAGGTTTTTACTGTGAGATAAAGAATTATGCTGTTCATTTCAGCATAATTGTCCCCCTGCAGTTCAGAAAGAAGCCAAATTCCTTTCCCATGAAAACTAGAAGCAAGATGTCCCAACAAAACACTGACAGGTCCAAAATGAATATTAACAGTTTACTAATGACAGAGCCTTACTATTAACTGCTGATAACTCGGGAATTGCACATGCAATCACCTTCTGAAGTTACAGTTTTACTGTCCTTGTAGATAAAAATTTTTTGGTTATCTAGCTGTGGTACAAGAGGGCCTGTGGGAACTCTTTTTCAAGAGTTTTACTGCAGTAAACAATCTGATAACATGAAGAATTTGATTGTTACTTAGTTGTAAAGCAGTATTTTTCCAAGTGCTCATTAATAGAATTAAGAAAATCAAGGTAGTTAAGTAGGATGAAAAAATCCAGGGCACCTGATTCAACAGGAAGAAACACTCTAGGAACCAGCTGTTCACCAGGAAATCACGTACATGTTAGACTAGGCAACTGTAGCTGCTTAAGCCACTCTGTTAAGATGTCTTTTCACTTGTCTTGCCCGTCACAATGATGAGTATGAATATAGTACTTAAACTAAATTGCTCAAAGTTTTCACTTCAGTCTTGTTTCATCTAACCAGAAGAAATACACCCTCCTCAATGCTCATACAGAAATACTTATCGTGATAGATTTCCACAGTTTCTGTACCCATACGTTTTGGCATCTCAAGAACCAATTCAGGTTAATGAGTTTCATCTAGTAATGAGAAAGCTGTAAATAAAATGAGACAAAATCATGTTGTAACAAAATGCAGAATTAAGATCTGAATAAAATATGCGTGGATGCAATCAACAGTCAATGAGAATGACAAATTCTGCATGGTTTCAAATTAAAGAATTTTAATGGAGTCTTGAAGCTTAGACACAGAAATACATTTGCAGACAGCCAAGGGTTCCGTTCCAAACGTGTAGGCTTTCCAGGTAACACTACCAATATCTAAGTTTCTAAGGCTGTAATTGAGAAGGTGAAGTTTGCTTAAAGCCTTTTTTTTTTTTTTTTTAAATGAGGATAAAATTTTCCCAAAGTTCTTTTATCTTTTTATCTTCAACTTTTGTATTTTCAAGCCATGTTTTATTTCAGGTGAATGTCCTTCTTTGGTTCTCATCCTACTAGAATATTTTTTAAAAAGTGGGGAAAAATAACATGTGAATACATTACAGTTGTTTCTCCTGACTATGCTTACTAGTCAGGTGAGAAGTCTGGAGTTTGTACATGTACAAATGGAGCACAGTGGAATGTGAGATCAATTCTCACACACACTGTAATTAGCTGTCAGTTTCACCATGGACATTTTCCATGTGCACTTTGAGGTAGTCATTTCTTGTAAACTTCTTGTGGCAAAGCTGGCATTCTGCCATCGGTCGATTGGGGTTGTGAGTCAGCTTGTGTCGGATCAGCATTTTCTTCAGGCTGAAGGACAGATCGCAAACCTAAGGCAGTGAAGACAAAGACACAAGAAGTCTTAAAACTTCAAGCACGTATAATGCTCCTTATATTACATCACTGAGGCCACAGCCACACATACCTGCAATACTTAATAAATGAGCTCATCTTTGGAAGAATAACTGCTTCAGAGAGCACCTTAGAGATTATCATTCTGTCTTTTATAACGTCTGTTGTACATTAACAGTGGTACCACAGGCACAGCGATAAAAAAAGGGGGGGAAAAAAGACCCAATCTTCAAAGTATCAACACACCGAGCTGTCCCGGTTACATTGTGTTTTTTCTTTTAAAACCTATTATTCTACCTGGGATGCAGCAAAAATTATGACAAAGTGTCACAAGCCTCTGTCAATTCAACCTAAAATGAAATATTTCTTCCCTGACCTCCAGAATGACATCTGTGAGTTCCTAAAAAATCAGTTCAAATTGCTCAGTTACAAGGAGGGAGGAATGAGAAAAAAAGAGGGTCTGAAGGCTGCAAGAAAGTAATTATTGTAGAGGAAAAGTCATTGTTCCAATCTTCCTCTGCCTGGCCAAGAAAACAGAAGACATCTGGCAAATGAAGGTGCAATTCCTTTGCTGTATTATCTGGTGTGCTGCTTCCTTTCCTCCACTGTACTCCAAGCAGTCCAGTTCATTCTGCCATTTGAATAAATGGGTAGAGGGATGAGGGGCTCTGCCATGCTAAAACCATCACTTCTTACAAAGATTCCTATACCGAAGTCAAAATGAAAGGTTAAGAACAAGTTTAAAAGTTCGGCCAAGAGAAGTTAGAATAAAAAATTAAGAATCTGTAGGCAAGACATTAAGTCAATGGAAATCATGCAGTTATATTGTCACATTCACCTTCCATCCAGGTACTTATCGTAAACTTCTTGAAAAAGAAAGCATGCTCCTGATTTAACTGAAGTAGGCAAGAGTCATATAATTAAATAAGAACAAACATCCAAAAGCTTACAATCGTAGAATTCCACGTTCATTCCAAACAAAAATGTCTTCCATGCAGAGGAAACTCAAGGAGCCCAGCACAATCCCTCTTTAAAAAAAATGAAGTTTTAAATTCATTTTGGTATCAAACTAGTAATGAAAATGCTGAATGATTACTGACTCCTTTTGAAATCAAGACAGAGAAATAGAAGTGACTATCCACGTAGATGATCTTGACCTGCAGTATATGTATTTTATCCCAATTAAGGCAAAACCATACATTGACCATAAAAAAAGGCAATTGCCAGAGGCAAGTTTTGTACCAAAAAAGTTTTTCCCCAGACAAGAACACTGAATGTGCTGTTGCAATGGAACAGTTTAGAATTTATGACATGATGTAATTCCGAAGACTTTTATACAGCAACTGTAACTCTTCAACTTTTTTCCCCCTAAATGTGTAATTAGCTCTTTCAGACTCAAGCAACAATCACCCTTTTGTTATGCAACAGTGAATGTCACTTACAGCATCCACTGGTCAGGTCTTAATATTGCTTTTGCCAAGTACCATTGTCTATTCCTCTTCCACGGAACACACAAAGTGAACTCCTAATGTTTATCTAATCATAACCATCGTGCTTGCTCACAAGTCTCAACATGTTAAAAGTATCACATACTTGTAAACACAACATGTTTTTGGGAAGCCAAGAAGCCGATCAATGATATACACACATGCAAGATACATATGTGTTCTGTGTATCTTACACACACCTCTTCATTTCTAAAGTAAACAGCATATAACACAGTCCTAAAGTACACTTTTCTTTCAGTTAAAATGCTCATGTAACAACTAATATAATGTGAAGGGTCTAGCATGCTCTAACTACCTAACTTTTTCAAAAAGAACATGGAATGCACAGGATCATTACTTAAAGATATGTTATGTCTTGTGCTGTGCTTATACATAAAAGTTTGGGGTTTTTCTAAGAATTTACTTCATATTTAATTTTATAAGCAAGACTGATATTTTATAGATTTACAGCCATGCTTGCTAATGGGCACCTGAACTCTCATTAATCTCTTCAAAATGATCAAAGTTTTGATGGAGTAGGGAGGATGGAAAAGACTGACATCTAAAAGTAAGTGTAGGGTCAACTAAAGGCAGAGTGGAGGAAAATACTGTACTGGAAAGAAACCAGGACAGGCAGTACCTGACCCTTCTGCCCCCAAAGAATAATCTGTTGTCTCTGAGGCAACTAAAGTTCAGTTGGCCTTCCACTAAAACACAGGCTGGTCCTCAGATGACAGAAGTCTAATATACTAGGGAAAAAAAAAACAAAAACGTTTTGTATTTCCATATTTCAGTTATTTTCACTTTCCTATATGATATTTACTAGAATTTTCACCTTAGAATGGGAATATTCAATTTCCACAACTATCAATGGGCTGTGAGAGCTTTGAGTCATTAACAGTTAGTTCTGAATATGCTTTTGTTGACGGATAAGACACAGAAATAGCCACATAAATGAAGTGTAGCACCTTCAAACAGGGTACAAGGATTACTTTTACATGTCACACAAAATCCTGTATTGTAACGTCTGTTCCAAATGCCTGAGAGAGAGGAGAGTTACAGAGGAAGAGAAGATATGGCTTTTACTTCTGATTCTGGAAGAAAATTCTGTTTAAAGCAAAAACGCAGTCCAAAAAAATTGGTGTGTAATAGTTTATACTGGGTGGGGGAGAGGTGCGTTGTCAAGTGAAGCCTATTCTTGAGCCCATAAAATACATTTCTTTTTTTTTTTTCCCCCAATAGCCGAAAGGTTTTTTTCTTCACTTCTGAAGGCAATTTCTGTTTGTAAATGCTAATGGTACTAAGAAATAAAGAAGATTCTGAGACCAAATGTTAATATGTTAATTAGAAGAGCTGAATAGTTTCTATGACTGCTTCTAATGCCAGCTAGGAAAAGAGACCAAACCCCTCAATTCTCTTAAGACTTTTGTCTTTCAGTGTGGCTTCAGTTATGATTACATTTATGAATATGCTAATCATTAAAAAAATAGCCTGTTTTTCACCTATACAGGATTCTTAGTAGGTCTGGGCATTGGACTTAGGGGCTTTTCCAATTACTTTAATGAGTAAGGACGTGCCAACACTATGCCTTCGCCCCTTAAAAACATGGAATGGAAATACGGAAAAAAATCCAGAAAATAATAACAAAGAAAAAATTATGAACATGGGAACTCGTCATGCAAAGCGTTGGAAAGAGAAACAACTTCAGAGAAGTTAACTAAGAAGGAACACGGCACATGTACAGAAAGCAATGAATGGAATAGTTATTAACCCTTTCTGCTAATGAAAGAACTAAAAGACAGTTATTGAAATTCCATTCCATTAACCTGACACTCTCCCCTCCCCAAAAATCTCTTCCCACAGTTAAGAATTTGTGGAAGTTGTTGCCATAAATTACCACTCAATTCATTATAAGGAAAATAATGAGAACATCTACAGCTATCTTTAGCAGGATAAAAATTGTAAGTGAGAATACTGGAGTGTAAAAAGCCATCTTTAGCACTGGGGAGCCAACAGTAAACGTCTCCCATGGGTACATTCTTCTGTAAATGTCCACTACTGGTTTTCCTGTAACTTCTGCTGAAACATCTGGTAACATGCAATGTGCAACACAGCTCTGCAGGAATGGTCTGCTCTCAGTGACATTTACTATGTCCTCAGCATCTGCAGAAGTGGAACCTAGATGAAACAAGGAGTAACTATCGAAAACAAAACTTTCAGCACCTTCCAAGTGTGCATCTACCAGCAGATCATGGTAGGCACCTGGACAACTGAAAAGCGTATGAATGAACAGTAGAAGGAGCTGCTGTTAATGTTCAAACCTCAAAAAGTCAGCAATCTTTGCACTGTGCCACTGGCAAAAGACTAGCACTGAGGAATAGTTTTGGTGAAACATGGCAATAATCTAAAGTATAAAAAAAAATGTCCAGTAAATGAAGGTACATAAAAATTCTCAGAGAAGGACTAGGACTAGACAGAGATTACAGCTGTTTCTAGAAATACTATGATTTGGGAAAATACAGTTCTATCTTATTAGTGAGGAAAATTGAAGGAATAGTTGAAGCAGTAAAGCTCTTATTTTCAATTAAAAACAGAAAAAAAAAATATAATCACCATCACAAATTGGTCTGAAAAAGCACACTGTGAATCCAAAACCAGCAAATCTTGGATCCACAGTGTGGGAAAAGTTGCATTTACAGTGCATGCTAGCCAACCACTGATAAACAGTACAGCAATCTGAAAGCTGAAAAAGTTATTGACTATGATTTGGAATTAGAGAAATCCTCAAGGTACTGTCTACAGCCAGGCTGAGATTATCCCAAAAGAATACAGCAAATCTCCTGACTCGTAGACATCAGAAAAATATTGTAGCTGAAATTTTTCATTAAATTAATACATTTTATTGTCAATGAAATGTCACCAGATTATTTATTAGAAGCCAGATCAATTAACAACTTACGACTTTCATGCCAAGTGGTTATTCTAATTTTGCACCTAATTTTAGAAATTTGTGAACAAAATTACAACTGTTCAGACTGAGCCATCTAGGATACAACTGAAAGCCGGCAGCTCCCTTGTGACTAGCTCATTAAAAACTAGTATCACAAAACAAAGCATAATTCTACACTCTATTCTGATGCCCTTCTCTAAATCCTCGAGCAACAACTCAAATTCTGGCATTTGATAATTCTGAAAGACATTCTTTTCAAACAGTTTCTGCATATTCAGCCTCCCCGCCTACCTTCCAAAAGCTGTGAGATACACTGTATGCAGGATGGGGGACGCTGAATGAAAGGTACTTGACAGTGATCTATGAACTGTAAGACGATATGCTGTGTCTCAGCACTGCAAGCATACAAAGCATCCACGATTTCTTCATTGAACAATAAAAAAACAAACCAATTACAAGCAGATGTTGAAAATATCAGACCAAATTTCACTAAACAGAAATTGGAAATTCTGAATTATTTTTGTGTCATTGAACAACATCAGAAGCATTCAGATTCCACGTAATGAATTAAATGCCTTTTCCTATAACCCCAACAGCATGAATTTGTAACTTGCAACATCCAAATTGCATTAATAATGGTGAAAATAACTCTTAAGGGATCCAAAACCATAAAATAAAAGGGTGTGCAATGCTCTTGGCAACTGAAGAGGGTACATAAAACTCCCTGAATGGTATTTCATTACTTAGGTAATCAAATACCATACAATGTGTAACTTTATGCCACAACCAATAGGTGCAAGGCCGTAGTCTCACTGCAGTTAAGTCCTGCTGCTGCACTGAAGTCAAGAAGACAAAGGGACAGATCAACTCACATCACACTGAAACGGCTTCTCTCCGGTGTGGGTTCTCATGTGCTCATCTAGTCCTCGCTTTTGACTGAAAGCCTTGTTACACTCTGAACATTGGTACGGCTTTTCCTGTATGAAATGACAACAGTGAGTGAAAGTGAGTCAAGACAGAGCCCAAGTCATTAAAGGAGTGGAATTCCATGCTGGATGGTGCAAGTTTTATATTCTCTCTAAGGGATTACAGTCAGTGAAAACAACAGAAAACAACTTACAAATGATTAAGTGAAAGCTGGGAAAGCTGTGTCCTGACAGTTTCCACTTCAACACCCACTTATGAATTAATTATCTGTTCCAGTCTTTCAATCCCAGCCATTTTGGGAGTCTGGTTTTTGTAATGTGAAAGGTACAGAAACATAAAATTCCAATGTACTTTCCTTTATCCTCCACAAAAGTTTAAAGCATAAAGTCAAGTAAGATGTCTATAAAAACCTCAGGTTTGTTAGCATGTTTCCAAGCAGAGGAAGAGGTGAGGGGAGGAAGTAGGGTACAAGGAAAGCTTGTGGTAGAGAAAAAAAAAAAAACTTATTTTGAAACGTGGTGACAGGAGGTTAATCACATATTCATTGCAGAATCTCAAAAGAAGTGCAGATGGCAACCAAGCCATCTGTATTTTTATTAGAACTATTGGTTAGCAGCTACTGTAACACATGATGTTATAAAAGTTGCAAGCTCACTGACATCAAATAAATAATTAGAGATATGTATGGAAAACCACTTATATAGGTTTTCTTCTTCAATATAGAAACTTTTATATAAGATGTAATTCTTCCTTTATTCCACTAGTTACAAAAACATTGTACAGAAAAAAACCATTTAAATAAATTAATTCAGTCTAAAATTTAGTATTATGACACTGCACATTGCCTCACTAAAATTTTGATGCTCTAGAGGCACCTTTATTTTGAATCAAACAATTACACTTACTCCACTTTTATCCTACTTTTTACTATGGTCCCTAATTCTGTATTGCTTAAGTTCTAAAGATGGGTATTTTAGGCAACAAAGTAAACATTTTTTACTAAATTAAATTGAAAACAAAGACTGAAAATCAATAGGCAATAAAAATGCTAAGTCTGTGAATTAGCAAATAATAGGCAGCAATCTTAACGGTCTTTTGGGAAATAACATGGGATCCAAGGATAAGCGAGAAGGAATAACTCAGGTTAGGTGTTGAAGCTACAAAGTGAAAAAAATCTCTGGTTATTGAATTCCTATTCTTAGTATGTACGGGACAATCAGTTCTCCATATATTGCTGAATCCTGCCAGGTACTCAGCATAAACCATGCAATGGACTATAAATCAGTGTTGTTCTGGTAAGTCCCAAGTTCTGTCTTTAGAGCAGCTCTTCAGAGGTACAGAGACCTCAGCAGGGGTGAAGACTGACTGGGTTCTTCGTTTTGCTCTAGTTGCGATGGACTATCCTCCCATGAGGCTTCCTAGAAAGGCAGTGTCATAGACAGAAACATCCCAGCTTTCAGTGGAAGGAATCCTCTAGCTCACCATAAACAGGTCATAAGCTGTATACACAGGGAAAAGCAGTTCCCCAGCAATTTCTATTTCAGATTTGAGTAAGCCATGAGATAAATAAATTGAATTTCAGTACGATGCAAGACAAATCTTTCTACTGACACAGGTTGAGTACATGGTGCCAAGCTGCATATAATCAAACTGGCCTAAAGGGAAGCCACTAATGAGGTTTTTTGTGGAAGATCCTCCTTACATACGTTTATCATCTTTGTGGGTTTTCATCATTATCTTAATTTTGTAATTTCCATGACTCTTCAGTATAGAGAAAAACATAACAAATTACCTAAAAAAGATCTGAGCTGATCTTAAAAAAAAATAAAAAATCATTACCTGGACCAAAAACTTCATGTCACAGGGAACTTTGCTAAAAGAAGACTACAGAATTCACGGAGCAGGTCTGTAATTTTTACAGAAATGTACAAATAAGCCATATGAAAAGCAGGTTTCTGCAACGCCCCCTTAAGTTTTGCATTGTGGTTAACATAAACCACATTTTCTGTGAGTTCTCTGAAAACAGCCTCTCTCTGTGTAGGTTGTTCCACAGAAATTGCAAAGTAAAGTATACGATGTGTACATCTTAAAGACCTGTGAAAACATCCATTATTGCAAACCGTACCAGGTGAACTTGCTCCCTTTTTATCATCTTGTTCTTCAGGTATCTGAAGAGTTAACTTGGTTATAATTATCTTATTCATTTCAGAGTTAAAAGGACTTCAGTATTCCATTTCTGAGAAAGAGCCATTATAAACTCTGGGAAGCTGAAGTCACAAGCGCAGGCTGTAATATCTTCCCCAGGGTTATGTTTAGCTATTTGTATTACTCTCTATGGCAAAAAAAAGGGTATATCTAACCATTCCCTTGGCATTTGTATTCAAATTCACATATGTAGTGCATGAAATGCATCCAAAGCTGACTTTGATCTAATTTTAGATTCCTTACATCTGTATATTCCAGTGACTTCAGCAGACAATTCTGATTCACACCAGCCCCCTCTCCCCTCTCTCCACTAAGCTAAGCTGCCCTTCATTCACATTTGTGTCTGTTTCAGTAAAATCAGTAGTGTTGTCCAGATCAAAACTTGGCCTTAACTTTCTCTCCAGAGAAAAAGACTTTCTGTCGGTTTTGAAGAAGACATCATTCTCAGAGATCAATTTCTTCAAAACAAAACATTCTGTGCTTTTTGTCTTCTCTCTTTCCCTTCTTCCCCTCGTATCAAATTTCCATTGCACAATACTTGGAGAAGGCAACACTTATAACATGGAAAAGATGATGTTGGCTTGTCATAACCACCACTGCTCTAAACATGTACAGAAAAATCATAGATAAAATCCACAGCAATAAGTCTGAAAAAAAGTCAATGCCACCACAAAAGGACAACAGGGACCAACGATGAGTTTGGAAGAAAGCTGGACAAATTTAAATCACCAAGCAAAGGGAATAACCTGCTAACTGTCAACAAAACAGGAGGGCATTGGGAAGATCATATAAGTCTGACTTCAGAGGAGTTAGCAACTGCTAGTACTATAAATCTACCCTCTGTTCAAAAAGCATCTGCTGGGCCATGACTACGGTGGCAGCAAAGCCAAAGGATTACACGTGTTTTCTTTTACTGATGATATAAATGAGGAAGGGAGGAGGAAGAATGAGAGAGACAGGATGTAGCTGATACTGCAGTGATTTAACATTACATTTTTAAGGATATGAGGTATAAATAGAAATATGTAGGTCAGGCTTTATAACCTTCCTGCCCCTAAACAAAGAAAGGCCAAGGAGAGCGCAAATGGGCCTTGGTATTCTGCAAGGTGCTTCGTTGTAAGACTGAAGCTCCCATTTCTGATGATTTTCGCTTCACTATGTTAAAACTGAAAGGAATTCAACATTTTACAACTGCGACAAATAAAACAGTGCCTGCAATATGTACTTCATCTGTCTGTGGATAGCCAAATCATAAATGACTACCTTGGATTCTATGCAAATTGTGCTTTGCATTAGAAAGACATCAGAACACGACAAATTCTCAAAGCCATTTGACGCCACCTTTAACAGATTGATAGAACGTGTACAGAGTATCCTGCAACCACGGCAAATGGAAATACTTACACAGAATATTTGAACTGCTAACTGCCGCTGCAGTTGACTGTATCTCCCTTAAGAAATATAAATACGTTATGTATATTAGCTTAGCACTAATGCATGTGGTTGTTTCTGTAAACCTGGTAAAAGTGATTACACATGAATGACTTTGATATGAGTATCTCCAAATAGCTCTAAATTCAGTTTTAAAAAGCTATCACATGAGCTCAACAGCAACAGCAAGAAAGACATAATCTAGACAGTACTATATCCAAATAAATCATAGCTGAAGATTCAAATAAATGAGAGTTAAGAACAGTTCTAGTAACTTTCCAAGGCGGCAGGAGCAAGTTAAAACTGGGCTGAATCCACACTCAGGGGTGTTTCTTCTTTTCTTTTTTGGTTAAATTAATTTACTACAGTGATTGCAGACGATCCTTTAGTTCATCTAGCTTTTTTTTTCCTTGTTTTTAATTGCTTTCATTATTCTAAAACAAAGAGGTTTCCTTTGCTCCCAAAGAGAAAGTCCTATATTGTCTACATATGAGATGTAGATACAGTAACACTAGCTGCTTTCAAACCTTTTGTGGAGAAATTGAAAATATTTGTATTAATAAATATCATTTGCTGTTACGTGTATTTGTATTATCACTTGACTACAAGGTTAGTAAAAAAAAAAATTGTTTTGAAAAAATCAGCAAGAATGAAAAATCATAGCCTAGAATGAACAAATATGACCAGCCAAACAACATTAAAATCTACTAGTCAGGCTTGCAGCTCCCAAGAGCTGACTTCTCAAACAGAATCCTGGAAATCCTATAGCTTTGCCAACCTGAAAACACAGAAAAGACAGTACTGTTAATCACAGGAGGACAGTGACAAACACAGACTTCAGGAGTTATTATCTAAAGGGTACCTTAGGCATCAAGGGAATGAGGTTAAGTTTAAGACACCTGCATATTTCACACAAACCCTTTGCTTTGTGTGTTTTAAGACTTGTCCTAATACCAGTAACACTTTTTTTCAATTATTACTTATTATTAATGTTGACGTGTCCCTAAAATCACACTAAGGAGCTCTTCAGGGAGTTGTATGTGGCATGTATCAAAGATAGTGACCAGAACAGGTATCAACCTGTCAAAACCCCTACCTGAATGTGCACTGAAGGCTCAGGGCTACAATAGCCTGAAAAGCATGATGTGAGGGGACTGGAAAGAGTCTGGCCTAACACAGGGTTCATGATGCATACCCATAAGCAACCCACAACCTACCTTGTGGCCTCACTAATAGCAAACTTCTACCAGAAGTTAAGCAGAACAGCAATGAATCAGTAACAGAAGTCCTAGAGAATCAGACGGATCTTTCTGCTTGGTGTAGAAACTCCCCACAGAGAGTGTCAGACCACGCTGAGGGCCAGGCCAAGCGAGTCATTCTTTACAAGAAAACCTGTTAGAGAGCAGCTGTGGTAATAGACCTTTGAGCCTCAGCAAATTCCAGTGTCAATGCACAGGTTTTGTTTTTTTTTACGTTTAAGAAGAGTGATGGGTGGTTTAACTATCAATGAAGTGGTGACACACAATGTATTGCTCAATTCTTTTTGAAAAACCAGCTTTCATCTGAATCGAAGGACTGCGAATTGAGGTATAGTGTAGTAACAAAGGCAGGAAAGTGCCTACTGAAACAAAGGTGGCTTATGTAGCTGATGTTTAGCTACATTTCAGCCCTAAAAAAAAAAAATAAAAAAAAAAAAAAAAAGACTAAGCTGATTAATGTCAGGAAAAAACCAAGTGATACTTTCTGCTAGGTCATCACCACTAGCAACACATCCCCCATTGAGAAGAGAGGCAAAGGTGCTTAAGAACACAGATGGTGCGAGTTAATGGAGTCCAGTTCTGTATTTAAGTGTCAAAAATGTGCAAGAACTAACAAGATGCTCTCTTAGTAACTGGAAGGTTTTGGAAGTTATAGCAAGTGGCTCACCCACAGACAAAGGCCTACTTAAACAATCAGACTTGCATTAAATTACTAAAGTAATGTTGACACAGGAAGACAAAGGCTGATGATCTTACAACTCCACAGAAGTAGCAGGGATTTGAATCTTATAATGATTAAAAATAAACAATCGCTTTACAAGTACACATTTCCTCAGCTGAGAAGTAAAATCCTTTAAAAAAATACTTCCGATAACTAGAGCAAACACGGAAACTTTCCTATTGAAAACAATTGTGACAGGATTTTGGCAAATTTAACCAAGAAGTCACTTTTATTAGAAGTGACTGATGTTTTTCTTAGAGAACTTCTCAATCAATTCAGTTCTGGGTGTTTTGAAAAAAGTAAATCTGAAATTCCTGGAATAAAATTTGTCATGAAAATAAAAACATGCATCTTCACTGAAATGCCTGCCAGAAGAAAAAAAGGTCTATTTCTTAAAAAAACTCTGGTATATCCAATTAGCTGGACTTTACCAATAACTTCCCATTTTCCACATTAGTTCTGCCTATTTGCTACCTACAATCTGTCAGGCTTTTGTTTCTTTGAGTTTTT
This sequence comes from Numenius arquata, assembly GCF_964106895.1. Taxonomy (NCBI): domain Eukaryota; kingdom Metazoa; phylum Chordata; class Aves; order Charadriiformes; family Scolopacidae; genus Numenius; species Numenius arquata. The sequence goes on along the minus strand of NC_133585.1, from coordinate 37,323,119 downwards.
TTTAAACTGCTGAAGTAATTTCTGCCCCTAAAATTTAGTGAAGCAGAGTTTATTTAATCAGCCATGATGAAAACTCAATAGATGTTGATCTGCTCTTGGAAAAAGAACAGTATCAATATAAAAATACAGCTTTTCACTCTCTGAGGAAAAGATGATAATCAGTCAACATTACATAAAAAAAGTGTGAAAATATAGGTGCAGTGGGATTCAAACCTTCTATACGCTGTATACAAACACAGATTCCACAGGCAAGGAAACCACAGCACTGGCAAAGTCATCATCCTCAGACAGATGTTTGGGAACTCACTCATGTCTCACCAATAGGGAAATATAGAGAAAATCTAATATTGAAAAAAATTCAAAATTCAATCAACACCTCATATTATTTCATTACACACTGTCATGTGCACAGAAGACTATATTTAGTATGCAATGTAATATTTTTATTTTTGGCAATGGTATGCTGTTTCTGGAACATGTGACCTTTTTTAAAACTTAATACTTCCTGGGAAACACAGAACAAGTGAAATTATGTAACAATTGTCAATATTGTTCTTGCATATTTTTAAGTATTTTACTTTAATATTCTTCTGTCTTAAAAAAAAAAGAATACAGGGGGTTGTGTAAAGTTCCAAATGAGTGGGTTGGAAAGACTGTTTATCTCAGGACACAGATGGGGACAGTTTTCTTTTTGTACTATCCCAGCAGCAAGTTGAAACACTGACTTGAAAACAAAACCTCAACAGGAGAATGCCTAGCTTCCATGCTTATCATGACTTATACCTATTCCCACAAAATTCATAAGTAAAACTCAAAATTAACTCAAGGTTGGCTGTTGGACATACTGTGTCAGGCCTTGAGTCCTTAGCTTCTAAGGATATCGCTACACTGACATCACTTACATGACTGCAACCCATGCAGACATATTCATAAAAGCTTCAGACTAATGCTCTCAGCCACCACTAACAAATTAAATGTGAGATTGACAAGTTCAAGAGTTGACTTCAAAACATATCCAATACTCAGGCCACTAGATCACACCAATCCTTGCAATTTTGAGGCTACACTGCTAACAGTATCCAAGCTGCCCAGCTTCAAATGAACAAGAAAAGACAGGAGACAGCGACTCCTAGACAGTATTGTGAGCACTGACAGGTTAAGTGTTCAGAAGTTACGTAACATCAACTCCAATCTATTGGCCAGTTCCATGCAACATGTATATATATATATGTGTATGTGTACACATATCTATATAAAAAAATACACACTGACCAAGCATTTCAAGTGTGGACAAGTAAAGTCAGTTGCAGAGCTACAAAAATATGCTTATAAGTTAATTTGCTCTATTTCTTACAATAGGTGCTTTTTTATTTATATTTAAAGAGTAACGCATTCTTAAATAGTAGGCACTTATGCATGAAACACCTACCTAGTGTACCTACCACTGTAATTTTTAAACATTACCTCAGAAACATACAATTTGAGCATTACAGGCAGTAGCCTTCCAAACATCAGAAATCAGATTTTTAAACAAGCTGTAAAAATTACATGTATCTGTTATACCTTTGAAGTATAAATATGAAATAGTCAAAGCCAGGGATGAAAAAGAATTCGCAAATGGCTTCTACTCTTTCTGTTCTCCATCACTGCCACGTATTTAACTGAAACAAACTGTAATGAAACTACCATTTTCAGAAGTAATGAAAACATCAATCTGACATGACAATAACTCTGAGTACCTATCAATGACCGTATTTCCAAACATTAACAATTATATTGCAGTAACATACAATAATTTATGTACATGTTTAAGCTTAAACTATGTAATATTATGTCAGGCACTGAATAAATCATTAGAGAAGACCTGAAGTTTACTGCACTGTGAAGGTCAGAAGTTTACATGTATTTGCATTTATTTCCTCAAATCTGATACGATCTGTAAATCCATTTCATCAGGGACTTCAACGAGTTCCTCATTTATGTTTTCTTGGGCTGTTATATTTCTTCTTCTTAAGGTAAAAAATCCCAAAAGACCAAATCATAAACAAAACACATTTACTTTCATAGAAACAAATCAGTACTCAGGTGACATTTTAATATTAGGTGGTTGGTATTCTCTTCTTCTTACATTGTCAATAAGGATTTTGGCTTATCTTCTCTGTTTACTTCAGAGTTTGAGCTGACACCTGTGGCCACCCAGGTTGTATTCAGTTTAGCAGCTGCCAGACCTTAATCAACTCGCTGCAATGATTTTTCCAGCAGCCTTCCCTGATCCATAGGATCAGGTTTGACATTTAATCCCACTGGTAAAATATATCTAGATTTAATCTCTACAATGACATTTGCCATGTTCGATGTCGTATTATTACTTTTAAACTACTTGACAATTTTTCCGGCCAAAAGACCAGACTCTTTTTTCAAGATACTTACAAGAATAGCCCTTGCGAAAGAGTACTATGATTAAGTTTTTTTCCACATTGTTAGGTTTAGCTGATACAAAAATGACTCCTGGATTTATACACCTTTTTATTTATTCTTTCAATAATTCTTCTACATGCAAGAATAAATTTCAAAATAAAATGCATGTATAGGAAAGGGTAAGAAAAGGAATAGCCAACACCCTTACAATCATTTGTCTTGAAAAGTCAACACACCGGTTGCCTGAAGAGAGAAACTTCAAGTGTGACTTCCTGGCTTTTCCTCTTACAACTGACAGAAATGAACATTGCCGAACACACTACATTTATTTCATAGACTTTAGTTTTGTCTTTGTTTAAATGGCCTACGATCACAGAACAAGTTTTAGTGAATTAGTATCATGCTGAGGAGTTTCAAGCTATTTCTGCACAGGTATAGTCTTTCTTCACTAGAAAAGTTCTTATGTAGTACATAGAACACATGTCCTCTAGTGTTTATATGTGCTTTTGAAGCACACTTCTCAAATGTCCCGTTACTGTGCTTTGGTGCACAATTCCAAAATGTTTTGGATTGCATGACCTGGATCCCTTTTGGAAAAAATTAAACCAGAAGGTTTTTAATGCATTCCAGGGAGTGCTATTGTGCATTCAGTCCATAGGACCAGACTACACAGTCTGCAGTAAAATCCCTGAAACACATACAAGATAAACATCAGGTTCTCTGTGCCAACTGTTTCTTTCTACATTCCTACTACTGCATTGTACTACTTGATAACATACATATAGTCTCTCATTTCCAGAACGAAGAATTAGACCAGAACTACCCTGAGCACCAGAGAGGTGCTACAACATGACTGTGTGCATTCATTTCAAAGAAGACTTACATGTGAATAGCTCAGAATTTTCAGTTCGGGTTATATTGCTCCTGGTTAAAGATCTGAAATGCTCAAAGCTGGAAATTCAACTGTCAGTACTAAATAGAAATATGTTAGGCTATCAACCTCGCAAAGTAAACCATCTTGATAACCATAACTCTTAATCACCTCTACAAAACAGAGTAAAGACAGAATCTGACTAAAAGAACAAAAGTACTGGAGAATTCCCACCTTTTTCTCCAGGGAGTAGTATGTACCTGCTTGAGAATGAAATGGTAGGAAAGAGGAAAAGAAAGAACACCTCATGCAGTAATGACAGACCTGACTGGTCTTAAAGTACATGGCAGAAACTGTCAGTAGTTCTGCATCTTGGAGAGTGCGCAGCTTACAGCTTTGCTAGCATCCCTGTGTTCAGAGAAACCTCAAGGCAGGTAATCGCGATATTATAAAGCTACTATATATAACCTCCATGCTAAACAGCTGTTTTCTCTACTGAAAAGGGCTCTTTTGTTTGTTTCCTGGCTAATATTTTTCTAGGTTTTTTTATTTCCTCTCAACATACTGCTAAGTTAAAAATCATGCATAAACACACACAAGAATTGATTATTTAAATGTTCAATGTCTCATAATGAGATCCTGAATGTCAACCACTATGTTCCTGACAAGCATCCGTCCACTACAAGCATTAAATAAATCTTCATATTTCTGCCAAGCACACAAGTGCTCTTGCAAATAATGGCCTCTTTTCAATTTACCTCTCAGTATTTTCTTTCTCCCTCTTCCTTCTTATTCCTTCCAAATACCCAAACTTCCTTCACTACACTGTTCTTTCACTTACGTCTGAATCACACCACCTAAAATACATATTTCTTTCCCTATACCTGTACTAATATTTACTCATCTGAACAATTAAACTACAGCTTATTATCCTACAGTACTGCATGGATAATGTTCTGCAGAAGAACAGACTCAGCACAACCACTCCTTCCGACTTTAAAACCTGTGGAAGTTCATAATAAGCTTGTCTTTCTATACTGTTGCTTTTATTAGTACTACTAGTCAACTTTTTTTCCTCCTAAGACTTTAAAATTTTTAGCTATCCAGTTCTCTTCAGATATTGAATAAAGTATTGAAGTGTAAGGAAGAGGGAAACTTGGGAGAAGCAATGTTATCGTAACAGGTTTCAGTTTTCAAAATGAGCAAGTAATGTTAATGTTATCAATATTGATTCTTATTATCTCAAAGTAAAAATATTTGAGGATAAATGAATACATAATGCTATTCATGCACAAATGAGCTTCACTGTGAAGCTTCAGAATAGGAATAGCATATAAGCAGCATGGCAGCAAGAAGAATCAAAACCCCAACCCAAGGTCTAAAAAAAAAAAAAAAATATATATCTCATTGTGCCTGCATATTTTAATCCTCTAGTCTAACTGTAAAGATTTCCAGTAGTTTGCTTAGCACACTCACACACAAAAAAGGAAAACTGAAATATGACCTGTTCAGATCTAGATGATCATGATATCTGAAGTATATGAAAGCCCTCATATCACATTTGGTGTGAATTGAGTTTGTTCTTTCTGTAAGGATGATATTTTGACTACATGATACAGCAGAACATTGTCTAGACATTTTAAATGACATTTATTATGTTCTTAGTGCAATGCAAAGTCTGTGTAATCACGGCTACATATATTAAAAAGAAATCTCCACTCTATAAAATCTATTTTCCTAACTCTTCCCTTTCCTATTAGCTAAATAACAAACAATGATTGAATTGTTCTTCTGTCACTCATAAGCAGTGTTTAAATTATTTTCTTTTTCCTCCTGTTTCAATATTAATCTAAAGTCCTCAGTATGTCTTTCATTCCAATTTTATAGAAGCATTTTGGAGCCAGCCTGCAAATTTCAAAGATTTTTTTTTTTTTTTGCTTACATATAACAGAGGCAAAATATGATTACATATGGGAATATATGTAAGCAACAAGTTACATAGAAGAGGTAGTAGCAAGCAGCCAAACAAGAATAAAATACAAAATTCTCTACTAAGGTACATAATTATGTTTCAGAGCATAGCTAAGAGCAACAAACATCCCAAGAAAGTACACTCAGCTGAAGAGTAACTGTAAGTTTTCCATTCAGTGCAATTAAAAAAAAAGTCTACTTTGAAGTGACTTTTTTGGTTTTTAGATTGTTAATATATCTGAATGCCTTATTATGTGCACTGTGTCAGTAATCAGGACTGACATATACAACCATTGAAAAATTATACAGTTATCAAGAAAAAATGCACAGCTTTCCTCCACTGAGGTACTACATTTCCTAAGACTGTAGAATATGCAATCCCGCTGTAAATAACTGCTATCAGTTAATTTACAGCTTTTAAGCAATGAAGATAATGTTTGTAAAGTTCTCTAACCTCATTTAAATCACTATAGTCAGTGGAGATACTTCATTACAGACTCTAAGGACCTCTTCTTATTCTTTCTTTTTTTTTCCCTCTATTTTTTTTTCCCCTACAGAGGCTGGAGGGTTTGCTGTTTTTACTCAAACTATATGACAAATTAGGAAAAAATTAAAATTGGCACTATTTCAGAGCTGGTCTTCTTTACTGCTCCTACCATTCATAGCCATGTAGAACATATACGGTAATGAAATTTCTCCTGGTGCAAAAAGAGTAATATGGGACAGTAACAACAGAAAATATTTTACAACACTTTCTAAAGTGATTTAATAGCTGGAAAGAAGGAGAAACAATTAACAACATGGGATTAGCCTGCTCCCAACGAACCACCAGTTTGTATTGTACAAACTACTATAACTTTTAAATGAAAGCTTGGGATACACAAGCTAAAACTTTATCTAGGACCACCAGTTAATACTGTCAAGACCTAGGTAGAATGGTAGAAAGTTAAACAAACAGGATTGCTCTTATCCTTACTTATTTAGAAAGCTAGTCTGTGTGCAAATTTGCATATGGAGACTACTAACTTAACTATTACCCACCCTATATCCTAATAAAGAATTTTCTCAGTTTGGCCTCAAGGCTGCCTTTATTTCTGTAAGCAGTAACAGCTCCCAAGGAAATACTACTAAAACCTACAGTTTACTTTTTGTTTGTTTTCTTATGGTGAATGGGAAGGGCAGAGGCAGGTGGTACATTCAATGCTAGACCAGCCTAACTTCACCTGTAGACCTCCCTTCACTAAGGGAATTCACATCTGGCTGTTTGAAGACAGTTCTCCATCTCTTTGCTGACTGAGTGGAGCCAAGACCTCATCTTTGTCCTCTAGTAAATATACATACATGGCAAGACTTTTTCCTAGAACAGGGAACTTTGTGTTAACTAAGAGTCAAGGTTCAAAAATAATCTTGGAGACATCTGCAATTTGCCTTTTATTTTGCCTTGAGTTAAATAAAAATTAAATAAAGTCATTTTGCAGCTTAATATTTGTCATTAGTTAGTAAAGTACAGCCTCTACAGAAGCTCACAGTGACTGGATTCTAAGGAGACAGTAAGAATCAAAGCGCTGGATACCGAAGTTTCAAGAATTCAAGCCTTTTCAGAATTGTTTACTCAGTAAACAATCACAAGCATTACTTTATATCTATAAACAAGAAGAAACTGGTACTGCTATTATTTCAACATGTAAAAAATTGAACACAGAAAAAATAGAAGGTCAGTAAGGGAGTCATAATAAGAATTTACCAGTTAATAACATGAATCTTTGCCTCTTATTTTGATAAGTATAAAATACCTTGGTTGGTATAGCCTAATCTCTACACAAATAGTAAATATTTACTTTTTTCCCCCCTACATGATTCATAGACAATTCTCAAGTAACAATAAAAACTAAGCTACACTTACCCTTGTGTGGGTACGAATATGCATCTTCAATCCATCATTCTTGCTAAAAGCTTTGTCACAGTAAGGACACTGGTAAGGACGCTCACCTGAGAACAAGAAAAACATTAAAATCCCTAAGTATGGCCTGAGGACATGAAGGCCTTGCAGCACGGTTATTTGTCAAACTGAGGTACTTTTTTCTGGCTTTGACTTCACACTCAGTTCAAACAAAAGAGATATAAGCATTAGGAAAATTACAAATAAAGGTCCACCTGAGCAGGATGCAGGGCTGGATCAAAACATCCCTCTTTGCTGCTTCTAGCAGCATATGAATACACAGAGAGAGCCTTGGGGGAAAAAAAAAAAAAAAAAAAAAAAAAGAAAAAAGAAAACACCTACTGCCCTTGCTCAAATCACATTCTACAGTGACTTACACATGGTGACTTTTATGGTTAGGCATTAACTGCTCCCAAGTATTTCTTCCATTTCACATCTGGTCATTATTAGAGCCCTCTGGGTGTCAGAATCCCAGTGAAATATAAAAACCACTCTTCTTTTAATGCTGTGTCTGAACTAACTGTGTTAGAATCTAGTTAATCAGAAGTTTCTGCAATTTTTATGTTGCAATTTATGACTGAAATGGAACTAGAAGGATCTTAGCCTCTCCCTTGCAGCATCCCATATCTTAAAAGGTATTTAGTTTAATGCTCCATTAAACTGGTGTCATTTAGCATCGATTTTCTCAAACTCACATTAGTGTAATGTGGATACTGAGCTATTCAGAATCAAAGAGTGAAGAGTTTCTAAGGTAGCTCCATGATTAGGAAGAAGTGATAAAGCTTTGTAATTCCCCAAGGGCATTTTCATTTTTAACTTCTTAGGCAATCTGCTGGAATCCAAGTCCATTGCCTCCTCTTACTGTATGCAACACTTTAAGAGCAAATATCAGGCTATTTCTAGCACAAAAACAGAGTTAACGAATTAACACACAGTAACTATTTATCTATTAACCAAAGGGAATTTGTTCTAGTCAATCATAATGCTGAAGGTGTGTCAGACCTTTATTTGAAAATACAATTTAAGTAAAGCCTATTCTACTAACTCAACACACAGCTTTCTGTTCATGAAAGAATCTTTGCGTGTATAGAGATTTAACATAATCCAAATGTCAAACACTTATTAACACTCATACTCAATCCTGGAAAACAGGTAAGTAAGATTAACTACATTTTACAGTTAAAAAAAAAAAAAAAAAAACAGCAGACATATTTCACTGATATGCCAAAGATCAGAGTGCAAGAGAGCGGCAGTAACAGAGATAAGCAGTTAAAGCTCCACAGTCCTGACTTGGAGAAAGGAAGCCTCATCCCTCATCTTTTCTCCACGAGTGTTCCTCCATGATTGCTCAGAGGGAAGATACTGGATATTTTCTTTCTTGGGAACAAGATGTCAAAGGATCACAAAAAGTATGTAACGGAGACAGCTTACAGAAACAGCTCTTGAGAAAGACTGATTGTGAATACAGTACAGCCGATCAACTGATAGCCACTGTTGTTATATCTCCATATAGTGCCAGGTTGTGTAGAGATTTGAGGGCAGCTGAGATTAGACGATTATTTAAGTATGGGGATAAGGGAAAAATAATTATTTAGTAGATAAACTATTCTGTTCTTTTCTGTCTTTTATTACTGTTTAGATAACTGTTAATGACAAGAGCAAAAAACTGTGTAGCAAAGTACTTTTGAAATACAAATGTTTTTCTTCTGTATTCTGCCATCTCTCTCAGAAAGCACAATTCACACAATTGTGTGAATTTGGCTTTTTTTTTTTTTGGATGATGACAACAAGTGCTGTGTTATATCTGTGTTTTCATTGAGCAGTTTGAAATATGATACTCTCTCTCATGACCCTCGATGTCTTTAATCCATGCCTCCGAAATTCAAACACTCCAACAGTTGTCAGTACTCAAATATTTAATTAATTCAGCCGACATTTTTATGTTTTAGGGCTTTTGAATGTAGAAGTTAAAGCGCTCAGCAGTTTGCAAGCAGATGAGTGTTGACAGGTAGGAGTTGTACCCTCCCTCCCTCTCTCCCCCATTCTCGAGTCTCCTTAAAGAGAAAGACTTTTGCTTTCAAAGGATGGCTTTGAGCTTGTCTGAAATGGATTAACAGTGTGCTTCAGAAATTAACCATGGAGACCATGGTACTTGATAAGTTCTTAAGAGCTTTCAGCAGATGCCAGTAGAGGGCAACAGTATGACTTCATATCAACACGTTACACCTGAAAAAATTCTGGCTTCAAGCAGCTGCTATGTACTGTAAATTTTCAAAAATCTCTGCTGTTCCAAAAATCGAGTTTCCTATGTAACACAGACTGCAAACTCTGACTTGATATTGATGCTTGGTAACATTCTTTTTTCTAAATTATATAAACAACTTCTCATGCACTTGTGCCATTAAAAATTGTCAGCAAAACAACCAAAAAGATGACCCCAAGTAACTTTACTGTTGCTCTTACGTTATTTTCTTTCACCTGATCTTTGTAGCCTGTATGCCCAAAATACATACAAGTGCTCTTGTGCTTACATAAACAACGGTTTCCCCTGTGAATACACAGCTTTTAAATGCATAACTGACCTTCTACCTCAAAGAGTTTTATGATTTTATAAAATTAACTGTGGGCCAACAAATCTATGCTCGCAACCGCCATGTTTCTTAGAATAAATTTCTTAGTCTTGCTAACCAGTCCATAGACAAGTTTGTGCCACTATTTAATAAATATATGGATATTTATATTTTTTTTAAATAAAAAAAATACTCGTATTTTAAGATTATTTGATCTGTGAACAAGAGTAAGATTCCCCTCATTTGACACCAGCCATGTGAAAATATTATGTCTAATTTTAACTAGTTGTTCTAAATCCCAAGAATAAAAGAAAGAAAGAATGAATCGCTCTCCGGAAAGGGCCTGACTGTTGTCTTAGAACTGAATTAACTGCCCTCTGGCAATACATGTTTTTCTCTGTTTGCTGTATCAGGAGCCTTTAATGTGATTTATATAAAAAAATATGGATAATGTAGGGGCAAAATCTTTTAACTTCCAAATACACTACAAAGCTTTAACCCTAACACTTCACATTTGGAAAATATCTGGAAAAAAAAGGCCTGACCTTCTATGTTGTTGCTCGCAACTCTGAGACTACAATCCGCCCTTTTCACTAAAACATTTCAGCAGGCTTTCTTCTTCAGTACAGTATCAAAATCCAGTAGGCATATTAAATACATCTTAACTTGACAGTTTGTCCAGTCAACATGCCCAGAAGTAACGTCGTGAATGCAACAATAACTAAGAACAATTACCGCCATTAAAATAGCAAAACATTCAAGTAAGACAGATGTAACAAATGCGATGTTTAACCTCAAGTTACAGCTGACTGTTATGTCCTTGCTGTCCAAGAACAAACTGCTCAACACATTAATGGCACTTCTGTACAAATAACCCCAAATAAATAATCCGTGGATAAACTGCAGTGGATTTAATATAATTCAAAGTCTAGACATTCTACTTCCAGATTTCGTATGAACAAAAACAAAGCTTTTAACATAATAAAAATAAATGTAACCCTAATACAAGGATTACAAAAACCAATACCATGATTGAAAACCATATGGGATTTTGATCTGAAAACATGTCATGATAGAATTTATATCTTTTTTTTCCTCAAGTGTGTTCATCTCTAGCTTGAGATCACAATACCTACTAGACCTTAACGTAGCATAAAAAGCTAAACACCAGATTCTTCCATTCCAGTTCAACTCAGGATGGACAGTTTCCTATGAGACATTTGCAATCAAAGGTGCCGTAAGGCAATATTTACAGTGAGTTTAGCACCCAGATTTCCCAAATTCTGATACCCCTGAGAGTAAAGCAATTAAGAAACAAAACAAAATACGTATTAGTTTTACAAGACTTCAGTGGGTAGAGCTAGACATTTAATAAAGACTTGGAGACACAATAATTCAAATTAGTCTCATGTGTTGCTATTTTCACACTGTATTTTGCATTCTCTCTAGTCAGTTTAGCCACAAAAAAAGCTAATTACAAAATCAGGAAGAAACCTGATATAAACACCAATGTTAGTGGTTACTTTGAAACAATGACCTCAAGTAAAATCAAACAAATATGTACTTTGCAGGTGGCAAATATATTCCCACCAAATTAAACATGCAACATAGAAATAGTCCTAATGCGAAAACAGGAACAAAAGGTCTGAAGAGAACCACAAACCAAAAAAGAACAGAGGCAATGAGAAGAAGGTAAACGGCATGCTGAAGCGTGCATTTGATGAACTACTACATTCAGTTTTGGAAGCAGTCTCACACAGCTCTTTCAAACTACATGAGCATTACTTCTATTTTATTCTGTTAAATTTGAAGTCATATTTACTGTCCTCATTCGCATGCAGGTTGCTTGGTCACTTATATACGATTGTCAGGTATGTACGTTAGCCTTTATGTATGAAATCCCTGGCTTTGTGTCTTTATTGGAACTAAACTGCTGTATTAAGAAATGAAGAATTTTAATTACACAGCAAAATTATCAAGGTTTTTTTCTATACTTTCTAATATGTCTGTGCTTGGTCAGCTGTGGTATTCAGTGCCACTGGTCTAGGTCAGCACTCACAAACATCAAAAAAAGACTTATGACAGACTGCACTGAACATCAGGTCATATGCAGCATGTGTAACTTAAAGGAATTGTTTTCTTCTATTTTCTTAAAAGAAATTAACATTATTATGGCAATATGGTCCCTCAGAATCTTCCACAGATCATTTATCATCTTCTAAATATAGCTCTTTTTCAGATGCTGAACTACTTACTATAAAGATTAGAAGATTATATATATATATTATTTTTTAAAGAAATTTGAGTGTATTATTTGAAAATGTCAATTTTTGTAACAGTTACAGTTAAGTATAAGCCTTTTTAAAGGCTCAACTTCTGACTGGGGTAGGGGAGAGGGGAAGAAGGTAGACTCCACCATTGCCCAACTGCGGTGGAAAAAAGGCAGCTCACCTGGGGAGGAATTTGGAGGCAAGGGGGCCATCTGGATCACACATGCAACACTCCATACCAGGTGATCAACAGGGCAGCCCAGAATGGGAATTGCAAGAAGACTTTTTTAGTCAGAGATAATCTGGGGTGATGACAGCATTCAACAGCAAGTAAGGATGGGCAAAAGGTTAACGGATATAACAAAACTATAATCTGTGACATATGCTTTAGAACATTAACTGTTCATATAGAGCACGTGACAGCTTTACACATTTATCCTCAACTGCTGTTGCTCTGTATATAGTGTTCCCATCAAATTAAAAAGGAAGTTTGTGTCCTTAACTGTACAGAATTCAGTTAATGCACTATGCAAATACATACATACACACACACACACACAGACAGAAGAAGCCTAAGTACACAGAACTGAATTTCTCCTACATGAAAAGAACTTCATCAGGAATTAAAATTAAGTGAAATAGGAACTCAAGGAACAAAGTGATTTCAACAGAACTTGAATTAGAAAGTGCTGAAAAAACAATTATTGAATGAAGATTAAATATTGACACTTTAAGAAAATATTCAGTAAATTTCACCACCTTGGTGTTGTACAGCATGTCAAATGGTCCTTTAGAAGACAAACATTTCTTCAAAATAATAGAATTTCCTCTTGTGTAGATGTGACAGTTTCCTAGAAACCAAGTAGCATTTTCAAAAGCATTTAATACCCTAGGTCTCTCAAGCTTTTTTAATAATTTTGACCAGGGATTCTAGGAAGGGAAAATAATGGGAGAGTAATCAAGAAACTTGGCAAACTGCAGCAGCTAGCTGCTCTCTTTACAACACCTGGACTAGTTTTAATCTGAACTAGACAATAAAAAACAGTGATCTGGCATACACAACGTTCTGGCCTGCCCAATTTTCAACCATTAAACACTCAAAATTCAGTACTTTAGAAGGTACAGAAGTACCCACCAAGGAGTAGCTTTCTCTTGCCAAGAACCAAACAACTTTGTAGTTTGAAAGACACAATACTTGGGGATGTCAGCTGAGACAAGACCCAGAAACATCAAATATATGCGTAATTCTACACTCATAGTCAGCCAGATAAAGGAAGGGACAGCTCTTTGACTGCTCTGAGAAAACTCCTGTTGCCTGAGAGAAATGGAAAGACAATACATAGGTATGGGTCAATTAGACACATTTCTTACTCATTCTTCATTTTAACCAACGTTCAAACTTGGCAGACTCTAAAGAGAAGAAATTAAATATTTCTGCTTTTTTTTTTTTCTCACTGATGATCAACAAAACTCAGCCCGTGTGTTTGTGAATGTCTTCTAACCAAACTCCAATACTTGTGTATTTTCCAGGCAGAAGGGAGAACTAGAATTGCTTTTATGAGTCAACCAAATGCATTTGCCACTCACTAAAAATGGACACATATTTAATAAGAAAAAAACTCAAACGCTATTCTTCTCAAAATAAGGGAAAACCAGATTGCTTGAACCATTTTTTTTTTCTACTAACACTCTTTCTTGGAAGTACTTAGTCATGCCTTATTCTTTGAGGCGCAGAAGCAGTATTTTTTCACAGCTGAGGTTTTTCTGCAAAGTTTTGGGTTTATTCAGAGAATTCAGATTACTTGTATTTAAGACCAATAGTCAAAATGTTTGCCCTATCTGGTCCATAAAAATTATCATGATATAACTTAGGTTTTAGCTATTTGTAACTAAATGAATTATAAAGACTAGTAAAGGACCCTACAAAATAAGGCGGCTATCTGAATCTGTACAGTAAAGCCTGAACTACCATTATTAATTATTTACAGACTTTCATCAGTTCTACAGTGGTATTAAGATTTTAGTCACAAATAAAAAACCCAACACACTTACTTTAAAAAATAAAACAGTTTCATTCTTTGCATCTATCAAATTAAGCAATTTGGTTTCCCCATGAATGGAGCATTAAAATCTATGACTTCGGTGAACCCAATGGTCAACCAAATCTTTTAAAGTAAACGCATTACTCAATCAGTATTTCATTTGATCTAAAGATGTCACTAGGATTCAAATAATCTATCCCTTATAAGAACATTTCTTCATTCATGGAAGCAGCCAACAAGAAGCTGACAGCTGCATGAAACTTTACAGGTACTTTTAAAGATTTAACTGTTGTCTGGAGATAAATAGGACAATGATGTATAAACTGAAAGGTTTAGAAATGCAGAATGCTTACCTTTGAGGCCTTCTGCAAGCTCCTTTAAATTCGGTAGATAAAAGAGAGATCATTTATAAGTTATTGAATAGAAACAACCTATCTGTAGACATTTGCAAGCTGTTCACTGACTAGATACAGATACATTTTTTCACATACTCCATTGTGATATAAAAGAAAGTTCCTTCGAGCTTCCCTTTTATCTATTTTTTTTAAGGTAGGAAAATATAAATTACTTATAATTTACCAGAAGATTTGCTAGGATGAGGATCCTGGCTGTACATTATTTCTAATGTACATGAATAAATAGTTGCCTGTTTAGCTATTAAAACTTTAGAGACATATTTTACACAGCAATAAACAAGAGTTATACTGTATGTCAACTCATTACTTCCTTCAACTACTCTGAAGTCTTTTATGCCCATAGATGACTGAACTACTGTTTAATAACCAAAGACTTTTATTATTATAACCCCACAACTAATATTTTGTTTGGTTACTCAGGAATTTTTACATGGAAGTGCCAAATATGGACCTAGATTTTTATATAGTTGGACCTTAAATATTTTAAATATGCTCAAATGCTTAACCAAATTGTACAAATGTGACTACAATGGCAAAGTTAGGACCATAAGATCAGGCTCTCAATGCAGAGACATCTCAAGAAGGCAATCAGCACCTAAAGTTATAGGGGACCAGTATGATGAAATGTTTTCACAAGATTATGAAACAGTCTTAATTATGAAAATGGAAATTGAAAAGGTAAGCTTAACTGTGTTGACACAAAGGATATAGAAGTCCATGGTCTGAATGCTTTTTGCTGTTTTAATGTAATCTCATGGTATTATCTTTTACTCATGTATACGGTAACAAAAAAGAACCTTCTCACCTCGTGCTTACAAAATAAAACGGCTTTTTCCACATACCAAAGAATATAACATGTAAGAATGCCACATTAATTCATGGGTTTTAAATGGCTTAGAATAGAAACATTAATCTTTTCAGAAAACATTAGGACAGATCATAGAACAGTTTAGGTTGGAAAGGACCTTTAACGGTTATCTAGTCCAACCCCCCTGCAATGAGCAGGGACATCCTCCACTACATCAGGTTGCTCAGAGCCCCATCCAGCACAACCTTTAATGTTTCCAGGGATGGGGCATCTACCACCTGTCCAGGCAACCTGTGCAGTCATATATCCGGGCAAGATATAAAGTCATAGTTATGTTAGTGGCTACTTATCAGAACTTTGACTAACTGTGATAGAAAAAGCAAAGTAAGGTTACATTTTAACCTATATTTGCATGTGTAAGAATTTTCTGGAAGACATGTATGGTCATTAGTGGTCTCTCACCAGTCCCTACATAATGGAGTACAGTTAAAACATTTGAGTCTCTTAACTCAGTAATAAATTTACCTGCAAATATAAAATACCTCACAACAACTTTCACTGTTGCACAACTTGATGTGCTAGATCCCAAAGACGGAAGGGATTAGGATACAACTAATTAGGAAAGTAACAGTATAAAAATCAGACAGATCAAATACACGTGTGTAGATATATATATATATTACACAAGCACACACAAACACACACCCCAGACAGCAATTAACAGATTTAAATAGCTATGTCTATGTCAAGCGAAGCTACACAAACTGCAAGCCAGTAACTGTTAACACTGAAAGTTGCTTGAAACTTTAGGGAAGTAATTAACCTCCTGGCTCCCAGTTTTCAAGCCCAAGGAGCAGGCCATAGAATTTCTTTTACAATTTATGAACTAGCCAAGGAATTTATATCACAGTCAGAGGATTCTTTTGCTGAATTAACCCCAGCTCCCTCTGACCCTAAGAAGTCATAAACCAACAGGATACAGCAGAGGGAGAATGTGCTATAGTGTTTCAGCTGACCTACAGAGCGCTGCCTCTGTCATGCCAAGGCTGGAAACCCAGATGATGAATTACAGAGCAATATGCAAGGTTCAGATGCAAACATCAACCCCTTCCCTCTATACATGCACATGCAGACACGTTCACTCACCCCAAACCAGTTCAGTTTCTGCAAAAGGCCAAGTACTGTTAGGGCTCATTTACAGAGTCTTACTCTAAGATAAAAGAGGCAAGAAAATTGCTTATTGAGGAAGCGTGCATACGTCTGTGAGTAGCAATATGTAAGAACACATGCTGTGTATTAAATAAAAGCCAGAAACCCACTGAGCTTCTCTTTTTGTATACGGATTATTAAGCATATCAAAAGTACAATTCCAAAGCAGAAGCAGGAGGGTAACCAAGAACCTTGGTTTTTATAAAGAACAGCTTTATAAATTAAAAAAAAGGATAAAAATCGATATACAAGTCTCTTGAGAAAGAACTCTGCCTGGCTTTATTTTGTAAATACAGAACAAAGCCTCTTATTCAAAGTAGCTAATAAAACAAAGTCTAGCTGACCACGTGCACAGAAAATGGGATAACACAAATGACTGCAACAGGACCTCAAATCTAATCAGCTGTAATGACTAAGACATGAAGGTCTTTGCAATATTTACACTTATGGTTTACTGCTTGGTGGTACCGAAAGCTTAGCCCCAGCTGAAGGCTTATTCACAAAGATGAATCATCTCTTGAAAACAGACAGTGGCTGGTTGTTTCACCTCTATCTCAGAATGAAAAGTGATACTTTGAAGTCTGACCAAAAAAAAAAGAAAAAAAAGAGGGCACAGTTTTGAATTGATTAATTCAAAACCACAGGATTTAATAGACATCAAGAGCATGAAGTATTCAACACTGCAACATTTAGAAACCAAACGTCCATCACTGAGTAAGATAAGTTTGTGGTTCCACTGTTTGATGAACTGAAAACTTCTTACTGCTCAGAAAATCCCTAAAAAGTTGACAACAATTTTCACAATGTAGCAAACTTTATTACTAAAAGCCATCAAAGGAGTACTCAACTTTTTTGTACCATTCGCAGACAACACGGATTCTGTTCACCAGCTACCCTTACTTTCTTTGTAAATGATGCAAGCTATTCCTCAGAAAGCTGTGCTTCCTCGGGCCCACTGAACTTTGAACGATGATTTCCTCTTGTTATTAGTCTGCATGTATCATGATCGTGAACAACTTGGCTGAAGTCTTCAGGTACAGCACAAGTCAAAACCACCTCTCCAGAAGTACAACATGAACCTAACTACAGCCTTTTCTCACCAAACTTCACATAAGGCACTTTGCCATATAACTTACATTTTTTTTTTTTCAAACCACAAGTCACAACTTAGCAACAACTCCACCTTTCCCCCCCTCCATTTCATCATGACAATTGAGAAATGGTCAGCAACCATAACAGAGTGGCATCAAAAACAACCATAAAAATGCATTTCACTTGATTCTCACAGTGAAGAATGTGAATCACAAAATTCTCCACCAAAAAAGTGATTGACATCACAACAGCGGCTAGACTAGAAGAGGAAAGGATCAGTTTATTTATCACAGGTCATTACAAATGAATTTAGCAAGGCATTTTTCCTGAATGAGTAACTCTTGAAAATGCATGCTTCTAGCTTTTTAGGTAAAGCAAGAAGCCTTGAAAGTTTCCCTCCTTCTGCAGCGTTATTCTTTCATAAGTTGCTTTCACACTGCGTATTCCCCTAATTCCAATGTGTATCATCTCCTGGCAAGGTAGTTTCTCCCACCACGTTTAATTTGCAAGTGTACTGGAAATCTTCAGTGCCCTTCTACTTCTATTAAGTTCAAAATGTCATAGCTTACTGTTTCTTGTATAATAGTGCCTACAAACTTTGCAAGGCTCTATGGTCAAGGTTAGAGGTCTCTGGTGTGTGGTTTCATGAAACTCACCTTAGCTTAACTCCTAAATTTAGGAAAGCCTGCTTGAGAGCGCCAAAATATTAAATGTTACTGGTAGCAGCACATGTGTGAAAAGCATTTTCACTCAGACAGCTATAAAGCATTTTCCCAAGAGCTATCTCCGCTATCAACTTGAAAAACTAGGGCCCTTCTACTCTGTGCAAACTGATGTGTAACACTGACAGCACTCAAAAAAACATACCTAACATTTAAGGAAAAGGCCTGTGAAATACGGAAAAATAAAAGTACCACTCTAGTAAAGGCAATAAAGTAGACTTGCCTGCAAGAAACATTGGAATGTGAATTTGGAGATTTTAATGAAGAATTAGAGTGACATTTTAATATTCCTTTAAGCATTAGGGGAAAAAAAAACCCCAACTTGTAACAGTCCAAGTTTTCATGAAACTCTAGTATGCCAAAATATCAGAAAATTAAAGGGTAATGTAGCTCCTCTTTGGATGGACAAGGTAAGGTAAAGAAATAGCTATAATTAAAACTGCAAAATAACTTCATAAAAAAGTTAGCACAGATTAGAAATCGAGGCAGTCATATTTGTAGAAGGCTGGACTGATGTGATAAGTGACTAACAATACTATTGAATTGCTTCCTTTTACTCTTGTCTACCAGATTCATTAAAGCACAGCCCAGGTGGGTAAGTTGTTGGTCCTCCCAAAAGGCACAGTCCCCAAGTGTTCTTTAAATCCTCATACCACGTGCTCCATAAGTGTTGGGTGGTTGGTTTTTTTTCCTTCCTCTTCTCTGCATCTTCAGGAAGGCAAAAAAAAAAAGAAGAGAAACCCATAGCTTACGGGACAGAAGACTGAAGAGAAAAACAGAACAGGTGAGACTTGTCAGGAAGGACTTTGAAAGGAGTTGATAAGGTGAAGTTGTAGAAGAAAAAACAAGAATAAAGAGGAGGAACGGACCTAACTGCTGCATTGTGATTCTGTGTCTTGCCAGCTTTGACCTTCAGTGTCTTTTGTGTCTAAGATTATACAGTGTATGCAAACCATCTGAGCAGAATGCATATACACTTGCTTATATGTATATATTCTTATACAGCTGCTATGAGGGATAAATGTTCCAAACATGGAATTTAGTAAAGAATAAGAGATAAAGATAGAAGTCAATTTTAGTCTTTTATCCTGACTACAAGACCAGGATAAAAATTTGCTAGTGTCTATAGCAGTCAAATCCAAAAATCACAATATATCAAAAACTAGTAAAACCTGTAATCTTAACAGGTGGTTTTGATAGATTGACATGATTAAGACTTTTACAAACATAGTAGAAATCCAAGTGATTAAACACACCAATTCTGTCATCTCCCTGCAAACCAAATTTGCTTATGCAAAGTGAATAGAATGTCATAAGAAGGTTATTTGTTAACTGATGCTTTGACTGCCAAAGGCAAATCTATACCATTTTATGTTGGAAACAAATCATCACAAAGAAATGCCCTTCACTTGCCTGCCGCTTATTTGAAATGAAAACGTAAGGTCACAAAACAAAACCTATCAACATGACAACACAACTAATGTACTTTCAGTGTTCACAGAAGCACAAATATAATAGGATACGCAAACGGTAATGCAATCTGGGTGGCAATATAAAAAAAGTTACATAACTCAGACCCAGGAATATTAGAAGATCAATGCAATGAGTCAGATGTTGCAACAGAAAATAAATTTTGAGTTAAAGCATGGTCAAGGTAAAACATTTGGGTAACATGTAGGTTGTGATAAGGTCAGAAGTTACATTAATATGAAATCAGAGTTTCAAAACACCCTAGAAGTGGCAGAGATGAATGAACTCATATATACATATAAATATTCATATATACACATTCATGTATAATTACCGTTGAGAAGATAATCCAGTTAAGCAGGTAAAATGTCTGAAAAAGATGCTCTTAGGCCCACCTGCAAATTTGATTACTGTTTGTAGATGGACAAACTGTGGACATACTTACAGATACCTTGTTATACATTTAGAAAGTCTTCTGTTCATTACAATAAACAACACTGTACCTGTATGGCTTCGAATATGAACTCTCAGTGTTCCATTGCTTGCAAACTTCTGTCCGCAATACGGGCAAATCTTCTCTTTTTCTCCTGTGTGAGTCTACATGTAGTGGGAAGGACAAAAATGAAAGCTTCAGCATAGCTTCAAAAGAAGTGAAATATGGAATATTTTAACTGTACTGACATTGACCACTATTATCTCCATTATATATTTTATACCATCATATCAGGCAGAGATTCTAAGGAATTAGGTGTAAGTGTTCTTTCAATTTTCTTTTAAAATTTCTAAACAAATTTCATTATTAATGGCAAAATAAACTGGCTTTTCAGTTCCCAAGTTTACTATTTCCTAAATAGTTACTGTTAAAAGGGCACATTTCACCTTTGTGTATTTTCATGATTCCAAGAGTAAGACACTTGTTCTTCAGTTTGATACCTGTGATAGTGGTTTCTATACAGCAAATAATAATTCTGTTACCTAATAAAATTAATCTTCATAAATAGGTCTATTTTTAAGCTTATAATTTCACAGAATTTTTATTACATTATGAAGTGTAGTGAAAAGAGTTTACCTAACGCAGTATAACTTTCCCTGTTGAAAACTTGAACTGGAGCTTTAAAATGTTTCTATGGAGATTTGTGTGTATGATTTCTGAGTGTCTCATAGGAATGAAACACAGCCATCAGTTCATCTGAGGTATGACAAACAGCACTACTTCAAAGTGCAAGTTCTCAGTGATTTCAGTCAACACAAATTGCATACTGGATCCTATCTAGTTTGTAATAAATCCTAGAATCAGATTGCATTTAGAGAATTGATCAAGAGACGTATATTGCAATTGTCAACAACACTAAATCATACACTGAGCTTATCTTTTGCAATCAAGCTTTTAAGGCTAGAGCACCTTGCTGATATAAGAAATATTTCAAAATGGGGGAAAAAAACCAAAACCACAACTCTCCCATCTGAGCCATGCAGTCAACAGCCAGACCACCATGAAGTAAGTTACATACATAGGTTCTCATCATTTCTCACACTGTACTTTCAATGCCCAATTCTGAAGATTTATCAGCCTATTGAATAACTTTAACTGTGAATGCTCTTTTAGCAGAGAATTTTTGATTACTTCATTTATAAGTGTTAATTTAAATGGCATAAGCGAATTAAACATTAAATTATTTGTACAGTTGGCTATTTAGGTTTCAAGCTTTGCACCTGACTCTCTTCAGATAAGGAAATTAATTCTTATTTTTACGAAAGACATTGAAGTGATATAAAATTCTTCATTACATTATAAAAACTTTACCTCACATAGTACATATGCTTAAGCTGAAGAAGAATAAATGAAATATCATTTCAATACTAGACGGACTTGCAGAGTTTTCATTCCCTGACATTAGCGACATGAATGTTAAATCCCTCTTGATTAGGATAGAGTTCTTTAGAAATCACTTATATCTCCAACAGCAACATTGAGGAATACCAGACAGACAGCTGCCTGGTATTCATTCCAAACAACTAAAAAACCAAAGGATTTCCAGAAGCAATACATTACAACTACAAGGCCCACAAACATACAGCAAGTCCTAGTCTGACAACAGCACAAAACAATAGTAATTACAGTTAAGAAGGAATGTCAAAGAAAGAATAGTGATAAACGATAAACAGTAGCTGCTTCCCATTAAAACACAACTACATAGATGAATAAGGCCACTTTTAACATAAAATACTAAGTCATACTGCATTTTTTAGAAAGGAATCTGAGGAACAAAAGTTTAAAAGTTTATGCAGAGGTCGTCAGTGAATCCAGGTAATATTTTTCATTTTGGGATGTTATGATCCATCTTGGCAAGACCCTTCACAAAAAAGTTAATCTGAAATCAATGTATTGGCATTACAGGCTAGGTCTGTTACTCAAGTGATTAAAAACAAGTATACAAGGATGAAAAGGACTGCGGCTCTGAAAAGCACTCTATTTTTTCCAAACAAATCAATTTGTCTAATAAAAGATACTATGCCTTCCTAAAGTCTTGCTCCCCAAGAATACAATCAGAAACAAATCACAAGTTTATTTTCTATACCCTTTATTTTTGAGTTCCTTAGGCCAACATAGTCGGGCTTAAAAAGAAATGTGGTTTAATACTCCTTATTCTAAAAGTAATAGAAGAGAGGAAGAGTAACCTATAATATAAAGTTCTCTCTTTATTACAGCAAAACTCAACTGATTTCACAGACCGAACAACAACTGATGAACCAAGTTATTTGAATCTCAATCATGTTACTGAAGTCTACAAAAAAGGCAACCCCATTTCATTTTCGTTCTAATGCACAGGTGAAAATCTTCCACTTAGCTGTGTAACTAAGGTGTATTTCTCCCAGATAAACTTATGTCACTCAATCACAGGCAGCTTTATTTTCCAGCAACTATAATTACTAAGTAACAATGCATATTAAATATGAGACAAGCAGCATTTAAAACAGACTGAAGACACACAGACAGCAAATGTATTAACATACATTTAACGGAAGATCAAGACCTTTAAAAGATCACAAAAGAAACCGAAGAGACTTTGTTCCTAGTTGGTTCCATTACTTTTTGCAATCTATAAATATGTTAAAAATCAAACACACATTAAGGAGCCAGTGCTGTGCACTACATTAGAGAATTCAAAAGTGCCATCTGCCAGTATCTTGATTTGGGCTCCAAAGACATGTGCTAGTTCCCACACCTGTAAGACAGGGGAGAGTCTTACAGAGTTGGAGAGACAATGAAAGACTTCATTACATTTTTTCTTACATTTTAAATACAGATTTCTGATGTAATGCACAGTACTCATCATAATCATATGCTGAAAATATTTTACTAAGTAACTCAGCTACACTCAATTTTGTTATTGCAATTTTACATGCATATATGAAGTGCATACTATATGGCAAATAATATGTACACGATGTTTTTCATCAAACTCTCACAATCTGCATTTGGTGGCAACACTTAAGCTGATTTTCCTCAGCAGATTTGTTCTTGATTCAATTATTTGCTTCACATTTCTTCCCTGTAACATAAATCTTACCTCAGGCCAAACTAGTGCGCAAGCTTTCCTCTAAAGTTTACCCCAATTCCATTGCAGAGATCAGTGGAAAGGAGAATGGTAAGAGCAGTGCAGCAAGTCCCACCCTGATGCTGGAGTAACCTACACACAATTTATACATATGCACCTGCTGCAGATTCTGCATGCCACCACCGACCCCATTATTGCAATAAGCATTTTAGAATGTTTAGCACCATCACAGCTTTTTACTGAAAAGCCAGAAATGCAGAAGCATCTGGGGATTTTGTCTTTAGTCACAACCTTAAGCGGACAGAAGGAATGACAGAATTGTTCTACTCACTTTTTTATGACTCTTCAGGACTGAGGGTGTCACAAAAGCTTTGTCACAGAGATCACACTTGTATTTCTTATGTCCATCATGTACAACTTGAATATGAACATTTAATGTGTCCTTTCTTTTGAAAGTAGCATCACAGTGGTCACACTTGAATGTCCTCTCACCTTATAAAGAGAAAAACAAGGTTTTTAAAGATACCAGATTTTTGTGGAAATACACTAATGCTTATTGTTTCAGAAAAATTAATAAAACCAACAAAGACAAATTAAAAGCTGGGTCCTGGGAACAAAAAGAAAAGAATTATCACATCAGGTAAAAACATCATTGGGAAATTAAGAAAGTAGAAAGTAGTCATCACAATAACACAGCCAGAAATGTGAGATTATAGCCAAAGGTGAAATGGCTTCCAGTGAATTGGAGCACAGGTTTTATCAACACCTCCAGTAACAGACTCACTTTACGGTAACAAGCAAAAAGATGAAATAGGCTTCATCTTTTGAAACTTAAGTGGTAAAAGACCCCTTCCTGAACTTAAAAGAATTCTCAAAACAGGTTACACAAAGCAAGTATTTCTTATCTCAAGATCTCAAGAGCATGCCCTGAAGTGCCATATCTACACATTTCTTAAATACCTCCGGGGATGGTGACTCCACCACCTCCCTGGGCAGGCTGTTCCAGTGCCTGACCACTCTCTCAGTAAAGTAATTCTTCCTAGTATCTAATCTAAACCTCCCCTGCCGCAACTTCAGACCATTTCCTCTGGTCCTGTCATTATTCATCCATAATAATGAATTCTTTCCCCCATAAATGTTTCTTTCCCCCGTAAAACCAACCATAACTTCCCCTCACTCCAAGCTTCTCATTCTCTGTTGGTTTGGAAGCAAAAGCAGTTTTGTCTTGGATGACACAAGAAGCATACGCTAAAAGTTATTAGAGTGCAAGATGTCTTATCCTAAAATACTTTCAGTGTAGCTATTCAGAAAAATCTTCAAGGTCAACAAGGATGAAATTTAATATGCTGTTATGTGGAGCTTTAAGGCTGACACTGCTTCTCACTTTTCAATGGGTACTTCAGTCCTCGTCTTGGCAACATGAGAGTACACTGTTAACAAAGTGAAGTCATTACTATTTTTACTAAAGTAACATCCAACTTTCTACTGCTTCAATAAAGGAAAAATATTCAAGTAATTTCTTTTAAAAGTTACTTCTTATGAGAACTTCTAGGCTCCATGGAAAATTTATTTTTTTTATTCGTTTCTGTCCGTCTCTTAATAACTCCACTCCAAGTCTGAAAACAAGTTGGAAAAATATGAAGCAATACCAGATATAACTTGAACAAATTGCCATGTCTTCTGAAGCAAGAAATGTTTGTATGATTTCCATAAATTTACATGATATCATTATGGTTTAAGACACGATTCAACATTCATTGAGTTTCAGGAGGATTTGTCCTTTTATCCTAAAGTTTTGTTTGCAATCATTCCTACAATCATTGCATTTTCAGTTCTGCACTTCTATTATGATTTGAGAAGATAAATAACTTTCAGACAACAAGAACAAAAAAAAGGTAGTAAAAGATCAACAGTTTTCAAACAAAAAACCTCCAAAGTCAGGGAATTTCAGAACTAACATACTGTTCAACCATATGTCCTCTGTGTGAATACATCTTCAACTACATAGAGTTACAATGCTAAGTATGTATTTAGGCAAGTTTTGGCTTCAGTTTAGCAAAAATTTTCAACATGCAAAGCAATGAGAAGCCTAGAATTGGGTATTTTTTCAAGTGTTATCCTGGATGAAGGCAAATAATCGGTGTTTCTCCTCAGCTTAATTATTTAGCAGAAACCCTGTATCTCATTATAGAAGAGCCACCAGAACACTGTCTCCACTCACAGTTGGCTCACTGAATAGTCTTTATGTCTTGGTTGGTGTTTTTTTTAAGCCACAGACAAAAAGATACATGAAAACTTAATAAAAAAATACTATTAATATACTACTACGGAAGGAGTTTCAGAAGGCTCCTCAACAGCATAAAGCTAAAGTCTAAACCACTTGCAACAAGACATCAGTACTAAAACTTCCTTAGCATCTCTGGAAATCCTCTTGTAGAAGACTGCACAAAAAAACCAGAACTACGCAATCTATTTCATGATACCTCATTGTCGTGATAAAGAACAAATAGATTTCATATGGCAAATATAAGAACATGTCTGTTGCTTAAGAACCAGCACCACCAAAAAACAAACTCTTTCCACTGCCTTTGGCAGATAAGAGCAACATTGAAGTTACCAAATAAATTTCTAATATTAATGTATAAAGAAATAAAGAAAGAATTTTTGTTACGTATTTTCAGCACTATGCTAGATCAAGAAGTTTGTTACAAAATGAAATAGTAGAAGATACAAATACATTCTCTTCAGGCCTCGACGCTCTACAGAATGTAATCAAACAAGAAAGTGTACCATTGACTTCAGCTCTTGAAAGGACTGAAGGAGGGAAACTTTTTCAGAGTACTTGGCATGAAACTACGACATCCAATATCCATAAAAGCCTCCAAAGATGGAAACACAGCACTGACATTATATGTCCTACAGTGCTTTCCCCTAGAAATACACAACATAATGCCGTGTTTTTCCTGGCAGTGGCTTTACCTACTCTACTGATGCGCTCTCCTTGTGATGAACAAGATAACGAAAATAAGGGCTACTTGTGCTTAAATGAGCAATCTTCAGTGCACACTTCTGCCAATCCCTGTAGAATGAGCTAATTAGTATTTCTCTAGCTAACAAACATTCTGCATGTATATTTTTACTCTGAAAAGCTAAGAAAGGATGATGTCCATCTCAACAAATGCAATCCTCTTCAATGCATGTCTCCACAACCCTAGACAACTGAATGATCCAAGCAAAAATGCTTAGGGTTACTCATTCTTGTCAGCCAGGTCTCTTATCACCTCGTGAGAGATTATTAGCCAAGCATGAGCTACCATACACTTATGTATCATATGTCCTTTCTAAACACTACAGCTGAGACTAAAGGGTTACCTCCACCACTGCCAATGACATAATGAGAACACAGGTACTAAAAGCATTATCAGCAGCATGCCTAAGAAAACTTGTCTTCTGAGAGTCAGACAAGCTTTATCTTTACACAGCTGGGGTGGGGGGGGGTGGGGGGGGGAAGAGTTTGGATTTATTTTTTTTTTTGTTAGGTAGACATATTTGATCTTGAATTCAGAAAGCTGCATCAATAACACCTTTTCCAATTTCATGACAGGAGCACCCGAGGAGTAAACTTATGAAATACATTCTTTCCCAGTAAATTATGTTTGTAAACTAAATTTTAAGTCATTCTACACCACTCTGCAGAGTGCCTGCTTCAAAAACAAGGGGATACTGAATTTAAAAGAATATATGATGCAGGCTGAACTTCCATTTTTCCTAGAAGTTTCAAGCTTCACAAACAATTTTTCCTTTCCTACAGCACAGAACAGTAAAGCCAGCTAAATACATCTAGCGATTCTGTTTTGTTTCTCTCCTTTCTTTAAAGCAAGAGATAAATTTCAGTGCTATGAGAGGAACTATCATCCAGCTGTAGCAGGACAATGCCTATAATTCTGAGTTATTTCAAATATGAGAAACTCATTATCATGACAGCACAACTTGTCAGTCTCAGAGTTAGGTCACGAGGGGAAGAGTTCTACATTTCTTTACTGTGAACACAAGCTCTGCTCAGACAACAGCAAAGCCCCTTGTTTTAAATCACAGCCTTGAGCTGAAAACTGTTCTTCAGTTCATCCTAGTAATTACTTTCACTTTTCACTTTGCTACTGCTCTGTCAACACTCCTTTTAAATGACTACAGAGAAGAGAGATGCAGCATGAGTATAAAAGCTTTGCTTATATTCTGCTGTATTAAGCCCTCCTTAAATTGGTCAATTGTTGGGTTTTTTTGTTTTTTTTTTCAAAGTAAGAAAAAAAAAAAAGGCTTAAAAATCTTCCCTGTGTTTAATAAAAATACCAAATAAAATTGGTTTAAGGCTTTGACTCATTTTGGAGACAGTTTTAGCTAAGATGGCAGAAGTGGCCACTTTCAAATACCTACTCCATTCCTCAGCAAGAGAGGTCTCCTTTCGTACCAAGGAAGACTAACTAGACATGTCTCTGCCACCACAGTTCACAGTCTGATATATTTAACATTTGCTTAAATAGCGGTGGTTCAGGAACAGCTAAACCTGCCACAAATCACAAGCCCAAGTTTCCTGAGCTCTCATCCTCTTCAAAAAAAGAGTCAAAGTATATGTTTTGGGAGAACTTTACCAAGGCCTACAATTCCGCATACTGGGAATTAGTGATTTTTGACATCCTGCAAATAGTTGGTTCATTAGAAAAAAACCTGTACAGTAATGTGTAAACTTTTTACTCCCATCATTTTTAACATTTAACATTGGAAAAAGATTATACAAAATTCAATGTTTTGTGAAATTGCAGAAGCTTTGAAAGATAATTTTAAAATAACTAAACACACCAGTCTAATAATTCATTTAACAGAAACACCGTTATACTGGATTAAAAAAAAGAAAGGTTTGTGTTTTTTTAAATTTACCAACATAAATATTCCCCAAATCAAAGCACTGTTTTCTAAGCTACAAGAATTTTAGACCATGAACATTTTCCAAAATCTAAATTGCTGACATTCACATGGTTGAATGGTAGTCTAGGGCTCTCTATAAATATTAAAGACGGAGAAAATTCCACCGAAAATAAATCTTTACACAGTCGGTTAAAAAACAGTACAGAATGCCAAGAACAAGTTACTCATGAGGGAAAATGGCCACAGCATTCCTCTGGGCTGCTAGTTCTATGCCAGAGGCAGGAAACTTTAGCCTGGACTGGCACAAGATAGAGAATCTCAGTTTCAAGCTCTAAAGGGGATTACCTACAAAAACTGAGTAAGCCAACAAGTGAACTCTGCTTCCGTTTCTCCTTTCTTAAAATTGAGGCAACACTATCACACTTAATGCAGAAAGAAATTTCTTGTCATCAGACCTCAAATCATTGCTAGATTTTCTATAGCAGATTTGGATTTGCATTGAAGTGCACTTACAGACAAGGTTTGAATTTGGCTCTGAATTTTCTGACTCCCTGGGGTTAGAGTTGAATCTTAAACCTCATTTAACATTGCAAGTTGCATATTGGAGCAAGGTGCCATATGTCTGTTTTTGTCAGTCAAATGTGAGAACTGAGGAAGTTCTTCTTCCTTTCTGACTTAGCACTTACTGTTATGGATTAACAGATGTCTTTGTAGAGAGAATGGGGTTCGGAACAAAGCTTTGCATTCCTCACACTGGAATGGTCTCTCTTCAGAATGAGTCTGCAGATGAAAGACAACAAGTCAGAGGAAAGGCTCAAAAAAATCAATTAGCTGTCATTACAGTAATTATAGCTAATTTTCTATACAGGATTCAGGAGGGGATATCATAGCAATTAGAAACATTGGGGATGAAAAATTAAAACAATCATTCTGCTATTATCCAGAATCCGGAAAGTCAGCATAGTGGCTACTGAATAAATGTACCTTCCCTGTCCTCAGGAGTGTTACATGAAGCGTGCATGCAAACAGAAACAAAAATATAGAATAACCAGGAAAAAACCTACAAGCTCAGTTGCATTGCTTCATCAGTACTAACACTGGCGTTAAGTACTTACTAATACGAATAAACGCTTTAAAATTACAAACATGTACCCAAACTCTTTTTCTAAGTTTGAAAGTAAAACTGATCTGATTATCTCAAGACAGTATGTAAAGTTTGGCAAAGAACATTTTTCAAATCATGAGACTAGTCTTATATATCATTGTTTCAGTTTCTTGTATGGGGCAAAACAGGGAGGGTGGGGCAAAACAGGCATAGAAGCATCAGTACCAAGGTTTCTGTTGGCTGTAGAAAAATTCATTGTAGCTGAGAAACAGCCTCAAAGCCATAAATAAAATGAAAGACTGAGCATGGACAAGTCTCTCAAACTAGAGTTGCTGAAGCAGATTTCTTCTCTGGAGCTTTGGAAACATCCAGCTTCATTCTTCTTCTGTAAAATTTAAAGCACTTTCCCCATTTCCTAGCATTAACTGCTGTCCTACTGTAGAGAGTAAATTAATCCATACAATTTATTAACTACACAATTTCCTATTATTTTTGCAAAAGAAAGCAGGTTTTTAAAGCATCAGTGTCTAAACACTGTATTAGCTCATAAGGACTTTAAGTAGCAGCTGCAGTGCCAAGAGGAAAAGGGGATGGACAGTAGGAGTTTTATAATATGCACAAAATTAGGTAAATTAGTTGATTTCATAGACTAAGCAAAAATATTAGTATAGTACATATTTATGTAATATTTCTGCCATTCATAATATGATACAATACTTTAGCTATCCCTTAAACTGGGGAGAAAAAAGGGACTGTCGGGAGTCAGCATAATTATTTAGATGTAGACTGAAGGCTTTGAAACTAGATTGATTTTAACACAAAAGTCCCCTTACATACACAACAGTACCAAAACATTAGAGCACTTGCAATGGTATACAGAGGCGTTGGATTCAAAGTCAATTCCTTGACCTCGGCCTACATCACTTAAAGCAAAAAGGCAACTGGAGCACTATCAAATGTGTGGAATACATCACACATTACATAAAATCTGCTGAACAGTTCAGTCCAGCTTCTGCAGGTTTACACCACAGTTTGCATTAGTTGACACCCTGCTTGGTAGTCTCAGCAGTCAGGCCAAGGATTGACAGGACATGAAGAGACTGAACTACCTTCTCACCTCAACAGGTGGTTCCTCCAGAACAGGGTTGAGACATATTGACGAGACACTGTGGGGAAGCTCGCAGTGCTGCTGTCTGTGCTGTACCTGTTCTGTGGATAAATAGAAGGGTTCAGTCTCTAGGGCTGTCAATCTGGCACCTTTCACGAGCGCAAAATTCATTATGTTTATTTTAAAAAATGCCCTGTTTTAGAACACTCACCACTTGAGTGATAGTTCTGAAAAGCACAGTGATTTGTACAGAATTCCTTCTTAGCATCTCCTTGAGAGTTCTCTTAGCTTTTTGATCAAAATACAAGCATTCTTCTGCACATCTTAACTTCACAACAAAGAAAACCACCTAACTAGGCATACCCACATGCGAGGGTACACAGCTCATCTGTCGCTTTTGTGAATGGTCCAGAAACAAGCTAGGTCTATTACAAAAAGCCATGCAAATTGTAATGAGGAGAGGTATCCCCCCAAAAAATCCTATTAGTTCTAATACTGTCCTTTTTTGCCCTACTAATGGGTTCAAGATCAGAGGTGGCTTCCATTCAGTCAGAGCAGGAGCAGCTTACAGCTACATGTCAAAGCAACTGAGGATGGGCTCTTATGGAATATTTCATGGAAGCCGTTCCTACCATAGCATTTGTGGAGGCTTCAACCCAGCCCAAGGCTACTTATTCCCAATAGAGAAACTGAGGGAATACAGTTGCTTCAATCCATTATGCTCCCCAGGACCACATAACCCTGGATTAACCATAAACCCTTTAAAATCCTTTGTCTGCTGACCTATTTCTGCTCACTGTCATATCCTGATATTTTATTCTCTGAACGCATCCTCTATACACAGGAACAAAGGAGCAGATGGAACAAAAACTTCGCTTTCTCCTTTATGGAAGTAATCTGTATTATATGGCACAGAACATGCACCTTCATCCAGTATAACCTGGATGAAAGGGGACCATTTTTATCTGTAGCACAATCCAGTGCCACATTTGCCTCTTAATTTCAGATACTATTCTCTTCCCTTGTCACAAAAATGGAACCATATTCTTCATATGATCACTTAGTCATATAGTCTGAGCTTTTTCAAAAGATACCTAAGCTAGTTCCACATCGCCTAACACTTCTCAGTGCTGACATCTCCAAGCGAGTGACAAAGCAAGCTTGCACATGCACCTCCACAGAGCAGTGCAGTACTTGTACTGAAGCAGTACATTGGGGGTACCACAGGAAGAGTAACAGCTCCTGCCTCTCAGGTCTGTAGCTATAATGGTGTAATGAGTGCTAAATTAAGGTTCACATCACAATACTCCACTGAACAGAGCAGATACACTGTTAGCAACTCCACTGCCTATCTCCCAGTGAAATCCTGTGAAATGGGAGGAATCGATCTCTCTCTGCACCTTGGAAATGACCAAACATTCACCCACAGCTGAAAGATGTTTAAAAGCACATGTGGTGGGAGCCATTTTTATTCTCATACTTCCGACACAAAATCAGCTTAAATAAGCCCCATGAAGGAATCACAGGAAAAGCAACAAGTTTCCATCTAAAACACAAAATAAGAATTCAAAGGCACACAATGTATATGTATCCTGTTTCTTATTATAAATAAAAAGTATGTAGCTCTGCTGTAAAACCCAAAGATTTTTTTCAAGCATGTTGTTATCAAACTTAAAAGCATGTTTTCTCTTAAATGCTGTTGATTTAAGTGGTTTTAACTACTACACCCATCATTCCTACTGCAGGTTTCTAAGCTTCCTGTTACTACCACAGTAACTGCATCCTAGAACTCAAAAAACACTGAAATTATTCAGAAGCAGACTTTTCTTCCTCCAAAAGAAAATGAAACCTAGGAGGACATCTTAAAGGAATACACACTTCAAGAATCATTAAAAACCCAAGCTGAAGAAATAAAAAGGAGTATGATACACAATAAAGGTTTAAATTTCCACTGTTACTGGATTGACATACCTGCGAACAAGCAAAAGAACTATTGTCCTCTTCCTCTAGTAACAGTGCAACCCTCCCAAAATCATGGCACTTAAAACTAGTCTGGCATCCCAAACTACCACATCCTTGACTTACACCTTACAATCACGTTTGTGTATACACATCCATACTCCCCTCTGTTACCTACTACCTCTCCTTGTTTACACTGTTTACTCAATGGAGAGAGGCGTGTCTAAAAAAGCAATTCGGGACACCTATGTCAGTCTCCTGTCTCTCAAGCTCAACTCTTCATTTAGCAAGTGAAATTAGAGACCTAAATATGGATGGGTGAATATGCACAACTCTTTGGGTAAACTTCACGTAAAGACAGGAATAAGTTTCTTTCGTTATAGGACAGGGTTG
Organism: Numenius arquata; assembly: GCF_964106895.1. Classification (NCBI taxonomy): domain Eukaryota; kingdom Metazoa; phylum Chordata; class Aves; order Charadriiformes; family Scolopacidae; genus Numenius; species Numenius arquata. The sequence goes on along the minus strand of NC_133585.1, from coordinate 37,290,276 downwards.
ATTTACAGCCAGCACTATGTGCAAAGAGGTTCAGGAAATAGGTATTCCAGCATACTTTAAGGAATTTTGTCAAAATTATGCACTCACTAAATCTGTCTAAATTTTAATATTTTCCCATTAAGTGGAGCCTCTAATCCTTGCTTATGTTAGTGGTGCTGCTGAATTGGGTCAAAGTGTTTACTCATTCATACTTAATCCTGAATTGTTTTCTAGCCCAAACTAACTGCAAATTAACATAAGGAAACATGTAAAAATTGTTTAAGATATAGAAGTATCTTTTTCAGATAGTATTTTACACATTTGTCTCAGAATATATCCAATTCTGATTCTGCCACACTTTCTTAATAAAGTCTAAACCATAAGATACAACACGGCATATATGGGAGCTAATCTTGTCCTTCAGCAGACTTCTGCATGCTTTCTGTTTTAGACAGTCATTACCATTTCATCCTACGAGCCGCATTACTATCACTCTTACATGATTTATGGCTCAAAGTGCAAGAGATGGTGCAAAGATCCTGTGCCAAATTCCCAGATGGCATATAATATGAGCCAAACTGCAAAAGAGTTCTAAGTATGGGTATATCAGTTTCATCAAAAAGAGGGGGAAAAAAGGGGAAGTATTTAAAAAATGTAAAGGAAAAAAAAAAGAAAAAACAAAGATTTCCAAATACTGGGCACAGAACCAGCCAGGCAATTTTTTTTTTTTTCTTTCTTTTTTTTACAGTCTTGTAATTGTAAAACAGCAGTCACGGATATAGCCTTACTACTAAAAATGTAACCCCAGGTTAAAAATAATGACAGGCATTATAGAAATTAGGCCAAGCAGATTTGAGCTTAAATCAACAGAAGCGGAGCATCCCTTCATGAGTCTATTTTTCAGGTAACGTTTCTTCTGGTGTTGTTTTAATCTGGGAACACTACCCAATGCAAATCAAGTATAGTTTGAAAGCATCTCTGCTGCTAAGTCCAACAACGACTGCAACAGAACTACACTAGTTTTATTCAAATATGGTATCTTTTAAAAAACAAAAAAATTGAAGACGTTCTAGACCAGCTAAGTTTTTAACTTGATAACCTAATATTAAAAAAAAACAAAAGAAACCCACAAGCAGAAAAGTCAAAATGGGGATTTATATGATGCTTTTAACCAAGTTATTGTGATTTCCTTCTTCTTATTTCATTATTTATTTTTTCTTTTTTAACTAGAATTCATTTAGTATTTTGAGATTTTGGATATAACAAAGAACACTGAAAAATACATTCTCCAATACTTTAATCCCATGTTTATAAGCATGCCAGAGCTTAATGATGAACCACTTTAAAACAAAAAAAAAAAATCTGCAAATCTGAGGCTGGCAGACCTGTAAACAACAACAGCAGAGTGCTTTACCTTCTTGTGATTCTTGTAAACATTTCTGTGGGCAAATCCCTTTCCACAAAGCTTGCATTTATAAGGTTTATCTTCACTGTGTATTATTTTGTGTGCAGTCACTTGATCAAGTCGTTTGAAGGACTTATTGCAAACCTCGCAGGTGTAGGGGCGTTTTTCTGCAGAAAATGAGTGGGGGACATTTAATCTCCTGTTTATACAGGGGGAGAAGATGAAAGGCAGAGACAGTCATCTCCTCAGATTTCTGCAATTAAGTCAACCCAATTAAGATTAAACCAATTAGAAAGACATCTAATGCCCTTTATGTTAGACAGTTAAGTCACTTCACAAAAGATGAGCCATGGTGTATCTCAAGCAATTGGCACATTCTTTGCAATAATCATTGCTAAAACTAAATTCTGATTAATTAGCTTAAATCAAAAGAGAATGACTTCAAAGAGGAAAACCCTGTTTCCAGATTACCAATGTGAAAGAGGGCATGACAGTTTAAATGTTTTAAAACTTAATTAACAATATACATATTAGCTTCCAAAATCAAAAGTTCCTATGCAAAAAGCCTTTATGCTTCAACTGGTGACTGCAACTTAACTGCATTAATGCTCATCCAGAATGTCAAAAGAAAGCTAGGAGCCTCTGAGATTATGTTGCAAGAAATGAGCTTTTGGTGTGGACTGATACCAAGAAAATAGTTCAATTATAAGCCTATGCTGCTGTAAAAACCTGCATTTTTTTTTTTAAACACTAATGTATTTGACAGAACAAAGTTTGTGTTTCCATTGTGTTGGTTGATGTTTCTAATCACTGGTGAAAGAGACAGACGCACTAGATTGCAGTGATCAGAACTCCTGGCAGAGCCAATTTGTGTCATACTGCCAAACCTACGGACAGGCCACTCCCCGCTCAGTGACCTGTTCTGGCAAAGGGCAGGCACAACGAAACATTTGTTTGTCGTCTATGAAATGGTGTGGAGGATGAACTGCTTCCTCTGACTGGAAACTACATGCACATGAGTCCACTAACAGATATACACATACATGAATGAATGTTTCCCTTTTTATTCACAGATCTCTAACAGTATACCCCAGCCCCCATCCTTTTCTTTTCAACATGAAATTTAAACCACTGATTCTTCACCTCCTCTCTACAAGCCAAGTAGCAATCTTTTGCCCCATCTCAGTTAACGGACATCATCTACCCCAGCTAGCATGAGAAAGTAGCTTGACAAAGCAGCAGTAGGAAGATGGCTATAGCACTACACTTGGATTTTTGGAAAGCTTAGAAAGGATAGCTTAGGTGGTTTCCTTGGTACCTGAGATTTGCTTGAACAGCTCAGGACAACACAGAATTCATCAAGCCTTCTACAAGAAACTAATTCAGGTAAAATTCAATATACGTTAAATACATATACACACATGCACGTTTGTGTTATTTTTGTACATTACCTGAATGAGTTATCATATGGCGTTTTAGCTGGTTAGCTGAAATAAATTTCTTGTCACATTCCTGACACTCAAAGATCTCATGGACCTGCAAAATGAGTGTTTAATGATAATTAAGTCTCAAACAAAATCACACATCTTACATATACAACTATTTTCTAACAGATTAAGTATTCCTTAGCCAGTAGCTACACTAATACTCATTAATATTCTGTTATTTCCCCCTTGCTAGTCTCTTGGTGAACAACTGTACCTCTCAAAAAATAAATATTCATAATTGCAAACAAAAATTATCACTAAAACTATATTTAGAAACACAGGTTATGCAAATTTGCAATATCAGATCCATTTAAACTATCATTATGATGAAAGCATTATAAAAGAGATGCAGGATACCTTTTAATAAGATTTCCCTCTAGTCAATAAGACATAAGTAAAATAACAGAGTAACTACTTCATAACTACTGTAAGAATTTTAAAAAACAACTACTATTAAAACTTTCAGGATTGTTTCTCTTAAAAGCTTTCATAGGCAAGACAGTGGAGAGGCAGCAGTGTCTGTTAAAACCATAATGCACTAAGCATTAGCAGGATTTTCAATACCACAGCACATAACATCATTAAGGACTAAATGATGGAAAAATAAGAGGCATAGTTGAGAGGTGCAACTTCTTATACTCAATTAAAAAAATAATCCTGTGTTATTTAACATTCCCCAAAAAATCACAACACATACATAGTTCTTCGCCTGTCACAATTACCATTCACCTTCTGCTCTGTATTACATTTGCCATCGGCAGCCTCCCCTCAATGTAATCACTGCACAACTGAACATACAGTTCAGCTTTTTGGCCTCAGCAAAACTTCCGGCCAAAGATCACATTTCATAAAGCTTTTTTGGGGTACTCTATAGACTTTCTGTAGGAGAATCCAGCAGCTAAAAATAACAAATATCAAAGGCTCAACACATTACTCTAAACGAGAAACATTTGTGGACAGTACAGAAAAGAAGCTCAACTAAGACTTCCACTTCAAACAAACAAACAAACAAACAAAAAAGTCTCCATAAGTATTCTGCCTCACCATGTTTTTATACTGCTACTCACAAACTAACTTTAGAGCACATTAAATGTTCTAATAAACTAAAATTGGTTATGCCATTTCCTACAATCTCTGCAAACTTGCACACTTTGGACAGTGCTGCTTAATGAAATGCTCAGACAGAATCAGGCAGTAAGCTCAAACGAAGATCACTCATTCTAAATATCCTCTTTACCCAGCTGCATTTCAGATTAATTTATTTTATATACACACACAGAGTCTACTACTCAACCCTGTCCCAAAATATCTAAACTTTTACTTAGATTGTTGACTGAAGTTTACATAATTCTGCAAGCAAGTGCTACCAGAATCCCTCTACCCCGACATAATTATTTGAAATAACTTGTAAGGTATTCTTAAACATAATATTTAATACATCAGAACCCAAACTGTGCTTTAACACTATACAAATATCTGATTTCAACTTATGAGCACTGTTTATTAAACAGTCTCATTGAATACATTTGCATTAAAACAGAGACTTGTATGCATGTGCATTAAAAAGCTACAGCTATCAAACATAATCTATAGCTGGTACTCTTTAATCAATCCTTTAGAAAAGAATCAGACACAGACTTGTGTGCACGTGCATTAAATAGTTGTAGTTATCAAGCATATATTCTATAGCTAACACTCTTTAATCAGTTCTCTAGAGAAGTGTACAATTACATGGTAAAACAACAGTAATAAAATATAGCAAATAATTTTTAGGAATAAGGATATTCAAACAGAGTTTCATTTTAAGAAAACTTGTCAAGCAACATGCTCTAATGAGTACACAAGCTTTAATAGCACAGAGAAGTGCTCATGCAATGATTTATTCATATAACAAAATTAGTCTCATCGGGGGCTGTAATAGCTATCAACATAAACCTCTGTTACTTTAAAGTCAGAACACACTTAAAATTGTTTCGTAGGCATTTGAAGAGCTACACCTTCAAATAACAATTAAGTGCTATACAAAACAGCAGGAATCTGAACAAGATTAATATACGCTCAGATAAATATACTTCACTTACAGGACTGACAATCTTAAAATTTTCATTAGGTCTATTGAAAAGCAAAAAGTCATTCAAAAGAGTTTTGGGGGTGAAACTGAGCTAAAACTTTGAAGATACAAGTAATCTTCACTGGATCAACTTTTTGGAAAAGCAATTTGAATTTCAATCTACCACTCCAAGTACTGGATGAGGCTCTGTTGGAAGGCACTGCTTTGAAAGAGCAAGGACATGAGAATATTGCATCCAATTGAAATTATTAAATGTTACTGAAAATTTTAAAGTCGTGTTCAGAATTTGGTTTCCTCTACCTTTCTAAGGCTTTCATAGTGATCTTGAAAAATAAAGATTGCACAGTAGAATAAAACGCTGCCCAATGTTGAACAAAAAGGGCAGAGACGTTTGGAACTGGCAGGAGAAAAAAAGGCAAGGAGAGAGGGGAGGAATCCCAGGTGATGTTTAAGA